>NC_050574.1:224362474-225562474 GCF_011100635.1 Trichosurus vulpecula
CTTAAATCCAATTCACTTGCAAGTCGTGGCCACCTCCCCAATGGCATGATCCTCTTCCAGGATGAAGGACAAGCAACAAAAACAACAATACTAACACATCTAAGATTAGAGCGAGTCTCCTGATGGGCCAAGTTCGCAGCACTGAAGCCAGATGGAATAGCTTAGAAAATTTCAATACCTCATAATCCAAGATATATTAATTTTGTTTTTATTTCATTACCTTACCTGAATTTGTATGCTCTCTTTTCCCTTTTAAATAAATCTTAGAAAATGCACTTATGTGTGGAGGTGCATACATTTGATATATCCCTTCAGTAGAATATCCACTCCTTGAGAACAGGGGCTATTTTCATTTCTTTTGGAGAAAGGAAAATGTCTTCCCATCTAAAAATATTCTCTAAGTAGAAGGGAATTGTCTATGTTTGTTTTCCTAACTATATACTATTGTTGAAATCCATACCTGGTAGCTTCAAGGCCTTGCACATTTTGGGGGGGGGACCAAATTCCACTGTTATAGGGAACTCCCAGTGAGGAAATTCCCTCTACCAATGCAGATAAGTACCTGCTCTGCAAGTTACAGTCTTAAAGAATTTCCTTGGGGCACCTAAAGGTTAAATGACTTAAGGTCTCACAACTGTTATTTATCAGAGTCAGAATTTGAAACCAGGTCTGTATCCACTATGTTACACCACCTTGAACATAGTAGACACTCCATAAATGTTTGTTGGATTTAAATGTAGCAGTAGGGTTCAGTGGAAAGAATGCTGGATTTGGGATCCTGGGTTCAAATCATGATCCTGCAACTAATTAGCTGTGTGACCTTGGGCAAGTTGTTTAGTCTCTTTGGGTCTCAGTTTCCTTGGCTATAAAATTTGAGGGGTATAGAGAGGGGTGTTGAAGTAGATGAGCTCTAAGCTCTGAATATATGCCACTATGGTCCTCTGAAGTGAGTAGGAACACAAAGTATCAGATGGTCATGGCAGGGGCAGAAGATGGAAGTAATAAGTAATCAGGGTACAAACATAATAGTAGCTAAACCCAGGGGCCAAGCTGTCTTAGAGCCAGAGGGAAGTCCATGTGGCTTGGTGCTGTGAGTTGGGGGCTCAGTGATTAATGAGTAAAAGTGGAAGCCCTGAGGGCAGAAGGCAAAGGATTGTTTCTGAAAAAGAGCTAGAATTCCCAGAAAGTTACTCAAGCCTCACTGAGGCCTGCAGCCCCAAACATTTCTGTTTTCTGATTTTATACTTATTTGGCTTGCGAAACCTCTCATACCTATAGGCAGTCCTAGGAACATTTGTCTTCTAGTTTGACTTGAAGAACTTATTAAAAATGAAATATTAATTTATTTTCAAACAAACATACTGTAAGGCCAATCAGTAAGTGAAAGATCTTTCCAGTCCATTGAATAGGCCTCTGGTGGGGCCAATAAAGGGAAGCTCCAATAGAGGCAGGCTCACACCCTTTCACTAACTAGATGTGAGGCCCCAGGCCCATACCCTTTCATTAGTTAAGCTGATGTGCGCATGCAGCCCTCAGACCCTGAGGGGAGTTGCTAAGACCAAAGCCAATGGTATGCGCACTGAGTTCTAGTCAATCAGATGTCAGCTAGGACTGTATAAAAAGAGAGCCCAGAACTGAGAGCAGCAGAACTGAGAGCAGCAGAATTGAGAGTGGCAGATTCAGAAGCAGATATCAAGAGGACATTGAGACAGTGAGAACTGCAGGAATCAGAATTCAGCCCAAGGAGAAGGAGTATGGTATGAACTCAGAGTCTACAGAGCTGCAGAGGAGAGTGCTGAGTATTAGGATTCATGAGTGATTGTTTACAGGAAGGCCCTAGCATGAGGGAAAGTTACAGGATGATTTGGCTCCTTGCTATAATATTGTGTTATAATTTTCTTGTTGCTACATTGAGGTGGGCTTACTGGCTTTGGAATATTATTGCTACTATATGGAATTGGAATTACTGGTCCTGCGATTGTATTCTCTCATGTCTAAATGTTATACTTCCTCTGCCTCCTACCTAGAGAATTTCTTATACTCAGAGATTCCGAACCATTCAGGCATGTTCATGGTCGTCCTCGGGGTCATTAATCTTGCCTTACTGATATACATACACTTCTCAATCTCACCTCCCTTCCCTACCTTACCCTACCTCTTACAAACATGTCCAGCCAAGCAAAACAGATTCCTGCATTAGCTATATCTAATAGGACTCATTCTGCACTCTGAATCCACCATCTCTCCATGAGTCCTCTAGAATCATGGTGTTAATCAGAGTTCCTAAGTCTTTCAGAAGTGTTTATCTTTACAATGTTACTGTCATTATACAAATTGTTCTCCTGGTTCTGCCAGGATTACTTTGTCTTGGTTCATAAAAGTCTTCCTAAGTTTCTCTAAAATTGTCCCTTGAAGGACTTTTCTTAAAGCAGATGAGATCTGCTACACATTCTAGATTACCCTTACCCTGCAGAACAAATTAAAAAAAACATGACAGAAATATATTTAAAATGTAATAGTTCACCATAACTTAGACCAATGTCTAAAATTGCATGTTTCAAAAAGATTTAAGTAAGAGTATCTCTCACATTTGTCCTCACCTTTTCATTTCCACACACACCAACCTGAATCAGGCCTTCGTCATATGGGGATGTTATACTACATGCCTCCTGAGGCACCTTCAAGCTCTAATGTTCCAAGATTTTTTCTTGCCGAAACAACTGCCAAAGCTTTTTTACTGTTTGTTCCCTTTCCAGTCTGTCCTTACTGCAGTTTGTTCTACAGATGACTTCCAGATTACTCTTCAAGATTGAAAAATCTGAAAATATTATTTCTTGTTGCTATTGTTTGGTTGTTTCAGTAACATCTGACTCTTCACGACCACATTTGGAGTTTTCTTGGCAAAGGTACTTGAGTGGTTTTCAGTTTCCTTTTCCAGCTCATTTGACAGATTAAGAAACTGAGGCGAAGAGGGTTAAGTGATTTGCCCAGAGTCACCTAAGTGTCTAAAGCTGGGTTTGAACTCAGGTCTTCCTGACTCTAGGCCCAGCACTCTATTCATCATGCTACCTGAAAATGTCACCCCCCCCAGGAACCTTCTGTGAATTCTACTTTACACTGGTTTAAGGTACTTCCACAGTCTTGCTTCTATATATCTTTCCATTTTATTTCACTGTTCTTTCCTTCACATCCTCTGAGCTACAACCAGACTGGACTCCCTTGACCACATTTCATGCTTTCCTTCTTCCTTGACTTTGCCGATATGGTTACCTGTTTCTACTGTTCTATTCTATTGTTACCTGCTTTCATCCCAGCTTGAATGCTACAGAAATGATCACTCCCTCCTCAAAACTCACGGTACACTGTGCCTCTTTTATGTGCTGATCATATGCTGCTTTGTATCATATTTATTTTTGTCTCTCCCTTTAGGTCACTCATTGCAGAAGGAATTGACTAAATGTTATTTATCTCTGTGTTTCCCTCATGGTGTTGCCTCATAGTTCCTCTCATAGCGCTGCACGTAGAAGGTAATTCATAGATGTTGAATGAATGAATGATTAATTGTGCATGTGGCATCTTTTTAATCCTCTCCACACAGGAAGGTTCACTGTTGCCATCAGTGATCTTTGAGTGGATAGTTACTGAGGAGTAGGTGCTGCAAGATTGTACTGCACTGATGTTCAAAAAAAAGAGAAGTATGGAGTTTTTAAACCATAACCAAGTGAGCTTGACTCTGAATGGTGACATATTTCTCTTAAAGGAATGGTTAATGAGAATCTAGAAAAGGAATAAGTGACGATGGAGCTGGAATGAATCTTAGAGGCCATCCTAGTCCAGCCCTTTTATTTTACAGGTGAAGAAACTGAGAGTCAGGAAGATTGATGAGCTGCCCAACTTCTTAGCTAACCTCGTATCCCTTTGTGACCAGGTTACTAGACTACTAGGTCAGGGGAATGCTGTGGGTATAATTTACCTAGATTTTTGTTGTAGCATTTGATAGAGCCTCTCGTCCATTCCTGCAGCAAAGATGGAGAGCTTTGGGCTAGGAGGCAGCATAGCTAGTTGGATTCGGAACTGATTTAGTGTCTGGACCCAAAGGAGAGTTGTAAATGGCTTGTTGGCAATGATGAAGGAAGCTTTAGTGGAGCGGCCCAGGGACCTTTGTTTGGTCCTATATTGCTTAATATTTTTCTCCATGACTTAGATATAGATGCAAAGGGCAAGCATAAGCTTGTCAAATTTGTGAATGGCAAAATGGGAGAGAGGTAGCTAAAACAGTGGATAACAAAGTCAGAAAGATTTAATAGGCTAGAACACTGGGCTGAATCGAATATGATTAAATTAAAAGGTATAAATGTAAGATCTTTTCCTTGGGTTCAGCTTTTTAAGTACAAGATGGGAGAAACATGTCTCAATAGCATTCATCTGAGTAAGATGTGGGGATTTCAGTGGGCTACAGGCTCAATGGGAGTCAATGGTGTAATGTGGCAACCAAAACAAAAAATAAATGCGATATTAAATGGCGTTAAGAAAGGCATAATATCAAGACCATTGAGGCTATGATCCTGCCGTACTCTGCCCTGGTCAGACTACATCTGGAATATTCTATTTGGTTCTTGATGCTACATTTCAAGAATGGTACTGACAAACAAATTCATATCCAGAGGATGACAATCAGGGTGAAGCAACCAAGTATGTTTAGCTGAGAGAAGATACTTGGGAGTGGGCTTTACATAATAGCTGCTTTTAGATGTTTGAAGATCTGTCACATGGAAGAGGAATTAGATTTAGGATCATAGATTTAGAACTGAAAGAGAATTTGAAGGTCACCTAGTTTAAATATTTTACAGATAATGAAAGGGGTCCAGTAGGATAAATTACTTGTCCAAGGTGACACAGCAAATGGTATGATTTGAACCCAGTTCCTCTGACTCAAAATCCAGTATTCTTTCTATTTTTTCTACTTGGCTCTGCAGAGAGGAACTAGGAGTAACAGATAAACATTTCAGTGAGAATGTATTTAGATTCGATATAAGGAGAAACTTCCTATTCAAGTAGCACTGACTAGAAGAAGATCCTGGCCACTGAGCAGAAGCAAGACTACTGTTTGTTCTCAGTCTTTTCAAGGAGATTAGAGGAGTTTCTTGCCATCTGGTTTTTTAAAGCACCTTTGTATAACCCAGGAGTAAAGAATAGGATTTTTTAAAAAAATATTTAAATGCAGCAAAATTTTATTTAAAAATGTTAAAAAACATACTTAGGCCCCAGGCAGTCAGAAAACAGGAGGAGGGCTATAATTTGCCCACCCAGGAAAATGATGATCTCCTTTCCAAATCTTAGATTCGGCGATCCTGTGCTACTCCCATTGCCCCTGAATATTTAGAGCTGGAGAATAGAAGGTCTGTAGATTGTGCACTTTGTCTCTGCAGGCCATCTTTTTGCTATGACTATGAAGCAGCAATTTCCTGACTTCTCACACCTCTTTCAAGATGGTGGTAGAAGTGACAAGAAGTCTGGATTTGGAGTTAGGATGTTGTTGCTGTTGTTCAGTAATGTTGGTCAGTCATTTTCAGTTGTGTCCAACTCTTCATGACCCCATTTGGGGTTTTCTTGGTAAACATACTGTAGAACTTTGACATTTCCTTCTCCAGCTCATTTTACACATGAGAAACTGAGGCGAACAGTTAGGTGATTTGTCTAAGGCCACACAGCTACTAGCTGTGTCTGAGGCCAGATCTGAACTCAGGAAAATGAATCTTCCTGTCTCCAGACCCACTAGCTGTATCCAACTAGTTCACCATGACCTAGTTTCAAATGCCACCTCAGTAGCTACCTGTGTGACCTTGAACAAATCATTTCTCCTGGGTTAATTTTCTGATCTGTTAAATAAGGGAGTTGGACTGAAGGAATTCCAAAGCCTCTTTTAGCATTAAATCTTCAGATTCCCCTAGTGGTGAGAGGTGGGTGTAGTAGGCATGTGATGAGCCACAATGCTTGAGACCATAATCCTTCTGGAACTGAGTTAAGGAATGGAATTTTTGTGGACCATTATCTTGCATACAAATTATCTAAACTCATTTAATCTCTTTGCAAACTTGGTTGGTTTTTCTAAATCATCTCTAGACAGATTGTTACTCCAAACATTTCTGAGAGGGGGAAAAAAAACAACCCACTAAAGTTTTATTTTGCTTTCCTAAATGCTAATAGGTCAAAATGCAACTTTTGTGTATGCCAAGCTCCAATTTGGCGGGCTCCCAGGACATCAGGAATACAGCTGTCAATTCAAAGAAGGTCAATTTTCAAATAAGAATTTCAAAGTTTGGCTTCCAGAATTTGATGCTCATGGCATAAATGTTTATTGTGCCTAGAGAATTTTTATTTCCTAACTTGGTATTTATTTGCTTTATTAGGTATGTCCTATATTTTGAAGGCAGTTAGTTCTGTTTAACAGTAATCTTCCAGTTTTCATGTTTGACTTCAAGAACTTGGCTAATTTTCAATAGATGTGATTCTCTCCTTTCTCCTTCCCCTTTCCTTCTACCATGAGTGGAGCCCCATGAAAAGAGAAGTAGCTAGGTGCTCACTTACTCAACCTAAGACTGTATCTAACATGTGTGTTACAGAAAGATTTGGCTTATGTTGTCTTTTGCATGATTTTTATGTGTCTCTCAAGAAGGAACATTTTAAAAATTGGTAATATTAGTCCCTTTAACCTTCCCCTTTCCCTTACTTTCTACCTCTTTCTTAGGGAGTGATAATCAAACCAACATTGCCTTTGCTGCTGTGAAGGAAGTACCAATTTGCTACCTTTCTCTAGTTCTACTCAGCATCTCTGTGTTTCTGAGTTGTAGAGTTAATACCATAAGCTTTATACCTAGATCTAGAAGTGGACAGAACCTCAGAAACCATTTAGTTCAACCTGACTCATTTTACAGATGGAGAAACTGAGATTCCTGGAGGTTTGGTGACTTGTTCAAGATCACATGGGTGTCAGAAGTGGGTTTTAAATCACTGAACCCCTCTGACTCCTTAAAAAATGCCAGTACCCTCTTGGATACGACTGAACAACAGCGACCATCCCTGAGATACTTTCCTTTTCCCACTCTTTCCTACCTTTTCACTGGGGATCCCATGAGGACCCCTGTCACACTGCTTGTCATATTAGACCTGTGCCCTATCCTTCCCCAGAAATTACTTTATACATATATCATATTTACATATATGTAAATAATATATGTATAAATGTTGTGCTCCTTCTAATAGAATATAAACTCTTGGGAGGCAGGGGCTATTTCATTTTGTCTTTGCATCAGTACCCCCAGTACAGTGCCTGGCACATAGTGGGTGCTTACTGGGTGCTTATTGAGTTGAACTGAATTAAGTATAAGATTCCTAATGATTTTTCATAATGCTAGAGTAGCTTTGTTTTTGATATTTGGTCAGTGAAATTGTCCTCCAAAATGGGAATCCATTAACATGTTCCTCATGTGAAGAACAACATTCCCAAAATTCTGTGATCTCCAGCTTGTCTCCTGTATTTTCTATTATTCATTTTCTATTTTATTCTTTTTATTTTTTCTATTATTAATTTTTAAAGCATTGTGGATTTGTCTAGGAATTTGGATAACTTCACTTTGTTCTGGGTACCGCACCCAGTGAAGGAACCTCCTGCTCCAGGGTTTCTCATCTTGTACTATATTATGTAAGATGAGAATGTGACCTATTTCTTGGTATATCCCATGTTCAGCAATTTACATAATGGAAGCTAGTTATGTTTCATTGATTCTCCTAAATGAGATCATTTAATATTTAGAGTTCTTGTTTTCTTACACTCAAATTTCCTTTTCCATCCTCAACCAAAAGTGCATTCGGTAGTTGCTTGATAATGAGCTGTTAGAAAAATCATTCTGTACCAGTACCGAGGTAGTTTAGTCTGACCATAGATATAAAAACACAAAGTTTTGCCAAAGGGATGCTTTTGTTTAAAAAAATTCATTATAAACTTAATAACCACAAACATTAAAATGTGCAAATTAAATACAATTACACATAAATCAATTGACTCCAAACTACACTATTTTAAAGGAAAGACAATGTGTGTAAACTTTAATGCAATGTAGCAACAGCATTAAAAGCAGAAATTAACAACATTCATATTTTCATTAAAATTCTGCAAAGTATTTTCATTAAGCAGACTATTTGAAACAAATTCAAACAAGCTAAGCAACAAATACAAGAGGTCTACGATGTATTTAAAAGATGTGTTTATGCACTATTCTAATTTCAAAGGCAAGGTTTTTATTTAGAGAAGCACTAGATGTATATAAAGCTTGCCCACTCATCCCACTGTATTCACTGACCTTCTCTAGACATGAGAATATTTTTTCCCATTGCCATCCCAGCCAACCAGGCATCTCATCATCTGTCTGATTCTGCTGACCTTTTCCTCCCTACTTGGACCAGGACTCTTCACACTGGTGACCTGAGACCTGAACTTCCCTACCCAAGGGTCTCCTTGAATGAATGCCCTAGCTCCTAGGGAACTGAAAGCACTCATTTTTGGAGATCTGCCACAAGGCCCAACCCAGTTGATTAGTGACTGTGTACAAAAGCTCACAGCCCACTATATCTACTGATTAGCCTTGGACCCCAGACCATTCTTTAAGTTCACAACCAATTCAACCATTCAGCAGCCAACTATCCATCACTCACTACTGCCTGTACCTGCCTCCCTGACCCATCTTCCACCTTCGTAAAGCAAAACTCCCTTTTTTGGTCACCTCTCCCCTTTACATACTGTGTTCCTCCATCAGAACATAATATCCTTGAGGCAGAGTTGTTTCTATGCTGATCTTTAGCATAGTTATTGGCATATAGTAAGGGCTTAATAAGTAAATTTTTTTCATTTATTCATATTGTCCAAAATAGGCATACTGCCTAATTTAAATGTTTAAGCTCTATATTTGTGCATAAATCAGATAAGTATAGCTAGCTCTTGGATTTCTCTGAGCTATTGCTGATTTGTCCTCACAAAGACAAAATATTTCATGCTAACTCATATGCTGACTTTGAATGCCATGCAGTAATTATGCTAGAGATGGTTTACCTCTCTCCTTTCCCCCCTGCTTTTCAGAGCACTAGATACATACATTTATTAAGAAGAACAAAGACTAAGTTTCTCAGAATGTTGTGGGCCAAAGGCACAGAGGAGAATGCATAGATCCTAGCACTGAATGGAGAACAGTGGACCACTACTGAGAACTGCAAAGCAGCATGTTTGCCCAGCAAGAAAGAGCAGTGGTAGTGGTGGAGGCACTGGCTGTTGGGCAAGTTCTGGGGCTTTCAAATGGAGACAGGAGTTACAGAACCTTGCGTGTATGCAAGTGGGCCTAAATATAGACTGAGTATGAGGAAAAGGAGCAAGCACAGTAAGGCTCTAAGTGAGCCAGAGCAAGTGAGGATTAGGCCATGTTGTCTTCACTAAAGAAACTCCAACTCTAGCCACGTTGCAGTAACTTCTCAATTGATGTTAGGAGTTTTTTCCTTGCTAGTAGCCTTAGGCTGGAGTCCCATGTGTCCTTATCTGTTTTTAATAAATAGCTTATGTTTGAACTGCTTATTGGTTGCCAGCAAAAATCCGATTGAATACTCTAGAATAAGCAAAATTCAGAGGGACAATGAGGACCTTTTGGGTACAAGATAAGACCTAGATCATTTGAGAATATTTGTTATTATTAATAAATCTTCAAGAATGAACCCAGTCTTCTCTCCATTGACCAATGGTTGAAGTTTGTTATATTGGTCAAGATCTGGATAGGGTGGTAGTCAAAACTCCTAAGGAGCTACTCCTAATCTCTAAAAATCAAACTTCACACCGTCCATTTCTTTAATTCTTTACCAGAGCATATAACTCTCTTATTGTCCCACCCAAGAGTCCCCTTCTCTCCCAGGGGAAGACTACAGGAACTCTCTCTAAAAGAATACTGAGTTTGGATTCTGGAACTCTAAGCAAAAATTTGGAGTGGTTTTAGAAATGCTCTTGCCACTACAGGCCTAAAGACAGATATTACAGGGGATGTGGCTAGTTAGTCAATCTTAACAAAAGTTCTGGCTGTGTCAGACCACTGCCATGAACTAGGCCAACTGGAACATTTGGTGGGGCTTTGGAGCAAGAATCAATCAATCACTAAGTGCAATGAACTGAAGCTAGCTCCATTAGCATGCCTTCTAGTGAGGGATTCAAATATCAGAATAAATTGAGGTGATGGAGAAAAGAAACAGGGGATTCATTCATTCATTCATTTCACAAATATTTATCAAGCACCTACCATAGACCATGATGCTAACAATTTGGTAGAGAGTTATTTCGATAAGACACAGTCCCAATCCTTATAAAACTTCTAGTACAATAATGAATGAAGCAGTCAGTCAACGTTAATCATGATAGAGGGAGTTTGCTCTTTACATTTTAGAACATAGACCAGAATCCTGGCAGGGACTTTTTCTGGTTATGGTGGTGGTTTCTGCTAGAGCTGGCAGTGCCTTACATGTAGTAGATATGTTTATTAAATCGAATTGACTTGAACTAAAAATTCCATGAAACTTTTGTTGATTTCTGACTGCAGCATGTTGAATTTCAGTGCAATTTCATCTTTGTTTTTCTTTAGAGAAAAACAGCAGAAACAACAAAAATCTTAATTACCTTAATTACTCTGTAGTCTTTCAATTAAAAGCATTGGCATCTGAATTGACCTGCAGATGGACCGGTAATAACACATTTTTAGCTGGTTCAACCAAGCCTGACTTAGGCTTTTGGGACCTATTTGCTCCCCTTTCTCTCAATGATGTTGATAGCTATGACTTTTGGCCCGACATTCCATGAATCAGAAGTTGGCAGCTGGCATCTTGCTTCGGTCATAATTGACACTCTGCTCTCTCACCTGGGAACTTTCCAGAGTCAACTGAACTCAAAACTGAGAGCTGTCTCTCAAGCTATAAATTTTTATTTCTTATTGACTCAGCATCAATTGGTGAGTTGTTTTCTTATTCTCCTTCCCTTCCCCCTCACTTTCTACCAAGAAGAAACCAACAGTGATACTTGGCTTGACTTTAAGACTTCATTTTCCATAATGGTTGGGCTTTGATATCACCAAGTGAAGACTCATTGTGGTGGGGATGAAGTACTAAGGTCATGCTGCTACATGTCAGAACATGGAAATAATGAAAATCGATTTTCTTCAGTTAGGCTTCTTTCCAATTCGCTTTCTCCTCTCCTGTCCTTGTCCCTCCCTTCTCCCTCTCCCTCTCCCTCTCCTCCCCCTCTCCCCCCTCTCTCTCTCTCTCTCTCTGTCTCTCTCTCTCTCTCCCTCTCCCTCTCTCCCCCCCGTCTCTCCTCTCCTCCGCTCTCCTCTTCTCGCTCTCTCTCTCTCTCTCTGTCTCTTCTCTCTCTCCCTCTCCCCTCTCCCGTCTCTCTCTCTCTCTGTCTCTCTCTCGTCTGTCTCTCTCTCTCCTCTCTCCTCTCTCTCTCTGTCCTCTCTCTCTCACACACACACACACACACACACATACACACACAAAGTATACACATACCTCCTTGTAATCAATAAGCATAGTCAGGCAAAACAAATCCATATATTTGGAGGCAGCTAGGTTGCACAGTGGTTAAATCACTGAACCTGGAAACAAGAAGACAAGTTCAAATCTAGCCTTGGACACTAGCTATGTGACCCTGGGCAAGTCATTTAACTTGCCTAAGTTTCCTCATCTGTAAAATTGGGATATAATATACCTGCCACCCAGAGCTGTTGTGAGGATAAGACAGACAATATTTGTAAAACTCTTCGCAAACCTTAAAGCATATAAATGCTAGCTATTATTATTACTATTACGTATTCAGCATGTCTGAAAAAGTATAGGTCATTCTATACCTCTGGTCTAACAGCTTCTCTTTCAAGGGGTGGAAAGAACGTTTCGTCATCATTTTTAATGTCAGTCGTTACATTAATCAATGTTTTTATACCTTTCAAAGTTGTTTACCTTTGCAACATTATAGTCATTGTATAATTGTTTTCTTGCTTCTACTCACTTCACTCTGACTCAGTTCATACAAATCCTCCCAGATTTCCCTGAATCTGTTCCTTTCATCATTTCTCACAATACAGTATTATTAGTATACCATAATTTATTCAGGTCTTCTCTAATTTATGGACACCTCCTAAGTTTTTAGTTCTTTGCTTACAACAAAAAGAGTTGCTATAAACATTTTTGTACCTGTAAGTCATTTTTTTCTTTCTTTGATCTCCTTGAGGCACAAGCCTTTTAGAGAGGGATGTCACTATATCAGAGGGTGAAGGTAGTTTAGTGACTTTGGAGACATGGTTACAAATAGTACTGATAACTCCATTGACAATGCATTAATGTGCTTATTCTCCCACATTCTTTCCACAATTTTTTTCCTTTTTTTTTTGCCATCTTTGTCAATCTGATACATGTAAGGTAGTTATTACGTTATTATGATTGCACCAATCTTATTATTAATGACTGGGCATTTTTTATGTGCTGCTGATGATAGCTTATTTTTTTCTTTTGTGAACTGCTTAGTCATATCCTTTCAGAGTTTATCTGTTGGAGGATAGTACTTACACATTTATAATTGAATCTGCTCCCTATAGGTCTTGGATATCAGACCTTTATCGAAGAACCTTGTTAGAAAGATTTTTTCCCACTTAATTTCCCTTCTAACTTTAACTTCATTGATTTTGTTGGTGCAGAAGCTTTTCGGTTTTGTATAATCAAAAGGTGTATTTTATATCATGCAATCCACCCAATCCTATCTTTTACCAACATCTCTTCTCCTTCCTATTGATAGTTGAAAAATACCCTTCTTTCCCTTTCCTCTAATTTGTTTAAGATATGACCTTTATCTTGATCGTATATCATTTGTAGCTTATTGTATACGGAATGAGATGATGATCTAAACCTGATTTCTGTCAGTGTTTTCCTGTTTTCCAAAGTATTTTTGTTGAGTAGCAGGGCCTTCTTCCTGGAGTGAGGGGTCTATATTGAACAACATGATACCATGTTCATTCTTCTGGGTCTTGTGTATCTAATCTGTCCCACTAATTATTTTTCCTATTTTTAAAGCAGTACCAAATAATTTGATGATTACTGCCATGTAGTATAGTGTGAGATCTGCTGCTATGAGATCCTGTTTCCTTTATTCTTTTCTTTTTATTGTTACTTTTAAAGTTCTTGATTTTTTGTTCCTCCAGATGAATTGTTATTTTTTCTAGCTCCATAAAGTAACCATTTGGCAGGTTGTTTCTTTTTTTATTAAGCTAAAATTTGCTTCCTTGATTTGCAACCATATAGCATCACGAGGGGTACCTAGTTGTTAGAGGGCTGGGGTTGAAGTCAGGAAGACCTGAATTCAAATTTAGCCTCAGACACTTATTAGCTGTGTGTCCCTGGGCAAGTCACTTAACCCTGTTTACCTCAGTTTCCTCATCTGTCAAATGAGTTGGAGAAGGGAATGGCAAACCATTCCAGTATCTTTTCCAAAGAACCCCAAATGGGGTCACAAAGAGTCAGACATTACTGAAACAACCGAACAACTAATGAGCATCATAAGAAGAATATCAGTGTTGAAAAGCTGGATTTTTGTGTCAGGGAACAGCTTGGGGTCATGGAAAGTATTGCCCAATTTTCCAAGTTCAAGTGAATCTTTTGTCTCTATCCTTTTAAGTCTGGGTCCTGCTTATTGTCCCTTTATAGAGCTTGTAAGATATACTGAAATAATTCAATGACTTGTCCATCAAACCTAGGCTAGACAATAGGTATTCTTCATCCATTTTAAATGCTTATGTGTGTATGTATATTGTAAATATATTCACTCCAATTAAGGTCTCTTCAGATGTTTCATTATGATTTATAGGTGACCCAGGGTCCTACATGTGTTAGTAAATAGCTCTAATAGGTCGCAGTAAAAGCTGTAAGAATGGTCCAATGATGGGCTGAAAATCTGTTGTCTGAGGACCAGAGTAATTAAGGTTGAAGACACCTATTTTGCATATGAAGGAAATGAATTACTCATTAGTTAAGTGACTTGCCCAAAGTCATATAAATAGTAAACAGCAAAGCCAAGGCGCAAATTTGGATCTGCTGATTTTAAACCCAGTGCTCTTTCTACTGTACCCCACTTTAAATATAAGTAATCAGACAAGCAGCAACAATAAGATATAAACCTGTATTAGGGATAAAAATATCCTTGTTAACTGTATGCAAATCTTCATTTGCCTCCTATTTGCCATTCATGGGTGTGGGCCCTCCAAAAGCTCTAAATCTACCTCTCAATGTTTCTCCTTCTACCCAGTCTCCACATGGTCTCTCTAAAGTTCAACATCTTCTCAGCAGGTGGAAGACTCTGAGCCAATCAGCCTTTTCCATAGGTAGGTCCAATGAAACCAAAAAGAAGTTTCCAGGTCACATAGGGAATATGTGCTAAACCTAGGCTCTTATGCTTGGGACTCCTGATTCACCATGGCCAAACTTTGTCAATTACCATTCTATTTCCACTTCTTATTTATAATATACACTCCTAAAATATCTGTTTGTTATGTCATTTGAAACTTTCCAAGTGCCATATAAATTATGACTATAAACAGATTGGTTTACCATTGTCCTTAAAATAGTTATCTTATCGCTTTATAGTCATGCCTTTTATGTAGGTAGCTGCTAAAAAGAAGGAATTGATTGATAAAGAAAGAGTGTGCCTTATGTCCCTGGCCAAACCTGCTAACAGGAGAATTTATATCACTGACAAAAAAGCAAAATTAGGGGAGCTTCCATGAAGCTTGCAGATGCCTTCAGATTATGGATTACTCTTGGAATGAAATGTGGACAGGTAATCCTAGAGATAGTGCATTAGCCTCAAAGGCTGTGATTAGAAACTTGAACTTTGCCTCATATAAAATAATTTAATGAGGTAATGAAGTAATATGGTCAAAAGACCTTGGTTCTAGTCCTAGTTCTGCTTTTCTTGTTCAGTTGTTTTCAGTCGTGTCTGACTCTTTGTGACCGCATTTGGGGTTTTCTTGGGAGACATACTAGAGTAGTTTGCCATTTCCTTCTCCAGCTCATTTGGCAGATGAGGAAACTGAGGCAAACAGGGCTAAGTGACTTGCCCAGGGTCACACAGCTAGTTAAGCATCTGAAGCCAGATTTGAACTCAAGAAAATGAGTCTTTCTGACTGCAGGCCAGGCACTCCACCCACTGCACTACCCAGCTGCCCTACCCAGCTGCCCCAGTTCTGCTACTTACCTATGTCACCTTGGGCAAGTCACTTTCTTTTCTGGAGGTCAGTTTCCTCACCTATAAAATGAGAATGAAATAGATATCCCCAGGATCACCTAGGTATTTCAAGGAGATTAATATGACAGTATTCTGGAGGACAGATTGGAGTACCTTCAATTAACAGAAGGGAACAATTTGCTGGGAATATTCTAGATAGACTTCTTGATTTTGGTAGGAATTGGACTAGATGACAACTAAGCCTACTACTCTAAGATTCTAAATTTTGAGATCCTTCAGTAATGTAAACATGAGGTGATAAAGGCCTGAGCTGCAAATCTATTGTGTACAACTTGCTATCCCTTTTAAATAGATAATAAAGTTATTGAGTAAATCTTTTTTTTTTCTCTTTTAGCATGGTTCTTTTAGATATGACTGTTAAAAGAGTTATTAGACTGGTAATCAGGGAACTTCTGTAGATGTAAGCAAAGCTGTTAATAAAAATGCCTTTGAAAATATAGGGAAGTCTGGACTATATGATACCACAATTAGATGGATTTCAAGCTGGTGAAATGTCTGGATCTATGTTAACATGGAAAAAAGTTTCCAGTGGAATGCCCCAAAGATCTTCACTTGGCCCTGTACTGTTTTAATATTTTTTTTCAACCACTTAAACAAAAGTGTGCCGATCATATTTACAGATTACACAAAACTTAGAGGGATAGCTAAAACCCTAGATGATATAATCAGGAATCAGAAAGATCTTGATAGGCTATAATATGAGTCATATCTAATAAGATGAAATTTAATTGAGGTAAATGTAAAGTCTTGCATTTGGGTTCAAAAATTCAACATCACAAGCATTAGAGAGTGAGTCATGGTGAGACAGAAGTTCATCTGAGAAAGATATGGAAGATTTGGTGGATTGTAAACTCAGTATGAGTCAGCAGTATGACATAACAGCCAAGAATACAAACATGATCTTACGCTGAATTAAGAGAGACGTAACTTCCAAGAATAAGAAATTGGTAGTCCTGCTATACACTGCCTTTATCAAAACACTTCTGGAGCATTGTGTTCAGGTCTAGATTCTTCACTTTAGAAAAAAGATCATTGATAATCTGGAGTGTGTACAGAGGAAAGTAATCAGAATGGTCAGTCAAACGAAAATGTCCATTAAGTGCTTTGTGCCGCACACTGTAAAGGGCCACAAATTCATGCTATATGTAGATCGGTAGAAGGAACTAGGGATATTTGGCTTGGAGAAGAGAAGACTTAAGAGGTATATGGTAGCTATCTTCCAGTATTTGGGGGGTTTGGTAATTGAGAAGAAGAAATACACTTTTGTTTAGCCTCAGAAGGCAGAACAAGGAACAGTGAGTGGAAATTTTTATCATTGTTCAGTTGTGCCCGACTCTTCGTAACCCCATTTGGGGTTTTGTTGCGAAGATACTGGAATGGTTTGCCATTTCTTCTCCAACTCATTTGACAGATGAGGAAACTGAGGCAAAAGGGTTAAGTGTTTTGTCCAGGGTCACACAGTAAGTGTGTGAGGCCAGATTTGAACTCAGGAAGATGAGTCTTTCTGATTCCTGGCATTCTATCTGCTGTACCACCTAGGTAAATTTAGACTTGAAGTAAAGGAAAAGTGCTTATTAATTGAAAATGTTCAGAAATGGAGTGGCTACTGCTTCTAGATATTCTCCTCCTTAAACATCTTCAAGCAAAGCTAGGTGACCACTTGTTAGGTACATTATAGAGAGAATCTGTCTGTCTCGCTTTCTCTTTTTCTTTTCAGATATAGATTGGCCTCTGAGGTCCCTTCAAACTCTGAAATTCTGTGACTTTATGTTCTTGTTCCATTATCTACTCTAACTTTCATATTCTTTACATGTCAAAGCAATATACATTATTAAGTATTTACTATGTGTTACACTGTGCAAAGCTCTGGTAATACAAATAAAAATAGAAAGAAAGGAAGTCCCTACCCTCAATGAGCTTATATTCCAACGGGAGAAGACAATACATAAAAAGCTAGAAAGGATGTGGGGGTTGAGGGAGATGAAGGTATCCAACTAGAGGCCCTAGACTCTCTTCAGAGCAGCAGGAAAGGAGTGGTCTGAAGAGAAATGAAGAGATAGTTGGCCTGGACATCCTATTTAAAATGGCGGATATGAGAGGAGTCAGCCAATCAGAGGGAGAGCCACAGGCCGGAGGGTACTTCTAATGTGAGAAGCAATCAAGGGGTAGAATGAACTTCCAGGTTGAAAAGGTTTCTTTGGCATGGTAGAAAAAAGTCCTGTTGGAGAATCAGAATGTGTAGCTGTATCAGGAGGGCCGAGTTTATAATCTCAAAGAGGATCATAAACATGTCTGAAAGGTTCGGAACCGCCGGATAATAGAACTCTCAAAGTAGAAGCAGAAGAATCAAAACATTTATTAGGCTCCACAGTAACCAACCCATGAACCAGAAGCCCCATTTTGATATGTTGATCAAAATCTTCCAGGCCCAATAGTACGCCTTGCAAGAGGTAACCAGGAGGCTACAGAGAAGCATGATTGCGTAAAGCAAAATCATGCTTCCCCCTCGATGGTAATAAGATTACCCACTGGCCTGAAGTCTTTGTTCAGCTTCCTCCCGTAGATCAGCTCTGCTACTGGCAGCTCCTGCCTCAGCTGTGTCTTGTCTGTAACTGAGCTGCAACTGAAACTGACGATGTAACGGTCGCTGTAACTGACGTACTGTCGTAACTGTCGCTGGCTCACCGGAAAAGGAAAAGAAGAATCTTCAAAGCTGTCCTCTCCCCTCTTATAGGGTTTTTGACATCATCAAGCTCCGCCCGAATGACCAGGGCCGATTGGTTCTGAGTTGGCCCTCCCCCTAGCGTAGACGGTTAACACCTCCCCTCAGCCAGCCCATGACTCATCACACAGGAAGTTGTCTGCTTCCCGGCAATGCTCCCTTGGGCCTCCTGCCCCGGAAGAGCAAGCCACAGTGTCCAGAGGCTCAATGAGGTAAGCTGAGTCCATTCAAAGAAAACAAAGGCCATTCTGGCTACCACTCCACCCTTGTTATAGGATACATAATCTAATCAGCCATGTATCCTAGAACATACATTGTGATCCAATTACAAAGGAAACTAAACATATCATTCATTATAAAGCAAAACATATCATTTGGTGACATTCCTAAATATTGGTTACGATTCAAATGTGATCCACCCCTAGATCCCAGCAAGATAATCTCTTCAATCAATCATCCCCAAAATAATTATTAATAATTCAAATGTCCACCCCTAAATCCTTGTATCCATTACATAGGATCAATAATATCATAACAATAAAACAACACAGCAAGGATAACACAAAATAAGTAAACAGAACACTATCATCATTTCCACCCCCCTTGAACGATTGGGGCTCAAAATCTTGGGGTGAGGGGTGAAGGTCTCATTTTCCATAGCTTCTTCATGCTGAAATTGGATGTAGAGATGGCCCTGCCCCCAAAAAGTCCCATTCCAGAGGTCATTTCTTTAACGAGCTGGCAGGAATTCCAAGAATGCTACATGCTTAGGCAGTCACCGGAAAGTGCAGGGTGCTTAAGCCTGAAGGAAACAAAACTAGCAACAAGGTTAGCCAAAACAAAGGACAAAAAGAATAGACAAGTATGGACTATAATTCTTCAAATAAAATCATCTCAAGTTTGGTTGAGATTTCAGTTATGCAAAGATCCAACATCAGAGCCAAACTCAGGTGGGAAATGTTTCTTTTCAAAAGGAACATAATGAGGAAGCCAAGAGGATCCCACCCTAGATAGAGACTAAGATTGTCCTCCCAGCCTTTCCCCAAATGTACAAGTTTTCATCCGTTAATCACACAAGGTCACCTTCAGTCTGAGTGGCTTGTGGGCTTGCAGGAGCAGTTCTTATTTCCCTATTTCTCGTGTTGTCAAGTCCTTTATCTCTATACATTCTATATAATTCATTGGTTGGAATTCCATCTATCATTTCAAAGCCTACCCCTGCTCTCAATAAAGCAGTAAACATTTCTTTCCTTGTTACTCTCCTTTGGCGCCAAGTTTGCTGGTTATTCACCCTTCTCTCTCGAGGAGATCTATCCCTTCCCCAGTCACCTAAGTCATATAACTGTAAAATCTTATTTATCACTGTTGTAAGACGGCTCCCTACTTCTCCAAGTAATAAATTCAAAATTAGTTGTTTATAAGCAGGGGGAGCTGTCCTAATTATTAAATTCCTATGAGGCAGTTCCATTGAATCATTGTAATATTTGTCTGCAGTTCCTGTCATAATGGCAGTCTTCATTACCTCCTCCTTTAGTCTCATGATACAATCTCTAAGTGAATACCAGGGTCTGTGCTCAGTGGGCCACATAGAATCAGTAGCATATCTCTTATTGCATCCCACAGCGGCTAATGCCAACAGAGTAGTCCTGCTATCACCATCTCCTTGCTGATGATGTTCCCTAAAAGCTTGTTGAACTAGAGGATCATGGCTGATACCTATGAATCTCATGCAGTCTGTCCCATCTACTGATATTCCACCGGCCCCTTGATCACTGAGTCTTACCATCCAAGATATCAATGGTTCTCCTATTCTTTGGCTGAATCTACTCAAAATATCTGTGACCTCTTGCGGTGAGAAATCTTCCTGAATTTCCCTTGTAACTGAATCTTCACCTCGGGTTTCTGTCTTCCTCCTTTGTATGGGTCGAGCCCTTGTCTGATCATTTAACCATCTCCTATTCTCTGTGTGAGGCACATCCTGAACCCCAGTAGTGTTTTGTGCCTCAGCCCCTAACATTGTCTCATTCTCTCCCCACTCACTTCCTCTGCCACCATGGCTAGGACGAAGCAGGCAGTCAGGCTCTTTCTGGGCTGGGTTGAAATGCACTCTGGGCTTTTTTGGTCTCCTGTTGCTCTTAGCCACATTAATAGAAAAGTTCTCATTTGAGTCAGTTTGGTCTCCTGCTATCTGAGATTCCTCTTCTTCCTGTGGGGTAGGAGTGCCCCCATGTCTTTCACTTAATCTCAATCTTTCGTATACTAGCCGGTAGGCTGATAACACTATCCAGCTTTGCCTAGATAGTGATGCCCCTGACTGAATCCCAACTTCTCGTAAACACTTTTCCAAATCCCTAGGATCTCCTCTCCGTAGCCTTGGTTCCCAGTTTTCACAGGGTCCAGCTTTTTAGCCAATTCTTTTGCTAGGGAGGAATAAAATGGATCCTCCCATCCTGGGATATTCATCTCTTCCTCTGAAATTGTTCTGCTTCTAAATAGAGATCTTATACCTAGCGATCCTGTTCGTGACGCCAAATGTATCAGGAGGGCAGAGTTTATAATCTCAAAGAGGATCATAAACATGTCTGAAAGGTTCGGAACCGCCGGATATAAGAAACTCTCAAAGTAGAAGGCAGAAGAATCAAAACATTTATTTAGGCTCCACAGTAACCAACCCATGAACCAGAAGCCCCATTTGATATGTTGATCAAAATCTTCCAGGCCCAATAAGTACGCCTTGCAAGAGTAACCAGGAGGCTACAGAGAAGCATGATTGCGTAAAGCAAAATCATGCTTCCCCCTCGATGGTAATAAGATTACCCACTGGCCTGAAGTCTTTGTTCAGCTTCCTCCCGTAGATCAGCTCTGCTACTGGCAGCTCCTGCCTCAGCTGTGTCTGTGTCTGTAACTGAAGCTGCAACTGAACTGACGATGTAACGGTCGCTGTAACTGACGATGTAACTGTCGCTGGCTCCAACCGGAAAAGGAAAGAAGAATCTTCAAGCTGTCCTCTCCCCTCTTATAGGTTTTTGACATCATCAAGCTCCGCCCAAATGACCAGGGCCGATTGGTTCCTGAGTTGGCCCCTCCCCCTAGCATAGACATTAACACCTCCCCTCAGCCAGCCCCATGACTCATCACACAGGAAGCTGTCTGCTTCCCGTCATGCTCCCCGGGCCTCCCTGCCCCGGAAGAGCAAGCCACAGTGGTCCAGAGGCTCAATGGAGGTAAGCTGAGTCAGTCAAATTAAAACCAAAGGCCATTCTGGTTACAGTAGCCTAAAGAGGAATGAAGACTTGTCTTTTAAAAATCTAAATTGATTAGTGACTCACCTATATGTCCATCTCAGTGTCTTTAGACAATATCTCATTTTCCTTCTCACCAGAATTGTTGTTCTTGTCTTTGGGCATTCATGAGAGATATCTACCCTCCTTGGACTGACTTGTGAGAATTTTAGTCCATTGGATCATACCTATCCTGTTTCTGAATCCTTTGGTATTGTTCTCCCACATCTATATGTACGTAAGACAATGCCTAACTTTGGTCTCTTCTATCACAAATTCTAAGATGAAGTGGCCCCTTCACCCCAAGGTGCACACCAGTTCCATCCCAAGCAGCCGGTTTCTCCTTGTCAGTGAGAATCAGATCCAAAATAGAATTCCCCACCTTGGTTCCTCCAACATTTGAAAAATTGAAATTGCTATTAAAGCAAGTCAAGTATTAGCTGTTCTACTTAGGGAAGAAAGAGGATTCACACGGTTTTTTGAATCACTGAAGTTCCTTGTCCTTATTATGCCTTTGTGCCTTGATGCCACACTAGTGATTGGTTTCTTCATCTCCCTGCATTCCTCTTTCTGTCCAAGTGGTCAGTAGTATATTCTATGAATATATCATGTCTCTTTCTGCCCCCGTTGACCATCATGCAAATGCTCTCCACATGTTTCCTGTCTTGTTTCCTGGATTTTCTTAATATACAATGTTGCGCTGCTCCTAGCCCACCCTTTTACCTAATTTCTTTTGAAAAGTTACATCCGCTAGAACCACATTCCAGTCTTGAGGCTCATCCCATCCAGGCTCAGTGATATCGATGAAGTAATCTTGCCTCTTCGCATTAGATTTTCTAGTTTACATTGCTTGGTACCTCATCTATGAACATTTCAGTCTAGAAATTTAAGTCCATGGGTTTTATTCATGGCTCCTTTCTGGGTGTCTTGGTAATACAGTGGATAGAGCACTGGGGACAGTAAGAGTCAGCATTCAATGTGTTTCAAACACTCATTAGCTGTGTGACCCTGGGCAAGTCACTTAAATGCTTCTACCTCAATTTCCTCAACTGTAAATTGGGGGTAATGATAGCACTAACCTTCCAGAGTTATTGTGAGGGTCAAATGGATAATACTTGTAAAGTACTTAGTACAGTGCCTGGTACATAGTAGATGCTTGATAAATGTTTGTTTCCATCCTTTCTTCCTTCCTTCTTCCGTTCTTCCTTATTCTTTCCTCCCTTTATTCCTTCTTTCCTTTTTTCCTTCATTTTGTCCTTGCTTTCTTTCCTTCCTTCCTTCCGTCCTTCCTTCTTCTTTTTCCTTTATTCCTTCTTTCCTTTTTTCCTTCATTTTGTCCTTGCTTTCTTTCCTTCCTTCCTTCCGTCCTTCCTTTCTTCCTTTCCTCCCTTTATTCCTTCTTTCCTTTTTCTTTCCTTCTTTTGACCTTGCTTTGTTTCCTTCTTTCCTCCCTTCCTTACTTATTTTTTCCTCCCTTTATTCCTTCCTTCCTTTCTTCCAATTTCTATGTGTCTCTATCCTTGCTGCATCAAACCCACTAAATTTCCAGAATTTCTGGACCAATCTGGTCATATCCCTTGGAACATCAATTTTCTTATCATTAGCAGTGGTACACTAAAATGCTGTTAGAATTGAATGATAAGCAAAATATCAAGATCAGATCTTGCTGAAGGATGATAACATGTAAATCTAGAGCTGGATGGGACCTCAGAGGTCATCTAGTCCAACTACTTCATTTTAAGAATAAGGAAACTGAGGACCAGGGAGGTTAAATGACTTACCCCAGCCCAAGTGGTCTGCATCAGAGATGGGCTTTAAACCCAGTTCCTTTGACTTTGGATCCAGTTCCTTTCCACTGTATCATGAAGTAGGGCTTATTATTTATTTGTTTGAGTTTTTTCTTCATTCCACCACCAAGTAGATATGTGCAAGTCATTTAACATCAATACTTACTAAGTAAGTGTTACCTCTTACTGCCTTATTTCCCGGAGGGAGGTATGGCAAGGATTATGGACTAATATTTGGGAAATAAGTTGGTCTCTTTGGATGAAAGTATGACTTAAGTACATGGTATGTTCTGACTAATAACAGAAAAATTAAAAACAACACATGGAATATAGCATTATTATTATTATTTGGATTGTCAAAGTTTCTGAAAATTTTAATATGAGAAGTTTATAGGGTTATAATCAACCTCACAATCGAGTCTTTAATTAAATACACATTCGTTGAAAGGGTGAGACTAGGAGTATGCCCCTAAATTTTTTCAGGATGTGCTAACTCTAGCCACTGAGTATTTTATCCATTTTATGGAGCAAGTTTGAATTTTGAAGAATCGATGAGCAAATTCTAATTTCCTTTGCAACATTTTTGACTGATTAAATCATGGCAATGCCATGTGCTCTCAGCTTATTAAAATGCTGGAATAACCATGTCGTTAACAGACAGTGCTGCTAAGTAAGAGAAAGGGCCCCCCCCCACCTTTTTTTCCTTTTCTTTTTTTTTCTTTGAAGCTGGAGCTAGTTGTGAATAGGTTCAGTATTTAAAGATGTGCAAATGGGCTCTGCATTTAGAAGAGAACTTAGTGTAAGGCAAGAGTAAATCTCCACGTATAATTCCAAAGTTCAAATGTTTTTGATTAGCATCCTGCTGTCTTATTGGTACCTCCTGGAAGGCAGTAAGATTAGAGAGTGCATGAGTTCCTTATATCTCAGCATGATTGAGTCCAGGTCAGAGTGCAGGGCAAGAACCAAGATGAAGAGGAGCAGCAGCAATTCATGCTCCTGCCCCATGGCCTCAGTCCTTCAGTCCTGTTTATAGGATCGTTTTTCAAGGATTTCATCTTTGATATGTGGTCATGTTTTAAAATGAGACACTTAGCGAAGTAGCAAGTAGGTGGTAGTCTGTGGGATCCTTCTACAGCAGTCTAAAATTGAAACAAAACTGGGTGTTAAGCCAGTTTCTGTTTTGCACGGGTAATAGCATGGGTGCGAGGGATTTTCAATAACTGAGGATGTTCCTCTATCTTTCCAGGTTACATTTACTGAGCATAAAATTAAATTGATGAAAGGGAGAAGGAAGCGAATGTTACTTGGGTATTAGACTGATAAAATTGGCATAATTTAGAATCACGATGTTAGATCTCAGAGATCACGGAGTACAACTCTTTTATTTTTCACAGATGAGGGAACAGAGACCAAAAGAGATCAAAGTGACTTAGTATAGTACTGCAGAAGTAGCACCCAGTATTGGAGTACAAGAGGACCTGGGTTCAAATTCTGCCTCTGTCATTTGTGTGTGACCTGGGGTGGGGGGGAGGGGTAACTTGGATTTCCTTCTTTGTAAAAAGAGAAGCTGGTCTGTAATCTAGGTCTGAAATCTTCATCATCTATATGACTTGTTCAAGGTCACCCTGACACTAGACTGACTGACACTAGAACCTAGATTTTCAGAATCTCAGACTTGTGTTATTTTCATTCCATCATGCTTTAGTCAACTTCTTCTAGTAGAAGGGTTGCCCCAGTACCTTATCTGGGTGGGTAGTTTTTTTTATTTTTAATAGAGAAGAATTTAAAGGAGATGTTGGCGAATTGTTTTAAAATCCCGAATCGAAAGTTTAAATTTGGACACTAGGAATAAATGGAATAAAATCTGATCTTTCCCATCCTAGGTTTTGGATGGATTATGCTTATAAAGGTAAGGGATTTTTGGAAGATGAAGGGGGAGTGTGGACAGGGAGTGGGGAACTTACAGGGAAAGTCTTGGAGGCTTTTTTTTATTCTCTTTGTTTCACTCTTCAAGTACGTGGCACCTGAATCTGTGAGCATTGCTTCTTTGATAGAACTACATGATGAACTGTTTAAGGAAGTTCATGGAGTATAGCTCCAATCTGAAGGAGGAAAGAACAAATCAGAATTGCGTGCTCCCTGAACTCAGCTTCTGATTAGCCCTGAGATTTCAGGGTGTTTTGTCCCTGGGTTTTTGGCTCAGCAGTCTGGGAGGCAAGTTGACAGGCCGGATGGCTCTTCTCAAATACCACTGCGGAGTCTTTGGGCAGAAAAAACCAGTAGAGGAAAATGAAATACAGAGTGATAAACAAAAATTAATGTCCCTGTGAAGAAAAATACACCTTTTTCTGCCTCTTTAGAAAAAGAAACCCACCAAAGGAAAGCTACGACCAGAATATAATGAAAAATAGCTGGGAAATAGAGTCTGAAGCAGTAATCAAGCAAAGTAAACTTTTAAAAAGCATGATTGGATTATTTTAAAAGGAATTTGAAGATTAGTCAACAGTTGGCTTTTTAAAGTAATGCATTAAAAAGAATTTCTAGTTTCATGTAGTAATCGCTTAAAAGTTAATAGTGTTCACATAATTAAAATGTTAGTAGGGATCATTTCTTTTTCTTTTCTTTTTTCTTTTTTTGCTTTCATCCTCAGCACCTAGCACAGTGTCTAGTGCATAAGAGAAGTTTAATAAATACTTGTTGGTTGGTTGGTTAGTTGATAATTCATTCTAGGTGGCTTTGTGGTATAGTGGAGAGCTGGCTTGAGAACAAGAGAGTCTGGGTCTCAATAGCAGCTTTCCCACTCACTACCTTTGTATGCTAAGATAAGTTCCTTTTACCCCTCTGGGCCTCAGCTTCCACATCTGTAAAATGAGGGAGTTATATTAACTGATGTCTAAGGCTCCTTCCAGGTCCAAGTCTGTTATGAGAAGGCAGAGCCTTTGCAGATATAATTTCACCTTTATAATATCCCTGAGATCTGAAGGAAGTGTCATGGTCATAGTTTTAAAGATCGATACATTGAGTCACATAGAAGTTATAAGTATTCGTTGCATTGCAGTGAAATTAGCCACCATCTAAGCCTTATGACAGCCAGTTTCTCCAGAGTGTGCTAGGAACTCCCAAGGCAGAGCCCAGAATGAAGCCAAGGATCTTCCATTTTCTGGTTTGCTTTCTGTCTTTAGTTGCCCACACCCCGAGTTTTCCTAACACTCCGAAGGATTATTTCTGCCAGGGCAGCTAAGTGGTGCAGTGAGTAGAGCACCAGCCCTGGAGTCAGGAGGACCTGAGTTCAAATCCAGCTTCAGACACTTGACACACTTACCAGCTGTGTGACCTTGGGCAAGTCATTTAACCCCAATTGCCCTTCCTTTCCCCCTCGGAAAAAAAAAGATCACTTCTGCCTAGGTATTAGCTCTACAATAGCTAGAATATGGGGAGGTCAAAAAAATCCCCAGTTTCCCACAGATGGCATTGGTTAAGTCAGCACATGATTTTGCTTGGCTCTTGTCTGGCTCAAGGAAAAAGCTGATGAGAAACACAAATCTTGTATGTGTGCCCTGTAGTTTTTTCTTACCCACCTCTGCTAGAATCACAACCCTGTGTTCCTAAGGTCCTTTCCCTTAGGAGACCACCATACTCTTCCAACCTGGCTATACAAGAATGGATGTGGTTTCATTGGTTGGCTCTTAAGGCCCTTTATAAGTCAAATGTGATGGCTCTTCTACAAGAAGAGCTAAGCCAGAAGAAAAAGCTTTGAAAAATGCAGTGTGCCATTAGAATACGAACAAGTGCTTGGAGAGGGGATTTCGATATTTGGCCTACGCAGGAAAATTACTGAAGCAGGATCTGGCCATCATACCAGTGCTGACACTATCGCCAGCACCGCTGAGAAAAAGGTTTGTATGAATTTTCATAGCTGTCTGGGGACCGAAACAGAAACTAATCTTCCACATGAGGAAGTCAGTGGGCATATATATCTTGTGAGACTCATTGGTATCCCAGCTGGTTGAAGACAGTAAGCTTTGGGATTACTAAGGAAAGCTAAATTTGGAAACCATTTTTGGTTCAATCAATCTGATCATAGCTTATCAGGCATCAAGACCTATCATCATAGGATCGTAACATTATGAAGACACCAAGTAGAGAAGACTGAGATATGGCACTTGATCTTTTCCCACAGCTGGAACGGAAGGTCAACATTATAGACGCTTCTTTTCCCCTGAAGTTAGTTTTCCTTTCAGTGAGTTTTGTTGTTGTTATTCAGTTGTTTCAGTCATGTCCAATTTTTCTTGACCCCATTTTGGGGTTTTTCCTGGCAAAGATACTAGAGTGATTTGTCATTTCTTTCTCCAGCTCATTTTACAGATGAGGAAACTGAGGCAAACAGGTTGAGTGACTTGTTCACACAGCTAGTAAGTGCCTGAAGCTAGTTGAACTCAGAAAGATGAGTCTTCCTGATTCCAAGCCCAGTGCTCTCTCCTAGGTGAGCTCTTAGCCCCTTATTCTTTAGAACAATTAACACCACATCAGGGACCCTGTTTGCACATTTGTCCAGAAAGATACATTAGCAGGGTAAGAGAATGTAGCTGTGTAAGGGCCAGGGAATTTTTTTCCTTTTTTCTTTTCGAGCAAAGTGCGAGCACTTTGTAGGTGTTTAATAAATGCTTGTTGGATGTTAATAAACGTATTCATGCTACAGCTTTATGTAGGCTTTGTAAAAGCTTGTCTGGAGCCCAGATGGATAAGCAGGTCGACTTTCTTAGCTATTCCTTTTTGGATAGAATGCTCTACTTGAATCCATGAAAATGCAGTTGGATTTCAATTGTGCCTCAACCATGAGACTCATTTCCTCTTGTAGACCGTTGTGAAACAAAAAGAGAGATTGTAAAAAACTCAGTTTGGTTATTTTCTCAAGCATCAAGCTTTGAATTGATATGCAGGAAGAATGCAAGTCCTAATTTTTTTTTTTTACCACTTGATTCCCTGAATCCTGGAGTTGAGGCTGAATGTTTTGTTTTGCCAATTTCCTCTGCCAGAACTGACCCCTTTCTCTAAACAAGGATCCTGTTATAAGGGGAGGTGGATTATTTGAACATATGGATGTTGAGAAGTTCACATCATTGATAGATGCTTCATCTGCCACAGCCAATTTGTTAATTTGGGAAGGAGTTGCAGGCCCTGGCCTGATTCTGGGGGAAGATCCAAACAAATGCAATAAGTTGCCAGAAAAGTATTGTTTCAAATATTGAAATAAGATTTAGATCCTATGTGTGTTAATTCTTGGCTGAAGAAAAGACTTTTTCAGTCCAGAGAAAAGACCAACATCTCTCAGATGTTACGATAGAGGTATTATATTCAATTCATATCAATTCAGGAAACATTTAAGTATGTTTTAGGTGCCAGGCACTGTACTATATACTGAGAATCCAGAGATAGAAACAAAGACCCTGCCCTCAAGGAGCTTCTTTTCATTTGGGAATAGAAATGGAGACAGATATAGATATGAATATTGTAGTTGAATATGGATGTAGATTTGTGTTTGTCTATAATACGTATAAATATTAAAGGGAAATAAACTTATATAAAAGTCATATAATTAATAAATCATTGTTGGTTTTCTTTTGTGGCTTTTAATTTAGCCCGCACTACTAACTAAAGGTAGTCTTTTTTCTAAATATAAAATTTGTACCCCTTTGATTTTGAATACTTTTGAGCTAGGGATCAGAGCTGAGAATTCAGAAGTCAAAAAGCCTAGGCTTGTTAAAATGATCATTACTAGCATTCTCTAATCGGTACTGGAACGAGTCTGGTATTAATGGCTATTGTGGTTGTTTTTCTTCTTATTTTTTACATTCATAATATAATAAATTGAATCACTATTCTGCTCTAGTTCCAACATGAAAGAAACCGAATATACAAATGCAAAATAAGAGCTGGTGGCCAGGGTGGGGAGGGGGATGTTTCAGTTTGAGAAATGACCGCAATGGTAACTTAGGGAATAGATGACACATCCATGTTGAGTTGAAATTTAGACAAAGTCTTCTAGCAATGAGAGTTTTTAGATAAGTAATGACCATTTTGTTCAGTTTTGTAAGTTCCTCAAGTACAGAGGTTATTTCACTTTTGCTTGGTGTTAGTGAACATAGAACTATACCTGGAACATAGAAAGTACTTAATAAATCTCTGTTAAATGATTGTTCAAACAAACATTTCCAACTGGGAAGACAAGATGAAAAAAATGGTGCAGGTCCTTGTTCTACTTGAGGAAATGAGAGAAATATATACACAGATAATAAAATAATAAAAAATAATAAAAGCATATGAATAAGGGTGTTCTCTAGACCAGAGCCCATGCCCTGAGGGACTTAATCCTACTTAGCTCTAAAATTCCCACCATGGATCTTGAGCTGTCCTGATTGGTAAATGCCTCATAGGGCTACCTAAATCCAGCTGTCCTATGTTTCACTTTGTACTGTCTTCTTGCCTGCTGTTGCCCTCACTGCCTTTTCTAGATCTTGAAAGGGCATGCCAGTCTACTTCCTAAAATTCCACTCACCATTCCTGTATCTTTTCAAACCAAGACATCCTTCCTTGACCTACTCCTAATCTCCACCTTTAGAGTGAATCACATTTGTATTTGTGTCTTAAGCGGTTTGCAAATAACAAATGCTTGATATATTCTTCATTCATTCATTCATGAGAGGCCAAACATAGCTTGAAAAATTTCTAAGGGGGAAGATTGCATGGAAGAATCAGCATCTGATTTTTAAGGAAGGAAAGAATTTCAGCAGGCGAAAATGTGGGGACAGTAGGCAAAATGTGTACAAGTGCACCAAGGTAGGAAAGGACAAAATTAAATTGGGGAACAGAGAATAATCTAGTTTAGTTAGAATATAGAGTACATGGAGGGGAACAATGGCAAACAAGACTGGGAAAACAAGATGCAGCTTGGATCCCGATGGTGGAGAGTCTCGATTACTTTGCCACTGGGCCTCTTTGAAAATGAAGGAAAAACAACAAGGAGTTTATATTTTATCCCATAGGTAATGTGAAGCCCCCAAAAGTTTTTCAATAGGAATGATGCGATCAGAGCAATACATTATAAAGAATATTTTCTTTATCACTATTATATCTAATATCAGTATTATGAAAGATGAATTAGAGACAGGAATAGACTAGAAATGGGAAAGCTAATTTGGTGGCTGTTATAATAGTTGGGTCAGAGTAGATAGCATTTATACATTTGCAGAGAAATACATTATTTCATTTGAGCCTCAAAACAATCCTGTCAATTAGGCAGCACAGGAATTTGGATTCCTTTTTATAGTGAGAACCTAAAGCTCAGGTTAAATTGTTAGCCCATAGTCAAATGGCTGTGCAGGTGGGTGGGTGTATCAAAAGCAGTTTGAACTCTGATCTTTCTGACTGCAGCACAGCACACTAATCTACAATGACTCTCTCCTTCTTTAAAAGTATTCTAAAGTTACAAACCTAGGTTAATGGGTGACTGAGGGTACCATCAGTATCTATAGGAAATTAAGGCAAGGGATATGTTTGAGGATTAAGATATGTTCGTGTTGAGTTTGAGATGTTCACTCAGGGTCACATTTTCATTATGTTTCTTAATCAGTCCTAGAAAAATGTATAAAGTTGGCATTAGGGATGTATTATTGAACTATACTATGGTATCAGATGGACCTCACAACAGCTGGTATATTTAACCTAATTGCTTTGAAATGTTTCCCTTAAGATATAGTTTTCCTCATTAATTTTACAATGCTTTTAGAGCATTATAGCATGTCAGAGCTAGAAGGGACCTTAGAGATCATTCTAGTCTAACTCCCTCATTTATAGATGAGAAGTGTGAAATGACCTAGGAGTGTGAAATGACTAGTCCAAGGTCATATAGCTGGTAGAAAAATATTTTAATATTGGAATTTTCAAAAATTCATCACGTGAACTTCTAGATTTTTGATCCAAAGTCCATCCTGTATGCAACAGGCAAGTGATTGAAGATTGCTACAACTATACCATTACAGAAATTGTGTATCTCCCCAGAATTCATTGAATTTGGGAGCAAGACCAATACAGTAGTGATTCTTCTCAGTGCTTACAAATTTTGCACAATAATATCTCCAACAATTGATTGTAGCATGGTGACTTAGCAACACAGTAGCACCATTATCATTTCCCTAGAAGTAGTCTGCAAATATGGTATACAAATTACCCTACAGAGGAGAACACTAAACTATAGGACCTGGTTCTAATCTTAGTGATACCCCTAAATGGCTATGTGACCTTGGGGAAGTTACTTCAAGTCTCTGGGTCTTAGTTTCCTCTCCTTTTGTGAAGGTAGACTAGGTGATCCTTTAAAATCTTTGCAAATTCTAAAATTCCATGATTCTGGGTTACCTGAAATAATATACGAATATGCTTAGTTCTTTAGTTTATCTAGCTGACATCCAACAGAGAGCAAGACCATAAAGAAATGACACACAGGTTGGGTGAATTTGATGAGGGACTTAAGGGGCTAGAAAATTCCGTAATATAGGTCAGTAACAAGAATACCAACAGTGGGCCTTAGGAATTTGAGCAAGAAGGAAGGCGCTGGTAGCCTGGGGTGATATGAGAATAAGTGAGGGAAAAGAGAAGGTTTTGGGAAGAGGTGAGATGGCTCAAGGGATGTGAGGATATGCTAAAGCCAAAATTCTCTGTCCAAATGCATCACTCTCCAGCCAGCTCTCTAATTCAAAGTCGGGTTATTCAGTTATAGATTGTCTGAGGCCCCTTCCTTCCCTATTCCAGAATTTTCTAACTTTTTTTCATTCTCTACCAAAAAGCCAAAAGAGGACAGGGAGAGAAGCAAAACTCAGGTTCATAACTTATTTTTCAGTGCTGATTCCTACGTCACTACGTACAATGAATTGTGGAGATATTATTGCAGAAAATTTGTAAGCAATTAGAAGAATCACTACTCTATCTGTCTTGCTCCAAAATTCAAGTGAATTCTAGGGAGATGCACAATTTCTAAAATAATCTCTACAAATGTTAAATTCTACATTTTGCAAATGTATACAGCATAATTAATGGTATAAGTAGAAAGTATAACACATGCTATGAATTTGTTCCAATTTTCATTTTCCAACCACTGGCTGTTGTGTGAGTTAATCTTCATCAGGGATTTCTTTTGATTAATTTTTCTTGTATCATGACCCTTCACCACCTAACATACTTCTTTATATTATCTTGTACTAGTTAATATCCTCTAGTTGTTTTCTATGTTTTCTCCACATCCCTAAGGTCAAGTATTTGACTACATATACTGTCTCCTCAACTAGATTGTAAGGTACTTGAGGACAAGGATCCTGCCTTCTATTGAGCTTCTCTCAAGCACTTAGAATTAAACTTTGTAAGAGTCCCATGCAATTTGAACAAATGAACTTTGATTTTTTGTATGGTAGCCTTTGTAAAGACTGGGCCATAGTTTAAAATAAACACATTTAGTAGTATCATTTTCTTGGAGAAAATCATATGGAACTATCAAAGACATAACAAAGTCAGCAATAAAACTGAGTTACTTTAAAGAATGTAGGATGTATGTCGGTCAAAGTATCAAAAGCATATACTGTGGCTGCCTATACTAATCCAGGTTGTGCCAAAAGTCTTAGTACTGTTCTAAGCTTTTAAGTTTTAATAGCTTAAAACTGCACTAAGACTTTTAGCACAGCCTGCATCTACATCTACAGCCTTTAGATAAACACCATATTTTATTCTTCCAAATATAATGAGGACAAACCTTTGCGCAGCTTACAAAGGGCACCAATCAGTCAGTTAAAACTCTGGACAGTTATCCTTATATTCCAAAGTAATATAAGAAGGGGATTTTTTTTAAAAGAGGCCAACTGTCGTTCTAAGGGTGCAAAAATCATGGTAACTGTGCAGGAGTTCTTGGTAGCACCCAGCAGGGAGAAAGACTTGGAATTCTGTTTGATATAAAAGGTTGCTGAAAATAAAAATAAATTGCTGAAAATTTAAAAAAGCTCTCAAGTCCCAAGGGTGAAAAAATTAGCCCAAGAACAGTACTGAAAGAAGACTACAAGTTAACAGTTGCAAAGATAATATTACTTAAGAAGAATAGATGCAAAACTAAACAATACATGCAAACTCTCCTGGCTGCAATTTAGTTCCACTAGGCATATTTACTTAGTTGCCCTTCTTCTACAAAGTCAATATTGGGCTAAAAATTAACCAGTTGATAGTTAACTAAAGATTCTAATATATAGTCACTAACCTGTATTGTGTCTGGATAGTACAACACTGTGTAGTGAAAGTGTCTATCAATATCTAAGAAAAAGCTTGTGTTTTTTTTTTTCCATCTCTGTGACAGTCAACTCAAGTAAATCACATAATCTTAAATAGGATAATACTGAAATGTGATTATGTTAATACAAGGTATTTATTTATATTTCTTATCCTGATCCTTGAGTCTTCTTATTTAAGGTTGAGGGCCATTTAGGCATAAATGGATTAATTTTACTTGGTCACTATTTAATTTGTTGAGATTGACCAATTTAAGGTACAATTGTCAAGATTTCCACCCAATTTGGCAATTTTAGCAATGCAGATATTTTCCTTTTGCCTAAGGCAATAATAGACAGGAATGCAAACATCCTTTAAAGAGGGTGTCAGCTGATTTACATATTTTAAAAGTATTAAGATCAAAAGTAATGAGAATTTAATCCATATGGCATGTAGGAGATAAATAGGAATATTAATACTATATCAAACACTAATTGCAGAAAACACCGGAGATCAGATTTTGAGAATGAAACAGAAGGATAAAAATGAACTCTTTATGAAGTTAAGCTCTGATTCTCTTGGGGGAGGAAAGGACAATTAGAGTTGGTGGGTTTTATCCAAGGATGAAATAGAGGCTCAGAGACAACTATTTATGTATTTCATTTTACATTACCAAGAAATCTGAAAAGGCTTAGATCAGTGGTATATGTCTTTTTGGTCCAAGAATCCTTTTTTTTTTTTTGCATCCCTTCTCATTAATTGTTCCACAGAAAATTGTAAGGCAAAATCAGAGCATAGGAAAACTAAAAATCCTCCATAGATGATGCTGATCAAAATGTCTGGCATTGGTGTAGCACTTTAAAACTCCCAGAGTATTACACATATTCCAGGTATTATTTCATTTTGTCTTCACTACATCCTTGTAAACTTAGGTACTATGGGTAGTATTGTCCCCATTTTACAGAGAGGGAAATTAAGGCTCAGAGAGGTTAAAGTAGCTTCACCCTGGTCACACAACTAATGTATTTAGGAGGAAGATTTGAAAACAGGTCTCTCCTGACACCTTTTTACAGCTTACCATAAATGGAGAGGATCCCAACTAAGGCAAGCTTTGGTGTAGGTGATTGCCGTATTTTGTTTCAGTTGTATCTGACTCTTTGTGATCCCATTTGGGGTTTTCTTAGAAAAGATAACTGGAGTGGTTTGCCATTTCCTTCCCTAACTCATTTTACAGGTGAGGAAACTGAGACAAACAGGGTTAAGTGACTTGCCAGGGGCACCCAGCTAGGAAGTGTCTGAGGCCAGAAGATGACTCTTCCTGATTCCAGGTCTGGCACTCTCTCCATTGTGCCTCTGCAAATGGCAGTATTTCAGTGATTGGCTTTGCTCAGATAAAGAGCAGACATGAATGCTCAGGAATTCGCTGTCCAATTCAATCCATATGAAGACTGTGCAATTCACCCATCCTTGCTGGAACATATATTTCAGTGGTTTTTTTTTCCAGTTGTAGTTGTGGTTAAGGGAGCCGACCCTCTCCCCACCACATCCCCCCCCCCAAATGGGATGCATTTATTGTAAGACTGGCTGGGGTGAGAGGTATGTTTGTTGGTCAAAATGAGACAGTTTTTCCTCTATGTGAAGCTAATTGGCTTGTGTGGAAATTAGACATGGAATCTTGGTTTCGGTGGTAAGACACTAACAAGCTTAGGAATAGCTGGAGTTGAAATTAAATTACAAATCAGAGAAAATAACCAAAAATAAATCTGACTGTTCTGTATCCCAGTTATTTTCCCACCTGACTGTTTTTTTACATGAAAATAGGAAGTAACAGAAAGATCAAACATATTTTAATATTAACAGCTCCAAGACTGTCAAGCTTGAGCAGTTCTGGTTACTAATATAATTTGTACACCTATCTTGAATTAGGCCTGTTCACTCACACCTCCAAATAGGACCACTCCAGGGAGAATCTCTGGGCTTCAAATGAGCCTTGAGGGAAAAGATATGAAAAACAAATATCCTCAGGTAACTGCCACTTGGGATTTGTCGCAGGAGTAATGGAAAAGAGTACAGGACAGAACCCATGAGGACTGCTCCAGGTTCCTATATGACTTCCCCTTCTTAACACAAGAAAATCTGCAGCTAAGGACATCTAGTTACCCTGTACCTCCTCTACCTTTTTTTAAACCTTTTTTTCCTCCTTGGTCTTTATTTACTCCCTACGCATGAGTGACAAAATAATGGGCAGCACAGACTAGAGTCTAGCCCTTGAGAAGATGTTCCCAGGAAAGACAGAAGAGAGGTAGATTCTATAGGGAGTTTTAAGGATCTTCAGATTTTAAGACATTAAGAAAGGTGTAACCATCCTGAATTAGCCTGCCAATAAAGAGCTAAAGAGTATAAAGAATAAAGTATCTAAAAATAAAATGGTTTCCAGATAATGATTAGCTTGGGCCTAACCAACATTAGTAAATCTAAATTGTAATGAGTTCTAACAGTCTATGAATTTATGGATGACCACTCATTAATGATTTTGAAGGAAGGAATTCATGAGTCCTAGGGTAATGCAAAGTAACTGTCCAGGTCCTTTTCACGTCTCCAGCAGTAGTAATGAATGAAACCAAGATCCTAAGATTCCATCCATATTCTGAGAACATCAAGCATGTCAAAAAGGAAAAAAAACATATTGGACTTGACTTATTCTTATGACCACATTCATCTATCTAATCCTTTTCCTAAGCTTTTGAAAGTTTTGAGGTATTTGGCAGTTTTTCCAAAGTTTAGTGGTGAGGAATATACTATGAGAATATACAAAGAGTTATCAAACTGCCTATAACCTTTGACCCAGCAATACTACTACTAGGTCTATTTCCAAAGGTGATTGGGGAAAAAGGAAAATAACCTATATGTTCTAAAATACCCATAGCAGTTCTCTTTGTGGTGACAAAGAACTGGAAATTGTGGGGATGCCCATCAATTGGGGGTTGGCTGAACAAGTTATGGTATATGATTGTGATGGAATGCTACTGTGCTATAAGAAATGATCTTAGAAAAACAAGGATAGACTCTCACAAAATAATGGAGAAAAATGAGCATAACCAAGAGAATATTGTATACAGTAACAGCAAGCCATTTTGACTATTACAAATACCCAAATTGACTACAAAGGACCTATGAAGAAAGATGCTATCTGCATCCAGAGAAAGAACTGATAAAAGAAGTATGTATAGAATTATTTACATATATGTATATATACATATTTGTGTCTAATGATAACCATCTCTAGGGCAGGGGAAGGGGGAAAGAAGAAAAAGCATCTACATGTATTGTATATTTAAAAGGAATATCAGTCATACGTAATAGATTTCCGGTTTCATGTGCAATCATCTTTTTGTTATTCTACTATGTTATGGAAATGCTTGCTTTATTTCATAAATTAAAAATAAAATAAATTTTTACAAAGAGGCATCTTGATTGTACAATGCACAGCACAATGGTCCTACAGTCAGAAAGATCTGAGTTCAAAGTTGACCTTGGGCACTTATGAGGTAAGTGATCCCAGGGAAAGTCACATAACCATTAATTACCTCAGTTTCTTCATCTGTAAAATGGGGACAATAATAGCACCCATCTCTCAGTTTTGTTGTGAGGATAAAATGAAATATTTGTATTTTGCAAATCTTAAAGTGCTATGTAAATGCTAGCCATCAAGTTCTATGAGAGACAGTATCTGCTGCAGGTATTCGCACACCTGATGTAGGTCATGTACCCTGTGAGTGTTTAATTAATATGTTGATTGAAATTCCCTTTGATGAAAGCCTGCATATTCCTCAGTATTTATCTATCTCCAGTTATAAGATACTAAACTCTGCAGCTCAGAAGCTAATTTATGTTCCCTTTATAACTACTTAGATTTTTTGGCAAGTTTGCTCCCTTCCCTTTTACCCTGGGTCTTTTCATCTGTTTATCTCTGATTTGTCTCTCCCTACAACAATGCATTTTTTTAAAGTTTTAGTTCCAGGTGACCACAGGCCGGATAACCCTGTTGTGGGTTGTTCAGCTTCTTCAGCCCTTTTTCCAGATTTGTGAATTATCTGCCTGAGAATCAATGACTCAGCCTTGTTATTCCTAAGGATGTCTCAAGCCAAAGGGGCTACAAAGATGTGATTTCCTCAAAGAGGATTGTGAATTCTCCCCTGTCCAAGATATTTTAGTTTTTGGATGATGTTTAATATCAATGTGTACTTTTAAAAAGGCTATCTTAAATTTGAGAGGATTCATTTTCCTGCAAGAGAATTTAAACAGGGAAGCATTTCATCAGCTCCTCTCCCCAAGTCCTGAAGTACTTCTGAAATGTGAAGCAAAGAAGTCTCTCACTGCCCTGGAGCTCTTTCACAACATCAAAAGCTTTAATGAAAATGTTTTCCTCAAACCTCAAGCATTTCCAAATATTAAATGTGAAGAGGAAAGCTTTTCCTCTGGCCTGGAAGTGTTCTAAAGCTGCAGGGTTTTTTTTTTTGAGGGGGAGGGCTGTTTTTCCTCCCTTATTATTCTGAAATAGATTTAATCTTATTCCCCAATCCTCTAAACAGGGTAACATAAACAAACATACCTGTGTGGGGCTGGCTGGTCTCCAGTGTTATTCTCAGTGGTTCATTTGGAAGAAAGAGGAGGAGCACATGTCCACCACAAAGAAAAAGCAAGCTGTTAGGCCAGGCTGGCAAATGCAGTGATGGAAAGAGGTTGGAAGAATAAGGGGTAAAAGCTTAATGCCAGGGCAAGAAGGTGAACTGTTCTATAGAATGGTTATGGTGGTGGTTATGATGGAAAGGAAAGGGGCGAGGCAGGTTTCATTCACAGCATATCCATGTTTACTGAGCCCAAAGTCTTATGGGCTAGCTGAGGCTTTCCCCAGGACAGCTATTTTTTTACTTGAAGTTGCATCCTCTCTTGGGATGCTTTTTGTTGTTTTTAGATATGATCAAAAGTACCAATTTGTGAATGGAGATAGAAAACTTTAGTCTTGCGTGATTATTTTCCACTGTTATATGTCACCAATGAAACATTTCAGGCACATACAATAGCACTCTTTATTTTTAATTTACCCCTAATTTAATTATCCCTAATTTTTAATTATAATTTAAATTTTCTTCTGTGACTTTAGCAAGATGAGCAGATTGGAGATTGAAGCCCATCAAGTCCCTTTCATCCTGTGCCATCTTGTCTGTCTTTCCCACCATCTTCTTTAGAGTACCCAATAGACTGGAGGCCTTTCTTGGGGTCTTTTAATATTTTGTGACTGCCTGTGAAGCACCTGGGCTTCATTCTTTACTTTTTTATATGACCAGCCCACATCCTTTCCATGTACATCTTTTTTCAAAAAACAATTTTTTGTGTATACGTTATTGTCAATAATCTGCTGCAGCTTACTTACATCCGCAAAAGTTTTTTCCATTACCCTTGGAGTCTCAGAACTTTTTATTCTTTTGAGATGAACGTAGACCACAATTCATAGTCATCCATCATTACCAAGAGAGGAGCTTCTGCAACAGTCAGAAGTTTGGGGTTTGGAAAGTGTTATATAGTTAGCTGCCCAGATGTTTTAACCCCCCTCTTCTTCCTCTTCAGTTCTGGACTCACCTCCTTGTCCATTCACAGGACCTATCCAAAATATATGTATGGTTGAACTAACTCAATGGGCTGCCCATCCATCTTCATGACATGATCTGGGAAATACTCATTCTTAGCCACTTAGTTTGTCCTGTGTGGATTGTACGTAGGTTTCTCTGAGGAGTTGCTGTTGCATTTGATTGCTTGGTGCAACCAGCTCAGTCATTCAGTGGTTCCCAATTGCATTTAGGATAAAGTACAAACTCCCTACCTTGGCACATGAACCCTTTCAAAGTCTGGTTCCAGCCTGCCTTTCAGGACCTTTCATATTACTCTCCTTTGTGAACTTTATATTCTACCCAAACTGGCTTACTAGTTGTTCCCAAATTCTGCATTCCTTCTGCTATCTCTAGGTCTTTGCTGTATGCCTGAAATTCACTCATTTCTCACCTTTATCTCTCCAACTCCCTAGCTTCTTCCAAGGCTCATCTCCTACAGAAGCCTTTCCAGAGTTCCCTAGTCATTAATGTGCTATCTTCCCTCAGATTACCTTGGCCTTGCCCATGTACCCTAGCAGAAACCTATTTAAGCTTTAAACTGAACTAAGACTTTTGGGACACCCTGGATAAGCCATTTGAAGGAATGAATTATTTTTGGCTTTACCCTCTCACTTTTTTTTAATTTAGGATGCACTTGATAAATGTTTGCTGAATTGAATCTAGAATTATCTAGAGACACTCATTACCAATCAGGACTCCTTTTTTCCTTTTGGACTTTGCACAAGATGGCCTCTGTGACTACACAAACACTAGTGAACAGAGTTCAACCTGAATTTATGCCTTCTTTGATGTTGATATTCAGCAAATCTTTAAACTTCGTCCTCTCGGAGAGCTTCCCTGTCATGGAATCGTGCCAGAACTTCACTTATATGTGAAAAATTTCCACTTTGTTTGTAAAGAGCCTTTCAGGTTGTGTTTCTGGTTTTGAAATTTTGTTCAAATTTGTGTATGTGGAAGTAGAAAGCCCAGTCTAATCACCTCTAGCTCCTCTGTTGATTGTACATTCATTAAGATATGGTGTTGTGTAGAAAATCCTCCATAATAGTCTGCCTCTTCCCCACTCATATTTTTGGGAAGGATAATCTCAGTGTATACAGACCATTCTCATGAAGATTTTTCAGAAGTCAAAAAATGGCTCAGTAGTTGCTAATGTCTTCTGAATGGACTTTTTTTTCTTTTGCAATAGTACCATCCATGATCTTTTCCATTTGGGTAGAATCTTCCCCTCTTTAAGATACCTTGACATCAATTTCTGAATGCCTTTAAGACTGAGTAATTCCAGGCTCAGGTTTCTTTCAAATAAAAACAAGGAAAAATTCAAAGCTAATTTAACCGACCATTCTGAATTCATTCTCTTATGCCTTGAGGAGGCAGCATGGAGTAATGGAAAAAACACTGGATGTGAAATCAGGAGACCAGAATTCAGACTCCAGCTTCTTATTGTCTAGCTTTGGACAAGCCACATGACATGTGAGCTCCCAGAGGGGACCAGGTTTAAAGATTTGCTGAACATCAACACTGAGCAAGGCATAAAATTGGGAAATGTATATTCACCAAAGTATTTGCTGCTGTCATGGAGGATGAATATTGTAAACTCCACGTAGAAGGACTCTGCCTCTTGATGCCACAAGCTCTTGCTACCTCAGTTTCTTCATCCATCATTCCCTGAGTTCCATTCCTCAAATGCGAGGCAGAATTGGCTAGGTCATATAATCATTACTACATAGGAAGCCACAAGTGACTACATAGCCAAAATGAAATCTCCAAATAGAAGATTTCAAAGCATTTTGATGAATGTACTAGTCTTAGTTTCAGTGCCAACTAACAAACGTTAGCACCATTTGTAGATGAGGAAAAGAAAAGATTGGCACCTTGCCCAAGATGACATGTAGGGCATCAGGATTCAAATTTAGAATTTCTCTTTCTCAGACTTAAAACAAAACTTTATTTTCTCTCTTAGTTCAGTTTAGTAGGATCATGCATGATGGTGGTAGATAGAGTACTGGGCTTGGAATCAGGAAGACCTGAGTTCAAATCCAGCCTCAGACACCTTGGGCAAGTCACTTTATCTCTCTCAGCCTCAGTTTCTTCATCCGTAAAATGGGGATAATCATAGTATCTGCCCCACAGGGCTGTTGTGAAGCTCAAATGAGATAACATGTGTAAAGTGTTTTGAAAACCATATAGATATGAAATGCTGAGGAATGATGGTGAGACCAAAAAAACAAAGGAAATCTTTTCCTTAAGAAGTCTACTTAAGACAAAGAGGTCGTTGCTGTTGCTGTTCAGTTGTTTCAGTCGAGTCCGACTCTACCTGCCCCGATTGGGGTTTTCTTAGCAAAGACCCTGAAGTGGTTTGCCATTTCCTTCTCCAGCTCATTTTACAGGTGAGGAAACTGAGGCAAACAGGGTTCGGTGACTTGCCAAAGGTCAGTCACACAGCTAGTAAGTGTTTGAGGCCGGATTTGAACTTAGGAAGATGAATCTTCCTGACTCCAAACCCAGTGCTCTATCCACTGCACCACCTAGCCACTCCAGGAGAAAGCAGATTAGGCAATAATTATTTGCAGCCTGAGGCACAGTAATATTTGTTATATGTGGACAGAGTTGACTCTGTCACTTACTATCCATAGGGTCTCATGCAAATGTCTCAAACCCCTATCCATCCTCTACTCCTCAGTAAAATGGGGATAATCGTCTCAACACATACCTTACAAGATTGTTCTAAGGGTTGTATGACATTTCGTATATAAAAATGTTCTGTAACTATAAATCACTACATAAAGTTTAGACAAACAATTCTCTCTTTTTTTGCATGTTTTTGTAACCCATTGTCATCCTGGAATTAATTATTCACATAGAGACAGTGTATTTGTATAAAAGAAGATAATTTTTTTTTCTCCTGCCTTTCTCTTGATGGTATGACTGGTAAAATTAAGAGGACTGCGGACAGGAAGGACAAGGAGACAGTGTAATTTGACAAGAGGATTTTTGTATATTATTTCCTGTCACAAATGAGAACTGGCAATCAAAATCTATTTTTTTTCATTTCATTTGCTTTTCATGTAACCCCTGCTTTTATAACACTTCCAGAATAATGGGATTTTGTAATAGCTACACCCCTGGTCCTGGTTCTAAAAGTCAGTACTTTGATTCTTTTGAAGTAAGGCCGAGCATAAGCTTCTTGAGGACAAGGGGTTTGCGTATTCCTGTCTTTGTTAATTTCTCACACTGCCAGGGACAGGTACTCTCTGCACACAGTTAGTAATACTCCCAGTTGACTGAAACTTCACGGACAGAGTTCTAAAACCTATAGTAACCATATTTTCTAAACCAAAAAAAAAAAAATCAGGACACATGGTCTGGCAAAAGATATTTCTTTCGCAAAGCCTCATTAAAAGTGCACTTTCTTTTCCTGGAACTGGTACTGTCCCGGGAAATCTGGGACAAACTGTTCCAGAAAACAATTTGGAATTCTACTAGAAAAGTAATTAGATGGTACATATCTCTTGACCCAAAAATCCCACGACTAGTCATACACCCCAAGGAGGTCACAAACAGAGGGAAAGGACCCCTAAGTACAAAAGATTCATAGCAGTCTTTGTGGCAGTAAAAACTGATAGCAAAATGGGGACCCTTTATTTGAGAAATGACAGCAAATGGTGGTGCATGGACTATTATTGTACTGATGGGACAACAAGTAGGTAGAATTCAGGAAATTTGGAAAAGTTTATGTGAACTATGAGTTTACCCAAAGTCTCTGTATTCAGTCCACTTCTTTTCTCCTCCAAAGTATTACAGTGAAGACAGGGGAGAATTAAAGATTAGAATGGAAAGATGGCGTGGAAAGAGCACTATCCCTGGAACAGGAGAATCTCAGCTCAAAACCCTGGTGCTTGCTACCTTGTGACCTTGGACAAATCACCTGACCTCCTTTGGGCCTTGGTTTCCTTACCTAGAAAATGAGATTTGGATTAGATGGCCTCCAAAGTCCTTTCCAGCTCTAAATCTAAGGATGAAGGAGCCTACAGTCTAGTTCTTATCTTCTAAGGCTGCATGACATTCACATCCGTTTCATTTCCTTTTTACTTCCTGGGTCCAGTTAAGCCATAGAGACTACATGTGTCCCTAAAACTACCAGAAATCGCAGTTGGTTCCTGCTATAAGCCATGACTCTCTCTTAACAAAGCGAATGTTACATGAAAGAACCTCATATCATAGAAAAAAGAGTGCTGGATTGGGAAATAGAACACCTGGGTTGGAATCCTGGCTCTGCTACTAACCCGTGTGGTCTTAGGCAAGTCAACTCACTATGATTTAATTGGAAAGGGGACTAGATTTCAGTAATGAAAGTTTTTTTTTTAAAATACATGTTACAGAACAGAAAGATATTCAGAAGGGGAGAGACAAGCAAGACAATGTTGATACTACCAATTAAATTTAAAATTAATTTAAAAAAATAATCTGCAATAAATTCACCATTTAATATTTATATTTTCAGCCTTTCTTTGAATGTGGAAGTGTTTATATTTATTGATAATCTTCTAATTGATTTTTTTTAAGAGGCAGTCGGGGTGAAGTGACTTGCATAACATAGTTACATATCTAAGTGTCTGAGACCAGATTTGAACTCAGGAAGATGAGTCAGCCTGACTTCAGGCCCTGAACTCTGTGCACTATGGCACTACCTAGCTCCCCTGATGATTTCCATTTTTAAGAGAAAGGGAATCTCTGTTCAAATCCTGTCTCCAGCATTTACTATCAATCTGACCTCACTGAACCTCTCCAGGCCTCAGTTTCCCCTCCTGTAAAGTGAGGCAGTTAGAGTAGAAAATCTCCAAGGGCCCCTTCCAGTTCTAAATCTATGGCATCTCTGAGCCTTGGTGTCTTCATCTGTAAAACAAGGGGATTGGAAAATATGATCTCTAAGGCCCCTTTCTAAAATCCTGTGATCCTTTGACCCGTTAGAAACCTATCCCTCTCAGGAGAGCAGCTATAGTTAACAGCATAGTTAACTAGACAGTTAACTAAGTTAGCAGGATGGTTAACTAGATGTGACAACAAGGAGAATACATCCAGAGGGCTTCCAAATGGCTTTGGATTTAGAGGGCTTTTGAGATAGATTTCTCCAGATAGATATGTCTCCATAGTTTGAGAGTTTTTCATTCCATGTAGTTTGGAGGTTATGAATATCCAATATGGAGTCATATTAAAATGTTTCAATTTTTTTTTAAAATTAAACACAAATTTTATTTTTTCATAAGAACAATTTTACCGCCAAAGTGAGTCAATGATATCAAATGAGTACCGTCATTTTCATTAGGAAAACTCTATTTCTTGGAAGAGTTGTTCGCAGGTCATCTTAGAGTATGGATCAACACATTCTCTGGAAATAACTTATCAAACCAGAAGTCATGGGTTTCCTCTTTGTAGTTGTTGTATTCTTGGAAAGCCTGAGCCATGAAGAGTTTGCCCAAGTTCTGTGCAGGGAACTCTGATGTTTTGGCAGTAAGTGTTAATTTGGCCTGCAATAGGGAGTGAATCCATCCTAGCAGCAGGCTGAGGAGTTTTGAAAAGTTTTGACATGTCCTCTTCAGAGAGAGGAGGTTCTCTGCTCTGGTGCTGTAGATTCTCCTGCTGATGGCATTGCTGATATTGATGTTTCTGTTGCTGCTGCTTACTGGTGTTTCTCATATAGGTGTTATATTTAACAATATCCTGGCTCATTTCATCTGCTCTGTCCATCAGTAATTGCAGGTTCTTCCCCAAATGATTACTGCTAGCTAGACTGAGCAATTCGTGTTTATCTGCCATAGCTGATTTCTTTTCTAGTTCCCACATTAGTACCTTGATCAGATGTGAATTTTTAATTATAATCAGCACTTCTTCAAACATGCTCAAAGGTGATATTCGCCTTTTTTAATGCTTCAGGAGAAAAATATTTCTCTTTACAAACTTTCATCAGCTTAGGAGTCAGCCTGTATGCCTTCAATGATAAAGACCCTTGAGCTGTTTTTATGGGATCATAAAGGAGAACTACAGACTCTTCAATTGCATGTTGGTAACTGAACTGAGAATCCAGGAGAGCATGGGTGACAAAAGAGCCATAGTATATAGACTGGTACCAACTGACATGAAGATGATCAATATTTATGTGCCTGAAGACTGTGCATCATTTCCATCTGATATCAGACTTCATCAAAATCAGCATCATCCTCTGTGTGTTGGGGAAAGAGAAAACGTTTGGTGATTTCAAGTCTGCCTTCTATCACTAGACCGAAAAGTACTCCCTGGACAGCTTCATTCCCCTGGCCTTCTTCTTGATAATGTTCAATTATTTTCAAAACGACCAGTCCATCAATCTGCCCTTGCATCACGGCCACATCTCTCAAGCTACCTTTGCTTTTCCTTTGCTGGAGGCCGCGCTGGTTGTAGAAGTCGAACTGGTGGAGTCAGAGCCAGTACCATCTTTACAGGATACCATCTTAGTGGGAGGACTGGAGGAAAGAGCACGTTTCAAATTTTTATGGGTCAGTGCTATATCTGCTTGATTGTGAGCAACAGTTTTGTCTATGATGGTGTTTCGATTCTGGCACAGCTTATTGGTTGAGTTTTCAAGGATATTTTGGTATTTGTAGTATAGGGATTTGTCATCTATTAGTTTACAAAGGATAAAGGATATAATAAGCTTCCGGGATGTAATTCTGCCACTTGATCACAACTATTGAGAGATCCAGTGTGTGCTAATTTTTGCAACCTGCGATATTATGTCATTCCTAACGTTTCCTTGTAAAATCTGCACCAAATCAGTAAGTCAAGCCTCCTTTATAATGGTCCTTCTGTTGTTGTTTGTCCTTCATTCTCCAAGAGGACCAATGGCATCCCAGGTGATTTTTTGACTTGCATGTGAATTGGATTTAAGCGAGGCAGAAAGTCACCAGACTCACTCTCTTCTCCAGAGTCGTTGAAAAGTCCAGTGGCAGGTAAAAAGTCAAAATCACTGGTGATGGTGAGGAATGTAGTGGATGATTTGGGCCTTTCTAAGCAACCCCTACAAACCAGGTCTTGATTTATTGTTTTGTTAATTGTCTAGACTTAAGAAAATGATGGAGAAAATGCTAATGTAGATTAAACTTAAAAGTGTGTGATGTGCCAATTTTTTTTTCTGTAGAACCAGTTGTCAAACATGTACCAGCATACTCCTGGTTATATTCATCCTTGAATATGAAATTTGAAAATATGAAATTTTTAAAAATGTGTCAAATCCTAGAAAGGCAAGTACCTATACAAATCCAAATTTTTAGATAATCAAAGTTTAACTTTCCCAATTTTTCACATAGTTGGAAGTGTCCAATATTGATCATTAAGCCATCCATCTTCTGTAATTGTTGGATGGTAATAATTTGGTCTTGATTTTAAGAGGTAGCTAGGTGGCCCTGTGGATAGAGCGCTGGAGTCAAGAAGACTAGAGTTCAAATCCAGCCTCAGAGACTCACTAGCTATTTTAATTTTGGACAAGTTACTGAATCTGTTTGCCTCAGTTTCCTTATCTGTAAAATGGAGATAAAGCAGCACCTACGTTTCATTGTCAATAAATATTTATTAAGTGCCTACTATGTGTCAAGCACTATGCTAAGTGCCGGGAGTACAGAATGAGGCAAAAGACAGTCTCTGCTCTCAAGGAGCTCACAATCTACCTTCCAAGATTGTTGTGAGGTTCAAAAGAGGTAATATTTGTAAAGCCCTTAGCACAATTCCTGGCACATAATAGGTGTTTAATAAATGCTTATTCCCTACCCTTTTTGTATGATTATTACAATCTCTCCATTTCTATAAACAGATCCATGTTACTCATTTGTTCAATGATTCTTTGTCATCATATTAAGTTCGTGTGGCTGTCACCCAGAGTGAACCTTTTGGTTCTACCCTTGAATCGTTGACATTTCAGATTTCTTTAAGTCTTTAATCTATTTATCATGTGGTCTAAGAACATCTATCACTCCTGTTGCTTTTTTTTTTTTTTTTTTAGAAAATATTTATGTTTTTATAGCTGCCTTTGGGTGATAGGTCTGACATTTTGTGAATATTTTAGTGTTTTGGTTTGGATTCTTTCTAGATCTGTTTCATCCATTTTGTTATAAATATGTATGTATATAGTATTTTTTTAAAATACATATATGTATATGTGTTTTTTTTCTGGAAAGCCAACAAAAAGCTAAACTACTTAGCTAGTTACAAAGATAAACTGGCAAAATATTGCACAGAGAAGTTGGATAACCAAATATGTATGGAAGTACTTTGAAAAGTAGGTCTTGTCAATGAGCCAGTTTCTCTTGAGGTGGAGGGGAGATGGAAATGCATTTGATCCATTTTGAAATATTTGGAAATAATCACTGAAAAAAACCCAATAGAACTGCTAGTTATTTGGTTTTTTAAAAATCTTTCAAAAATGGGAAGTATCAGTAACATCCTATTCTGATGCCTCCTTATGGTATGGGGTTGACCTTGGGTTCTTGAAGACTAGAGCGGGAAAGCATCAGCTCTAACAGGTCCTCCTAAGCTGGACAATGGACATCTGAGGACCAGCCTAGCTAAGTTCCAAGAGGCCCATCATCAAAAGGCTGGCTGTGCATTTGGTGGAGCATGAATATTTTATCTATACCAACTCAAGAAGGACGTGGAGCGGGACAGCTAGGTGGCACAGTGAGTACAGCACCAGCCCTGGAGTCAGAAGGACCTAGCTTCAAATCTGGCCTCAGACACTTGACACACTTACTAGCTGTGTGACCTTGGGCAAGTCACTTAACCCCAATTGCCCTGCCTTCCCCCCTGCAAAAAAAAAGGATATAGAGGTTGCAGTCTGTGTCATGGAAGGACTGTCCTTATCAGTGAAATCACAACTTTGTTTGGAAGTAACAATAAAAAATGTGTTAAAAACCTAATCTCTCCCCACTGCTAGTGCTAAAAATACAATGCTATAGTAGGATGGCAAATGGAAGAAATAAAGCAGCAAAACAAAGCAGAGGAAATAAGGAAGATATGACATGATGTGATTGATATGACATGACATGATATAATGTTATGTTGTTATGTTATGTTATACTGAACTATACTGTAGGTCCACTAGGTAGCACAGTGGGTAGAGCACCAAGTCTAGAGTCAGGAGGACCTGAGTTCAAATCTGGCCTCAGATATGTACTATCCGTGTGACCCCAGGCAAGTCACTTAATCCTATTTGCCTCAGTTTCCTCATCTGTATAATGAGCTGGAGAAGAAAATGGCAAACCACTCCAGTATCTTTGCAAAGAAAACCCCAAATGGGATCAGAGTCTGACCCTATTGAAAATGACTGAACAACACACTATATTGTATCACATTATACTATATTATATTACATATGTCATGTCTTATGTTTGATGATGATGATGATGATGATGATGATGATGATGATGATGATGCTGCCATATTCTCTACATGATTGTTTGGTTTGATCTATATCCAATAAGTCTGCTACCTAGTTAAGTGACCTTTCTGCACAGTGGGTCTGGCAGATTCCCACAACACTGAGCCATTGAAATTTCAGAGACATGATTTATTGAGAGTATAGAACTTCCAGGAATTGATGATGTCCTCTTTGATGTCACTAGGGGGTAGGATTTGGAAAGAACTTGAGGGGAGTTGTGGAATTCAGTAGGTGGCAATTACTGCTTCTCTTAAGATACTCCAGAAAAGAACAGAAAATTTGACAAATGTGATTGAATGGGAGTGAATAAGAAAAGGGATTTCCTCCTCTTTCAGATGAGGTGCGCTGCCAAGCATCCAGCCACATACTTCTGTTATTATGCACCATATAATCTGAGGAGCTCACCAGCAAGTCTATGTTTTCTATTATGATCAATAACTACTCTTAACTCCCTTCCGGATGCAAGACTTCCTTCCTTCTCTCCCTCTCTCCTTCCATCGTTCTTAACAACAAAAGCTATTGAAAAGTGGAAGAGGTATGCGCAGGGAATAGTGGGTTTACCCTCATCTGAGGATTTTAAACAAAGGACTGTATCACATATCACATATCATATTGTAACAGACTTCCTATAACAAATATGGATTGGGTCAGATGGTCTGTGAAGTCCCTTCTGACTGAAATTCTTTGATTTTCTGTATGTCTTCTTGTTTGTTTGTTTCTATATTTATGTTTCTTTCTGTCATTCCATTTTTTCTATTTTTTTATCTTCCTTTCTCTATATTCTCCTACTTCCTTTGCCTGTTTCCCTTTCTATCTCTCTTTGACTGTTTTTCTTTCTGATTTTTTCTTTTAGTGTTTCTATCAATCTTTCTTTTTCTTTGTGATTCTCTGTCTTCCTCCCTCCCTTCCTACTTCCTTCCTTCCTTTCTTTTTTCATCCTTCCTTCCTTCCTCCCTCCCTTTCCTTCCTCCCTCCCTCCATCCCTTCTCTTTTTTCCTTTCTTTCTTTCTTTCTTTCTTTCTTTCTTTCTTTCTTTCTTTCTTTCTTTCATGTCCCTAGAGAGTTATGGCTCCAGTATCACCCAGGATATTAAGTTCAGACTAAGCAAGGAGAATTACATATTTAAACCTTTTGTTAAGAAAAACAATGGTTATTGTGGCTTGTTTCTCTTGTGGGGAGAAGGGTCAGAGACCGAGATGCTTGAATGTTTTGGTCCCTTTATTGAGCATGCCTCCTATCTGAGGTCAGATAAACCCTTCTAAGAATAACAGAAAACTTCTAAGAATAAAACAGGCCACACCTTTTCAGACACCCCTGAAAAACAGAAACTAGCTAGTTACAAAACAGGCATTATAGGCAAACATTTCCCTGAAACCTTCTGGCAACTCTCTGACTACTCCAACCTTCATGAAATTCCCCATTTCTTAACTTTTATAGTATTTCTCTTCTGTATCCTACCCACAGCTAGATCCTTGGCCCCTTGCCCTATGCCTCTTCAGCCATTTCAACGACATACCACAGCTCTAGACTCTGCTTAATCTCTGCTTTACTCTCCCCATTTCTGAGTAACCCTCACCATGCACTCTTTCCTAATCCCCACTAGAGTAAATTGCAAAAGTGCATTGGGATTTAGTTCCCCATAACTTCATGCCGTCGAACTGGAACCTGAGTCCTCACTGCTTTTTGACAGAACCTTTTCTTTCATCAACTAACTTCCAAGACGCCAAGATCATCCACTGCATCTCAGGCCATTGCCAGTCATCCCGACTTTTATCTTGCCACTGGACTTCATCGACTGGAAGAGAGAGTGAGGCTAACAGTTTTGCACAACTGTGCCTCACTGAAATCCAGTTCTAGTGCAAGTCAAAACATCACCATGATGTCACTGGTCTTCTTCAAAAACAAAAGATGAACAACCACAACAGCGGCTGTCTATGAGAAATGGAGCCAGCCAAGTGGAAGACCCAGGCCTGGCCCACTCAAATTTTCATTTTCACCTCGTTTAATGAATCTAGGTAACGTCTGCTATACTGGAGCTTATAGATGTTTGCCGGTCACTTGATAGTTCTCGACCTCAGTTTTCTCACGTGTAAAGTGGGCATACTATCTTTGCTGCTTCCTTGAGTTGTTTTGATGATCAACTGCAATGATGGCTTGGAAACCCCCCCAAAAAAAAACACTAAATAAATAAAGGTAGAGTTATTATGACTAAAGTTAATTAGAGAGAAAATATCAGCTGTCAAACCAACCAGGAAGAAGACATGCAGGGAGATTTTGAAGGACATTCAGGGTGAAAGCTCAAGTCAGGGAGGCAGCAACAATAACCTTGGGCCCCTCCCATCTTGTTGTTATTGTTCGGTCATTTTCCAGTCGTGTCTGATTGGCTGGAAGGAGCCCAGAGTTCCATTGGTCCGACCACCTTGTTGAGATGAGGAAGCTGAAACCCATAGAGCTCGTGTGACTTGCCTGAGGTCATACAGATAAGTAAGTGGCAGAGCTGGGATCCAAACCCAGGTCCTTCATCTCCAGCTCAGTAATAGCTAGCATTTCTATACTATTATAAGTTTTGCAAAGTGCTTTACAAATATTACCTCATTCTCTCCTCACAACAACCCTGGGAGGTAGGTGCTATTATTATCCCCATTTTTGAGATGAAGAAACTAAGGCATACAGGTTAAGTGACTAGTCCAGGATCATATGGTGATTAAATGTCTGAGGCTTCATTTGAACCCATGCCTTTCTTACTCCAGGTCCACCATTCTATCCACTGTAGTACTCATCCCCTATGGTTTGCCTTTGCCCAAACCACAACCCATCCATGTCTTGTATGACATCTATATATGATTCTTGTGTATGTCTTCCCACACATCCTCCGCTGAGAATCTGTCCAATACACTGGAGGCCTTCCTCTTTATCTTTTCACATTTCATAGATACAAGTGCACGGCTCAAACTGGCTGATATCCTTCCTTCTTGCCACATGACTGACTTGCCTATTTTTGTATCCATTCATTTCCTTGGTGAGTGATTGGTTGGTTGGCTGGTTGTTGTCCTTCGTTCTCGAAGAGGACCAAAATGACATCAGTATGTTAGAGTCAAGTTACAGTGTGTCCGACTTGTGGCTGATCAGACCAATATGAGCTCGAAATGTTCTACCACAGGTTGGGAACAAATGGTCCATGGCAACATTTGGGGTGGCTTCTCTAAATTCACACATCTCACATTTCTTTTGAGCTATTTCAATTCTGCCTTCTTCGTAGAGCACAGCACCTTCCATGATGAGGGCATGCCACACTAGGCAGTCCAGGGTCTCCCATGTTTCACAATTGATTCCAGAGAGACCTTCAGAGCACCTTTTTCTGACCACCATGTGAGTGGTTCCTTATATGAGTTCTCTGTAAAATATTCTTTTAGGCAAGCATACGTTTGGCATGTGAACAACATGGTCAGCCCATCGGAGGTGCATCATCTGCAGTAGCATTTGAATGGTTGTCAATTTAGTTCAAGATACTAATTCCTTACGTGTTGATACATACTTCTTGCATGAAGGTCCTCAATGAATATTATTTGGTAGAGCATGAATGTCTCAATCTTAGGATACTGAATCTGAAGCCCGTGTTGAATGCAGCCCTCTCCTTTCTTCCCCATAAAATGATGAAAAATTATCTTCCGTTAGCCAGAACATACAGCTATGTCTTTAAAAGACTGGATCACTGAAGCAATCCTGTGACACGCATAACTCGTGAAATTACAACTTGGTTCTTCAAAATTGTCTTGGCAAATATCTTTCTCTTTTGTAAGTCACTCTTCCTCTTTCATTCTCCCAGGCTATGCCTACACAATGCCAGACATCTGGATGAAAAGTGACAAGTTCATCCCTAAATCCAGATGTTCTGTGTATACAACACAAGACATCTGGTTCATTAAAGTCATCTGGGTTTTTCACTGAATTTTTCACTTTTCAGCTTCATGTTCAGGGTTGTTTAGACACAGCTTTTGAACATTTATCTCTCTGTGCATCTTTCAACCATCTATTTTGAAAACAATATAAAATCAGGCTGAAAGAGGAGCCAGTGACTGGATAGAAACTGGTAGGTAAAGGTTTTGTTTTAATTAAGAAAAATAGCATCTGTACTCCTATCACAGTTTTCATGAAGTATTTATTTACCAATTAGTCATCTCTGTGAGCTGGTTGATTTAATGATCTCATATGATTTATGTATAACTTGTATTAATTGTACCAGTGAAGACGAAGGGAAGGTATAAATTCATACAGAAAGTGTCTTACTTGTCACTCCTTTAAGGAAATATGTGGAGTTCCTTTCCACTAGCTTTGTCTCTCCCTCCCCTCCCCACACCTTTAAGTGTTTCTTGGGTTTTAGAAATGTTTACTTAAGCACCCTCCAAATAGTAGGCTATCTTTCTGTTATTGCCCCCCTTCAATTACTAGAGAGGAACTAGGTTTTGATGTTGGCCTTTCACACTTGTTAACACAGTGTTAACAAGACTTTTTATTGATCTGTAACTTGACTCTTGATGGTTCCGGTATTTCAAAGGGAGAAACCAATAGGTCTTAGTAAAACGACAACTTCCAGCATCATGGTCAGAAGGACAGAGCCTCTGAGGCAGAGGTTTTCAGATTCTCCTCTTGTGATGCCACCCCGGAGGTGGGGGGAAAGAATCCAAATAAATCACGAGATGCCTCAGAACCCTAAGAAGTTTCTTACTGTAAACTACAAGCTTCTTGAAGACTAGCACCATTTATTTTCCCACACTTGCCATAGGACCTAGTATAGTTTTGTACACATAGGAGACACTCGTTCCCCAAACATTTCACTGGTCTACAAAATGCTTCCTAGCTATTTGTGTCATTATTTCTAGTGATTCCTCAAATGCTTAGCAGCAGCAGCAGCAGCACTTTGGTGAAGAGTTTCCAAAGGCATTTTCTTTGGCCTAGCCATCCCTTAATCTTTATTAGGGAAGAATTTCTATTTTCTGTTAACTAGTTGTAAATACTCAATGTAAAAACTCAACACACTGGAACGGTTCTAGGAAAAGTGAGTCATACACTGTCCTTTAAAATGTGCTTGTTCTTCACAAAACCAGGTGGAAAGAACACTGGGTTTGGAGTTGGGGAACCAGTAGAATGTAAGCCTCTTGAGGACAGGCACTGTTTCTTTTTTGTCTTGGTATCTTCAGCAATCTCATACATATAGTAGATCCTTAATAAACATTCAATTTAATTTAATTGAAGTTTTAATCCTGACTCACTTATTATATGAGTATTATGTAAGTATATTTTATTTATATGTTATTATATAAATTCTATGTGAGTATATATCATATATACTATGTTATATATAATGCTTATTATATAAGTATTGGTCATCTACTTATCTACTCTAGGCCAATGACTTTCTGTCTCTTTCTAAATCACATGATCCAGTACTATCAGAAAGGCCTATTCTATGGGTTGCATTCCCATGAGCAGACCCAGGTCCCTTTGGTGCCACAAGTGAGCTGGCCCAGCAGAGTCAGGGGTTTATTTTGTAATCATGGAACAAAGCAAAACACTAATGAGGATGAACCCAGTATCCTGGCCCTCCTTGGCACCACATAAGGACAAAGGAGACTGCTGGAAGAAGCCATATAGCTATGCTAACTGAGTCTATTACATATTTTCGATATCTAATCTCAGCTGGGCCCTCCAGACTGTATTGTGTGAGGTCCTGCCATATGAAGGTCAGATGAAAGCACTGGGGATGTTTAGCCTGGAAGAAAAAAAAAACAAAAGGCTTCAGAGGAACATAATCATCATCACGTATTTAAGGGGCTGTTCTGTAGAGGAAGGATTCAATTTATTCCGCTTGGTCTCAGGGGTCAATATTGGGGAATAATGGTCTGAAGTTTCAAAGACATAATTTAGGCTGGAAGTAAAGAAGAATTTTCTTTGTGGGGGCTGAGGCAATCAGGGTTAAGTGACTTGACCAGGGTCACACAGCTAATAGTGTCAAGCGTCTGAGGGGAGATTTGAATTCAGGTCCTCCTGAAGAAGAAAATCTAATGAGAGGTATTGAAAGGTGGACTGGACTGCTTCAGGAGGCAAGGGCTCCCTTTTACTAGAGATTTTTAAGTGAATGCTGGACGACCACATGTTGGATCTTGAGTGGGGTAGGGTTGGTATTGTTTTTTGTTGCTGAGACTGGTTCTTTACATCTGACCCAGGCTGGAAGTGCAGTTAACCACTTATGTTGTTATTTGTTGTTGTGTCATTTCAGTCATGTCTAGTTCTTTGTGATACCATTTGGGGTTTTCTTGGCAGATACTGGAGTGGTTTGCCATTTCCTTCTCCAGTTCTTTCACAGATGAGGAAACTGAGGCAAACAGGGTTAAGTGACTTATCTAGGGTCACACAACTAGTAAGTATCTGAGGCCAGATTTGAACTCAGGAAGATGAGTCTTCCTGACTCCAGGTCGAGTTCTCTATCAACTGTACCACCTAGCTGCCCACTCATGAGCCTGATCCTAACACTGATCATGCCTGAAAGCTACTGTTTCTGATATGGGATGGTTCACATCTTCTTAGGCAGCCTGGTGCCTCCCTCCATCTTAGGGACTTCTGACTTAAAATGATCAGCTGATGAGTTTTAGCCTAATGAAGCTCAGAACTTCTGAGCTCAAGTAATCCACCAGCCTCAGCCTCCCCGGTAGTAGGGATTACAGGTGTATCCCACTATACCCAGCTTGTTGGTTATGTTATGGAAAGGATTATGGTTCAGATGTGAGTTGTATCAAATCACCTCTACGGTCACTTGCAATTCTGTTCTGTCAGCATTTCATTCATACTGTATCCAAAGGAATGAGAAATAAAATCAAGAGAATGTAGTTGCCTAATTCTTTTGTGTGTTTGACTCTCCCAAATTAAGATAGACCTCTGTATTTGGATGAGCTCTTATCTGGAGGATAAAGCCATTAGTATGTTGATCATTGATTTAATTGGGCCATTTCCAGTCATCCTGATCTATATCTTGCCATTGGAGCCAGATGGCTCTGGAGAAGAAAGTGAGGCTGGTAACTTTGTACAGCTTTCCCTCACTTAAATCCAGCTCACTTACATGTCATGGCATCACCTTCCCTGATGTCATGGTCCTCTTTGAGAACAAAGGACAAACAACAACAACATTGATTTAATTATAGGTAATGTAATATTTTACATGGTGCAGCTAGGTGCAGTGGATAGAGCTCTAGGCCTGGAGTCAGGAAGACCTGAGCTCAAATCTAGCTCCAGACACTTATTAGCTGTGTGACCCTGGGCAAGTCACTTAACCCTAGTTGCTTCATATCTTTGTCTGTAAAGTGAACTGGAGAAGGACAGCAAACCACCCCAGCACTTTTGCCGAGAAAACCCCAAATGGGGTCACAAAAAGTCAGACATGATCAAAATGACTGAACAACTAAAGTGTTTTATACTAGATTTCTTATCTAATCTGTCTTCCATAGAGCTGCCAAAATCTTCATAAATTTAAGAATAGGCAGGCCATTCCCCTGCTCAAAACATGTCATTGCTTCCCTGTTGGTTCTGAAATAGAACATGAAATCCATAGTATGCCATTTTGGTCTTTATGCTCTGACTCCACACTCATTTCCCATTAATCCCCTATATACTCTCCTTACTTTCTTGACATCTTCCAAACATAATTCCACCTCCCATCTTTTCACAGGCTATCACCATGTCTGAAATACCTTCTCCTCCTCCTCCACCACCACCACCACTACCTCCTCCTCCAGGAAGCTTTTCCAAATCTGCTAGTTACTGATCCTCTCTCCTTAAATTGTCATGTATAGATTTTATCTATTTACATGCTATTTTTCCCTACTGTATCTAAGTATAATATAAACTCCTTGAGGGCAGGGATTGTTTGTCATCTTCAGCTCTGTGAAGTTGACAGGAATTGGCCTGGATCAGGTTGGAATGGGTTGGATTAAATTGACGAGTTATTTCCATGATTATAGACTAGGCTTTTACCAATGTGATTTATGTGTTTTACTTGGAGATACTGCACACTGAGACAATGTTTTCACAGAGAGATTTTTCTGATTATCTTTTTGTGTGCATCGGTTCACCACATGGTCCCTTAATTTAGAAAATATTCAGCAATTACATGTGGAGTTGATATTTTACATAAAAGCAAAGATGGTCCCAGTTATGTATATTACTGGGGGAAAAGTCTTTTTCTTTCTTTCTTTCTTTCTTTTTTTTGGCCACAGAGATACATGGCCCCAGAAACAGCTCATTATTTTTGAGTTTCTATAAAACAAAAAATTCTTCATTTAAAAACAGAGCTGCTCCTGGATGCTGGGTGAACTTTGGCAGTTTGGACTTCATTTGTTCCAATCTTATTCAAAAGCATGATAAGTTTTGCCTTGCACTTGAAGAATTTTTTTTGATGGATCTAAAATACAAAACTTCCCTCCTGTGCTGATTCCTTCTGAAGAATTTCAGTTCATAGGATCATACCTCTCTTTCCCCTGAAAGCTCTGAAATCTGCACTCACCAAATCTAGGATCGCAAGATCTTGCTTTATTTATAGCTGGAAGGGACATTGGAGGTCATCTAATCTAACCCCCTTGTTTTACAGATAGAGAAACTAGAAGCCCAGAAATTAAAAGTCTAGGATTTTCCCAAGTATGTCTTGGTGTTAAAATGGCATAACTGCGCAATTTTATTGGAGGTATGTTCTTGGCCTGTTCTTCCAGAGACTAATACAACATGAAAATTTTCCAACTAAGAATTTGCATGAACTTTATTTTGGCAATATTAATCTAAAAGCTTTGGGACTTAACTAAGAAAAAATATGCAATATATTGGCCTGCTGTCTTGTCAAACCTCCCTTAATGCCTGAAAGCAGGAGTTTCAGAGTTTAATTCATAGAAGGCAAAAGCAGTTCCTTAACTGGGCCTTCAGAATCCAGAGAAATCCATTCATATTAGTCTGAGCAACAAGAATTAGCCAGATTTTTGGGCCCAGTTCTGGAACAACATATACTAGTTTTTTTGTAATGCTTCATTGTTCAAGACAAGACTTGAAAAGGCAGATTTTCAGACACAGAATAACGTCAAGTTCACAGTGGGATAGGCCAAATCAAAGTATGCTGCACATGTGTCCCTTTGAGTTGCGTTCTCTAATGAACGTACTCTATCTTAACCACTTTATGAGGCCCCTTCCCACTCTAAATCCTCTGATCCCCACATTATAGATGAAGAAATCAAGTCTCATAAAAAGACAGCTTGGGGCAAAGAACAGAAGTCTAGGCTTGGAAACAGTATAACTCAGGTTCAAGTGCTGCCATCTCACCCACACTGTCTCTGGCACTCTGGGCAAATCATTTAGCTTCTCATTCCCCTATGGAAACTGAGATTTTAAGTTGCAGAAGTTACTGATCTGCATTGCTGGCAGGAACTTCCGCACTAAGACTTCCTCATACCCATAAAATCATATTTAACTTGGGGAGAGGGTGAAGATAGAACACTGGGCTTGGATTCAGAAAGACTCCTTTTCATGAGTTCAAATCTGCCCTCACTAGCTGTGTGACCCTGGGCAAGTCACTTAACCCTGTTTGCCTCAGTTTCCTCATCTGTAAAATGAACTGGAGAAGGAAATGGCAAACCACTACAGTATCTTTGCCAAGATAACCCAAAATGGGGTCATGAAGAGTTGGACATAACTGAAATGATTAAACAACAACAGGAGTTTTTTTATGTTTTTATTTTTAAGTTTTTTAAATTATGTGACTTGCCACAATTTCATAGTAAGTGTCAGAATTAGGATTCAAACCTAGATCCGCTGTTATTTCTACTATTTATCTTTTCCACATATCAATGGAATAGTAAAGATCCACAAATTGAAATTGTCAGAGGCTTATTTTTATCTATGATGGTTTTTCTAGTTGGGGAATAATCAGTCTTTCTGTAGATTTCTAAAACTTTACAGGCTTATCAAGGTTGACATCCCATTTCTTTGCCTGACAGGTTTTTTAAATACAAATGGAAATTCTCTTTCATTTTTAGTTTAAGGTTGAATAAAATTTCTCATCGTAGGAAAGGGGAAGCTGGTCGTTGTCTGACCTATATCCCATGTGGTTCAGTGGAAAGAGTTCTAGAACTGGAGTCAGAGGACCTGGGTTCAAAACATAGCTCTCTCACTCTCTCGTTGTATAGATAGGTCATTAAATCTCTCTGGGCTTCACCTTCTCCATCTGTAAAATAAGGGGGTTGGACTAGATGACCTCTGAGTCCCTTCCAGCTATAAATCTAGGGCCCTGTGTCCCTAGATTTGGGGAGAGCAGATTTCAAAGCTTTCAGAGGAAAGATAGCTAAGATCCTAAGAACTGAAATTCTTCAGGGGAAGGTCAGCCTAGCAGGAATGGCAAACTCTCAAAAAAAGGAGATTTGTGAAAACACAAAGAGAATCAATTATGTGATGAAGAAAACAGAAAGCTGTCTAAATGTACAGGGAGCTCTAGTGCAACTTGGATTTTTTAAAAGACATGTGTAGAAGGAAGCAAGGGCAAATAAAGGAGGATGAACACAAGAGCATGTCATGGTCCTATAAAAATGGTGTCAGGGCCACTGAGGTTCTAGAATGAGCTGACACTGGTGAGGATGAACAAGGCAAACCTATAATTCTAGGACAAGAAAAAGGGTTTTTGAAAGTTATATTGGTGAAAAGAAGAAGATAAAATAAAGAGCAAGATAGCTGTATGTGGTGGATGAAACAATGATCATATCCAATGGAGAGAAAAGGCAGAATGATACACATTTGATTTTGCTTTGAATAAGAAAGAAAAGAACAAAAATTACCAATAGGTTTTGAAACCAAAGAGAAGTAGAAGATAACAAGACAGCACCCAAATATCCTTGCTGAACCCAAGTCACCAAGCCCAGATAACCTACATTCCAAAGTATTGAAAGAACTGCAAAATGTGATTACTGAGGAGAATGGGAAACATGCTACAGGATTAGAGAAGGGCAAATGTCACTCTTTCTTTAAAAAAGGAAGAAATGAAAGTCTGCAAATGATAGATCAATTAGTTTGATTTCACTCTGGTAAAATTTTAGAATGTGTTATTATAATCAATAGTAAATAAGCATATACAGGGGAGGAATGAAAAGAAAAATACAAGATGGCTTCATCAAGAATCGGTCATAATAGACTAACCTCATTTTCTTTTCTTGGTGGGCTTGCTAAGCTAATACGGTAAAGAAATATTACAAATATTTCACTCAATTTTACACAGCAAAATTGGCCAAGTCTCGCAGGCTATTCCTGTGAACAAGAGAATTATAGGCTAAACCAGCAATTCCCAAACATTTTGGGCCCAGTACCCTTTTATAACCTTAAAAATTACTGGGGACTCCAAGGAGATTTTGCTTATGTAGGTTATAGCAACCAACATTTACTATATTTGAAATTAAAATGGATAAATTTTTAAATATTCGTTTAAAATAAGCTTATTATATGTTAAAATAACATATTTTATTAAAAATAACTATGTTGTCACCAAAAATTAGTGATAAAAGTGGCATTATAGTACATATTTTTGCAAATCTCTTTAATGTCTCACTTAATAAAAGACAGCTGGATTTTCATATCTGCTTCTACCTTCAATCTGTTGCTATATGTTATTTTTGGTTGAAGTATATGAAGAAAATTCAGCCTCATACAGATATGTAGTTGGAAATTGAGGAATATTTAATAGGTAAATAATATTTAATAGGTAATATTTAATAGGTAAATAATAAATCCTAGTATCATTATGAAAATAATTATGACCTTGCAGACCCCCGAATGAGATTTAGGGACCCACAAGGATCTTTGGACTTCACTTTGTGAAGCTCTGGACTGATTATATTAGTACAGTTAGGTATATTTAGAATTAGCTGAATGGCCAGACCTAAAGCATAGCCATTAATGGTTCAGTGTGAACTTAGAAGGAGTTCTCTCCTGGAGGGTCTAGATATTCCATTCTCCACAGTCTTCCAGAGGGCACTGATAGTGACTCAGTAATCACATGTTCCAGTTCTTTCAATACCTTAGAATCTAGGTTATCTGAGCCTAGTGATGAGCTCAATAAGGACATCTGAATATGTTCTTACTATTTCCCTTGGCTTTCAACTCCCTCTTAGCCATTTTTGTGCTTTTTGTCTAATCCAAAGAAAAATAAAATTTATGTGGTTCCATCTTTTCTCTACATTGTCCATTATCACGGTTTCATCCACCACATACAGCTATCTTATTCCTTCTTTGACCCTGTGTGGTTGAACATTTTTATCAATGACCTGGATAGCGGTGAAGGTAAAATGCTTCTAAAATTTGCACTTCACATGAAGTTTGGACGGACGGCTAAAAAGATGAAAACAGATTCTAAATAACATACAGAGATCTCAACAGACAAGAATGTCAGACTGAATATAATGAAATTAAAACTAATAGGGATAAATACAATGACTTATGCTTGGGTTTAAAAAAATCAACTTTACAAGTAAAAAATTCAGAGAAATGTAACTAGATAGTATTTTGTCTGAAAAATATCTTAGAGGGTTTTAGTGTACTGTAAACCCAATGAGAATCATAGTGGGACAGATAAATCAGGCCAAGAAAGTGAATCAGATGGGAGCTTGCATCGAGAGGCAGAGCATCCAAGACTAGGGAAGTGACCATCCTGCTGTGCTCAGCTCTCTTCAGACCCCATCTGTAGTGCTACATTCCATTCTCCGCAACACATCTTACGAAGGACATGGGTAATCTGGATAGCTTCCAGAGGAATACAACTAAAATAATAAAGGACTTCAAGCTTGTATTATATAAAGTTCTTTTCAAGAACTTTATTTAGTCTAGATATTTAGGTTAGAAAAGAGAAGACTTGGTGGGGGAGATGGGTAGGGAGGTCGCTGGGACAGGAGGTACAGCAGAACATGATAGTCATTTCTTCAAGTATTAGAAGAGCTGTCCTATGGAAAATGGATTAGACTCTTGGTTGTGGCCTCAGGTGTTAGAACAAAGGGTAGAAGTTGCAGAGAGGTCTATTTTGACTTCACATAAGGAAAAGTTTCCTCAAAATTAAAGCTCCCCAAAAGTGGAATGGGCTGCTTCAGTGTTGCCCCTTTCCCTCCTCCTGAGAGATATTATAAAAGGAAGTTCTTTTGGGTACAAATTAGACTAGATGGCCTTTGGGGCTTCTTCTAACTGACTTTCTGTGTTTCTATGATATACTGCTCACCCCTGAACCTAACTGTCCAGTGGTGAAGAGGAGGACGGGGTAGGGTCTGGAGAGAGGAAAATAAAAATGAGCAGGGAAGAGGAAAGAAAGATTTAAAGGGAAGGATTAAAGGAGAAAGAGGGACAAGAACAAGACTGAGATAGAGACAGAGAAACAGACTCCTCTATCTACAAGCCCCAGAGGGTCCATTTCTCAGCCCATTTTCCTCCTGTCACTAAAAGGAGAGGACCAAATCTGTTAAAGGGAGAGATCTTGAATGACAAATGCTCTCTCTCTCTCTTTCTCTCTCTCTCTCTCTCTCTCTCTCTCTCTCTCTCTCTCTCTCTCTCTCTCTCTCTCTCTCTCTCTCCCTCTCTCCCTCTCTCCCCCTCCCCCCCTCTCCCTCCCTCCCTCCCTCCTCTCACTTTTCCTCCCAGGGGGGCAGGGTTCCTTTCTAACAAAGTCAAGCTGAATTTGGAAAGGAAAGAAAAGAAGAGAGCACTATCCTCTTTGAAACATGAGGACAGGGTATGTTATTCTTTGATAGCAAATTTGGAATCCCACTAATAGAGAATCACTGAACAAAGTGTTTGGCAAGGTTTCTGGGGTGCTGTTGTGAACAGTTCTTTTGCTTGAATCTGCAACTCTGCAGTGACACTGATTTGGGGCTTGGAGATGGAATCTCGGAGTCAATTGACTTGAGAGAATGTGTCCTAAATGAGGAAAACCATTGATGTACACTTAAAATGAGGAGACCCATCTGATAAAAAACTAGATATTTTCTGACTACTAATCTTCTTCATCAGAATGCCAGCTCAGTTCTCAGCATTTACAAGGTACACATAATCAAACTGGGCTTTGGGAAACTTTGTTCTAGATTTTTCCATCTTCTGCCCTCCTCACTTTACTATTTGTTTTATTTTGTTGGCAACTTGAGGTATTGAGAAATTCCTTTTTCTGAAAAAAAGTTATAGCAATTAATTCTCTTTGCTGTCCTTTGTGTGCATTTTTCTGGTCATGGATTTAAGAGATTATACTGTATCAATTAATATGTGCCCTGTTTCAAATCTGCCTTCCCAAATGCAAATCTCCTTCCTCTATAGATTAAAATTCCAAGGTCCCTGTGCTAGTGGAAACATAGGGCTGTTAATGTTTCTCATGATTAAGTTAAATGAACAGAAACTTCTTTCCCTATGATTTCAAAAATCGAAGTTAGACAGACATCTAAAATATAAACTATACACCATCACCTTTTCTCTATGAAAATCTGAGGTTTTATATATATATATATATACATATATATATATATGTATATATATGTATATATATGTATATATATATGTATATATATATATATTAGAAAGCCTCAATAGCCTGAAAGGGGAAGGTAATAATAGAAGGTCAGACAATAAATTTCATTTTTTTAAAAGGTCACTGACAAAAGATAGGAACAGGCAGTTTTCAGATGAAGAAATCAAAGCTATTTATAGTCATATAAAAAAGCTCTAAATCATTATTGATTAGAGAAATTCAAACTAAAACAACTTTGAGATACTACCTCACACCTATCAGATTAACTAATATGGCAGAAAAGAAAATGATAAATGTTGGAAAGGATGTGGGAAAATTGGGACACTAATGCACTTTTGATGGAGTTGTAAACTGATCCAACTGTTCTGGAGAACAATTCAGAACTATGCCCAAAGGGCATTCAAACTGTGCTTACCCTTTGATCCAGCAATACCAATGCTGGGTCTCTATCCCAAAGAGATCATAAAAAAGGGGGAAGGACCTGCACGTACAAAAATATTTATAGTAGCTCTTTTTATGGTGGTAAAGAATTGGAAATTGAGAGGATGCCCCTCAATTGAGTAATGTCTGAACAAGGCATAGTATATATTGTGCTATAAGAAATGATGAGCAGACAGATTTCAAGAAATACCTGGAAAGACTTAAATGAATTGGTGCAAAGTGAAGTGATCAGAACCAGGAGAACACTGTACACAGTAACAGCAACATTGTGCAATGATCAACTATGAATGACTTGGCTCTCTTCTCAGCAATACAATGATCCAAGACAGTTCCAAAAGACTCATGATAGAAAATGCTGTCCATATCCAGAGAAAAAACTGATGGAGTCTGAATGCAGATAGAAGCATACTATTTTTACTTTCTTTAGGTTCTTTTTGTGTTTTTTTTCCCTTTTTGTCTGTTTCTTTTTTCACATGACTAATATGGAAATATGTTTTACACGATTGCACATATATAACCTATAGCAAATTTCTTGCCGTTTTAGGGAAGGGAGAGGGGGAGAGAGGAGGGAGAAAATTTGGAATTTAAAAAAATTTTAAATGAATGTTAAAAATTGACTTTACACGTAATTGGAAAAGTAAAATACTATTTAAAAAAATTAAAATGGCACCGACTATACTTTATTAAATCACATAAATTCATTGACCGTAATGGCTCCCTTTCCCAGCTTCTTGCCCCCACTAATAATTATCTCTATGTTTGTAAATATATGCAAACTCTTCCACCTGTTCTAGAGCCATAAATAATCTGGCCACAACTTAGCTTTCTAGATTTATTTAATATAACTCCCCTTCATGCACTCTCTGTTCCAGTCAAACTCACTTATTAGCTGTTCCTTTGACACATTCTCTCTCATTATGTGCCTTTGCTCCAGATGATCCTTCTGCCTGGAATATCCTCCCTTCTTATTCTCATCTCTAAAAATCCCCATTCTTCAAGGCTCAGCTAAGGTGCTATAGCTCTTACCTGAAGCCTATTTAGACTCCCCCCCCATCATTAGTAGTCTGTCCCACTTCAGATTACTTTGTATGTTACTTATCTGTGTACTAATTGTATCACCACCAGCAGCAACAGCAGAATTTAGACCAGGGACTGTTTGTATTTTTGTATCCTCAGCACTTATTTGTTGAATTTATGTATATACAATATACAGTTCTTGTTGAATTGTTATAGAATACACACAAATAAACATATATTGTTCATATGTGTTATACACAATGTGAAATGTGTCTAAACCTGTGATTTCACTGGTAAAGAGTATTCTTAGAGAGAAAATTCCCTCTACCAATAGAAGTCATCAACTGTTCTGCAATAATCCACACTTAGAGTTACCAGTAAACATTGAGAGGCTTAGAGACTTTCTGAGTATCTCACAGCCACAGGTTATCCTGATTCTTGAGGCCAGTTTTCCACCCCACCTCCCACACACACACCATCCATTAGAGTCTTTCCAGTACCTCATAATAACATGAAGTTGATCCTTATACTTAAGTGAGAATTGTTGGTTTTTCTTTTTAATTTAATATTATGTCATGAGAAAATGGATCTTACTGAGATGTAAAAGCTTTGGGTACAGACACAAAGTTGGATTGTATGACTTCTTCAAGGACCAGCCAAGCTAAGCAAGTCAAGAAGGCAAGCCTTATCATCAGGTTGTTTATCAAAACAAATCTCTGCACTAGCCACGTTCTGGAGGGGAAAAGAAAAGAAAAGAAGAGAAAAGAAGAGAAAAGAAAAGAAAAGAAAAGAAAAGAAAAGAAAAGAAAAGAAAAGAAAAGAAAAGAAAAGAAAAGAAAAGAAAAGAAAAGAAAAGAAAAAGAAGGAAAAAATATGCTTCCATTTACACTCTGAGTTCATCAGTTCTCTAACTGGAGGTGGATAGCATTTTTTCCTTTGGACCTCCAGGGGTCCTTGTGTTGATCAGAGTTACTAATTATTTTACATTTAATCCATCTTTACAGTATTGCTGTTACTGTAAAAATTGTTCCCCTGGTTCTGCTTACTTCACTTTGCATCGATTCACATAAATCCCCCCACATATTTCTGAAACCATCTCTTTTATCATTTCTTACAGCACAATAGTATTCCATAATGTTTATATATCACAACTTGTTCAGCTATTCCTCAATTGATGGTTATAACCTCACTTGGCTACTACAAAAGAGTTGCCATAAATATTTTTGTGTATATGGGATCTTTACCTTCTTCTTTGATCTCTTTAAAGATATAGACCTAGGAGAAATATTGCTAAGTCAAAGAATATGCAGCTTAATAGTTTTTTGGACATAGTACCAAATTGCATTCCAGAATGGTTGACCTAGTTCACAACACTAGCAACAGTGCGTTAATATACCCATTTCCCCACATTTCCTCTAGCATTTAAAATTTTTCTTTTCTATCATCTTAACCAATCTTATGAGTATGAGACGGTATCTCAAAATTGTTTTAATTTTTATTTCTCTAATCCATAGTAATTTAGAGCATTTTTAAATTTGATTATTGATAGTTTTGATTTCTTCCTCTGAAAAATACCTATTCACATACCCTGATGAATTGGACAATGGTTTTTATTCATGTAAATTTGGCTCAGTTCCCTATATATTTGAGAAATAAGACCTTTATCAGACAAACTTGCTTCAAAGATTTTTTCCCAGTTTCTTTTCTTCTAATTTTCATTGCACTGATTTGATTTGTCCCAAATTTTTTCACCTTTATATAATCAAAATTATCCATTTTGCCTCTTGTAACCTTCTCTATCTTGTTTGGTCATGAACTCTTCCCCATCCATATATCTGACAAAAAAATTTCTTCAATGTTCCACTAATTTTCTTACAATATCACTCTCGATATCTGAACCATATCCCCATTTTGAGGTTGTCATGGGTAGATAGTAGGAGTTGTTGGTTTATGCCCAATTTCTAGCAGACTTCTTTCCAGTTTTCCATGCAGTTTTTGTCAGACAGTGAGTTCTTGCCTCAGTTGTTAGGATCTTTGGTTTTACCAAATTCTATGTTACTGTGCTCATTTACCTAACTCTTTCCACTGGTCAACAATTCTATTAATGATCCAGTACCAAACGGCTTTGATGATCGCCACTTTATGGTGTAGTTTGGGAGGTCTGGCACCTCTAGGTCTCTTTCTTTCCCATTGTTTTTCATTGATTCCCTGGATATTCTTGATCTTCTGTTCTTTCAGATGAATTTTACTATTTTTTCTTGCTCTATAAAGTAATTCTTTGCTAGTTTGATTGCTATGGCACTGAATAAGTAAATTAATTTAGGTAGTATTATCATTTTTATCATATTGGCTCAGCCTACTCAAAAGCAATCCAGTTATTTAGATCTCTCTTTATTTGTGTGAAGAGTGTTCATATAGTTCCTGTGTGTGTCTTGACAGATAGACTCCCAAATATTTTATACTAATTCTAGTTATTTTTTCCCTCATTTTATTTTTTTATTTAATACTTTTAGTTTGCAACATTGATTTCCACAAGATTTTGAGTTACAAATTTTCTCCCCATTTCTACCCTCCCTGCCACCCTAAGATGGCATAAATTCTGATTGCCCGTTTCCCCAGTCTGCCTTCCCTTCTATCACCCCACTCCCCCCCATCCCCTCTTCCCCTTACTTTCTCGTAGGGCAAGATAGATTTCTATACCCCATTGCCTGTATATCTTATTTCCCAGTTGCATGAAAAAAAAACTTTTTTAAAAAATTTGTTTTTAGAACTTTGAGTTCCAAATTCTCTCCCTTCTTCCCTCCCCACCCACCCTCCATGAGAAAACAAGCAATTCAACATATCAATGAATCATTATGCAAAACACTTTCATAATACTGACTCTAGTTATTTCACATGAAAATATCCTAGCATTTTTTCAGGGTTTTATTGGTGATATATAAAACTGCTGATGATTTATATGGGTTTGGTTATTGATTGTTTTGATTAGTCTTTTGTTGTTGTTGTTGACTCTCGAGGGTTCTCAAACCATCATGTCATCTGCAAAAAGCTAGTTTTGTTTCCTTGTTGCCTATTCTTATTCCTCCCATTTCTGTTTCTTGTCTTATTGCTATAGCCAACATTTCTAGTATCATACCGAATAATAATGGCGATAATAGGCATCCTTGCTTCATTTCTGATCATATTGGAAAGCTTCTAGTTAGTTTGGCTTTTTAAAGTCCTTCACAACCTAACTCAAGCCTACCATCCTAATTTTACTGCATATTATTCTCCTTCATGTATTCCATATTCCAGCTAAACTAATCTACTTGCTGTTTTCCACACATGACACTCCATTTCCCTTCTCCATGCCTTAGCAGAGTCTCTTTGCCATACCTGGAAAGCACTCCTTCCTTTCTTCTACCCCCTGGAATCCCTAGCTTCTTTAAAAGTTCAGCTCAATGTTCACTTCCTATAAGTCTATTCTGATCCCACCAGTTGCTGGTGTTCTCCCCATTCAACATTACTTTGTATCTCCTGTGTATGAATTTTGTATTTACTTGTCTATGATAATGTTGATTCTCCCCGATAGAATTTAAGTTTCTGGAGGTGAGGATCTATTTCATTTTTATCTTTGTATCACCAATACCTTAACAGTGCCAGGCATGCAGCAAGCACTTAATAATTGCTTATTGGGTGATTGAACGATTTGTCCATGGCACTAAGTGGCAGAGTTAAGTATAGTGTCCAGAATGAGAGGTGATAGCCCCAACATAATCTTCCTTGATAAGACCACCTCTGGACTATTGTCTTCAGTGAAAAGCCCTGTGGTCATTGTGGATTTTCCTAGGTTCTGTTAGCTCCGCATATCCCCACCAATCCAAATCCCACCCATTCTTTGGTATCTTAGTAAAGTATTACCTCTTACACGAAACTTGCCCTAACTAGTCCAGCCTCCACTGTCTTTCTCTGAATTACAATGACTTTTCACTCATAATCTAGTGTTTAATTGTTTTATAGTCTCTAATTGTTTGATGTATGTTAAGTCTTGCCTCTCCAAATAGATTTTGTAGATTATTATTTAGCATTTATTAATATTGTTTGAACCTAGCTTTAGGTCCCTAGAAAATTGTCTAACCCAAAAAGTTCACTGCAGAGGTCAGGTTAATCTCAGAGACACTCTAGGGAAGCTGGATGATCAGAAGAAATGCTTAGATCCCAACCAGTATTTGCTTTGGGTCCTCTCAAGTCTTGTTTTTTGGTTTTTTAGTTTCTGGGTAATTTAACCATTGTTATGAATAAGGATAGTGTGCTTACTAATTAAAAGATGGTCGTTTGGCCATCTTTCTCAAAGATCTAAGACCCCTCATGGCAGTGGGCTCATAGTTTATATGCCCTTGGAAGAGTAAGTGTTCCTGAGGGTGTCAATCAACTCTGATTAGTTAACAATGAAAGAACGAATATTATAATGGGAAATGGACAGTCTTGTGAGTATGTGACTTGGATCACTTAAGACTTGGTCAAAGAGACATCAATTTCCACATCACCAGGTCTTGTTTTGAGTCCATCCAAAGTTTGTGTTTTGGTTTCCCCCAACTTGATTGACTTGCCTGCTCATATACATCTCAAACTGCTCTTGTCTTGGAAACTCCCTACTGCCTACTTGAGGCCAATCAGGCAAATGTATTTATGTCTTTGAGCTCCTCACAAAGACTTGTAGAGGGAGCCACCCCTTCTTTTCCCCTTCTCTCTCTCTCTCTCTCTCTCTCTCTCTCTCTCTCTCTCTCTCTCTCTCTCATTCTCTCTCCGCAAATGACCTAATAATTTTCTTTCTAAAATTATTTCAGATTCTGAGGTTTGTTCTTACAAAAAAAAATTTCAAGTTCCTTGAGGACAAGGACAATACCTCCTGGTTTTTTTGTATCTTTACTAGAGATTTGTAAAGTTCCAAGTGCACAGTAGGTGCTTGATGAATACTTTTAAACATTTAATAATGTAACTTGACCTACATGATATTAAATAGTAGGGGTAAGAGACCAAGGATCATAGCCTTGCCACAGTCATGGCCATAATGTGGGGGTTTGATTGGCTTGATTGTATATTTGCTCTAAGGGTTTACTTTTCTTTTTCGATGGGAGGAACAGGGTGGGATGAAGACAAATTCAATTTTTGTTCACTGAAAAAAAAATTAAAACCCCAAACTTGTCACTGGCACAGCCATTTATATATCATTAGTACTAGATGCTTCTAAACATGGCCAAAAGTAGGTCTGTGACTATCTAATGGCTCCTAGGGAAAAAATCCAGCCAGAGGCATAGCTGTGGAGCAGCTAAGGTATGTCTTCAGTGTATCAGGGGAAGGCATGGTATGGTTGAAAGAATTTGGATTTACAGTTAGAGGACCTGGGTTTGAGGTCCAACTGTGACCTTGGCCAACTCATTTCACTTCTCCAGGCCTCAGTTTTCCCATATGGAAATGAGGAGATTCAAATAGTTGATCTTTAAGGCCCCGTTCTATTCTAAACTACGATCCTGTGTCCCTGACTCCTTCCTCTTCCCTTTCATCATCACCTTATCCAAGTACCAGCTGGCCTTCATGATTCCCCTGGATGTGCCTCAGTTCCTTTATCTATAAAATGGGAACAATAATAATAATAGCACCTATCTCTCAGGGTTTTTGCGAGGACCAAGTCAGATGATTACAAAGCACTTAGCACAGTGCCTGGCCCATAGCAAATACTATATAAATGTTGACTATGAGCTATTACTAGAATCATGGAGTTTCAGGGTTGTTAGGCCGTCTAGTCCAATCCTCAGCTGAGTAGGAATCCCTTCTCCAAATATACCTAATAAATGGTTGTCCAACTTCCACTTGATAACCTCTATTGATGGGGAACTCTCTACCTCCTAAGGCAGCCCATTTCACTTTTGGGTAGCTTTTCTTAATCGTTCAGAAGCTTTTCCATGTATCAGACTTAAATCTGTTTCTCTAAAGTTTCTGTCCATTGATATTAATTACGCCCTCTGAAGCCAAGAAGAAGAAGTCATCCTAGTCTATGAGAGAGCCACCTACATGCTTGAAGACAAGTTATTGCCTAAATAAACATTCATCCTTAGTTTTCTCAACAGATCTTTGCATGACTTGGTCTCTAATTAAACAACAGAATCAGGATCCAGTTGGTCATTATGCCAGTCCCCTTTCTTTGGAAGTCTTCTAATCTGTCAACGTCCTTCTTAAAATGTGAAGCTCAGAGCTCAACATTATAATCCAGATGTGGTCTTATCAGGGCAGAGAACAGCAGGGCTAACAACTAACCTTATTCACTAATTAGTGTGTCCCTTAATGTAGCCCAAAATCACATCTGCTGTATGGGGTGTCACACTATTGACTTACATTAAGATTTCAATGAACTAAAATGCCCAGATTTTTTTCCCCACACAAACTGTTCTCTAGCCAAGAACTGTCCAATTTTGTACTGTTGAAATTGATTTTTGGAACTAAAGTGAAAGAATTCTCACAGCTATTAAATTGCATCTTCTTTCATTCAACCCAGTGATCTAGCCTGTCAAGTTCCCTTATCCAACATGTTAGCTTACCTCCCAGCCTTGTGCCATCTATTAATCTGATGTGCGTGGCAACCACACCTTCATCCAAGTCACTGATAAAAATGTTGACCAGAAGGCCAAGTCAGTTCTCTAAGACATTACACTAGAGACCTCCCCCTAGGACCATATGAACTAAATAATGACTACTCTTTGAAGCTAGCAATTCAGCCAGTTCTAAATGTACAGAATTACGCGATCTTATAGCCCGTATCTCTCTCATGAGAACAGCATGGAAGAATGTCAAATATTTTGCTGCAATCCAAATACACTGTCCATGGCATTCTCCAGCTCCAGTAACCTGTCAGATGAGAAAGTGAAACTGTCTGGTAACAGGACCATAGATTTAGAGCTGAATGAACTTCAATACTCATCTAGTTCAGCCCCCTAACTTTGCAGGTGAGTAATGAGTTGCCCAAAGTTCCAAAGATGAAGACTAGAGAATTGGGATTCAAACCCAGGCCCTCTGACTCCACATCCAGTTTGCACTCCACCACACAGTCTTTCATGACCCCTATTTGATGAAAACAAGATGACTCACAGTGATTGCCATTTCCCTTTCTAAATGCTCACAAATATCCCTTTAATAGCACAGTGTGTTCTAGAATTTTGCCAGGAACTAACTTAACCTGATAGCCCCACCCTCTTCCTTCATTAGAAAAGCACCATCTTTTTGCCTGTCCCCAGGCCTATACCTCCTCTCTTGTTCATGAGAGCTTTTCAGAGATCACTGGCAGTGACGCATCAGTCATATCCTCCAGATCTTTCAGTGCCCTGCTATGTCCAGACCTGGTAGCTTGAATTACTTGAGAACAATGTTTGATGCTCTATTACCACCTCCTCATTTATCTTGAGCTTCACATCCCTGTTAACTATTTTTTTGTTCTCTTTCCCTAGTCCAAAGATCATTCTTCTTGACAGACAAAACAGAAGTACTCTAGTGTTCGATTTTATTGTTGTGTATCATTCTCCACATTTTTCGTGTATTTATTTCTCTGTTTTCAAATGGGAAGCCCTTCTCATGCAAGGTTTTCATATGAATAAGGACAGTCTACATGCACAATACTTTAACCCAATGTGTCTGTGCTAATTTCTGGTTCCAGGATAAGGAAATATTTGGGGACTGGTCTCAGATCATGTCATATAGATGACTGCCCATAGGTATGACAGGTTCACCCTAACTCCATCTCCTTCTCCCAGACCAGACTTCCTAGTCCTGACCTCTTACTCTTGAAGATTTCAGATGAGGCTCAGAGTATAACTTCAGTCTTGTAGGGTAGTGTTTCTAGATATTTTACATGCTTAAGCATAATTGCAGCCTCCTCATTAGGCTTTCTTTGGTTTGCTTATATGAATCTGTGAGAAAATAGTAATTCCTTTAAAACAAACATCTCTCCAGTTGTCTTTTCCCCACCTAACCAGTCTACCACCTCTCATATATACCCCTCTCTTCTTTGCACGGTCTGCCCTCTAATCCTCCCAACCCATCCTTTTAAGAGAGAAGGTCCTTCAAACTTAGTATTTTGAAAATGGAAGCATTTTAAAGGAGAAGAGTCCTAAATTAAGGTGGGTTTAAAAATCATTTTCATTAACACACTGTAGTTGGCTATGGGCTGGTTTAATCTGTTTGTCTTTAATTGTGTAGGAAACAGGATACCAGAATCAGCTCTGATATCCTGTACTTATTAGATACTAGGTATTCCTTCAGCATCTCCCACCTTTTTTTTTCCCAATGCCTAGACTTTATTTTATCTTGGTTTAGATATCCTTCTGCCAGAACAAGAAAACTCCAATTGCACATCTGAACTTGAGGTGACATAAGGTATATGTAGCAGTTCCTAATGTTAGTGTCACTTCATCTGCCTCTGAATTTCTGGCTCTGTGGTTCTCTTATTTATTGTGCATGGAACAATAAAGCTTCCAATAAAAAAGAATCACAGCAAAGTAGATGGATGCTGAAAGACCAGAATATTATAGGGTGGGATGGGTGATAAGTAATTCTAAGAGGAACTAGTTGTATAGTTTATTTCACCATAGCATCGAAAAGTCATGATCACAGGGTCTGGGGAAAGCCAAATGATTGATTTTGCAGAAAATATTTGTTGTTTTAATTACAGAATCATATGGGTCTTTTGGCAACCAGCAGATGCCAAAACAGACTTTAAGCACCATCTTGAGAAACTTGTGATTTCCTTAGTGTGCTTGTAATTCAAAGCATATGGCTTCACATTCAATGGCAGTGTCCAAAATGGAGACATTAGTCATGAATCACCCCATTGGAGAAAACGCATTGCTTCTGTACCAAGTCGTTTCAAACTGTGTATTCAAATGGTTCTGTTTAGGGGTATAAACAAAAAATCAGCTCTCCCCGTTTTAGCAGCATGTTACTGGGATGCACATGGCATCAAAGAGCCTTGCAAACAAATTTCCCCAGTAATCTATGGCTTTTGGCAGTATGGGCCGCCTCCATCTGAGTAAACAAAGCAATTTGGTGACTGAAATGTGGGCTCCGAGGTGAGCAGAACGTCTAGAATCATATTTCCTCTTTCAACAACTCTTCCTTCCTTCACCCTCTCTCCCATTCAGCTCTCCAAAGCACAACCAAAATTCAAAGATGGCGAGGCCATTTGGGACCATGGAACTGTCAGTGCCTCAGCCTATAGTTGTTCTTCATATAGGAAGCTGACGCTCTTATAACTGGAACGCTGTGGCTCCTATACATGTGGTCTTTCTGCTCAGGAAGGTCTAAGCTATGGGCTGTAGTGGTAACTCTGCCTCTTTGCCTTGAGAACTGTGTGATGTGATAGTCCGAAGGAAAGAGAGATGGAATGGAGAGAAATTTGGGGCCTGCCATTCAGTAGCTAAATAACCCTAACTGTTTAATAATAATAATAATAATAATAATGATAGCTAACCATTTCAGGTTCACAAAGCACTTTACAAATATGATCACTTTTTATCCTCATAAAAGCCCTGGGGGGTGGGGGAGGCCTTATTATTTTCCCCATTTTACAGATAAGGAACTGAGGCACATAGAGATTAAATAACTGGCCTGTGGTCACATAGCTAGTAAATGTCTGCTACTAGATTTGAACTCAGGTCTTGCTCACTTGAGGTCTAAACTGTACCATCTTGCTTCCTTGGACCAGTTCTTTAACTTCTCTGGGTCTCAGTTTCTCGTCTATAAAATGAAGAGGACTAGGCCATCTCTAAGGTCCTAAATCTATGATGCTATTGTCCTGTGATACCTATGATTCAGAATAAGCCATTCTATCATGGCTGACTCACAGATTTAGAGCTGGAAGGAATCTTGAAAGCCATCTAGTATAACCCCCCCATTTTACAGATGAGAAAACTGAGGCCTAGGAGATCATGTGACTTTGCCAATACGACATACTTACAAGGGGCAGATCTGGAACTCAAACCCAGCCTCTCCGATTCTAGGATCAGCAGTCTTTCCCTTGCCTTCCAATAACGGCTGTGTTGGCCAGTCTATTACTTTCGTTTCCCAGCAGCAGCTGTTAGCCTGTCCTCACTGCCTTCACTTCTTCTACTCACAGTGCCTTAAGCTCACCATATAAAACCTCTTCTGACATCCAGTTGTCATCATCTACTATATACATTCAACCCAGTGACACTGGATTCTAGCAGAGTTCTTTAATAGTAGTGGACTGACTGTGCTCCAGAGTTTCGTAGTCAGAGATTACATTTCCCTACTTAATAAAAAAAAGTTTGGTCCCCAGATGACAACGAAACTACTCAGTCAGTCACTTCTTTTTGGATCATCAAGTTTGGTACTGTGTTGGGGTCACATTCTTAGTTGCTTCCCCAAAGAATGTGCTGCCTTTCTTGACTGGAGTTCCTAATGGATTTTAAATGAGAGATTTTGAATGGAAGTAAAAAAATAACTTGGTATTTATAAATTGTGCAATTCTTCAAGCATTTTTCTGGGACAAAGTGTTTTCTGAATCAGTATGAATGGATGTGTAAAACATTTTGAAGGAAAAATTGATTGGATTTGGCAACTAATTAGATATAAAAGATAGAAGACAGGGGTGAGTCAAAGATGATTCCAAAGATATCAGATCTATAGGATTGAGAGGCATGTTTGTGAATTATTTAAAGGTAGGAATGATGTAATTTTTCATCTCTGTATCCCAAATGCCTAGTAGAGTGTTCGTACACAGTAGGTGCTAAACATCGTTTGTTGAATTGACTGCCAAAAGTAGCTCAAACACAGCATAAGGTGACATCCAAGAGTAGTTTTCAAAGTGAGTTTTAGCTCAGTGCTCTGCACTAGAAAAAAAAATCCACCCATTGTGAGAATGGGGTGAAGGTGGTAGGTATCCATATAGAAAATAATAAGCAGAGCCAAGGATCAGAGGATCAGAGATACAGAGTTGGAAGGAGGTACTTCTGAGGCAGGAGGCCCTTGATTTTCACCTTGAGTGATTGATGTTCAGGGCGCTGGTTGTACCTCTGGCAACAGGAACTTGCACCAAATAACGGTATTTCTGCTTTGTCAGCAATTTGGTCAATGGCAGGCACGAATTCAATTCAACAAATGTTGATAAAGTGCTTGCTGTATGTAGTACCTCGTGCTGGGTATACGAAGATGAAAAATAGCATCGGCCCTGCCTTAAGGAGCTTACAATTTAGTAGTGCCTTTCTCCCCAGTTTAATAACTTGGGGTCATCTTTGACTTATCCCTCTATCAGGGGTTCTCAACCTTCAGTGTGTGTGGTGGATCCCTTTGGCAGTCTGGCAGCCATTACTCTCTTAGGCATAGACAACTAGGGCAGAGTGAGCAGGGCTTTGCTCAGGGCACCAGAATTTATAGGGTGCTGACAGCACTTGAGATCTTTAGTGGTATACAAACTACAAGCTTATCCCTTAATTAGCAGTAATCATTAGTTAAAATAGGAAACTACCAGATGGCCTACTTCCTTCCAGTGGGGCAGCACCTCAAATGTGCTCCTCCCACCCCTTTGTGGTAGTCTCACCAGCAGCACATTGAAGGGCATGTTTTTGTTCTCTGGCTCCGGGTGCAATTTTTGCTACTTGCCTTAGGCACAAAAATTGCTAGTTACTGCTCTGCTTTTAGGATCTTTCTTTTGGGAGAGCTTAATGATCTGTTGATATTGTCTCATTTGTCTTTACAATTTCCCCCTGAGAAAAACATGGGTTGGGCATTATTAGTAACTGCCAGATTTGATGAGGACCAAATCTTTGAGGCACAGAGAAGTTGGGTATCTTTCCTTAGGACATGCAAGGGGCCAATGATGACAGTTTGCATTCCAGTCTTCTCTTGGATGATGGCTGATGGATTTTTTTTACTTGTATGATATGAAGAAACCTGGTCGACCTTTTTAAAGTGCAGGCTAATTTGTGTAGAAGTTTTAAGATGTTCAGAAAAACAAAGGTTTAAACAAGGGTTCTTCACCTGGAGTCTGTGAACTTATTTTTAAAATGTTTTGATAAGTATATTTCAACATATTGATTTCCTTTGCAATAATGTATATTTTATTTTGTACATTTAAAAACATTCTGAGAAGGGAGCCATAGTTTTGAGTGCCAAAGGGGTCTGGGACACAACCCCTTCCAGAAGCTAAGTTGTAAAATGAGGGAGCCACTTACCCTTGGGGGAGGAGGATATGCGAATGATTTCAAAGAGAATGAGGGATTTCAGAGTGAGCTTCTGGGAGGAGCAACATTATGTAAAACACAATGGGAATGTTTTTCCATTTCAAGAAAACAGCTCACTATCATGCAACAGAGAGATAGAAATGCCTGGTATTTTATAGAATACTTTCAGACATATAGTAGGTAGGTAGATAGATACATGTGTACATGTATACATACATACATATATACTGATTGATAGATACTGTTAGAAAATACTTTTAGACAGACAGATTAGTAGATAAACAGATAATGCTGATAGATAGATAGATAGACAGACAGACAGATGCATAGATGGATAAATATAAAATCTCATTGGATCTTCACAACCTTATGAAATATGTTGGGCAGATATTATCCCAGTGTTTCAGGTAATAAGTAATAGTGCATTTATATAGTGCCTTGTAATTTACAGAAAGCTTTCCTCACAATAACCCTGGGAGGTTAGTACTGCAAATATTATTAGCCTGTTTTACACACTAGAAAATTGAGGCTTAGATAAGTTAAGTAATTTGCCCATGGACACCCATCTAGGGCTTGTTTTTTTTGTTGTTGTTGTTTTATTTAGTCATATCTACTCTTCATGACCCCATTTGGGGTTTTCTTGTAGATACTGAAATGGTTTGGCATTTCTTTCTTCAGCTGTAAAATGTTACAGACAAGGAAACTGAGGCAAACAAGGTTAAGGGTTTTATCCAGGGTCACACAACTAGTAAGTGTCTGAGGCTAGATTTGAACTCAGGAAGATGAGTCTTCCCAATTCCAGGCCAAACACTCTATTCACTGGGCCAACTGGGCCTACACTTAACACCAGACCTTCTAATTCCAGTTCTTTCCAAGTCTGCCATGAGGGTTCTATAAGCACTCTAGTTCTTGAAGCTCAAGAAGGAAAACCACCTGTGTCCTTGTAGAGACAAATTAGGAACAGTAAGACTAAGAAATTTAGGGTTGTATCAAGAAAGCGGTTGACACCTATCATTCATCTTTGTATCCCCATAGTCCCTAATACACATTTGCGCATAATAGACACTCAGTAAATAAATACTCCCTGTTAAAAAAGAGATCTCACAAACAGAGAGAGAGAGAGAGAGAGAGAGAGAGAGAGCCAGAGAGAAACAAAGAGACAGAAAAAGAAAAAGGGAGGGAGAGGGACAGAGACAGAAACAAGACAGAGGGGAGACAGAGACAAAAAGTTACATAGAGAAAGAGAGAGAGGGGGAGAAGGAAAGAGAGAGACAGAGGGAGAGAGGGGGGAGAGAGAAAAAGAGAGAGAGACAGCGAAGGAAAGAAAGAGGGAGAGAGAGGAGGGGGGAAGAGAGAGAGAGAAAGAGACAGAAATATCACAGGAACAAATTAAAATAAATGGAGTTGAAAACAATGCAAAGGTCTTGGACATTACCAGAGGTAGAAGGAAAAATATTGACTTTTATCTATAATAGTTAAATCATAAAAACAATACTTAATCTATATTTAGATGTTGCATTTCTTTCATCCTTTGCTCTATATCATTTATTATATTGCTTAGAAGAAGAAAGCAAAAGTAAGCACTGTAGGTATTGTTTTCTTGATGAATGATTCTATTATTGAGGAGTTAGCCTACCGGAGAGAGCATGGTGGTGCCTGGCTACAGCCCACCCTTGTCCATTGGGCCTGAGTGCTTTTCACGTGGTGTCAGTTGTCCAGAGTGAAAAGTGTATCACCTAGAAGGAGTTAATTCACTTGCATCGAGTGAGTTTTGCATCCCCTATCCTATTTTGTGGCAGAAAAACCATATGGCACAGGAGGTTTAAATATATTTACATGAATGTTCTAAACTGTTTCTCAAACAATGATCTAAATTTGTTTATGTTTCACTGAAGTAAAAACTCAAAGCTTTTTGAAGTCAGTCTTTCCAAATGGTCATAGACATTCTCTCCAAATCTCCTTTATTAGCTTTGGGTAATTTAAATTTTGTGAGGGGTAGAGTAACATCATTAGTGACACTTTGATTTCCATCTTTTAAAAATAAACAGATGAACTTCAGGAGAATTTTAGTAGTTATCCTCCTGATTCAGTTAAGTGCTGGGTGCAAAAGACTAGTAAGATCATTAAGTTAGTTTGGGAAGTTATAGGTTTGTTTGGCTAATTTGTTTGGTGCCTTTCTTTCACTTTAGACTTCTTGCCTCAGTTTCTCTTATTGAAAGACAGTGATAGCCCTCCACGGGTACCTACCTTGCAGAAGAGGTGTAACTAGGAATCTGTTCACCTGATGCAAAACCACTTGAGTGTCTTTCCCCCAAGGAGAACGAAGAACAAGGTGGAGGAGGGAGATGAAGATGAGAGAGAAGGAGAGGGAGAAATGCTTCCTTAAAACAGTGCCCACCGAGTGAGGGCACTTCAAGGTCAAGATCTTTCTGAATAGAGGCAAGGCTGATTCAAAGGCGGGGGTGGACTTTTGTGGACTTCTTCAGAGGGTCCTAAGGGCTAGACTATTACAAGGGAAAGAATTGCTTTTCTTGAGCAGGAGCAATGTCCAAGGAGGCAGAGGCCTTCGGTGCCCCAGGACTGTCAGGAATGAAGTATTCCTTAGCCATGGAGAGAAGACGAATTTAATTAGCCAGGCCAATTCCCAGACATAACAAGGCCAAAATGTGGACAGAAGCAGGTCCCCGGGCCTCCATCATCTTCTCTTGGAACCTGCCTTCCTCCTCCATCCTCTTCCCCTCCCCAAGCACTCATAGGCACAAGTCAGCTAAGGACCTTGTGTAGGGAAAGATACAACCTCCACCCCCAAAGTCACAAAATCATAGATTTAGAGCTAGAAGATGCCTCAAAATCCATTTAGTTTAACCCTTTCATTTTACGGTAAGGAAATTAAGGCCTTGGGAGGTTAAATCAGTCAATCAAGTGCTAAAGATACAAAGAAAAGCAAAAGACAGTCCCTGCTCTCAACAAGCTTAGAGTCTAATGAAAGAGACAACATGCAAACAACCATATAGACAAGCCATAGACAGGATAAACTAGACATAGTCAACAGAGGGAAGGCACTAGAATTAAGAAGGACTGGGGAAAGCTTCCTCGAGAAGGTGGTATTTTAGATGAGAATTGAAGGAAGCAATGAGGCAGAGATGAGGAAGGAAGGCATTGCAGGCATAGGGAACAGTCAGTGAAAATGCCTAAATCTGGATGGAGTGTCACGTTTGAGGAACAGCAAGGAAGCCAGTGTCGTTAGATCTCAGGGTGTAAGGTACAAAAAGACCAGGAAAATGGCAGGAAGAAGTCATGAAGGGCTTTGAACACCAAACTGAAGATTTTATATTTCTTTCTTGGAGGTGATATGTATCAACATGTGGAGCAAAACACCAACCACCCCACCCTAGATATAGCTATGCTTCCTTAGTAAAGTTTATAGGGGCGCATAGGAGGACTAGCTCCTCTGGTGCTTTTCTGAGCCCTTCTCATCCACTTTTGATGTCCACCTGATTCACCCAGCTCTAACCTGTGGCTCCAAGAAGCTATAGCATGCACAGTGGCCACACCCCAGTAAAACTGAGCTGACAGATGGCTAAACTAGGTTGAAGGTAACAAACAGGCCTCAAGCCCATCAATGAGTTAGGGGTATATCTATCCCATGCATGTGAAGTCTTTCCCTGGCAGACTGGGCAGATGGAAAACAATTTGTTCCAGTGGTCATGAAGGTGGCTAAAGCAGGATCAGGCATCGAAGATGCCAAACTCATCCACTGTATCCCCAGCTATTGCCAGTCATCTTGACTTTTGTCTAACCACTAGACTTCAATGACTCTGGAAAAGAGAGTGAGGCTGATGACTTTATTCAACTCTGCTTCACTTTTTAAATCCAAGTCAACCAAAAGTCAAGACATCACCTGTGATGTCATAAACAACAATAGTTTATATGAACTTTCATATTTTCAGATGCATGTATAAATTACAAAAAATCTTTTTCATTAATAATCTAGCTTGTTTGTAAACATATCTATGAAATAAATTCTAAAGCGCCATGCAAGGAATAAAAGAGATCTATAAACATACAGCAAAAATAATGTATTTAAATGATAAACAACTAGTACCTTTCCTTCCCCACCATTCCTTCTTCATAACCATAATATGACTTTATATATTCTCATGTAAAATCTACATTTGCTTGCTCCTGCTGTAACACAGAAAGACTAAAAGTATGACCATTAAAAATTTCTTTAATAAGAAAACATTTTGGCTTCTTGAAATCAGACACCTGGCAGAGAAGAAGCAAAATTATCCTCAGGCCTCTCTAACTGCCCTGACGGTTTTTGGAAGTGCTCAAATGCATTTCTTTCTTCTACTACCAGATTTACACGAAGCTAACCACTGCTCTGAAAGACAGATATGCAAATCTGGGTGAAACTGGAAGCATTCCAAGGATCATAAATAAATGTTAATCATATAAGGAAAACAACAAGGAAGATTTTTGTTTTCTACCAAAATCTCCTCCCCAGACTGTTAACAATGCTGCATGGGGCCTGATCAATATATTAGCGCTTGAGAACCAAAGTCCTTTGGAATAAATTAGTCTGGCAGGAAAGAAATAAACAAAGAACAAATTAACATGTTTTTAGACATTGCTTAAATTTTCATGAATGTAGACCTTGAGATGGTATGATGAGTTCCCAGGAGTCCCTGCTAATATTTGGCTGTAATTAAGAGTTGCCCTTTCATGTTTTATCTGATGTAGGTGGGAAATCACGAACATGCTTGCTGTGTTCCTTCCTCATGCTTCCTAACAAATGCCTCTGTTTACTTCATTAATAATAAATAAAAGCCTCATAAGTAGTCCTATTACCCTGTCATACTTCACTCTTGTTTCACCTCCAGCTCAGATTTGCCACATTTCAGGATTCCAAACCAGTGAGACGCCACAACAGACATTCCTTAGTAACCCATAGACATTAAGTTTTCAGGGACTTCACAACTATGTCTCTGTGTAGGCAGAACAGAGTTGGGTTTTGTTAGTTCAGTTGTTAAGGCTGAGCCTGCCCAAGGACTTTTTGGTAAGGATTTTTGGATAGTCCTGGTAAGGACTACCCAATATATCAAGGTCTTGAGTTTAAAGGGTAAGAGAGAATTTCAGGAACAAAGACCAAGTAGGCACCTGAGGAAGAGGAAAACTTAGACTCTGTGGCCTCTGAAGTAAAAAGAGGGTTGGAATCGATGGCCTCTGAAGTAACTTACAGTTCTAAATTAATAATCCTATGAATTGAACCACAACTTTATCAGGCAGATATTCAGCATAACCTTCTCAAAAAGGAGAATCAGAAGCAATGATATCCAAGACCCTACTCTGAGGCCTAAGACCCCTTCCAAGGTCCATTTCCTACTATAGGGTAGGCTTACAGAACTGTTAAATCTTTTCTCATGAAGAAAAGGTTTTTCACAATTTATTTTCTTACATAAAATTTCCTATGGCCCTTGAAAAACAAAGTGAAAGGCATCAATTTTAAATTCTACCAATTACAGACAATCTCTCAAAGAAGGCACTGGGGAAAGGATATTTTTCCTGTTTGCCGTCAACCTGGTAGTAATATATTTAATGTATTTAGAACTACATCATGGAATTCGGTTGAACTATTTTTTTTAACTTACTTTTAGTACTAGGTATAGGGAGAAAGTTTTTAATAGCCCTGGGAAGTTAAGTACTTTTAAAGACAATAGCTTCTAGACTAAAATAACTTTTTCAAGCAATATCATTTCATAATCCCAGCACTGACTGGTAGCAACTACCTAACATATATGTTTTAGCATAACCATCTTTCTGCTGATACGAACAAATATATCCAAGGAAAAAAAGATATGTGGGAATACATTGAAAATTACATCAAATTACTGAGAGGGAAATTCACAGGAATTTTTATATATTTCTATTCACATTAAGGTCATTTTTTTAAAAAATGCATGTTTTAGTGTGTTCAAAGTAATCACCTTCTGAAATAAGTAAACTACAATTGGCACGTTTCTAGTGCAGATGGGCTTAAGTGTGCCATATTCTCAATATTCAGAAATATTATATGGACATACTGACCTAAGGTTGTTAATTGACTCTAAGGAAAGGCAAGGTTCAGCAAAATATTTCAGGGGGGCTAGTAAATTCCACAATAGCTAGGTTCTAGTGAACAATAAGCTTTCAATGGACAATAGGCCAAATAGCCTTTCAGCAGAGTTTCACAATACTATTGTAGGACTTTTTCATAATGTGTTAATGACATTGTTGTGAAATGTCTAGTCAGAGCAACATTCTATGGGGCATGCCTCTATTTCAAAGCTACCATTTACTTGTTTTTCAGTAAAGAGGGGTTAAAGGTGACTGACCCAAGCAAACTCCTGGGCTCAAAGACCAGAGGGTGCCATATAGTCTCTGTGCATCATAAAGATTGGGATTTTTAACCCAAAGCATTATCAAGTTTCTTTAACCTTTTTAAACATCCAGTTTACCACCTGCTAAAAAGTAAGGTAAATTCATCACAACTACAAACATACTACTTCTTGCAATGGATAAAAGGGCAATTTACCCCTCAGTTTATAATCAGAGGACAATAACTAGATACCTAAAAAAACAAGGCTAGTCTGTTTTGACTGGGAAATATATCAGCTGATTTTATGTATCATATATGCATATACTAAATAAGGTCACAGAGTCAGGCACAACAGAAAAAATGACTGAACATTTCCCTGCATATGCCCTCTATCTCATTGAACTCTCTCTTGTAACAAAGAATCACCTGACAAAGGGAAAACATCCAACAGAAATGTAGCAGTCTGCATCTGTAGACCCCCACCTCTCTACATAAGTTCATAGGATCATAGATCTGGTGTGTTCCATTATCTGTTTTTTAGGACCAACACTGGTCCTTATAATTAACCTGATTAGGAATTATATACATTTTTATGGGGCAAAAGAAAAACACTGGTAACTAGATCCTGGAACACTATCATAAACAGTTGGACTAGATAGGAGAGCTGGCAATTTTTCAAGAAAGAAGAGCCGTTTTGTACTAGTCTTTGAATAGGACTTTTTAGAACCATATTAGTATTTTTCCATTAATAACAGGGATGTCCCCATCCTTGGAATCCATTCCATCTTTATATCCATCTCTCAGAATCCTTACCTTCTTTCAATGCCCAATTGAAGAGGAGGAAGAAAAGAGGAAGAAGAAGGAGGAGGAGGAGGAGGAGGAGGAGGAGGAGGAGGAGGAGGAGGAGGAGGAGGAGAAGAAGAAGAAGAAGAAGATGATCAATAGTTGCCAGCTTCTAAACTAGATAATATCTAAGGGTGCTTTCAGCTCTTAGGTTACCTCTGGACAGCGTCTGTCTTTGGATGTAGAATTTGCAGCCCTCAAATATGTGATCTGAGGAGCTGACCAGGTCCCTGAGATAGGACTTAGTCTTCTTTGTAAAAACCACCTTAGAAATTGAGTGTTTTGTTTTATTTTTAGGATCATAATTTTTAAAATGATCAAACCAAATATGACATAACTAGAGCTGACTGATTTTCCTTTTTTTATCTTAGATCACATTTTTTAAGTTTAAAGACAGAGCTCCGATTTGTTATTAATTGCGAGTCCTGTCACATGATGCAGGTGCTATATGTACCATGTGGGTTATTGTATAATATATGTACGTTAATCTGACTATATATACTGAAATTAACAGGACAAAAACTTAAGTAAAGGACCAGTGCAACAAACTGTATGTAACCAAAATTCATATATTCACAGTCTCCTTTGTTTTTGTTCTTTATATACTGGAATGTTCATGTTTGTTGATAATTGTTAAATTCACAATAAAAAGAAAATTTAAATTAAAACAAAAAATGAAGCACTGGTGCCCAAAACAAGAATCTATACAGATTATTGAGTGCAGTGGAATAAGGGACTGAAATTGGGTCAAGAGAAGAGTAATACCTCATTCCTTTACCCCTTCTGTCTGTATTCCCCAGAGGGAAAACTATTAAACAATAGAGAAGTCCACATTGGGAACGAAGCACTACAGAATCCAAACTCTGCAAGGTGTTTTTCCAAGACAGGGATTTGAGCTCCATGATTTTAAAAAATGCCAGCCTCAGCAGAGTTCACTTATCAGCAATGAGCAGCTTTTCCCCCCCAGTCCAGATGGTACATAGAGCCAAGCCAGGCAGAGACCCTTAGTCTCCTGCTGCCTTTTTATGCTGGCCCTTGATTGCTAATGACCCCCAGCTGGACTGGCTCCCTGACCCATTTAACCCCTCTCTGCTGGACCTCTCCAGCTCCTGCAGGGAGAGGAGAGGTATGAAAGTTGGGGGTGGAATGATGCCAAGTCATCCAGGACTGCCACCCCTAGGACTGAGACAATGAAGTGTGTCTCAGCACCATCACCAAAGGTCTTTCTGAACCATCCAATGGAGAACACATGTTAATCCATTTTTCTATAATAAATTCAACCTGATAAATATGACCAGCTTTTCTCATTGTCACCATTTTATACAGATTAAAGCTAAGACAAAGTGGTTCTCTAAATAGATATTTCCTTCAGGTTCATGGGGTAGAGAGCACCAAAATAACCCCCAGAAATAAATTTTTGTTAGTTTGAAAATTTTAAAGTAACCTTTGCCAAAGTTACTAGATGGATTTAGTAGAATACAAAAGCAATATGTCACAATGCAAAGCCAGAGTAAATGCAGCATAAAGGAAGGAGATAATTTCCTGAGCAGATGCTGTGATAGGGTGTATCACATAGGAAATACCTTCATTTGCAGATGCATCTCTAATATCTTTGTGTATTTGCTTTGCTTAGCGATGTTGTTGTGGGTTCTTTTTTTGATATATTAATTCATAGAAAAACCTTGTGTCAAAATTCATGGAATCTTATAAGCACTTTATTATAGGATAACCTCTTATTAGAGGAAGAAAGCTCACCAGGCTATGTCTTGTTGCTATAATTGGGTTGGGTTGTTCTGTCTTGTCTGGTTAAGGAAAACCCCTTGGGTTCATTGTGGGTAAACAGTACAATGAAGCTGAGTGGTTCTGTTACCCTAAAGAACTAAATTCTAAATTCTTGATCTGAATACAACTACAAAAGCATTCCACCATTCTCTATTTTTCTCCATCTTTGAATTTTTATTGAATTTTTGGACCAAATTTGCATCCTGCATAATGCTACAAAGATTTCCCTGAAGAGCTAAACAAGATAGTAAGTTAATCCAATGATATTAATGTGGATTTTTTCAGTTAGTATATTTCCCTTACTATTTCATTTGAATTCTAGAGAACTGGGACCAAAGTAACCTTGATGTTCTGATTTCTCATCACTAATGTGGCAAACTTTTTTGTTTGGTTTTGTTTTCATTTCCTTCATCTAATGTGAAGTTCAGTCCCATATTTCTAATTTCATTTTGGCTTATACTCCACTCTCTTTTCTGCTTCTGATTAATTTTTCTCTCATACCCACCAGCCATTTGGTTGCACAGTCTTACAACAGCTCAGCTTAAAGATAGATTATAAAGTAGGTTTATGCAGGGAATCTGTGATTTCACTAATGTGAATCCACTCTCCGCTAAGAAAACTCACAACCCCCACAACCCCTAAGTTTTAGTAGACCTTTTTTATTAGTGGCTAGGAGCCAAAAATAAAAAAAAAAGCTAAATCAACCTATGGCCAATCTTCAAGCCTTGGCAAACTAAGGTGGTAGTGAAATGATAGTTTCAACACCAGTAGCTGGTACTTATAACCTTTCCAGATTAGTGCATGTCTTCTATTAGTTTAGCCTTTGAGAACCCTAGGGCCACTTGTAAGGCCTCAGCAGGATGAATTTTGTGAAAGTTCACAATACACATGGATATATTTCATTTATTGAATCGATTCACTCGAATAGTATAGCACTTGTAGAGTTTGTAACATTGACGTACTCTCACACCTTGTTATTTCACTGCCATAGCAGTAGGGTTGCCTTATTGTGACATCTTTGTAGGAATTTAGTCCTACTAAACCTCTTCAGAAGAGATCCATTTCCTTTTTTTTAATTAGGTAATCAGAGTTAAGTGACTTGCCCAGGGTCAAACAGGTAGTAAGTGTCTGAGACCTGATTTGAACGCAGGTCCTTCTGACCCCAGGACCAGGGCTCTATCCACTGTGCCAAGCTACCCTTCTATTCTTTTTATAATGAATAGTATTATAGAGAGGGGCAGAATGAAAAAGTGGATTGAGAGATGGTCTCAGAGCCAGGAAGACCTGGATTCAAATCCTTCCTCTGGTACATGCTAGCTACATGACCCTGGGCAAGTCACTTAACTTTTCAGTGTCCCCAAATAACTTTTTAAGATTGTAAATTGCAGTGGTGCTGACTTGTATGGATTGACAGGTCCAATCTCTATTCCTATCCTATAACAAAGTCTCAGAATATTTAAAAAAATTTCCGAATATCAATTTGAATTTATAATACTTGGATTAATATTCTGGCTCTACTACTTACTATCTATGTGATCTTAGCTCAACCTTTCTAGGCTTCCTTCTTCTCATCTGTGAAACAATAGGAGATTTAAGGAGATATGTAATTTTTCCTCTTCTGTGTCATAGGCTCCTTCAGCAGCCTGGTGAAGCCTGGGAACCCCTTCTCAGAATAACATTTTATTGCCCACATTCATAATTGAAGAAAATATTAAAATTCAATGAGAAGTTAGTGAAAGTAAATACATAATGTCTTGCCATTCATCTTCATGGATCCCTTAAAATTTATCCACAAATCACTTGGGAATCCATGGACCAGAGGTTAAGAATCCTTGAACTAAAACATCTCCAAGGTCCCTTTAAGCTTTAGACCTGTAACAGAATATTCTTGGGAAAAGTGTCAGGTTATCTGCCTTCATTAAAATCCTTTTTTAAAAAAAGTCTGGGTCAGGCAGCCTATAAAAGCAAAAACACTGAATTTTTCAGTCAGAAAACTTGGATTCCATTCTTAGCCCTCTGCTCCTTAGACCTCTGTGACCCTGGCTGGGCAGTCACAGTCTCTCTGAGTTTCATTGTTTCATTTTTTTAAAAAAATAAGTGATGTGCCCTAGAATATCTCAAAGGTCCCTACCCTAGACCCTATGACTCTTTCATATATGGGAAAACTGTATTTCAAAAAGGCTAAGTGACTTGCCCAGGACATCACAATTACTGGTTCTGTCATAACTAGGATCTAGGTCTCCCAATTCTGTTTTATTAGTCTGTTTGTGACTTAGTGAGTGTATTTGTGGCACAGAGTTTTTGGGATCCTTGTCCCTAGCTCACCCTAAGTCTGGTATCAAATGTGCTTCTTCCTCAAACATCCATCGTGTTTGGCCAACCTTCAAAAAGACCTTCTCTAGTCGGGCTTTTATCTGCTTTTATATAAGACCTCATTTCAGTGTTCTTTGTTGGTCACTTAGATTGCATATTCTCCTTGAAGGCTGAGACTTTGACTTTTAAAAAGTTTTTCTCCCTACTCCATAGCACACTATTCTGGGTAGAGCACATTTTAGTAAACATTTTAATTCCTATAGGGTCATAAAATCATGGATTTAAAACTGGAAGTGACCTCAGAGGTTCTCTGCTCCATAGCTTCATTTTTTCACTAGTCGATAAATATTTATGAAGTGCCTTCTTGGTCCAGGCGTTGTGCTAAGCACTGGGAATACAAAAAGAGGCAAAAGACAGTCCCTGCCTTCAAGAATCTTGCAATCTAATGGGGGAGATAATGTGCAAACAGATATAAAGCAAGCTTTCTGCAAAATAAATAGGAAATAATTAACAGCAAGAAAGTACTAGAATTAAGAGGGAGTGAGGAAGACTTCCTGTAGGGGGTAATATTTTAGTTGGGGCTTAAAGGAAGCCAGGGAAGTCAGTAGTGTGAGTGGAGTGAGGAGAGCATTCCAGGAAGAAGGGACCACCAGAGAAAATGCTGGAACCCAAGAGATGGTATGTCTTGTTCTTGGAACAGCTGGGAAGCCAGTGTCACTGGAACAAAGAATAAATGTCAGGATGAAGATGATTGCAAAATCATAGAATTTGAGAGTTGAAAGTGACCTCAGAGAAGAACTAGTCTGGCTCATACATGAATTCCTACAATAACTCACCAGAAGAAAAGATTGTCCAGCTTCTGCATAAAGACCTCCGAAGAAGAGAACCTTGAAGACCAAGAAGTTGAGGTGACTTTACTCAATGTCAGCCGGCATTAAGTGGCAAAGCTGGGCTTTGAACAAAGACTTTCTGACTCCAAGTCCAAAATACTGAATTGAATTGAATCAAATTATTAGGAACTCCAGATTGCCCCATAATATGTAATTATAGATAATACATAGCACTGAATATTTTACAAAGTCTTTCCTCACAACACTGAAACAGTGTCTAAAATTTTCCACATGGTGACATTTCACATTAGTTAAATTCACTTATCATTGTGCATAATATCTCTCACAACTGGAAATCTTTCCACTGCCTCTTCAATCTGTGCCATAAAGTAGAGAAGTTTGAGAGCAGCATTGTGAAGGCAGGCTCAAGGCACACAACTAACTAATGTTTTAACACCCAAGTGAAATATGAGAAATAAATGGCCATTCATTAAGCACCTACTCTGTGCTAAGCACTCTGTTAGGGAACACAAAATACAAATACAAAAAAAGATAGTCCTTTTTGTTCAGAAGCTTACATTCTAATAATGGGATACAAAGCATTTTGAGAACTGAGGGATAGGGAAGGAAGCATTAGTCTGAGGAATCACAGGGATGGTGAGTGGAGCCATAGGGCAATCAATGACTGTTGCACTCTTTCTAGCATTCCAGTTCACTTTGTAGGATTGATTTGATTACTGCTCACATGGCAAAAGTAAGGGCATATGGCAGTATCCTGCAGGGTAGGCCCTGGTTTCTTAATGCATGGCTGAATGGGATGGGATGGTCTGGGGTACTAGATAATATTAATATGATAACTAGCATTTATATAGGATTTACAAGTAGTATCTCATTTGATCCCCACAACAACTCTGGAAGGTAGATACTATCTCCATTTTACATATGAGGAACCTGAGGCAGAAGGTGGTTAAGTGACTTGCCCAGAGCCACAAAGCTAATAATTGACACTAGATTTGAACTCAGATCTTCCTGATTACAGATCTAGTACTCTATCTACTATACCAAAATGCCTTCATTATAGATACAGATACAGGGGTTAGTTGAACATATTACCACCGATCCACTGCTCAGTGTAACTCAGTCCCAGGAGCAGGGCCAAAGTTGAGTGAATTAACCCCCCAGGGTTAGGAGGAAGGGCATCATTTATGGGTCTCTGGTCCTCCTGGGGAGAAGGGAGGAGGTAATGAAAGGGCAAATAGAAAGATGCCCATGCTGGGCAGGCTCTGATGTTCCTGGAAACAAAAGGTTGTGAAGTCTTGGAATGAGTGACTCATGAATAAATTCTTGAGGAGGGGAGGGAGGGAGATATTGCATCATACAAATATTCTGAATAATAAAAAGTAAAACAAAATGGAAGAAAACCTAAAGGCAGCCAGCAACTAGAAGCACATGCTGAATCTGCAGAAACTTTTGAAAGGACAGTGTTTTTCAAAAGTTTCCACATCGAACTAACCCTCGTGAGACATTAGAGTTTTTGCCCTAAATTTCTGGTTTGCTTTAAAGAGAATTTCACCAGGTCAGAATGACTTTTCAGCCTTGTCATCTATTCACAGCTCAACCTTGGCAAACTCACTTTAGAGCTTCAGACTTCTGGAAAATGTAGATAATATTTCTTTATTCAGCAAAATTGTTCTCTTGCACAAAAGTGTTTCCCTGCCTCCCAGGGGATTAGAAGCCATCATGCTCGCTCTGACCAACCCCAACCCATTTGATGCTGTCTGTAGTCCAAAGTACATATTAGTCTTTCCCTTCTAGGTCCTTCTCCTCCCACTGACTTGCCTTCCCAGGCTCCTTCTGCATGCTCCATCAAAACGTACCTGTTCTATGTTCTCTCCTCTCTGAACACTGGCTATTTTATGAAGATACCTAGCTAATCTAGTATTGTAGGGTGAGTCTGAATCAAGTTAGTTCCCTGGTAGTTTAGATCTAATATTGCAATCAAATGAAATACTCACAGGTCATTCAACAGTCAACTAAAGGAAGTTTCATTAGCAATAGCAAAGGAAAGACGTTCAACAATGATACTCAGTGATATGACAAGGGAGGAGAAGAAGCATCTATTAAGAGCCTACTGTATGCCAGGAACTTCTGTAAATGCTTTACAAATACTGTCTCATTTTGAACCTCCCAACAACCCTGTGAAGTAGTTGTTTTATTATTATCCTCATTTTACAGTTGAGGAAACTGAGGTAGGCAGTGATTTAAGTGACTTGCCTAAAGTCACAGAGCTAGTAAGTGGCTGAGGCTGGATTAGAACTCAGGTCTTCTTGACCCCATGCCCCACACTCTATCCACTGTGCCACCTAGATGCCTCACTTTCCACTTTGATTTATCTGAGTACGGCTTCCTGGTATTAGTTATACTTTTGTTCCAGGAGCTGGAGCTTCTCATGGCCTTTTGTATTCAGTAGAACTGGAAGTCTGAAATGACCAAGCCATTCTTTTGAGCCAAACAAGTGTCAAGGAGAATTTCAATACCTCCTAAAGAAAATTACTTGTCTAACCCACATTGGGCTAAGGCCTTAGGAAAAGATAGATCGGTCTATGTGGCAGGGACCTTGGAAGTATTGCTCCTACAATATCCCCCCTTTCGTTGTCCGGATCCTAGAGGTCTTTACAGTAGTGTTCACCATTTAAATTATTTCAGGGCTGTTACTGGTCTACCCTGACCTTGGAGATGTGAGGCTGGCCATTGGAAGAACTGAAGGGGGAAAAGTTTTGTTTCTTTTTTTTTTTTATAAAGGAATTTAATGAATGGCTCCCTGAATGAATGACTGAATATGGAAAAAGGGAAGACCAAGAATCCCAGGTTTTGCCTTGTCCCTTCAGATGGACTGAGTCCCATACCTAAACAATCTGGTCTAGGAAGTGAGTGATATCAAGATCTTTGCAGTTCACAGTGGGTCCACCAAAGAAAAGAGCTGGCTATGAGCAGTGGAAGTGCCAGAAACATCAAGACTAAAGCAAAGATACTGATAATTCCTGCATGATCATTTGTCCTCATGATGGATCAGGGTCCTCTATAGTAAAGTAAATAAGAGGTCATTGCCCTCTTACATGTAACCTATTTCAGTGCCAGAGCCAATCCCGAAAATTTCCCTATGCCACCAGTCACTTAGTATGAACTGGCCACCAACTAGGACCTCTCACTCCCAAAGAGCATATGGGGGGGAAGGAGTAGAAAAAGCAGGGCAGGGTGGATAAAGAGTCTTTGTTTAATCAGAAGCCTCTAAGGGACTGCCTTCCCTTCTTTCTTGGGGCTGGGTAGAATCACTTACCTCTGACTGAGAGAAAGCAAGCCATCTCTCAACAATGCCACCCTATTGTCCTCCAAACCGTCTCTGGGGAGGAATTGTCCAGTGACTACTGAGTGCCGTACTGTCAGTAACATGGAATGACCAGCCAATTCTAGAAAGTAGGAAAATGGCTTCCATGGGCCTACCTTTGCCATCGGCCATGTCAGTATCACCGTCCACTGGGGCCCTCACTTTTGCCAGCTGCCACTGTGGTCCAGCAGCTGCCACTGCCTCTAGGACCCAGGCCAATGCCTACCCTGATGCACGCTGCCATGGCTGCTGATACCTACACCGCTGACTACTCTGATGCTGCTGGTACATACACCACTGACTACTTTGCCAAACTCGTAGGCTACCCCTTCTCTTGTGTTGATTGATGGTCATGAGTGTTGTCACTTGTGCTCCTGTCACTACTAGGGCCTAATTCTGCCTCCCCCACACAGACATACTTTGTGCCATGGCAGAGTATTGCCATGGGTCTAATCACTGCTTCTGCTTAAATCTACTCTCCCATCCCCACATACTAAGGAAGAGCATCGAGAACCTGAGAGCCGCTTCGTTTCTCCTCTTGCACCAGAGCAGGAGTGCCACCAGCGGTATCACTGTTGCTGCGATCTGACTCTTCTCTGTGTCAGGGCAGGGAGTTACCATAGACTCAGTGCTGCTGGCTAGTCCACCATGTTGATGAGGTCAGGAATAGTCCATTGGGATGGTTCAAGTAACTCGGAGGGACCACCCAGGCTTAGGATCATTCACTTAAACTCAAAGAAAAAGGCACAAAGCAAAAGAGGTAGCCATGAATTTCTCTAGGCTAGTCCATGTTCTCATAGCTACCATCTTAAAGCACTTACTGGCATTTCTGCCAAAGGGTGCCTGGGTCTTGAAGCAACTCTTCAGAACCCCTCATTCACCCTTCAATAGAAGTCTCAGAAAGCAAAAGAGACTTACAGTTCATAGTTTCAGATCAAGAGGAGAAGCTATTTCCCATTTTTAATTGATTCAACATTCCCTCCCCCCAATAAGGGGTAGCTAGGTGGCACAGTGGATAGAGCATGGACCTTGGAGTCAGGAAGACCTGAGTTCAAATTTGGCTTCAGATACCTATTAGCTGTGGGACCCTTGGCAAGTTATCTAACCTCTGTTTGCCTCCATTTCCTCATCTGTAAAATGTGGATAATAATAAAACCTACCTTCCAGGGTTTTTGCGAAGATGAAGTGAGACAGCAATTGTGAAGGGCTTAGCGCAATGCCTAGCACACAGTAAGAGCTATATTCAGGCTAGCTATTGTTATTTATCATTATATTAATAACAGTGGGAATTGGTCTATGTCCCCAGTACAAGAAAAGCCTATGGGATCCTGGGGAGGATCAAGCAACTTCCTTTCAAGGGCTTTTCCCAGGACCTCATAACAAAAAGTCCAAACAAAGTTCATGTGGTACACCACTCAATGGCCTCAAGATGCAACATTAAATAGACTCAAGCAGTTTTTTTAGCACAGTGTTTCGAACTATATCAAACTATCCCCAAAGGTGGGGTCCCAGGCCCAGACCAGGCCTAGCAATTAGTGGGCCTAGAGACCACTATCACCCCCAAAATTAAAAAAAAATTAAACACTTGACCATTTACTGCTATTTTTATCAGGATATAGTTCTTAATGATACAGAACATGTTCACACAGTTCGCTCCTTGCTGAATGACCAGACAGGTTACGCCCTGGGGTATCAGAGTATCAGAGTATCAGAGGATGTCTCATAACAAGTTACTACCATTACTAGAGGCATCAGCAACAACAACTTCAAGAAGCAGGAGGCCAATCAGGGCCCCCTTTCTCTGCTTTACCCATCCCCCCATTTCAACCAAATGGGTCGGTCACAATCCTGCATGGCTACCACTAATTGTTGTGATTTAAATAGACCCCCCAATACTGAACTTATGTTGTTTTTCAGTTGCTTTTCAGTCATTTCCAACTCTTTGTGGCCCAATTTCGGTGACAGGAGGGCATACATGAGAGTCTCAGGATGGACAGGTGTGGATGGATTATGAGCTTACTCATTGAAGGGAACAACCAAATGGACATCACAGATCCATCTGAGGATTGAGTATTGTGCTAATAACTGAAAATATAAGGACAAAACCAAAAATAATCCCTTTCCTCAAAAAGCTAATATTCTACTGAAAGGAAGCCACATATTAACAAATACAAAATATGTACATAATAAATACAAAGTGATATAGGGCAGGGTGGAGATCACTAGCAATTTGGGGATCAATTAATCAATAAAGTATTTATTAAATTTTATTTGTTTTAATTATTTATAATATCAGTATATACTTATTGTATTTATGTACTTATATATGTGTGAAATTTATATTATATATATTATTATATTACTGGGAACACAAGTACAAAGAATGGAATAATCTCTACTGGCAAGGGGCTTACATTCTAATGGAGAGCAAAGGACGTATAAGAAATAGAGCACAAGTATAAAGTGAATAAACACAAATATACACAAAGTTGGTAAATATGAAGTAGTTTATAAGAAAGGGCACTAACATTTGGAGGGATCAGTAAAGGCTTCCACAAAAAGCTGTGTTTGAGCTGCAACTTAAAGGAAAAGGGCTCCAGGAAACAAAGGTGAGGAGGAGACACACTCCAGGCATGGGGGATGACCAGTACAAAGACATGGATGTGGAAGATGAACTGTTATATGTGAGGAATAGAAAGAAGGCCAGTTTGACTAGATTGCAGAGGGCGGGAGGGTGAGTAATAGCCAACGAGACTGGAAAAGTAGTGTAGGGTCAAGTTGTCCAGGGCTTTGAGAGCAAAACAGAGTAGTTTATATTTTATCCTAGAGGTTATAGGGAGTCACTGGAGTTGGTTGAGCAGAGGACTCACATGATCCAATCTGTGCTTAAGGAAATTTAGTTTGGTGGCTGTGTAAGGGATAGAATGGTGTGGAGAGAGGCTTGAGACAGGGAGACCAAGTAGGAGACTATCTGCAATAATCTAGGCAAGAAGTGATGAAGGTTTAAAAAGGGGGGTCAGATTACAAGATGCTGTGAAGGTAGAAAGGGAAGATTGACAACTAGTTTGATATATGGGGTAAGAGAGAGGGAGGAGTCCAAGATAGTATCAAGATCCGGAACTTGGGAGGCTGGAAGGATGGTGCTACTTCAAAAGAAATAGGGATGTTTGAAAGAAGGGAGGTTTTCAGGGCAAAGATAATGAGTTCGATTTTGGACAGATTGAGTTTAAGATGTCTCTGGGACATTCAGATTAGAACATTCAAAAGGCAATGGGTGAGGTAGCAGTGAAGTTCAGGGGAGCTGAGCTCCCCAAAGTTTCGCTTTGCATCTACTGCCCTGCCTGGTTTCAATTCCACAGAACAAAGTCCCTCTTGGGATAAGTTCATCTCTGCTAAACTCACCACCATGCTGCCGACTCAAGCCTTGATTGACTCCACCTCCCTCAGTCTCCTGTCCCCTGTTTGGAGGGCATAGTACCAATTCCTCTCCATGCCTTCCTTTATGGAGGACAGAAACTGGACTCTGAGATCACTCCACTCTGCATCAGCTGCCATGCCTGCTTTCAACTCCACAGAACAAGATGCCCCCTCACCAGGTACCCCCTGGCATCCCTTCCCCCCACTTTCCTGACTCCTTTTGTGTGTTGTCTCTCTCTTTGTAGATTGTAAGCTCACCAAGAGCAGAAACTATCTTTTTATTAATTGTATCCTCAGTATTAGCACAGGAGCTGGCCCATCATAGGGGTTTAATAAACATTTATTAAATTGGGTTGGGGGTGACTAGAGCTAAAGATATAAATGGATGATAGACATAGAGCCACAAACATACACTTTTATGTATGTGTATGTATAGATATGTGTATCTGTATGTATTCACATGCATATGTACATATACATGCGTATGTGGATCTGGGTATATCTGGAGCTCATCTACAGAGAGATGATAGTTAAATCCTTGAGTTGATGAAGCAAAAGAACGTAGAGAAGAATAGATGCAGGTCAAGGTCATAACCTTGGGGGCCCCTAACTATAGGGGCCATGATATTGATGTAAGCCAGCAGAGGAGATTTACTTAGAAGGAGTGATCAGACCACAGAGTGACGTCATAAAAATCCATGTGTAAGAGATGACACTTGAGCTGAGCCTGGAAGGAAGAAAGAGAATCCAAGAAGAAGAGGTAAATACAGAACATTCCAGGGGAGCTGAAAGCCCATATAAAGACCTAGAATCAAGATGCTACTGGTGGACTGAAAACTCACCATCATCAAGGCTCACTGCCAAGTGTTTAGAGGTTTGCACCTGTTAGGTATTAAAATCAATCACATCAAATACATAATTCCTAAGGGCAGACTGGAAGCATTGGAGATAGTTTATTTTTCAGTCATTTAAGATTCTTTGTGATTTCATTTGGAGTTTTCTTGGCAAAGATACTGGAATTGTTTGCCATTTCTTTCTCCAGCCCATTTTGCAGATGTGGAATCTGAGGCAAACAGGGTTAAGTGACTTGCCCAGGGTCATACAGCTAGTAAGTGTCTGAGGCCATGTTTGAACCCAAGTCCTCCTGATTCCTGGCATTCTATCCATCTACCCCCTAGATGCATTAGAGATAGTTACTTCTGGGGCAGCTAGGTGGTACAGTGAGTAGAGCACCGGCCCTGGAGTCAGGAGTACCTGAATTCAAATTTGGCCTCAGACACTTGACACACTAGCTGTGTGACCTTGGGCAAGTCACTTAACCCCAATGGCCTTGCCTTCTCCATTCCAAAAAAAGAGAGATAGTTACTTCCATGGAAAAGAAGGAATCTTAATTTTTATGTGAATGTCATCATGTGGGTGCAACTTTTTAAAGCACTGGTTCAATAATAGTAACTGAAACAACTTAAATGGAGGACATGACGTGACACAGAGATTGGGTGATTTTCTGATAAACAAGGACAGTAAATACATCAAAATGAATGATTGAGACCCCAAAATGGATTTTACGGTTTGAATCATCCATTTTGGCTTTTTAGATTGAACAACTTATCCAGATAATGCTATCTTTTTTTACAGTGTAGAGATAGAGCCCATGATTTATTTAAGATCTGGTTGAATATAGGAACTACTTCCTCTGGTTGGAAACCCTGCAAAATCAGACAGATTTACAAGCAAAAGGATGGAACTGATCATCATTTCTAGCTCTGCCTCACCTAACCTGTCAGTCCAGCACCTCTGTCTATCCTCCTAAATACTACAACCCAGTGAATGGCAGAACTTAAACTTCAGGTCTAGGATGGATCCCATTCGTGACGGTAACCCTGGGAGTGCTGGAAGGACTTTATTCTAATTTTGCTTCACCTGTAACATAGTCCCTGTAGTGTGAGTCCTGAGATCTGCACCAACATCAGTCAAGTGAAATAGTTGAAAAAAAATTCAATACCTGCCTTCTTTTTGAAGGTGGCAAATTAAGGGTATGGAACACAGAATATGCCGTCAGACCTGGCTGATACACTGTTTAGTTTTATTGCAATGTTTTCCCCATCCTTCTGTTTTATTCTTTGTTAATGTCTCTCTGGTTGGGGGAGAGGGAAATGATATATTGGAAAATAAAATCGATGGGGCAGCTAGAAGGCACAGTGGATAGAGCACCAGGCCTGGAGACAGGAAGACCTGAGTTCAAATCTGGCCTCAGACACTTACCAGCTATTTGACCTTGGGCAAGTCACTTTACCCTGTTTGCCTCAGTTTCCTCATCTGTAAAATGAGATGGAAAAAGAAATGGCAAACCAGTCCAGTATCTTTGCCGAGATAACCCCAAATGGAGTCACAAAGAATTGGACACAACTAAAACAACTGAACAAAAACAAGAACAATGGAAACAAAAGATAACGGTATTTTTTAAATAAGGAATTCTATGTATTAATTTGATATGTTAAAAGTACAGAACTCATCAACGGGGTATTAAAAGGTGGGGCTATACAAAAGAAAGAACATTGGGTGTCACTAGGCATGAAAAGGCCTGAGCTCAATCCCCATTTTCCTCAACTATGTGTCCTTGGGAGTGATTTCTCTTTAACCCCTCTCAGCTGACATTTCCTCATTGTAATACTGATAATACCTTTACTATCTACTCAGAAAGTTGCTATGAATATCAAATGAGATTCCTATATGTAGAAAGACTTTGGAACCACAGAGCACTAGGTAAGTATAAGCTATTATTATTGTCAAAAGTTCCAGGGTGTTTTCCACCTAGATCCCTGACACTATTCCTGTGTCCTTATCCTTAATGGGGGCTGGGGCAGCCCATGGCTGACCAAGGTTCGTCGTGCTGATGGAAACCCACCCTTGCTTGGGGAATAAGAGTTGTACCAGATGAGTATCAGCATAGATGGAAGTCAGGAACATAGAGTGCCAAGCCAATATCTGGGTCTAGAGAGACCAGTCACTCATGGAGAAAAACCAGAAATGGGCTCAAAACCAGGGATGTGCTACAAGGTCACAGAAGCGGGGCTGGAGAGAGGGAAAGGAAAGGTTCAGGTTTCTGGCCTGCAATGTCTCAGTACCAGGGAAGGGGAAAGGGCTTTCTGGATACCTGAGAACCTTAAGCCTGCCTCCAGTCTTGGCCAAACCAGCTCCCCATTCTGCCGCTGCCTCCAGGTAATCCACAGGCCAGCAGACATCTAGAGGAAGTGAGCAATGAGGTTTACTGGGGCACTGCATGCTCTTTGGAGGAACAGCACCCTTCCGCATCGCAAACCATCACAGCTGTCTCTGAGCTCATTCTTTCTTCCTTTGAACTGTGACCTTTGTGTCAAACACAAGTATGCTTTTCCACCTTAAGGAAACAATGTACAAAACCTTCTAAATAAGGAATGATTGCTTTGAATAGTGACCTTCCGTAGGGAATTTTAAAATAGGATTTAATTTATAGAAATCCATTTTACACACAACTTTTCAGGAATGTATTTGTATTTATAACTATATTTATTTGTATCTCTAGGACATAGCACAGTGCCTGGCATATAGAAGGTGCTTAATAAATGCTTGCTGCTTGATTGTTTGGTTGAATGAATGCATTTATTCCATAGGACAAAGTTTGACTATATAACATGATAAGTTTGACTGCTTTTTATTTTTCTTCACTTTTCAAGTGCTACTATGTAGAGACAGGATTTAACTACTAAAAAACAAGGAAAATATAATGTATCGCTACAGCACTACCAACCTAAGAAGACTAATGTAACATTCTTTCAATCACACATTTAATAACATTTTTTATGAAAAAAAAAACCCTAGACTGGAAGTCAAGAGATTTAGATTTGAAACTTGTTTCTGACATTTACTAGCTGTGTGATCACTGGCAAGTCTGTGATCACAAGATCATAGATTTAGATCTAATGGGTACCTGGGAGGGGATCTAGCTTGTACAACCCCTTTATTTACGAATGAAAAAACTCACTAGAGAGGTGAGACCATTTGGCCTCGATGTATCAGTTTCTTCAGTAAAACGGGGATAATAATACTTGTAGGAATCACTCCTGCCCCTTAAAACCACCTGCCAACACACACACACACAGACACACACACACACACACACACACACATACACACACGGTTTCTGAGAGGACCAAATGAAAGAATATGTAAAATAGCTTGTAAACCATAAAGCACTATGTAAATGTCAATTATTATTTTTTATGGTTTTGTCCATTAGTTGTGTCTGACTCTTTGTAACCCCTTTGGGGGTTTTCTTGGCAGAGATGCTGGAGCGGTTTGCCATTTCCTTCTCCAGTTCATTTTACAGATGAGGAAACTGAGGCAGGCAGGGTTAAGCGACTTGCCCGGGGTCACACAGCTAATAAATAGTTAAGGTCAGATTTGAACTTGCTTCTCCTGATTCCATCACCTTTCATTCACTTTGAAAGGAAGTGTCCGCAGTGTTTAAGGGCAGAGCTCCATTTGTGTAATTTCTCCAATTCCTGTTAAGTGAAAACAAAGAAATAGGTGGTTCAATTTTACGTTTGTACTCTGATATGAACATTAAAAGGGTACATTTATTAAAATCTGGGGGAGGGGAAAGAAATGAAAACAAACTTGATGATAAATCTGCCATCATCAGACTTGGTAACTTAAAATACCGTCTTTCCTTCCTGGGGTTCTCAAGATGCTAACAAGGGTTATTACCCCAATCCTTAGGAATATCCCTGAGGTTAAATAGGAAATATTGTGCTCATTTATTTGGTGTGCGTTAGCAGAACCAGATCAACCTGGAAACCCATGAATAGCTAAGAGACCAACTATACTGATGTGCCTTTCTCTCCCTCCCAAACTTACTGTGTTTTAGTATCTTGCTTAAGTTGACTCAAAATGTCCTGAGGCGCAATGACAAGATGAAAATACCTTTCCCTTTCTTAGAATACAGAGCTCTTTTGAAGTGGGGAGGGGATATCAAGAATAGGTGTTCTATAGCTTGTTACCTATGTACTGTCAAAATCTCGCGAGAATCAGGTCTCATTTCAGAGATGCAGTGGAAAGGACACCAGATTCCATGAAAATCAATTGTTTGTAAAGGAAATGGACCATGGCTTAATCTGACAAGTTATTTTCTCTTCGGAGATTTTAAGCACACTCTTGTAGGAGGATTCCAAAACAGGCCTACTACAAAGTAGCTTCTTAGTGTTACAATTCAATTGACCTTTTCCTCCTCTTATTCCTACCACCTCTAAAGAACGCAGAGATGAATTGTATTTTTCAAAGCATTAACCAATACTAGCTCAGGACCTATTTTCTACAAAATACAACCCTCTAAAAGCTTTCCTTCTCTGCCCAGCAGAGAGTGTGCTCCAGATGGCTTTCAACTCCCTCTCCGATGAACTGCAAATTATCTTAAAGCAGCATCTCCCAGATTGGTTTCATTGTTTCTTACCCTGATAGCCAACCAAGGAAGCTGCCCCTCTGTGTTGGACTGAAGCTGACCACTAACCAGGAGATTCCATTCCTGAATGCTCAGATAGGAGCTTATCATTTGGCTTAGAAAAGATGAGGCCAGAACTGGAAAGAAGTTAACACCTGGCCCTTTTCTTAAAAGATAACTTCTCTCTAGAGTATTCTCCAAACATTTATTACAATGGAACAAGTTTGCTGTTAAGGACATTTGTAGAAAGTACTTTTCGGCTTTGGGGCCTAAAAATACTCACAAAGATTTTTTGCAACACCTGGGATGGCTCAAAACCAGATTTTGTGTTCTCTTATTCTAGGTTCAGAAAACTGTGTCGAACAGAAGCTGAGAACACCTCGCAGAAGATGTCAGCAGCCCAAAATGCTGAATAGCCCTGAGGATAACATGTACTATAACCAGTTAAACGTGAGTTCAAAGTGGCCATAAAGCGTTTTACTGGCTTTGTTTCCAGTTAATAATTCTGTTATTAATACCTGTTCCAGCCCCTCCAGCCCCACCCCCATGCTCTTCTCCTCTCCTCCTGAACATGTGCTTATGCTCTTTATCTGTTGCTTTCATGTCAGGATGTCTGCCTTCACGGTGAATAATTGATGCGGTTTATCAAAGACGAGCAAGATGCATGCTTCATCAGGCTCACTTGAGCCCTTTGATCAAAAAAATTATGCTGTGACTTCTGATATTATCAGCATCTGCTTGCATTCAACACAAAATCACTTTGAATTAAAAATTAACGACTTGCTGCTTTGCTTTGACTGTGTGTTCTTGGCCCTCTCCACAGGGAACTCTAGAATATCAAGGGAGCAAGAGGAAGCCAAGAAAATTTGGGTAAATATCTGTCTTCTTAGTTCTAAGCAACTGTAAACAGAAGGAGTCCTTTGTGATATTACAGAAAATGCAAAACTTTCTAGAGAGATTTCTAAAAATAAGCAATTAGAATTAGAATACTCAGCCATTATTAACACTGGGAACATTAAAAAAATTGCAGCAAGTGTGCAACTTGTATCTGCTAGTATCTAAGAAGGCTGTCGGATGAGGGAGTTGGATTAGAGGGTTTAAAGTCCCTTTTGGAAGCAACATCCTAGTACTCTGGGAGTCTGTGAAATTGGCTCCTACTGGCAAATGTTTTTTTCCCATTCTTTCCCATAGGTCCTCCAGAGAATTTTAGTTTCCCTTTAGTGTGAGAGAGATAGGAAGGTTGTAGCCTTTTATCTACAAATTAGATGTAGCATTCACACATTCATACACACACACACACACACACACACACACACGTACTCTACAAGTATGGCAACTTTCACAGAATAACCCTGGATCAGAATTCTATCTTTACCTGTAAAGACCATCCCCAAAGGTCAAAGGGAAATTTGGCCTTCTGATTCTTGGCTAGTAAGGTGAAGGGGCAAAAAGAAGAACTTATCAGGGCTCATACTCAGGCTCTTAGAGAAAGCACTTGCATGTCTAAGGACCCAGAGACAGACAATTTGTTTCCCATAAATCAGCAGTCCCAATACGATAACAACTTCCAGCCGCAGCTCTCTTTGCCTCATTATAAGTGTGTGACCCAGAAGTGAAAGGTGTGGCATGCAGTCATCAATCTCCCTAGCCATACAGGTTCCCTAGAAAGTTATTTAAAGAGAAAGAGAAACCCTTTGGGATACCCTTAAAGCAATGATGCTTCCATATGATTCCAGCCCTGTCCTGTTCAGACTGTTTTTATACTATTAGCAGCAATACTGATGGTGATGACTGGGATCAAGAATGCTTTCTCTCTGTTTTCTTTTCCCCACAAAATTAATTCCCTTTCCTTGTCATAGCCAAATCAAACTGCTTGATGGGGAAGATGAATATTACAAATCGCTCTCTGCTGCGGATTCTATCCCTGAAGAAGATAGCTCTGTCCACTCTTCCCTGCTTTCCTCATCTTCTGGAGGAGAGCCTTTGGCTAAAAGCTGAGCTGTGCTACCTGCCCCTCAATCTGCTGCTGCTGGTAAGAACAATCATTATTAAATCCCTGAACCAGTCTTTAACCTGAAGGCACTGAAATCATGTCAAGGAGTCTGTCTCCTCCTTGTTAAGTGACCCACCTTAACAAAGAGACACTGTTGTTTTCTAGTACAAACCACCTTAGTTCTGATACAAACCATTATTTCAGGCTTGACTCAGCAATTTGATGTCACATGGCAAAAGAAGAATGGCTTCTCACTGAATGTTAAAATAACCCCTTAGCAAAATAAATAAATAAATAAATGAACGCACGCGCGCGCGCGCGTACACACACACACACACACGGAATGTATGGCATTATATCATGTCCTGTTTGAGCAGAAACATCTGAAGACATGAGTTAGACTTTCAAAACCACTCAAAGAGAGGGGGGAGGGGGAATTTTAAAGTCACTAGGAAGACCAGTCTGGCTTTCCAAAACATATTCCTTAAAAGTGGTATTTCACCTTCCTCCAGCTCAAAGCTAAGGATCTTGCTCACAATGCTACCAGCTCCTACCACTGCTCTGCTCATTAAGTGTTTGTTCTCTAATTGATGTGCTTCTTTTTCTGTGAGTAAAAGTGAGTTAAGCCAGAAAGACCAAATCAATTGCAGTAACAGAGGAGCACTAGAGGGAATCATTTAACTGACCATATCATTATGGATTGTAAGCATAAATGCACGTTCAGAGGTACACATAAAGCAAATGTGTGATGGGGGAGGAGGGAATAAGGTGTTTGTTATCTTAAGCATTGAGATGTTCATAGAGGAGTAGATGGTTAACCGTCACCAATGGGGAGCAGCAATAACTCTCAGGCCATGATTTGTATTTCAAAATTCAGAAATGGTTTATATAGTTCATGCTTAGAATTTTTTAAATTCAGTGTATTTTCAGTGGGAAAATAACATCTCCCACCCATGCATCATGCAGTTTTATCACATTTTATTGCCAGAAAGAACTTGTATTCTCTGAAATAGTTTCAGTCATGTACAACCTTCTCTATTCTTATCTGGATTTGGATCAACACACTCTCTTCTCTTCTCTTCTCTTCTCTTCTCTACTCTTTTCTTCTTCTTCTTCTCCTCCTCCTCCCCTCCTCCTCCTCCCCCTTCTCCCCCTCCCCCTTCTCCCCCCCTCCTCCCCCTCCTCCTCCTCCTCCTCCTCCTCCTCCTCCTCCTCCTCCTCCTCCTCCTCCTTCTTCTTCTTCTTCTTCTTCTTCTTCTTCTTCTTCTTCTTCTTCTTCTTCTTCTCTCTCTCTCTCTCTCTCTCTCTCTCTTTCTCTCTCCTTTTGCTTAAAAAAGTGGTTTTTGCTCAAATTAACTAATCACACTGCCCACTCATTACTGGCCACTAACTGGTTATGAATCAACTTGACCTAACTGACGAATTATAAACTAAATTGAATGGCAAGTTAGAGAAAGTAGTGTGGTGGAAAGAGCACCCATTGGACATGATTTCAGAGGAGTAACAGTGACACTTAGATGCCTCCTGACTCTCATTCAGCAAGAGTTGGTGAACTGTAGGTATAGAATGAGGAAAACTTTGTCAAAAATGGTCAGTGTGTTGACTTGCTTTGCTTACCTGTTTTTGTTGTTCTGTTTAGTGGGGGGTATTCAGAAATAGAGGAAGAGTGGGAAAGAGTGATATTGACACATTTTTAAAAAGATTATTGATACTAAAAGGAAAAAATGAAAGAGAAGTGATTTAGAATCCAAACATCAGGGGTTTAATCCTGTCATTGACAAGCTATGTGACCAAGTCCCTTGATCTCTCTGAATTCAATTTTGTTACCTAGAGGGAGTGTCTGGCACATAACAGGTACTTAATAAATGTTTTTTATGACCATTGACTGACTGACAGACTTCTCTGTAGAATAAGGAAAATAACCCTTGAACCATCTGCTTGTTGTTGTACAAAAGTGCTCAATAAATGTGTGTGCATTGTCACAATATTATTCATACAAACTAGTATAACTGATGCAACCACGTGACCAGGAACACTAGTTTTTCAAACTGTGTCAAAACTGTAATGCCAATTTGTATGTTTAGACACAGCATCCCAGCACCCATCCCTATGCCTCTGTTTACACAATTACCTCATTATTTGGCATTATATTTGTTTGCTGTTGTTGTTTTTTCAGTCCTGTCCAAATCTTTGTGACCCCATTTGGTGTTTTTTTTCCTTTTAAATAATATTTCATTCTTCTCCAGTTACATGTAAAGACAATTTTTAACATTCATTTTTTAAAAAAATTTGAGCTCTAAATTTTCTCTCTCCCTCTTTTACCTCCCCCCTCCCTGGGACAGTAAACAAATTGACATAGTTTATAAATGTTCAATCAAGTAAAACATATGACCATATTAGTCATGTTGTAAAAGAAGACACAGACATAAAGAAAAAAAAACATGAAAAAAATACAGAAAGTGAAAAATAGTATGTTTCAATCTGCCTTCAGACTCCATCAGTTCTTTCTCTGGAGGTAGATAGCATTTTTCATCATGGGTCCTTTGGCATCGTACTGGATCATTGTATTGCTAAGAATATCATTCACAAATCATTCACAATTGATCATCATACAATATTGCTGTTATTATTTGCAATGCTCTTCTGGTTCTACTCAATTAACTTTGCATCAGTTCATATAAGTCTTTCCAGGTTTTTCTGAAATCAGCTTTCTCATCATTTCTTTTAGCACAGTAATATTCTGTAACAGTCACATAGCACAATTTGTTCAGCTATTCCTCAATTGATGAATCCCCTCAATTTCCAATTCTTTGCCATAACAAAATGAGCTGCTATAAATATTTTTGTAGATAGGTCCTTCCCCCCAACCCTTTTTTCCACCTCTTTTAAAAAAATCTCTTTGGGATACAGACCTAGTAGTGGTATTGCCCTTTGGGCAAAGTTTCAAATTGCTGTCCAGAATGGTTGAATCAGTTCACAACTCCACCAATAGTGCATTAATATCCATTTGTGGTTTTCTTGGCAGATACTGAAATGGTTTGCCATTTTCTTCTCCAGCTCATTTAACAGATGAGGAAATTGAGGCAAACAGGGTTAAGTAGCTTGCCCAGGATCACACAGCTAGTAAGTGTCTGAGGCTCCTGTATTTGAACTCATGAACAGGAGCCTTCCTGACTTCAGGGCTGGCAATCTATCTGCTGTGACGCTTAGCTGCCCCATGAGTTAGTTAACAAGCATTTATTTTAAGTGCCTGCTGTGTGCTAAGCCCTATCACATAGAGCTGAGATCATAGAATTTAGAGCTAGTATAGGGAACTTAGAGCTTCATGCAGGAAAACCTATCAGTTTACAAATGGACAGAGATGTGGCCTGGGCAAGCGCCACAAACCATACTTTGGGCAAGCAGCGTGGAAGGCACCCACAAATCCGTCTAACATTTTAGACAAATTAATTTGAGAGGAAGTAAGTAGCATAAGAAGAAACCACAAGACAAAAGGCCTGTAGAGGAGAGCAGATCCCGGGGACATTGGCCCATTTGGATAATACCCTGAGGCTGCTTGAGAGGTCATCACAAGGGGTGGGATCACAGCAAGGCTGGGTAGTAGACCCACCATCTGGTAGCTTCCTATTTTAGCCAATTTTTCTACATAACTATTTGCTAAGATTACTTCCTTCTACAAGCTGAAGGTGTAAAAAATGCCATCAGTGTCCTCTAAATTTAGATGAAGCACCGATTGCTCCACCCTAATTATGTCTGGGTTGATGAGGAAATTGAAGTCCAGAGATGACTTGTACATGGGCAACACACTGGCAGTAACATAGGCAGTAAATAGTAGTGCCAGGATTGGACTTCATTTCAATGGATATTTATCAAGCATTTACTATGGACAAGGCACTCTGCCATTTGTTAGGGATACAAAAACAAAATGAAATAGTCCTTGCCCTCAAGGAACTTGTGTTCTACTTGGAGGATATAATGTGTATATGTTGTTGTCGTTTTTGTTGTTGAGTCATATTTGACTCTCCATGAACCCATTTGAGGTTTTCTTGGCAAAGATATTGGAATGGTTTGTATTCTCATTTTACAGATGCGGAAACTGAGGCAAATAGGGGTAAGTGATTTGCCAGGGTAATACAGCTAGTAAGTGTCTGAGGCCAGATTTAAGGATTTAAATTCAGGTCTCCCTGACTCCAGGCCTGGTGCTCTGTCCACTAGCCACCTAGACGTAAAATAGGAGAACAAAGCTATCAAAGGAGGGCTCAGACAATAGGCTCCAGGAGTATTTGAGAATGGAGATTGCACTAATTCCAGGAAGGATCAAGGATGATTTCATGGACATGGTAGCACTGAGCTGATCATTAAAGGGAGGAGAGAGGGCTTCTCTAAGGCTAAGATGCAGAGACAAGTACTTCCCTATCCCAGAAGGCCTACCTGTGGGGGTTCTAGAGGCAGAAGATGGCATGTCCACCTTTAGGAATAGCTAGTAGACTGAGTATGGCAGTAAGACTAAAATATAGAGTGTGTAGAATGAAATAATTTGAGGAACAAAGCTGGATAGAGAGATCAAGGCCAGATTGTGAAGACATTTAAATAATAGGATAAGGAGTTTATAGTTCATCCTAGAAATAATGAGACCTTGAAGGTTGTTTGGTTTTTTTTTTTTGGTTTGGGATTTTTTTAGCAGGGGAATATGATGGTCAGGTACTGAATCTTAGGAAAATTGTCTTGGCAGTTATGTGAAGGTTGGATTAGAAAGGGGAGATTAGAAGCAAGAAGATTAATTAGGAGCTAATTAGAGAGTCCAAATGAGAAGTAATGAGACTGAACTAAGGTGGTGGGCATATGAGTGGACAGAAAGAAATAGATTAGTGATGTGGCAAGAAGGCAACTTATTAGATATAGGAAGCATTATGATACAGGGAAAATGGACTAGCTCTCAGTTCAAATCCCACCTCTGACACTTATTATATACATCACCCTGAGTGACTTGTATAACCTCCTTGGGCTTCCATTTTCTCATCTATAAAAAAGGAGAGTTGAGCTAGTTTCTTTCTAGCTCAAGATCACCCTGTGATGAGGGAAAGCAGAAAGTCAATGATGTCTCCAAGGTTATGAACCTGAGTGACTAGGAGGAACCCAGGTCTTTTGACTCTAGATCCAGTGCTCTTACCATTACCCAACCCTCTCTACTCACCTATTTCGTTAGTGTGCCATCAAACAAGATTTATCACTCTCCTGTAGATGATACTACTGAAGCCAGTTGCTATTCAAAGCCAACCTTGCCTCTAGACTGAGTAGGAAACTACTTATGTGGGGTGAACACGCACCCCAAAAAATCACCCCCCAAGAAAAACACACTCTAAAAAAGTCTGCCCCACTGGATATGTTACCAATGCCTAAAACTACCATGTTATTCCTTTAAGTTCTGGTGCCTACATCAATGTTTTGCTTATAGTGAACACCAAGTAATATTTATAAATTTTAGTTGAAGCCATTAAATACTACTGCTATAACAACCACAATAACCACAACTACAACCACAACAACAATAATAATAATAACTCCATAATAAAAGTACAGATCTCAAAATATCCTTTAGAATTCAACAAATTAAATGTACTGGAACCAGACAATTATCACAGACAGACAGAATCCCATAATTATTCCAGTATAATATTGAAATTTAAGATCATATTTAATAGATGTAGCTGTGCCAAATCTTCCTAATTCCCAAGTTACACAGAATAAAAAGCTTTCAAAATATAGAGAAGAAATCTCTAGCAGAAGAAATAAAAATATGGAAAAAGGGTGGAATGTGATTCTTTCCCATTGTCCTGTCTGTTGCTCGTCTCAAAGGTGATTCCATCGAGCCTACAGGAAATTTGCTGACATCCAAATACTATTATTCCATTACAAAAAAGCAATTTTTTCAACTGCTTAAATAGGCCACAGAACATTAAATATAAAACAGCAATAGTAGGGTAGTGACTTGTTCTAGGACTGTTTCTTTCTGAACTCCATTGAAAAAGATGAAAAGAGAGATGAATAACATTAATGTTAATATACCGACATGTGGGGCTTTTCAGCTTATTAAATGCTTTCTCTCAAAAATACTGTAAGATAGATAATACAATTGTTATAATTCCCATTTTACAGATGAGTAAACCAAAGCTCAGAGATAAAATGACTCTAAATGAAATATAGTTAAAAAAAGAACTTCTCAACCAGAGTGATCTGAAGCTTTAAGGATAAATTAGTTTATCACATTATCTAACTGCTAAAAACAGGATCCTGAAGGGTATCATGTAGGATGGATGTTTGCTCCATAAAGGTATAAATGAGAAAATCTAGAGTGTGAGGCACTATTAGGTAGAGGTCTAGAGGAGGAAACACAGGAGTGGAAGGCCTGTGGGCAGTCAGGAAACATCATTAGGTGTCTATTCTCAAAGGAAGACTGAATAGAGAGAGCAGAGGATTGGAGGGACAATGCAGATAAACATCGCCCACTGCCCAATTTTGCTTAGGATCCATCCTGTTTCGCCTATGACTATGACTATAGGGATACCATACATTAAGATTAAACTTAAAATGTTGGTGAAATATCTAGTTTTTATGTTGTTTTTCAGTCATGTCTGACTCTCCATGACCCCATTTAGGGTTTTCTTGGCAAAGATACTAGAGTGGTTTGCCGTTTCCTTCTCCAGCTCATTTTACAGATGAGGAAACTGAAACAAAGAGACTTAAGTGACTTACCCAGGGTCACACAGCTAAGTGTCTCAGGCCAGATTTGAATTCAGGGAGATGAATGTTCCTGACTCCAAGCCCAGCTCTCTATCCATTGTACCACCTAGCTGCCCTTGGGAGGTTTTATGTACATAAGAGCAAACACCTGAATATTTACTTTTATATATCTGGGTTACTGGCCATACATGAAAATATTTTGTTCAGAATTTTTTAAAAATGAAATCATAGAATCTTACTGTTTGGAGGGATTTAGAAGTCATCCAATCCACCTTCCCAAACAAATCAGGAATCTTTTACAGCATAGTTGATAGTTGATAGTTGAGCATCTAGCCTCTGCTTAAATACTCCCTGCTTTAAATCCTACAATCCTGTGACTCCCAATGAAAGGGAAGACACCACTTAAAAAAGCAACTGGTTTCATTGTTGGATAGCTCTAATAGTTAACAAGTTATTTCTTTATATTGAACCAAAATCTACCTCCTTGTAACTTCCACCCAATCATCCAAATTGATAGCTATCATGTCTCCATTACTGTCTTCTATTTTTAAGGCTAAACACCCTCCATTCTCTACCTAGTCCTCCTGTGACATGGTTTCTAGACCCTTCACTATCCTGGAGGTCATCCTCTACCACAGGTTCCAAAAATGGGTGATACTGCCTCCTGGGGGATGCTGGAATGATCCAGAGGGTCAGTAGTAGCCTTGGGCGCAATTGGGTGGCATTGAATAAAAATAAGGTGGCAGGGGCAGCTAGGTGGCACAGTGAGTAAAGCACTGGCCCTGGAATCAAGAGGACCTGAGTTCAAATGCAGCCTCAGACACTTGACACACTTACTAGCTGTGTGACCTTGAGCAAGTCACTTAACCCCAATTGCCCTGCCTCCCCCTCCAAAAAAAATTAGGAGGCAGTAGAAGCATAAGGATAGAAGAGAAGACAAAAAAATTGAAAAACCATTTGTACATGTTTCATCTGTTGTGTAACAGAGTTAAAGTCATAGCGATTACATTATTTTCAAAATAAACTCACAAAATGCAAGTTCTAATCAATCAGTGCTCAAATCTATAACAGGTCTTAAAAAGCAAGTGTTGGCAGGTGAGCCCATCATGCATTATCAGGAAGTCCAGCATGCAGGACTTCAGCAGGAATATGTGCATGGTAATGACCTGGTTATGATGTTATACTATACGGTTACTTGATGCAGTATTGCATCATCAAAATTTCAATGCAGGAGAAAAACCACAAATTTATAATAAATTATTGAATTTAAGGTGTCATTTTAAAAAATATTTTTCAACGTGATACAAATTTCAAAAAAAAAGAATTGTTAAAGGGTTAAAGAAGTAGGCTTCTGGGGGCAGGGCTGAGTAATTTTTTTAAAGGGCGTGGTAGGCCAAATAAGTTTGGGAACCTCTGCTCTAGATGCACTCTTCTTTAGCAGTATGCCTACTAAAATGTGATGTCTAGTATATAGCACAATTGTCCAGATGTTGCTTTCCAGACTAGGGTAAAGTACAATAGAAGTGTTACCTTTTGTGATCTGTATGTTTAAACTTCTGCTAATGGAGCTTAAGGTTGAGAGTGTGCGTGTGCGTGCGTGTGTGTGTGTGTATGTTTATAAGACACAGCAGAGTGCCAGGCCTGAAGTCAGTAACTTAGAAGACCTAAGTTCAAATCCAGCAGCAGACATTTACTAGCTGTGTGTCCCCTGGACAAGTGATCATTTTTCTTGATAATTGAGCCTAAGTATAAAGGGCAGTGAGTTGGTACAGTAGATAGAGCACTGGGCTTAGAATCAGGAAGACTCATCTTCATGAATTCAAATCCAGCCTCAGACACTTACTAGTTAAGTGACCCTAGGCAAGTCACTTAACCCTGTTTGTCTCAGTTCTTCATCTATAAAAATGAGCTGGAGAAGGAAATGGCAAACTGTTCTAGTATCTCTGTCAAGAAAACCTCAAATGGGGTCACAAAGAGTCAGACATGATGGAAAAACAACTGAAAAGACACATAAAACTGTTCATTCATATTAGTCAAATAAAATCCCCAGACTTTTGACATATGAGCCACTAAGTCAAATCTCTTCTGCATTTGTGCAATTAATCACTTTAACCAAAGTATATGATTTTACATTTATCTTTGTCAAGTTTTGTCTTATTTAGCTTTGTCCCACCATGAGTTTTCCATTAATTCTAGCAGCTTCTTGGCTTGTCCTTCAAAATCTGTCCTGACTATAGTCACATCAATGCCAGATATATGTGAATTTGGGGCAACATTCCTTAGCCTGCTGAGGTCATTTTGAATCTTATTCTTTCATCTAGTGTATTAGTTACCCCTTCCAGTTTGGTTTCGTTTACAAATATGATATACATATCATCAATATCTTTCTATAACTTGCTGACAAAATGTTGAATAGGACAGGTCCATGAATGTACAGGTATTATGGTTGTTGCATAACCAATAATCCTTTCCTTCCTGTATACATATAATAAGATTGCCTTTCATTTTAGGGTATATTCAACTCTTCCTCCTGCCACATAAATTCTTAGTGTAGTCATCTTCATGTTCTCTTTCATGATTCAGTGAGGCACAATAAAATTAAATCATTCCAGTGCATTTACCAATTCTTAGAAACTGAAACTTTCTCTTTAATCCTAAAAAAATGGAAAGAAAATCTTAAGCAATTGAAAGATTTCCCCTTCCCTTCAGCCATCCCATCATTGCTGATATCCTTTTGACTTCATTTTGGTTTAGCTTACTTGATCTTCCTACTTATCTTTACAACCTCTCCTCAGATAACACTAGACAAGCAACCTGTGTCAATAATTTTTCAGCTTAAAACACTACTCCTACTTAAGAACTGACCTTCAACTCCAGATTTCCAGAAGAGACACCCTTTGCACTGTGCTATCCATTAGTGACAGCCAATTTTTACATGGAAGGACTTGAACTCATAGATGGCCAGTGACATGAGAGCAACATCAGTTACTTATGTCACAAGACTCATAACATATATGTAAAATATTATTTGCTACAGATGATCAGCATTTTTAGCCATTTGTAAATTTTCAAACTTCTCCCCTGAAATATACCAAATAATAATTGCTCTCTATTTGGGTCATCCCTTCCCAGATATAAAAAGGGTAAATCAGGTGACAGGTCAGAGCCATAGACTGTGTCTACATTCACAACCCAACATAGCTTTATGTGAAAAACAGTCTGACCAAGAGTCAACAATTTAGTTTGTTACTCAAAACAAAACAAACAAGCAAAAGAACAAAAACAAAAAAAATAAACATGGAAGATATTAGTGTAGTGGCTATACTTCACAGAATCCAAACTTCACAGAACGAATAAAAGGATTCGTTCTGTAAAACCTGGACTCAGTCGAAAGGCGACACACAAGGACCAAGAAGGCCACACGTGGCCTCAAGGCCACAGATTCCTCACCCCTGGAGCCCATATAAAGATTATAGGGGTCCTTATCCCACTCCCACTCATAGTGATGAGTTGGGTCCCAAAAGGCCTGGCTAGCTACTTTTCCCCTTCATTTTTCCAGGGCTATCCCTGTGGAGCAGTGAGGTTTTTTCTAATTCTATCAGCTTGAGTTCACTTTTTCCGATGTGCTCTCCACAATATCAATCACCACTTATAGCTTATGTCTAATTGATTAACTCAGCGAATAGTGCCCCAATATCAATTTACTCTATTAACATAAATTATCTTTTACAAAAAGATATTTACAGATATTTACTGGGAATGACATAGCAGGAACATCGGTTACCAAGCACTTCCCCAACATACTGCCCTTCCTATCCCACCTCGCTCTACCCTAAAGAGAGTGAACTCAAACTTGAAGCAGTTTGTCTTAATTGCTGGATAACCAGCTAGGTAAGTAAGACAAAGCACCTCAGCGTTGGTCCGCAACTGGGTCATGTCCTTTCAGATGGCTCTTCAATAGGTCCTGCATGGGAGGTATGCTCTTTACAGCTTGGCTGCTGGCACACTTAGGTATGGATTCCAATTCCTGAACCTCTGATGGCTCACTCTTTTGACCTCAGAAAGATCAAGGAGAGAATAACAGTATCTATATGTACAAAAATATTTATAAGAGCTGTTTTGTGGAGGAAATAACTGGAAACTAAGGGGATATCCATCCGCTGGGGAACTGGTAAACTAATTATAGTATGTGAATGTAATAGAACATCATTATGCCCTAAGAAGTAATAAAGGGATAGTTTCAGAACAACCTGGGAAAACTTGTATGAACTGGGAATGGCTGTGGAGGACCACAGCAAGATATGTGGACAATAGAATCAGAGCTCTTTTCTAGTCCAGTCCCTTCACCTTTAAAATGAAAGGGGATTAGATTTTATTTTAAAGTCCCTTTTAGCATTAACTTTAGGTCCTTAAATGCTCATTAGATTCTTATACCTAGACCTCAAGGGCCATCTAGTGAAGTGAGCAAAACCAGAAGAAAAAATTTTAGAATAACAACGATGTAAAGACAAACAACTTTTTAAGACTTAAGAACTCTTATCAAAACAATGACTAGCCATGATTCCAGAGAGCCAATGATGAAGAATATTACTTACCTCCTGACAGGGAGATGATGGACTCAAGGTGGAGAATGAGACATATATATTTTTTTAATATGGCCAACACAGAAATTTGTTTTACTTGACCATATGTATTTGTTACAAGCATTTTTTCCCAGTTGGTAGAAGGAAAGGAAAGAAGTGCTTGTTGAGTGAAAAAAAGAAAAGTAATTTAAAATAAATGTGAAGGGCAAGCTGTATGCTAGGGATACAAAGATGAGAAACAGCATAGTCTCTGCCCTCGAGTTGTTGATAAGCTAATAAGAGTATGGGAGAGGTTACAGAGGACCAGAGCAAGAGAAGTGCAGAGCAGGATCAGAGGTCCTTTCAGAGTCCCTTCCAACTTTAACTATTGGCCTTTAAATGTTCGTTTAAATAAAAAAAAATTAAAAAATTTCATTGATCTAGAGCTGAAAGAGATCTCAGAGACCACATAGTCTAATTCCCCTCATTTTATGGGTTGGGAAACTGTGACTCAAAAAAATTAAGTGATTTGCCCCTAAACCACCCAGGGAGTAAGTGTCAAAGGTGAGATTTGAGCCAAGGTCCTCAAACTCCAGAGCCCATGTTCTTTCCACAATATCACTGACTTCCCAGGCCAACTCTCCCAGTTAGGGAGCAACTGCACTAACTACTTTTAGATAGTTCTAGTTATTAAGAACCCTTTTGTTGTGCTGAGCTGAAATCTGCCTGTCTACAATCTCCACCCAGTGTTCTGCCCTTCTGGCCAAGTAAAATGAGTTTAATCCTTCTTCCAGTGTCTGCTTTCACAACTATTTCATTTTTATTGGTCAGAATTGGGTCAAGAATGTCCATTCCCTTCATCCTTTACTCCTTTTTATTTTGATTTTATTTTATTTTCAGTTCCAAATTCTTTCCCTCCTTCTCCTCCACCCAACTGAAATAGCAAGAAAACTGGTTGGTTGTTGTCCCTTGTTCTCAAAGAGGACCAAAATGACATCACTATGCTAGAGTCAAGTTTCAATGTGTCCAACTGTAGCTGATCACACCAATATGAGCTCAGGATGTTCTACCACAGGTCAGGAACAAATAGTCTGTATAAACATTTGGGGTGGAAACTCTAAATTTGCACATCCTGTATTTCCTTTGAGCCATTTCAATTCTGCTTTGCTCATACAACACAGCACCTTCTCTGATGTGGGGGTGCCATGCTGAGAGGTCCTGGGCCAACATCTCTCATGTCACACAATTCCAAAGTTCTTAAGAGAGACCTTGAGAGTGTCCTTGTATTGCTTCTTCTGACCACCATGTGAACGCTTGCCCTCTGTGAGTCCTCCATAAAATAGTCTTTTTGGCAAGCATACAACATGGCCAGCCCATCAGAATTGTGCTCTCTGAAGTAGAATTTGAGTGCTTGGCAGTTTAGTTCAAGTAAGGACCTCAGTGTCTGGTACCTTATCCTGCCAGGCGATCTTCAGAAGTTTCCATTACAAATATTTATAGACATGCAAAATAAATTTCCATACTAGCCATGTTCTGAGAAAAAGAAAGGAATAGAAGATAATAAGTTTCACTCTTCCCTCGAAGTCTATCCACTCTATTTCTGGCAAAAAATAGCATGTTTCATCATGAGTTCTTTAGAATTGTGATTGGCCATTGTGTTGAGCAGAGTTGCTAAGTCCTTCAGAGTTGATTATCTTTATAATATTGCTGTTACTATATCAATTGTCCTCCTGGTTCTACTCAATTCATTTTGAATCAGTTAATACAAGTCTTCCCAGTTTTCTCTGAAACCATCCCTTTCAACATTTCTTCCAGCACAATAATATTCCATTGCCATCATAAACCACAACAGGTTCAGCCATTCCCCAATTAATGAGCATCCCCTGTCTCCATTACTTTGCTACCACAAAAAGAGCTGCTATAAATATTTTTGTACATTTCTTCCTTCACCTTTTGATGGACAAAAGTATCAACAAGACAAGTGAAGAAAATCCAACATGTTCTGCTTATAGCACAAATATTTCCAGCATATGTCCCAATAATAGTTCATCATCACTCTCCTGCCTTGGTTTGACTGAGGCAACTGCCCATTCAGTGATTAAGGCTAGGTAAGAAATGAGGCAAACAATGGCCTCTTTTGCCTAGTTTAAAATAAATCAGTCTAGGAGGGTAAGGACCTCAGGGTCTCTGAACAAAACAAACAATTGTTATTTATACCCACTCTCAGTCAAACTGAGCCCTGGGAAAGACATTAACTTAAAAAGGCCAAGGTCTCTCTCTCACTGCATTTGGGGCCATCTCCAGTTGTCCTGATCTCTATCTCACCACTGGACTCAGATGGCTCCAGAGGAGTGAGGCTGGTGACTTTTCACAGCCCTCGCTCACTTAAATCTAATTCATTCGCAAGTCATCACCTCACCTTCTTGATGTCATGGTCCACTTTGAGAACAAAGAATAAACAACAGTCCTGCTTTGGTGCCAAATTTGTGATCTGCTTTTAGAACTCAGCATTCATTTTCTCCCTTTGGCTGAGCAGTGTTTCATATACCACCACCATAATAACTTTTCAGCTTATCTCACCATCTGTCCTCATCCAAATACTTGTTACCACACTGACCTTTCTGGTTAGTAGATTCCCACGTAGTAGTATTTCCTTTTGCCTGTACTTATATACCACGAAAAGAGATTTTGACTCAGCTAAAAGTAGGATCACTTTAAAGCCATCTAACCATTTTCCCAGAAACAGATTATCTTTTAGTATTTTGTTTTTCATGTACTTGTGAGGCCCTCTTACTTCTCCTTTTTCCCTTCTCTCCTCTCCTCTTCTCCTCCTTGCCTTTCCCTTCTCTCCCTTCTCTTTTATTTCTCCTCCGTCTTCTCTCTTCACTCTTCTTTTGCTTGTCAGTAGAGCTGAGATTAGATATAGGCAATACTTGAAATATAACACACTGAGAAACTTTTTAATATTGTTTTTATAAATATACATTTTTTTCAATTCAATAAACATTTATTGAGTACTCACCATGCACAAAGTTCTATGTTGGGCTCCTGGGATAGAAGGAAAAACAAGCATCCTACTGGGATGGGGGGAGAAGGATTCAAAGTGTATATATATAATATATATATATAAACTAAGTACAAGATATATACAGAGTAATGCAAGTAAATTTAAGAGATAGTGATTACTAAGTTGGGTGAGAGTATGAGGAACATGAATCAAGAAAGGCCTCGCGCAGGTGGTAAAAATGGACATATTTTTGATATGCAAAAAATTTTCTCTTTCTATGATGGGTAAATATTTATTATATGTTACTGCAAAGCCTCAAAGCTTCCAATAATGTCATTATGAACACAAAAAGATGAGTAAAAGTAAAACACACATTTTCAACCTTATCTTGGTATTCAAATGCCTCTACTCTGTCCATGCCCCTCCCTTCTCTTGCTGATCTCCTTTATTATCTCTCTTCCCTCCATCCATGACTCTCCTGAGAGAAGGTAATGGAGTTGATAATGCCTGTACTAGGATCCAGTAAACAAACCCTCACCAACAATGGCAGCACTTCAGATAGAAGCTGCTTGATCAAATATCAAGGATGTTGTAGGAGAAATTCCTACATGGGATAATAAGTTGGATTGAATGACCTAAAAAGTCCCTTCCAACTCTCATTGAATTTTGGAGAGAAGACATATAAATGTGGATGAAAAGTACCAAAAGATATATGTAGATAAGTAGTATAGGATTTGAACAAGAAATACAAAGATTGAGCTAGGAGATGCTCCAGGAAAACTTCAGGGAAGAGGTGGAGTATGAGTGGAGCCTTGAAAGATAGACAAGATTTAGATACCTAGAGAGAAAAAGAGAGAGAAAGGGAGGACTTTCAAGCAAGGGGGGGACATGCAAAAAGTCTCCAAAGGGAAGAGCTTGTTTGATGAGTAGGCCAGTGCTTTGGGCCGGGCCTGACTAGGGCCATCCTGGTGGGTTAGGTTCAGGACTGGTACCAAATGAGACACTTATTGACAATTAATAAAGAAGTTTAACTATAGTTGAGACAGATAGGCTCAGCAAAGATACAGCACTGATTTCAGCTGGGTACAGCTTACCTACCTCTGCATTTGCCCTGCTGGTGCACCCAGCAGAAGCATAAGTCATGCATAATGAATATTATATTATATTCCTCTTGCCTTGTGACCAGGAAGCTATGTTACCAATTTGAGTCTTAATCCCCTTGGACCAGTTAAACTTTGAGGATGGTTTCATTACCTTTTCAAGGAAAACTAGCCTACTTTGTATTGGGGAGATGTTGCTCCTATGACAACCAGAAGGTCTGGGAGAGAAAGACTAGACCAGAGCCAAATTGTGAAGGATCTTGAATTCAAGTCATTTCAGTCTTTTTTTCAGTCATGTCTGACAAGGATAAATACCATGTTCTAGGAGCCAAGTATTTCCTAGTCTCTTCTAAGAAGGATCCTTCAGTTATTAAATTAGTAAATCTCCTTCTCTCTCTAAATATAGATATAGATATACATTAGCACATTTGTTGAAAACCTGTGATGGGCTAAGTGCTGTGGATTTGACAGAAGTGACACGGTCCCTGCCCTTTCATTTAAGCTGGAGGAAACGTGTACATATATAGGCACATATGTAATATAAGTAAAGTAAGTACAAGATAATTTGGAAGGGGATTCACTAGCAACTGTGATGATCATGAAAGGGTTCGTGTAGAAGGTGGTGATTGAGCTGAGCCTCGAAGGAAAAGAATGATAAGATGCAGGAAGGAGGAGGAAACCCATTCTAGGCATGAAGACACCACCAGGGCAAAGGCACAGAGGTGAGAAATGAAGTACTATATCTGAGAAAGAGCATTTCAGCTGGATTTCAGCATGTAATAGATAATGTCTAGAAAGGTATACTGAATCCAAGTTTTGAAGGGTTTCAAATGTGAAATGGAGTTTATATTTTATCCTCGAGATAATGGAGAGCCACTAGGGACTTGTTGAGAGATTTGTTGAAATAGGAATGACAAGGCTTGTCAGATATACCTGAGCGTGGTGAGTGAAAGCAAGGAGTTGCAACCACAGTTCCAAACCTCAGTGACTGGAAGGTTGGTGGTGTCCTCCACTGAAATAATAATGTTCAGAAGAGGGGTGAATTTGGAGGGAAGGATGAGTTCTGTATCAGATATGTTGAGTTTGAGATGCCTAGAGGACATACAGTAGACAGTTGGAGACACAGGTCTGGAACTCAAAAGAGAGACTAAGGCTGGATACAGAAATCTGGCAGTCTTCTGCTTAGGGATGATAATTAAACCTATGGGAGCTAATGGGATCACCAAGTGAAAGAGTATAGAGAGAGAAGAAAAGATGGCCAGGACAGAGCCTTGGGATACATCTTCAGTTAGGGGCCATGATATAAATGATGATACAGCAAAGGAGATTGAGAAGAAGCAGTCAGACAGATAGAAGAACCAAGAGAAAATAATATCATGAGAACAAGAAGGGGGGAAGGGGAAGAAGGAAACAAAAAAAAAAATTACAGTCTTTTTTTCCCAATTCTGTGTTTGATTAAGCTTCCTATGAGTCTGTGACAGTGTTATTTCCTTCAGGGTGAATGTTCCTAGAAGGCAAGGTCAAATCTATTTCAAATTAATCTCTGTCTAGTACAATGCCACGTACGCAGCAGAGTTAATAATTGTGTTTTCCAGTTCTAAAGCACTTTGTAAGTTGAGAAGTTTATAAATGCAATGTGATGATGATAAGTGCAGGCGTAATCTGAACTATGTAAGAGAGGAAAGAGAAAGAAAATAGGTTTTGTGTAAAGAAAGAGAGAAATGTTGCAGAAACAGAAAGGAGGGGGAGAAAACCCCAGATTTTGGAGATGCTACTAGAGCAACAATTGCCTTGTATATTTAGGACAATGGGTGGCATCCAAGCTATTATTCAATTGCAGGAAAGTTTGAACAAAGTGGAAATGATAATGAAGTTATTTAAAATAAATTTGCAAACGTAGGGGCCCAAGCTACTTTGAAGGAAGAAAATGTTAGTTAACTCCAGGAGAAACAGATTTGAGATACATCAAAGTGTGGGGATGGGGAAAGATGGACAGAGGAAAGAGGGAAAATTAAGAGATAATTCAGAATACGGGTGAAATATTATCTGTGTAACATTCCCTGCCTCTTGAATCTTGCTTCCCACCCCATCTTTACATGTATATTTTATAAGAGCCATTTTGTGGAAACAATTGTTCTCCAATGAAGACAACCAGTTAATGGGGAAAGAAGTGTCAATTATTTTTTTTCTCAGCGGTGAGAGAAAAATTGGAGAAAATAAAGCAGAAACTGTATGAGTGAACTTGGGAGAAGTTACTTATTGCTAAATGACAACAGGAGCAGAGCCTAAGAAATTAAAACCCCAAAAGGCTTTCAAGTATCCAAAGGTAACAGTATCCTACTATGATATAATTATAGTTTTCCTGCTGTATCGAAGAAAAAAAATTACATATTGGTATGTGTGCATGTATATGAAAAGCCTAAAGTATAGAATGTGAAATCTTAAAGGATCTTAGAGCTTATAGGTGTTGGAGCCGGAGATAATTTATTCCATTTTGTAAATGAGGAAACTGATGTCCATAAAGGTGATGCTATTTGTCCAAGTTCATGACTAGTAAGTGGCATCCTGAAATGCCAGTTGAATAACTTTACCTTCCTGTTGCTGCAAAGTGAAAATATCTTTGCATGTGGGCAGAAAGAACACTGGGGATGTTTGGAAACAATTCTTCATGATAATGAAGGGAAACCCTAACACAGATAGGCCAAAACAACATTTTTTTAAATATCACTCTTACTTGGCATTGGGATACATTTTGGTTCTTATAATTGAATGTGGGCATACCATGTTCTGAGCACACAGGACTTTTGACTAAATTAATGAATCAAGAGATATGTTTTGATTAGAACAGATGCTCCAAATGGATTTATTGATTAAAGCATAAGCTCCACATGGAAATGCAATAGAAAAATAAAAGTTCATTTCATGAAAGCATCTGAGAAGGGTGAAAGGAGGCACCTTTCACAATTATGGCTAAGGAAAGACTGCTTAATTGAGGGACAGACAAGATCATAAAAGACAAAGTGAATCATTTCTTTCAAATGAGATTTAAAATCTTTTTCATGATCAAAATCAATGCAGCTTAAAATAGGGAAATGATCAAGAAGGAAAAAATCTTTGCATGGAGTATCACAAATAAACCATTCCCTAATAAATTACTGGTCAAAGCATATTAACAGATAGCTTTCAAAAGAAGAATTGTGAACCATTATACCCATTTAGAGAATTGTTCCAAATCACTAACAATAAGAGAAAAGAAAATTTTGAAGTTTCATGTCAGACACATCAAACCGGCAAAAATGAAAAAAAGACAGAAATAATGCTGGGGGAAGTAGAGCTGTGGGGAAACACGTACACTGATACTCAATTGATAGATCTGTGAATTGGTCCAACCCTACTAGAAAATAATTTGGAATTATGTGAGAAAACTCATTAAATTCTTCATGCCTTTCGATGCAGAGTCTCACTACTTGGCATATACCCCAAGAAAGTAAAAAACAGAAATAAAGGCCCAGGTCTACTAAAATGTTTCAAATATTCATAGCAGCATTTTTTAATATACTAGGAAAAAGCTGGAAACAAAATGGATGTCCATCAGTTGGGGTTCACTGAACAAACTGTGCTAATATGCATATGACTTTAGTGAAAATAATTGTACTGGGGTCATCTAGATGGAACAGTGGATAGAGCACTGGCTCTGGAGTCAGGAGGACCTGAGTTCAAATCTGACCTCAAACACTTGACACTTACTAGCTGTGTGACCCTGGGTGAGTTACCTAACCCCCATTGCCTTGCCAAAAAAAAGTTTTGTACCACAACAAATAGTCATAGTAACATGGCAAGACTTGTATGGAACTATGGAGACTGAAGTAAACAGAGCCAGGAGTACAATATACGGAATGCCTATAATAATGTAAATAGAAACATTAAAACACTAAAACAAAGCAGATAACTGAGTAACTGTAATAACAAATTTTGACCGAGATATTCTAGAAATGACTGTGATCTAAAAACAAAAGACATCAACAAAATTATTTTGAAAGCCCAAATATTTAGAGCATCCACTAAGTGTTCTGTGCAAGACAGTGGGAACTATTACCTGGGATGCTTTACCTGGCGTACCCTGCCCTCAGGAAGTTGAGGTAGAGACATTGTTCAGTCATGTCCGATTCTTTGTGACTCCATGGATCATACTGTCCATGGGGTTTTCTTGGCAAAGATACTGGAGTGGTTCACCATTTCCTTCTCCAGTGGATTAAGGAAATCAGAGGCTAAGTGACTTGCATGGGGTCACACAGCTAATAAGTGTCTAAGGCCATATTTCAACTCAGGTGTATCTGACTTCAGGCCCAGCCTTCTATCCACTGAACTATCTAGCTGCCTGTAAGGTAAAGGCATACAAGAACTAAATAACATGGAAAAAATCCAATATCAAAGCTATTTACAGATAGTGTTTTACATAATCGATAGATGAAAATAGCTTATAAAAGTACTATGTGTTCAGAGATGGGTGAGATCATAACATGGTACCAGGCTTTTGTCAAGGAAGTTGGACATGAACTGGGCCTTGAAGACCATGTAGGATTTGGATGAGGAAGAAGAATCATTAGAATATGGAGGCAGGAGGAAAGGGACTACACTATATGTAATCACTTTGGTCAGTAGTGACAGACGAGATAAGAAAAGTCAGTTGGAGCAGAATGGAAAACCCTTGAATACTAAGTAAAGAGTTGTCCCTTTAGCTTTTGGAGTAATGCAGTGCTGTGGGGGTGGGGTGCTGGTTTCTCGGGTGGGAAGGGATGTAGGTACAAAGATAAAACCTGTCTGATGTTGGGACACTATCTTGCCTCCTCATCTTGCTCCCCTTTGCTCCTCATTCTCTGCTACCCAGTATCAGCAGCACCTTACAGGCATATGCTAAACACCAGCCTAAGGAGAGCTGACCTCTCCCCCCACCCTCACCCCCACCTCTTGTTTTCTGTCTAATTTGAATATTCTCTGGAAAAGAAAGTATTTAGCAATCTGATCATTTTCCTTGATAATTGAACCCAAGTATAAAGGGCAGCTAGGTGGTGCAGTGGATAGAGCACTGAGCTTAGAATCAGGAAGGCACATCTTCATGAGTTCAAATCCAGCCTCAGACACTTATTAGCTGTGTGACCCTGTTTGCCTCAGTTCCTCATCTGTAAAATGAGCTGGAGAAGGAAATGACAAACCAGTCCAGTATCTTTGCAAAGAAAACCCCCAAAATGGGGTCACTACTGAAAACAACTTAAATGACAATGAAAACAAATAAGGGGTAGTCATAGAATGTCTGTGAATGCTTCAAATCAAGAAGCGAGGTATCTATTACACATAATTTAGAGAAGTCTGACTGTGCTATCATCCATAGCATCATAGCTTTGTGTCACAGAATCTAAGGGCTGAAAGGGACCCAGAAGTCCATCAAGTCCAGCTTGTAGCTGACCAAGAATCCTCTCCACATCCCTAATAAAGTCATCCAGTTCTGTTTGAAAATATGCAGTGAGGCAGTGCATTCAACTCAGGAGAGCTCTGATGCTCAGAGGATATGTCTTGATGAGGAGCTTGGGGCTCAGCTGATTCAACTCAGGTATTCTCAATGCCCATCTTTGCCGGTGATCCTTCTCTGCTATGACTGAGTGTCTTCTTGCTTCCCACCTGGCTGCACTGCTTTGGGACTTCTCCTCCTTGCCCTGGGTTGGGTACTTTCTCACCTCCTTTACAGCTTCCTTTTATATGTTGTCTTCCCTCACCCCCCATTAAATTATAAGCTCCTGGAGGGCAGGGACTGTCTTTATTTTTCACACTTGTATCCCCCGGGGCTTAGCACATTGCCTGGCACAAAGCAGGCACTCAATAAATGTTTATTGACTAATTCTTAGGAAATTTCTCTTTACTTCAAGCTGAATTCCTGCCTCTCTGTAACTGCTGCACATAACTCCTAGTTTTTTTCTACCTCTAGGGCTAAATAGAGTAAGTCTGATCCATGTCCTTCAAATGCCTAAAAATAGCTATGATACCTACCCCCCACACACACATCTTTTCCAGATTTGATGCAAGTTCCTTCAGCCAATCTTTATGTGGCATGTTCGTCAGAGATGTGCTGGCAAGTGTTTAACAACAGGCTCTCTTTTTTTAAAAGTACCTATAACATATTTTTAAGTTTAATCTGCATTATCAGTATTTTCTCCATCAATTTCTTAATCCTAGACATCAATAAAACAATAAATCAAGCCCTCATTTGTAGCTTGCTGATTTCCAAAGTATAAATGCTCCCACTGATAATTTAACAATTGGCTCTCACAAACCTGTATGAGCTAGCTCCAGCACACCTCTGTGTATTTTCTGATTCTTTTAGCATACAGATTGCCCTCTTATGGATGTACTGTTCTGGCTTGTCTATGTCACTCCTAAAATGTGGCACCCAGGATTAAACACCATGTCCTACCTAGATGCAGTCAGAGCAGGGCAGACCATTGTAGAACCATTACTTCCCTCATCTTCGACGCTATGGCTCTTGTCATAGCCCAAGTGGTATGGCAAATATAGCATTTGGACCTAGAGTCGGAGGACCTATGTGTAAAGACCTTTACTAGACCAGACCTAGACTTTTACTAGCTATGTGATTCTGACCAAATCATTTAACCTCTCTGTGCCTCAGTTTCCTTATCTGCAAGATGATGATAACAATAGCATCTACCTCCAGGGTTGTTGTGAGTGTAAGGTGAGATAATATTTGTAAAATGCTAGCTATAATGATTATTATTATTTATATAATATATAAACATATAATAATATATAATATTTGATATTACGTATTATATATAATATTAATAATAATATATAATAATATTTAGCACATACCTAGCCCTTTAATGTTTACAAGGCACTTTACATGTGTTAACTCAGGTCTTCCTGGTTCCAGATCCTGTGCTCTGGCTGCCTTCGTGTAAGTTACATCCATATCTCGTCATCTTGTGTGATTCTTGTTCTTGTCTTCCCATTCATTCCATACACAGAGGATCTATCCAATATGTAGGAGGCTTTCCCTTAAGTTTTATTTTATTTGTGGTTTATATTTCATGGAGACCAGTGCAGGACTCAAGCAATCTAGTGGCTACCTTTCCTTCTTGTTACATATCTGACCCACCTCTTTTTACAGTCATTTCATTTCCTCAGTGACCCCTTACAGCACTCCTTGAATGAAGGTCCTCGATGAAAATTAATTGGCAGAGTAGGAGTGCCTCAGGCTTAAGGTGCCTTCATGAGGATACCCACTTGGCTTCAGCCTTAATGCAGCTCAGAATTCCTGTACTCAAGCAATCTACCCACAGCAGCCTCCATTAGTAGAAAGGATGATAGGCATGGGTCTCCAGGTTCTTTGAAAGATCATGGATAAAGAATGGCTTGGCAATCACATCCACCAGTTCTTTCAGCACCATAAGATGAAGCTCACCCAGGCCCGATGACTTGAGCTCATTGTGCTTGATGCCTGACCGTCTTATTACCTTGAGTTTCCACTCTCTGCCAACCAGTTTGATTCTATCATTTGAAATATTAAGATAATTCATATTCTTGGAGAAGTAAAGAGAAGCAAAAGGTTAAGTATTTTAGGATTTTCATGACCTTCTGTTACTGTTAGTCCGTTTGATCATTCTCTTTGTCCTCAAGAAAGCTTTTAAAAAGAAACAACCCCCCACCCCATTTTTTTCCATGCAAAGAGCACTAACCTTGGAGTCAAAACATCTAGACTCTGTTTGGTTAAATTACCTAAGCTCTGTGAGCCTCACAATTTCCTCATCTATATAGTGAGGCAATCTCAGGACTTTGGAATCACAGGACCTGGAATTCTTTTCTACCTCATCTCTGCCTCCTGCCTTCCCTGGCATCCTTCAGGTCCCAGCTAAAATCTCACCTTCCACCTTCATGCTGTGCATTCCCTCTGTGGATCATCTCCAATTTGTCCTACGTGTATCTTGTTCATACAGAGTTGTTTGCATGTTGTCTCCCCTTCTAGATAGTGAGCTCCTCAAAGGCAGGTATATTTTCACTTTCTTTGTATCCTCAGTCCTCAGCACCAGTTCCTAGCGCATAGTAGGTACTTAATAAAGATTTATTGGCTGACTGATTGACTGATCATAAATTTAGAGCTGGATGGAAATGGAGAAGTGATCTTATCCAACTCCATCATTTTACAAATGAAGGAGGGAAGGAAAAGGAATAAGTATTTACATGGTAACTACTATGTGGAAGCCACTGTCTTAAGCACTTTTTGCAAATATTATCTTATTTGTTTCTCATAACAACCCTGTGAAATAGGTGAATTTCTGTTTTATATATGTGGAAACTGAGGCAAACAGGTTAAATGACTTGCTCTGGATCACATAACTACTAAGTGTCTCAGGCTGGACTTGAACTCAGGCCTTCCCAACTCTAAGTTCACCATTTTATCTACTATGATACATAGCTGCCTCTTAATGAGGAAATTTAGGCCCAGGAAATTAAAATGATTTGTCCAAGGTCACACAGCTTTTAAGTTAACAGAGCTGGTATCCAAATTCAGACCATATGATTCCGAATTCAGGAAGCTTTCTCTCCCACTCAGCAATGTCCCCCTATATGCTCCTCCCTTATTGGACTAGATAAGCTCTACAGTCCCTTCTAGGTCCAAAATTATATGAGCTACAAGAAAAATTAATTTTTAAAGCAATGAGAATCATATTTAATTAACTGAATAAAAACCTATTATAGAAGTATTTTTTCATTTCATTTTTAAATTTTTTTTGTTGTATTTTAAGTTCCAAATGGTCTCTCTCCCTCCCCACCCAAACTAGAGAAAGGCTACCATTTGACATATACATATATATGTGTATGTGTATAGATATGTGTGTGTGTGTGTGTGTGTGTGTAAAACCATACTATGCATACTTCTATTTATCAGTTCTTTCTCTGGAGGTCAATAGCATCTTCCTTCATTGGTCATTTGTAGTTGATTTGAGTATTTATAATACTCAGAATGACTTAGTCATTCACAGTTACTCTTCAAGCAAAATTGCTGTTACTATATACAACATTCTCCTAGTTCTGCTCATTTAACTCATTATTTCTTGCAAGCTTTTCCATGTTTTTCTAAAATCCATTATAGAACTATTACAGATAATCCTTTTTCCCTCCTATGGTAAATGTGGAGACTTTAGCTATATGTCAAGGTATTTTTCAATAAAAACAAAGCAAATGCACCACCCTGAGGATTGTATAGCCAATAGGAAAAAGGACAATTCTGTTAGGGCAACAAAGCAGGGAGGATTGAAGGCAATGCATGATTATACAACTCAGCAGTTTCAAAAATCCAGAGTACCAGGGACTCCTTAGGCATAAAACATTGGGGAGGGGAGGAAATAATTTATAATAGAAACACTTCACTCTGACCAGCATATTGTAAGTGCCAGTTGATCAAGTTATGTCATGGCAATTTAAGTGTGAAATTCTTTTCTGGGGGTGGGGAGGGGTTGGAGAAAAGTCGGATTAAAAATTCTCCCATAATGGTATAGTTTATGTGCAATCTTTCAGCAGGCACTGGTTCACTAAGGAGACCAGCGCATCCCTGGTACATTTATAGAAACCAGATTCAGTATATCCCAGACAGTAATTGATTCAGCTACAACTTCTCTTTGGTCATCTTTTACTATTCTTCAGCTGTCCAGACCAATGCTGTATCTTCTTGACTTCAAAACATCTGGATGAATAGTGAAATCATTCATTGGATGTTTATCCTATACTACACCATTCATCCTGATTTCTCCGTATAACATGACCGACATTGAGTGAACAGAGAATCCAGGCTAAATTGATCTCTTCAGATCTAGGTGTTTTGGTATCACTTCCAAAGACAAGTCCAAAATCTTAAGATTGCTGTGTAAAGTGGATACAGTAAAGGCTTGTTAATGTGGACTCCTCTCCTTTAGAATTTGCAGTAACTAAGATAAGGGCTGTATGGTTTTTACTGAAGAAAAACTGATCATTCTATGAATTTCCAAAGTCTTACTGATGAGTGAGAGAAGCAGTATGACATAATAGATAAGGGCTGGGCTTCAAGTTGTAAGACCTTGGTTTAAAAATTCAGGGGTGGGGAACCTGTGGCTTCGAGGCCACTTGGACTGAATAGGGTAACACTTTAGGACCTAAGAGGGCCACATGTGAACTCAAGATCCCAGTTTCCCCACCTCTGGAAGTCCAGCCCTGTCCCTTCCCCTTCCCCTGGGGAAAATTACTTAACCTCTCAATTTCTCAAACAATTCTCTAAGCTTGTAAATTGAGGAAAAGTTCATGATCTACCTGGGGAGCAGGAGTTTCCCTACCATGTGTTCCTTATGCCAATGAAGTCTCAGGTCAAGCCTCATAAAAATTCATTCAAATATCAGTACAATATCTTTTTCAAACCAAGGGCTCAAGAAATTAAGAGGGCTTTCAGTGTTCCTTTAATTTATGAGTCGATCAATTAATTTTTAAAAGGTAAAGGTCAAGATAATTTCTATAATTGAGTTCTTATGCAAATGATAATTTTTTTCATTAACTGGCTTCATTTCATGTTTATTTTCTTCATTTACATCTCAGCTTGTAATTTGTATTTTATGTATAAACTGCAATGAAAAGTTATTTCTTTGAAAATATCCTATAGTTCAAATTTTTCACAAAATCACACTGTCCCAACTAATCTTAATCCTACTCTTCTCTTCCTCCTTTCTTATATATGAACATATAGGGCAGGAATATATCCATTACCTTCTACTAAAGCCATAGGTCTGTCTGATCATGTCATCCCCCTACTCAATAAACATCAGTGGTTCCCTATTGCCTCTAGTATCAAATATAAAGTCCTTTGACATTTAAATCTCTTTACAACCTGACTTTTTCCTACCTTTACAGCTTTCTGTATGGGGTGTTCAGAGAGGACTAGCACCTCTCTTGTGAGGACTTGCCAAGTCCTTTTCAGGGCTACTCAGCCACCTTTGGTGTCCACCTGTCACTCAATTCTCATCTGTGGCTCCAAAAAGCTGTAGCATGTGCAGCTGGCACACCTGGGTAAAACTGGTCTCAGCAGACAGGCTAATCCAGGTTGAGGCTAACTAAGGGGCCACAAACCCATCATGAGTTAGGAGGATGTCTAACCCAGGCATGTGAAGACTACCTCACTATGTAATGGGCAGATGAAACAGTTTATTCCAATGACCATGAAGGCAGCGGAAGCAGGTGCTGTGGAGCGCTTAGAGTCTGGTCAGATATCAAAGTCACCAAAGTCATCCACTGCATCCCGAGCCATCACCTATCATCTTGGCTTTGGTCTGGCCACTGGACTTGAAAGATTCTAGAAGAGAGAGAGTGAGGCTGATGACTTTGTGCAACTCTGCCTCACTTAAATCTAATTCACTTACATGTCAAGAAATTACCCGTGAGATTATTGGTCCTCTTTGAAAACTAAGGACCAACAACAACAATAGCTTTCGGACACCTTATTCTCTTCTATTCATTCTATAATCCACTTATTTTGGCTCACTTACTATTCCTCACACATAGCACTCCATATCTTGCCTACATGCCTGAGCTGTTCTCCCTCCCCACCTACATCTTTGAAAATCCCTGGCTTCCTTCATGAAACAGCTCAAATGCCACCTTTAATAGGAGGCTCTTCCCATTTCCCCCAATTTCTAGTGCCTTCCCCTCTAAAATTACCCTCTATATTTCTTATATATTCCTATTTGTTGTATCCTTCATTAGAATGTAAGCTCCTTCAGGGCAGTAAGTCAAGTACCATTTACTAAGTACCTACTATGTGCCAGGTACTGTGCTAAGTGCTGGGAAGGGCTTGTATTTCTCTTTCTTTTTATCTCCAGAGCTTAGCATAGTTGTTGTTCAGCTGTTCACTTGTGTCCAACTCTTCCTGACTCCATGGACCATATGGTCCATGGAGTTTTCTTGGCAAAGATACTAAAGTGATTTGCCATTTCCTTCTCCATTGATTAAGTGACTTGCCCAGGGTCACACAACCAGTAAGTTATCTAAGGCTGCATTTGAACTCAGGTCTTCCTGACTCCAGGCCCAGCACTCTATCCACTGAGCCACCTAGCTGCCCCCAACCTGGCATACAATAAGTACTTAATAACTACTTGTTGACTCACTTACTATATGTCCTTCCCCAATGGCATTTAACTATTATTCAGAATATGATATGCAGTTGTATGGATAGACCATAGAGCTTATCTATCAGTTTACATATGTTAGACAGAAACAGCCAGTGGACAGAAAGCTGGACTCAGAATTTAAAAAGAAGTGAAAAGTAGACAAGATAATCTTTGGGAAGTTGCACTTTCTGTTCATAATCCCAAGCTTCTCCCTAAAACAAAGGTCCATCTTAATACCAATCTTCTTCCAGTGACATTTCGTTGCTACAAACTATGGAATAATAGAGTTTCCAAATAATTGAAGCTGAGAATCACCCAAAAGGCAAGGAAGAGGGGGCATTGTGAGTATGAACAGGCTTCAACATATTGAGGAGTTATGAATGAAGATAAAAACATTTATTAAGCACTTAGGGTGTTCCAAGCACAGGTGACACAAATAAAAAAGCAAAACAATCCCTACTCTCAAGGAGCTCACGTTCTCATGTGGGAGAGAACATTTCTAAAGTTTTAATTGCTAGGCAGATGGAAAGTCCAGTGGTCCTTAGGCTCCAGCGCAAAGCAGATGGTAATGCATCTTCTTTTCATCTCAGTTCCGTTGATAAAACCATATCAATTTCTGATATTGATTTATTTGACAGAGCCAAGAACTTGGTGGTGAGAGCTTCCTTTTCCAGGTCTCTAGTAGCTGTGACTGCCCAGGAGGCAAGGGACACAGCCCCTGATGAAATAAGTCTCCAGGTCACTTCTCCATAGCTTCCTTAAATAATGACTGAAAGAACACTGTGCCAAAGCAAAACCAAGAGGCACTGCTATTTGCAGGGTTTTTTCGGCTCGCCTTCCTGGCAATGGCAGTTGATTGGTTGGTGGTCACGGGAATAGTAGGCCTTTTTGTCTACCTGATTTGCTCCCCTTGATAACGGCTGCAGAAGTAGTATAAACAATGCTAGCATACAAACAGGATCAGGATTTTAAAAAATGGGCCAGTTAAATAGTGAGTGAGAGATGACCATCAGACAGTCCACCTCCATGGGTGTCCACACCATTCAAGTGAACAAGAAGATGCCCAGTGTGTTAGATGGACCCTGGTAATATATTTATAGTAGGACATGGACCAGAATTATTGCAGAGGATAGACAAATATGGAGTTAGGATCATCTTTGGAGAGAATACCCATATGAATAAGCTCATACATAGATCCACTGGAGTCTGATTTTATAAAACATCACTAGAAAATGTTTTCCAAAATGCCTATTTTAGTACATTGTGCACATAAAACTAAGAAATAGTGAAAGGTAAAATGTCAGTTAATGAAAAATAATTTGCATTTAAAACTTTATTATATAATTATAAAACCTATTCCTTTATCACACAAGAATAAATCTCTGAATTCAGAAATTAAAGTTGGAGTCTCTAATTCCTCAAGCCCTTGATTTGAAAAGGATACAGATATTTGAATGGGTTTCCCTTATTCTTGAGTAAGTCTAAAATTCACAAAAAAAAGAGATTTAAATGTATATTTTTAATAAAAATAACTTAGCTTGCTAGCACATTCCTAGGATCTTATCTCCAAAACCTGAACATGAAATCAGTGATTTTAGTCTCTGGTGATGACCTATGTCCATTTAGTTTTCTCAGTGTTCTTTTCTAACTTTAAAGAGGTTTAAAAAAAGTTTTCCTACCACTTTCAAGACCTTTTCATTAGCACCTAATTTGGATGTGCCTTTTGTAACATTCACCCTTCAGAGCTAGGACTCTATTTACCCCATTTTCCAATTTTCCCCCAATTTCTATACAGAAATAAGTACAACTGCCCTGCCCAACCCACAATTTTCACTGTATAAACTGGAGTTAGAAAAAATTTAGTGCTGTATTATCATCTAGTTTGATTACCTCATGGTTAATTAGCTAACATTCCTAAAGTGCTTTGAAGATGAAAGTCACCCTAAAAGTGCTAAGAATTGTTAAGTATTATTAAAAGGAAACATAAAATCCATCCATTGTTAACATTAATTTGTACTTTATCATGTCTTACTATCTTCTTGACATTTGACATTTTTCTCAGTGGAACCTCATAAAATGGTAGGAGTTTCCATGTCTATTTCAGTTGTGAGATACATACACTAACCTCGCTTGGCAAAATTTACTCAGTAAAAGATGGGGACTGGAGACAGCAACATGTTAACTGTCTAAAGGTAGGCATACTTTGTGGTAGCTGGACGATTAACTAGTTAAATAAACAAACCTTTGCATTCCAGATCTTCAGTAGGAACCCCATCTGAAAGGGTTTTATCATTTAGAGTAGGCGTTCTTAACCTGAGGTCCATGAACTTATCTTTTAAATATGTTGATAACTGTATTTCAACATAATTGGTTTTTGTGTAACCCTATGCATTTTATACATTTTAAAACATTCTGAGGATGGGTCCAGAGGCTTCACCGGATTGTCAAAGGGGCCCGTGGACCCCCGCCCCCTCCAAAAAAGGATTTAGATATTTGATTTAGAGGTATCCAGATAAGCATTTCAGCTTTGCCTTGCCTTAACTTGGCTGTAGGAGCTTGAAGCATGTGCAATTTCTTTGCACTGATAGCTGCTTGCCGACTCCCACTGAATAGATTAGGACCCTATATTATGTAGGAGTCTATGTAGGACCCTATATTATGAAGAGTCATTAGACTCTTCCCTACATTCTGCTGTCATCATAGGGAGTTAAACTTTTCTGAAGCCGGAGAACTGCTCCCTGTCATCTCATCTCTTGCTTCCTCCTCCCTTCCCTCTCTCCCCCTCCCCCCTCCCTCCAGTCTCCCTACCCCACTAAATCCTGGAAAGGACAGATGGACGGAAAAAACTACACCTCCAGCCTGTGTGGCTGGCAGGCTGCCATTGTCTGATTGGCGGTAGAGAGGGCAGGGCTATACAGTCCTCTAAAATAAAACGTTCTTAAATATATTCTATTAGGAGAGCATATTTAATACCGGAAATTATCGATCAAATACATTCAAAACATTTGCGCGCAGAGCAAAAAGCAAAACAAACTCTTCTCGTCCTCCCTGCTCACTGGCTTGGTTCATTCATGGTAAACACCACTTCAGTTCTAGGGAAGTTAATCCGCAGCCCTGTTACAGGAAACCCGTACTTATTAAAGTAACATTAAGTGCTCTTTTTTTTTAATATTGATCTTCTCCTCTAGCTTAATGATAGGAACTCTGATGTTTTAATAATAACCTTACAAGCTTTATCTCATTTTACTTCTCTGTGTTACTAAAAGATGCAATGGAAACTAAGTTAGCATAAACATTTTGCAGATGTCTTTAAAGGCTAGGCAAAAAAAAAAAAAAAAAGATTCAATTGGGCTGCATGTTAACAAAGATGCCTGCAAAACTAAAAGATAAAAGGGATCCTCCAGTGTGAACATCAAAGAATTGTTAATGACAAGAAATACCATTAGGGTTAGCATCTCTTTTGTTTCAACCCCTTCACACCTGCAGTGTGTTGGGAGCTAAGCCTTTGTTCAAAAATTTGAATTACCTCCATTAGCATTTATAGAAAAATGGTTGCAAAACAAGAGAAATGTGCTTTTGGTTTTCCCCTGGTTTGGAAAGTCAGAAATTAGTTCTTTTTTCTCTCTCTCTCTGTAGGTTTTCTTCAAGTTACAGTATATGCTACAGTGAAAACTATAGGTCAGAGGCAGTTGAAGGCAAGTGAACTTGGTGGAAATGTGGGGATTACTTTTGTCACCACACACACAAAAAAAGGAGAATATAAGCAACTTAGAGAATCACACATAAGAAACTCAGACATTAGCAAGAGCAAAATCAGAGCGTGAAATTCAGATTAGCCCTCCACAGGCTGTGAGAGGAAGGGGGTACTGGGAGACTTGGCATGGCTAAAGGTGTAACCTGTTTCATTTGGCCCCTGAAAAATTTTAACAGATGGCGGGACCAGCTGTCTTTTTCAGCCATTTAATAAACTCTTCGGTGGTAACAGTTTGGGAAGTGGGGGTTTTGAGTTTTAGGCCAGAGGAGAAAATAAAGAAATCTGTCTCAATTGTCTTTGCCAAGTAGTCAAGTCTGGAAACATTATGAGAAGTTAAAGTGAAAAACCTAATCGATGATACTGTCTTCATCATGTGGAGAGGGAAAAAAATTGGGAGCAGGAAAAACAAATCACTTTCTGCTCGAGTAGACAGCTAAATGCAAGATTGGTTTTATATTAGTGTCTTTATCTTGGATTTTCATTTCAGCTTTTTAAAAGGCAATATATAATTAAAATGTTTTCAAGATCCAATGACAAATTAGCTACATTTTGAGGCAACTTTCCATCCACAGTCCTGGAAAAAAGTACCCTTTATTAAAATGTAGAACTTACATAAGATAAACACTTGTCAAGATGAATGAGTCATCCAAGTCCCTCCAAGTTACATCATTAGACAGAAAATGGCAGAGAAACCTGTTAGTTGTGTTGCTATAAATACACAGGGCTGAAATCCAGACCTCACTGGTACACACATTTGCTCATATTCTTAGCCGATTTTCAAATTGACCTATTTTTTGATTACCGTTTTTGACGGAACTGTTAAATGGCGATTCTCAAGTCCAGTATAGGAAGGCCACTTTATTTCCAAAGCATATCTGCCATCTTAGAACACAGCCATTCTTATTGCCGACTTAGGCATTAACCCAATTGAACAACATCTCCTTCCTTTTGACAAGTCTCTGTTCTGTCTACAACAAAGCCTGTTACATGCACAGGTCATAGACTGCCCTTCAGTTGCAATAAATCAGGAACACGTTTTAAGTTAAGAAAACATTGACAAATTTTCACATGCCTGGTACATGTGAAGTTGTAATGACAACAGAAACAGACCTAATAAATCTCTGCTGACCACTTCTACACTACTTCCTTCAGCTTCTGAATGGCTCCTGAAATGCTGATTTCTAAGCAGGCAGCAAAAGATGGAGTGGGAGGGGCAGAACTGATTCTGCCCTGAATAGGAGACCAAGCCCATCCCAACCCTTAATGAGCTGAAGGCAGAGACACAATTCTATTGCCACTGATTTGTCAAGTGCATAAGACAGATTGTTTCCCCTCCTTTGTGATTCCATTTGTAACACCAGAGCAACCTTACCTGCCACTTCCCTAGTTATATAAAAGTTTATAACAGAAATGTTTTTAGAGACCTTCACATGAAAATTTGAAGTGCACATCCATACATCACCAAAATGACCAGCTCAATCAGTTGCTAACTTGCTCGATAAGTTAACTGAATTGGAATTCAAGGCAGAGAAACAGTTTCAATTTCTTACTATTTTGGTTCTGCACATATTTTGTTTATAAGTTGGCTGCTAAATATTACCAATGATGACTTACTTACACATGAGGAGTGAGATAAAAAACATCAGGGACAAGTTTGAGAAGGAAAGGAGATAATCTGATCATGTAGCAATTGGGAGATAGATAGCCTGAGTGCTGTGCTGGTACCCACAAAATATTAAAAGGATCAAAGGGGGCTCCTCTTCTGTGGAGGATTCAGAGAAAGACAAGGAAAGGGCAAAATATAGATGGTTTGCCATATGTGCCTGCAGAGGGGATCCCTACAGAAATGAGAATATGAATACATCCAGGTATCAAAGTAAGTCCAGCTCACATTAACACTATGCTTTGTGATCTACAACCAAGCCTTTGTTTAGAGTCACTCCCTAATCAATGGGAATGCCATCAATCACATAAAGAAGTCAACCTCTCTCTCTAAGCTTCTGAACTCTAATGCTGATAAATTTTCTGAATTTATGTAATCTTCAGTAAGGTACAGATTATATTCTTTGGGAGAAAGATAAGTCTCTCACTATCACAAAAGCTTTTCAATACGTTTATAAGTAAAGTTTTAAGAAGGAAAAATAAATCGGTTCTAAAGTTTGTCCAAAGGAATATCCTCATATCCCAATCTCTACAGCTTCATAGGTAAACCACAAGGAACTGCCTAAAGCACATTGGGGTTAAGTGATTTGTCCAGGAACCCACATCTAATAACAGATGGGATTTGAATTCCGAGTCTTTCTGACACCAAGCAGTTCTATCCACAACCAGGCAACTTCCAACTAATTCTAGCTGCTCTCCCAAAAGCCAATACCTCTCTGTCTTATAAACTGGTTAGAAGTACTAAATGCAGTTTAAATAGTTTAAATATTTACCTTAACTCTGTCAGACTTTAAAGGGTATATAAATTCACCCTCAAATGATTGTGTGAGGAAAATCCTAAATTCATTGCTCCCCATTTGCTTACATGGAGGACTTTGCTCTATTTCATGCCTTCAAAATAATGGAAAAACTGTCATCAATGTAACTCAATTAATTTCAACCAACATTTATTAAACACCAACTGCACAAGGCTCTGGCATCAGTAAATAGGATTGAACATATGACAGCCTTATACACCCACCCACCAATGCCTACAGGTTGGGGTCAGTGTTAGGGAAAGGACTTCCATCGGTTGCTACATCTGCCAAATTCTTATGGGTTACCCGCATCTAAAGAATACCCATATATACACACGGCCCCCTCTTCTCCAGCTGGTTACCTGGGCATCATTGCAGTAAGGGTAAGAGCAGCAATGGTGATCAGCCACCCCTGTGCTGTAAGATAGCCCATGCCAAGGACTCCTCCAGAACATCTACAATTCATGAGTAGCAAGAGCAGCAGCGACCATTAAGAATCATCTCCTTGATACAAGCTAGAGTTATTCTAGTTGACTAGCTGGGCTTTATTTGTACTACTTCCTCTGTGCTGTTATCCCCCCTATAAATATGAAAATATTTATGCAATATCTGACATTTATTTGGCTGTGTTTTACCATGCGGAATCTCCTTTTGGAACACAAAGGACTGCAATGCTAAATCAATCAGAAAGTATTTAGGTACCTCTTATGTGCTAGGCATTCTATATGTGGATACCCAGGTGCTTCCATAGTCATTGTAAGCAAATCAGCATTATTCTTACCAACCCATAACTTTCCAGCTGCCATATACTTGCATTACGCATATTTCCTCAACTGAGTTAGGTTTTCAGCCATCTCTATGTGGTTTATGTTGTTCTTTGTTAAAAGCTACAACCTCTCCATTTACACATTATTCAATGCCGGATATTTTTGATTATCTGCAAAAGATAGGATCACAGTAGTTGAAATAGTAAAGGAAAACAATGAAGCATAACCTGTCCTTGTCATTTCACTACTAACTCAGAAAAGGGGTGGGGGTGGGGGGAAAATGAGATCTTTTAAGAAGCTTTTTAGTTCAGTCTCAAAATAATGGAACACCCTTTAAAGATACTAATTCTAGGAAGAGGCAAGTTACAAGCACTGGTGAGATTTGGGATCCCAGACACCTGTTCAGTGGAGGGTAGCTGATTACTGGGTCCTTTGAAGACAGAGTAGATGTTTTATTGTTTTAGCCATATGTCCCTAGAGTGGCTGTAGCATTTGCTTTGAAGGAAGCCTCCTGTTGGCTACCTTGTCTGCTATCTGAAAAGTGGTACAGGGATCATATCCATGGGAGGGGCTAAGCCTCATCTGAGGAAGAAACAAGGGGAAATTTCAACATGAAAAAAGGTTGATTTTGCATTTTTTTCTCCTATAAAATTAACAACAACATAACCCAGCTGGAAGCCTCCAATTCTCACTACACACTTCACTCCTCCTGCTCAGAGATCCCCTAATGCCCAGGGGGATGTCCCCTGCGGTAATACTAAGCTGCCTCTGACCACTATATGCACATCTGTTTGAATACTGTTTAGGTAGGTATTAACAGGAAGAGGAAGTCCATTGAGAAATAAGAAAAAAATTGTTAGCCTACAGATTTCTTTGGACTAGCCAAAGCTGATGTTGTTAGCCTCGGAGTTCTCTATGTAAACAAAGTAAAAATACCTAGAAGACTTTTGTCTTTCTCCAAAAGAAATCTGTGTCTTACTGAAGACTACATAAATTCAGTAAATTTATTAGCATTGGAGTTGAGATGCTTAGGGATAGAGATAAATCCTCTGACTGTTCCAGGTACCCGGATAAGGTCACCGTGATTCAGGGTCTGGTTCCCAATTCTGCACTCATGGGATCATGGATTTAGACTTGGAGGAGACTTTAGAGGCTATTGAGTCCAGCTCCCTTATTCTACAGATGGGGAAACTGAGGCACAGAGAGGTTAGGTGACCTGTCCGTGGTAACACAGCTAATTAATCCTGAGGCAGGATTTGAATATGGGTCTTCCTGACTCCAAGTCCAGGGCTCTAATCATTATGCTGTCTAGCTGGCACTTCATTCTCTTCAATTCAACAAATGTTGATCAAGTATTTATTATGTAGAAGGCATTCTGCTACGTACTAAGCATATGAAGAAAAAAAATGAAACGTATCCCTATGTGTATAGGGAACTTACTTTTGTCAAAAATGACCAGGTTCTTGGGGAATGTTTCTTTCTTATAAACAAGGTAGTTTAAGAATTCGCAGTGAAAACTGTAACTGACAAAGGAACATGTTCACATTAGCTGTTCATATCATTCTCTTCTCAATAAAAAAAGATATGTTAAAATCAGATTGAAGCTCAAAGTTACCTTATAAATAGAAGCAAAGCAAAGAGCTCTGGATAGTCTTAAAGGGTAAGATCATCATAGTCTGATGCCCCCTTCTCCTTGCCAATTTTGGGGCACTCATTCCCCATAGTAAGTGATGGAGAAACAGGGACATGACTCCTTACTAGCCTATATTCTTAATGTTCCTTATCAGTCTCAAAGCTTCTAGCATTATTACACCACAATCTTGAATTACAATTACATTTATTTTTCTTCAATAACGTGTAAACAAAAATTTTTAACATTTTTTTTTAAATTTTCAGTTCCAGATTCTCTCCCTCCCTCGTTCCTCTTCTTCCTCCTTGAGAAGGCAAGCAATTTCATATTTGCTATACATGTGCAGCCATGCAAAAACAATGAATTACAATTAATTACACCACAGCTTATATTATGATAGGCACATTTTGGGATGAGATTGGAGAAAATACCCTAAACCTCATCAGTCACATTTATAAATAATCTCTCAGAGTGGATTATTTCCTGGACAAATTTCTACTGATGACTAAGCTCATATATTTTATATTGACTCAGTCTGATTTTCAGAGGATAACATTTTCTGACCTTGTCCCATGAATTATAGGACTACATCTTATTTGGGTTCTATAGCACTCTCTGTCCAAACTATAATGAGTAAATTTACAGTAATTCTTTTCATCTGAGAAGCTGCATGGCATAACGGATAATGTTCAAGCTTCAGAGTCAGACGGACCTTGGTTTAACTCTTACAAAGACCTCTCTGACTCTTTCAAGCTGTGACTATAGGCAGGCTATCACTTGGGTTCTCTGAACCTCAGCTTCCTCATTGTAAAATGAGAATAACAGTACCTGTATTACCAATCTCACATATTATACATGTAAGGTGTTTTGCAAACTTTAAAGCCCTACATAAATGTAAGTTGTGATGATTTTGAATTAAATATAGACTTTTAAAAAAGAAATATAGTTTCCTATCAGAAAGTAGCAACATCAAGCCCCTGGGTCATTTTCTTTTCTAACTATTAGTCCAACTTTCTTTTATTTGATCACATCAGGAACTTCCAAAGAAAAGATAATGTCCCAAGAGTATCTCACCTTCACAGAGTTACATATTTTGGATTTGCTGACAGCAGAGTTCAGAATATAAATCTTGGCAGGACATTATTCTTTGAGAAGAGAAAAGCTGCCTCCTGAATCTTTGAAACAGCTGGGGCCAGATGGAAGGAGAGTGTGAATGTGACAATACCTATGAAAGTTGTTGGCTTGACTGCTCTAGGGACCCAACTTCTCCATCGGCAGAACAGATACAATATGGGCGACAATGCTGACAGGCAGCCCCTGCCACTGTGTCTCTGTGTCTCAGCCCTGGCCTGTTGGAGACACCCTCTTGGAAGAAAAGAATAATTTGGTCTCTGCGGTGATTTAATCCTTAGCTTAGCTGCTGAGACCACACAAAGGGTGCCAACGGTAAGGATGACCTGGGTTTTTAAGCACCTGTCTGTTAAGAAGTAGATTTTGACCCCCTCCCCCAACTCTTCACACAGATCCACCAGCAGTCATCAGATGGTGGCAACTTCTGGTCACTCCCAGAATCTGAAGCCTACTGGTCAGTCACAAGTCTCCACTGTTATATCATTAGTATCATCCAGATTGCTCATCAGATTGTGGCATTTTAAATGTGCCTGAAACAACTACCAAAATCTTCTTCATGAGTGCCTCATTTAGAATACACACACACACACACACACACCCTTTCTGAATTTATACTTCCATTATTAATTCTTCATTCTCTTCCCTACAAAGTACATTTATACCTTTGCCTATGCCCAGCATGCAGACTTGGTTTGATTTCCCATGTAATGTATGTGCTTATTCAGGAAAGGCATTAGGCATTATGATCTGAGTCATATGATCTGCTCTTGGGTGGGAGTCTTAGTTTTATGACTTAGATTGTAATCTCCAAGAGGGCGGTGATAATGACCAACGTAAAACTGAGCCTCAGAGAGGCATCCACCATAGCAGAAAAAACAACGGGCCAGGAGAGCTGGGCTCGAGCCCCAGCTTAGCTGCTCCTAGCCAACTGATCTTAAGAAAACCATTTTATAAAGCTGGACCTTAGTTTCCCCCATATAATAAGCAGAGATTAGATTTAGTGGTCTCAATGTTTCTTTCTAGTTGTAAATCTCATATTTAGATAGATGACAGCTAAGGCTTCTTCCACATTAAACATTCTATGATTCAAAGTGTCCTTCAGACCGTTTAGGACCATTATTTAAGCCCAAACCCAAGTACCCCTGACTACAACTTTTAAGTCAGTAATAGGTACCTTACTATCAAGAGAATGATAAGTATAGTAATAGCTGACATTTATATACCATTTTAAGGTTCATAACCTGCTTTACATACATCATCTGCTTTAATCCTCACAACCCTCTAAGACAAGTGCTGTAATTCTCCCCATTTTTAAGATGAAGAGACTGAGGTTCAGAGAAATTAGGTCACTTAGGTCAGATAGTCCTGATTCCAGGCCCAGCACTCCATTGACTCTGCCACAAGGTCTCTGAGGGAAGTTGGCCTATAACAAAATTCACACTTTCCGTGTCATCCTTTTGGTCCAAATTTGACTTACTCCTTCAGTACAAGGCCACAGACATAGAAACACTTAAATGTGCTTTGGGGAATGAGGTTAAAGAACTATTAGCTAAATCCCTGAAAAGGGATGCTTAGCTGGGTAAGTGTTTGGGTAGCAGATAGAGATGGCAAAGACAATGTGCCACAGAGCTGAGGTGAGAAACCAAGGAATGCAGATAAGTGGTGAGGCTGCACACGCAGAGCCCTGAAGCAGTCAGCAAGCCTGCCTTAGGTCTTGTTCTGGAAAGAACAGTGGAATAATAGCAGAAAGAATACTGATTTGAACTTAAAGATTTGAAGTTCCAGGACATCTGGAACTGGATGTCCCCTTGACAATTAAAACTCAACAAAAACCAAAACTCAATCAATCAATAAACATTTGTTAAGTACCTACTAAGTGCCAGTCACTGTGCCAAGTATGGGATAAAAAGGAAGCCAAGGGCAGTCCCTGCCTTCAAGGAGCTCATGATTTATTATCTTTTTTTCCAAAACCATCACCTTTACTTAAATTTCCTATTACTGTGGAGGGTACCACCATCCTCCCAGTGACCCAGGCTGACAACCTAGGTGTAACCCTCATTTCCTCACTTTCACTGCCCATATCCAATCAATTGCCAAGTGTTAGTGGTTCCATCTTTGCTCTGTCTCTTGTATATCCCCCTTTCTCTCCTCTGGCACTGCCATCACTCTGGTGAAGGCCCTCAGCACCTCACACCTAGACTATTTCATAGCCCTCTGGTCAAGGTCCCAGCCTCAAGTCTCTTCCCACTCCGGCTTATCCTCCGCTCATCTATCAAATTGATCTTCCTAAATCACAGGTCTGATAGTAAACTCCAATGGCTCCCTAAGTGCCTCCAAGATCATGTATAAAATATGCTGTTTGGCTTTTAAAGTCCTTCACAACCTGACTCCTTCCTATGTTTTGCTTACTCTACCGTACTTCCCTCCCCTTACTCAGAGATCCAATGCCACTGGCCTCCTTGCTATTCCTTACACAAGACCCTCTATCTCCCCACTCTGTGCATTTTCATTGATCTGAAATTGTCCATCTCTTCAATTCTACCTCCCAGCTTCCCTTAATATATGCTTGTTGAATGAATGAATGAAAGGTGTGTTTCCAGTGTACTCTACTTCCTCTGTCCAGTCCTACAATAAATCACCTTCTACCAACACCGCAAATGACCCATCAACAATAACAACAGAGGACCAGTCTCTGTGCTGGAGGTTCTAGATGCCCAAGGTGACAATTCCTAGGAAGCTGACTTCATGAATGAAAATCAACTTAATTTTATATTAGAAATATAACAAAAAACAGCAAGATCTCTTCACAGCTTGGAGGAATTAGCAGGAATAGGATGGCTATTTTTGGTATAAGTAAATCATAAAGAATTATATTTGCTATATTAGTGATGGGTCCCTGTGGGAAGTAGAAAGATTCAAATATAACGCTATGCTTTGGAGCATGGCTGAGTTGATATAATAGATTTAAACTAGGAAGGGAATTTAAAGGTCATTAAGTGCAACAGCCTCACTCTGAAGATGACGAAAATGTAGCCAAAGAGGATAAGTGACTAGCCCAAGGTTAAACAGCTGTTAAAGAGCAGATCCAGTATTTGAACCCAGGTCATCTGACTACAAATCTAGTGTTCTATGTACAACACCATTAGCACCAGTTTTATAGACTAATCCTATTTTATAAAGTCTTTTTGGCACATAGTTCAAGGAATGTGGTTTTACTATGATCCCTCTTTGTTGTTGTTGAGGTGTTTCCGTCATGTCTGACTCTTCATGACCCCATTTGAGGTTTTCTTGGCAGAGTTACTAGAGTAGTTTGCCAATTCCTTCTCTGGCTCATTTTACAAATGAAGAAACTGAGGCAAACAAGGTTAAGTGACTTGCCCCCAGGGTCATATAGCTAATAAGTGTCTTAAGGCCACATCAGGATGATGAATCTCCCTGACACTCCAAGCTCAGCACTCTATCCACTGCACCACCTAGCTGCCGTCTAAATTTAGTTCCTCTAAATGTATATAATAATGAACCAGACTATCATCCTTTCCAAATAGCTGACCTTCCACATTTCTGACTTTTTTCATCATTCACCCAAGCTCAAAAGCTAGTCTAACATGTTCCATTACCTTTGAGTCTTCCACTACATTTTCTTCAAGTCTCATGGATTCTTTCTTCCTGATGATTCTCACACAATTTGTTTCCCACTACTATCACCATATTTTATCCTTTTCTTACTTCTTGCCTGAACCATTATAATCACTGTCTAATGGTCTCCCTGCTTTTAATCTCTCTTTTCATTCACCTTACACACCACTACCAGATTAATCTTCCTAAAGCATAGTTCTAATTGATTTCCAACATAGCCCCCATAGACCCCACTCAAAATTGGTGGTGAAGTGGATAGAATGCTGTGCCTGAAGTCAGGAAGACTCATCTTTTTGAGTTCAAATCTGGCCTCAAACTGTGTGACTCTGAAGAAGTCAGCCCTGTTTGCCTAGGTTTCCTCATCTCTCAAATGAGCTGAAGAAAGAAATGGAAAACCAACTCAGTATCTTTGCCAAGAAAACCCCAAATGTAGTCACAAAGAGACACAACGACAGCTATTCAACAACAAGGACATAGAACAAGGCAGCCACCTTCCTCATTCTGAATTCTGTGACTCTCCTAATGTAGCCTAAGACCACATTCACTTTCTTGGCTGCCATCTCATCCTATTGACTTCTATTGATCTGGCCGCCCACTAAAGCTCCCAGGCTATTTTCAGACCAACAGTTTATCTAATCATGCTTGTCCCACCTTACCCTTATGATTATTATTTTTGGAACCCATGGGTAGGACTTCATACTCATTCCTATTTAATTTAATCTTATTAGATTTGATCCAATGCCCTAACCAGGTTCTTTGGAGATACTGACACTATCATCCAGTTCTTAGCTATCTTTTCTAGTTTTGTATCATCTGAAAATTTGATAAGTGTGCTATTTATAGCTCTATTCCAGTCATTGATCTAAATGTTAAACTGCACAGACTCCTGGGGCACTTCATTAGAGACCTCCTCCTTAGCTGATGTTGAACCTTTAAAAGCTATTCTGGTCATTCACCTGGTACTGAATCTATTTAACTGCATTATCATCTAGAATACATCCCTCCATCTTTTCCACAAGAACTGAAAGAGAAACATTGCCAAATGCTTGGCTAAAATCTAGATAAACTCTGTCTAGAGCATATCGCTCTACTACCCTTGAACAAAAAGGAGATAAGTTAATCTGGCGTGATCTGTTCTTGGTCTGGCTCTTGGTGGTCACTGCTTTCTTTTTTAGATAGTCACTAACCATCCTTTTAACAATATAGTTTTAATTTTGCCAGGAGTCACAATTTAGCTTACCATTTTCTTCCCTTTTAAAAAATGGTGATATTTTCTCCTCTTCCACAACACTGCTCCCATTCTTTACAGTCTTTTGAAGGTCACTAATAATTGTTCAGAACACACATCTGCACATCTTTCAGTACATGCAAATATAATCTATCTGGGCCTGGTGACTTAGACTCATCAAGAGGAGTTAGATTTTCTCTTACTACTTTCCTTTTCAATCTGGATATCAAGTTCCTAATAGCTGTTTTTGGTCAGTCCTCTCCAGGCAAAAGGCCATTCTCTGTGGCAGAGAAAGAAGAAGCAAAATTAGTCGAGTAGCTCTGCCTTCTTTCTTCTAGGAGGCTGATGAGCATGATATAGTAGAAACAACATTAAACTTGAAATCAGGAGGGTCTAGACACATCTACTACTTCTGATACATACTAGCTGTGTGACCAAGGGCAGGTCACTTCATCTCTTTGAGCCTCAGTTTCCAGATCTACGAAATGGGTATACTGAAATCGCCTATCCCAGTGGCTTGTAAGGAGGGTCAAATAATGCATGTGAAATGCTTTGTAAACATTTAAAGCACTAGATGAGCATTCTTATTGTTCTATCTACCCTCAGCAATAGTCTTATAGCCCTTCTTTGATTATCCTCCTTTTTCCCAATTTAGGAATAGGGGCTAGACTTATAATTGCATTGACAGAGGGAAATCCCAGATGAGGAAATTTCCCCCACCAGTGCAGGTCAGAACCTTCTTTGAAACTCATAGTCTTAGGCAGTTTCTTTAATATAGTTTTTTAAAAACCTTCCCTTTTTGTTATCCTTAGCTTTTCTTGCCTGCCTTAGCTTATTCTGAGTTTTTACACTACTGACATCCTTATTGAACTGACTCATACTTTTACTTTAGTTTTTTCAATCAATGAAGATCTATTTTCTCTCCCTTCTACCTCCCCCTCTTCACCTCCCATCCGTGCACTGATAAAGAAAGAAAAACATAACTCCTCTTATAAACATGTAAAGTAAAGCAAAACAAATCCCCACATTGGGCCATCTTCCCCTACCCCCGTGTGTGTGTATGTGTGTATACATATATATATGTGTGTGCATGCATGAGCATGTGTGTGTATATACACATGTGTATGTATACATGTGTGTACACGTATGTCTCATTCTGCATTCTGAGTCTATTATTTCTCAGCTAGGAGGTGGGTAGCATATTTTACCATGAGACCTCTGGAATCATTGTTCATTACAGCACTGATCAGAGTTCCTAAGTCTTTCAAAGCTGTTTGACTTTATGATACTATTGTTATTGCATAAATCGTTCTTCATTCTGCTTACTTCACTCTGCATCAGTTCATACAATTCTCAAGTTTCTTTGAAACTAACCCTTTCAGCATTTTTTGCAGCCCAGTAATATTTTATCACATTCATAAAACATAATTCATTTAGCTATTCTTTAACTGATGGACATCCCCCTCATTCCAATGCTTTGCCTCTGCAGAAAGAGCTGCTTTAAATATTTTTATATGTATGGGTCCTTTTCCTCTGGCTCATACTTTTATACCCATCTTCCAATATATTCCCTTGTTTCTAGGTTCTGTTTATACCTTTTTAAAAATCTAAGTTGGTTTATGAGTTCCCTGGACCTCTTTTCTTCTGCTTTATTATTTCTCGTGTCTTCAGCATTTCATTCCTGAAAGTTTCCCAAACCTCCTATACTGACTGTATTGGAGAATTTTAGTCCATGGAATTCTACTTATTTTTTCTATTTTAAATTTACTCTCTTCAAATACAAGAGTGCATGTCAGACTATGCCCAGATTTCCTCTTTTCTATCACAGTTTCTAAGATGGACTTGTCCCTTCCCCCCAAAATCCCATCATTTCATCTCTAACAACTTGTTCCTTCTTATTGGTGAACATGATATCCTTTCCCTTGATGGTTCCTCTACTTTCTGCAGAAGGAAACTATCATTAATGAAATTTAAAATTATTTGCAGCTCAGCTTTGGGAGGGGAGAAGAGCTCCAGAAAATATTGGTTCTACTGAAGTCCCTGTTTACTTCTAAACCATGCCCAGTTTGTGATCTGCTTCCTACATTCCTTATCTAATTCCTCTTTTTGGTTTGTAATGTTCTCCAATGATAATTACCACTTCTTTTCCTACCTCATTATATGTTTACCAAAATGCTCTCCACAATGCTTCCTATCTCTGGTTCCTTGTTATTTTCACATAAGTATCTCTTCTTTTTTAATATTTGTATTGATAGCTTTTGTTTTTACATCATCTACATTTCCCAATATACATCCCCTTCCTCCTCTCAGAAAGCCATCCTTTATAATAATAACAAATACAGGGAAGAAAAGACCAATAATACTAACCAACAAGTCAACCAAGTCTGACTTCATATATAGTGTTGCACACACTTAGTGCAGCTTTGCAAAAGAAGAGTGAATGGTAAATCCTCATATCTCTTCTTTGGGGCCAAGCTTGGTCATCATGATTTTATAGATCATTGTGTTGCTCTTCTTTCCATTTACATTATATGTATTATTTTCTGGTTCTACTTAATTTACTTTTCATCATTTTATATAAGTTTTCTCATACTTCCCTGCATCAATCATATTCATCACTTCTTACAGCTCACGAATATTTTATTGCATCCGTTGAAGTTGTTGAGCCATTCATCAATCAGTGAATGTATGTTTGGTTTCTAGTTCTTTTCTACCACACAAACAAAATGCTGCTATAAACACTTTGGTGTGAATAGAACCTTTTTCTTTTTATCGTTTGCCTCCTTGAGATATATGCCAAGCAGTGGAATCTCTGGTTCAAAGAGAATGCACATTTATTTTCTTTCATAATATAATTCCAAATATTCTTAATATATAATGGTACTTCTTAATATATAATGGTACTCTGGTTCATGCTTTTTGTTACCGATATTTTGTGAATTTATGTATCTAAAGTCATGGGTTTTCTTGCTAGATTCTTTCTGGATTTTTGTCTCATGAATTTCTGAGTGTTTCAACAACTCTTTTTTCTTTCTACAATGTAGCTACTTTCTATGTTTGGTGGCTTTATAGGTGGTGTTCTTTCTCTACTTTTCATTGGAAAACCATTTTAATGAGATTTATAAGAATCTAGGCATGTGCATCCATATTGGCCCCTTGGTGCATTCCATCTCTGTGCAAAAACATATTATTCCTATATTTTTAAGCCATGGTCTAGAAATCCAAAACCTGTTTTCAAGCACTATTTTGTTACCTTCCCAAATCTAATGTTATCTTCTGAAACCCTTGATTTCAATCAGTAGCAGTGATGAAAATATCATCTGTAAGGCTGTCTTTAATGTTACTCTCTAGTTTCCTTCTGGCAATATCATTTATTTCAGGTGTTGCAGTGGATAGAATGGAGGGCATATTGAATGGCTTGCCTTCTCAAGAAAGGGGAAGGAGAGAGAAAGAATTTGGAACTCAAACTTTTTTTAAATAATGTTTAAAATTATTTTCACATGTAGTTGGAAAAATAAATACAATATTAAAATTTTTTAAAAGAAATATGAACATCAAACACTCTGTTATTTATTTATTAATCATTTATTAATATTAATTTATTCATTTATTAATCATCTGCCAAGTGCCAGGAATTGTGCTAGGCACTGCAGAAACAAAAACAAAGAATGAAACATTCCTTATTCTAAAGAAGCTTATATTCTATAAAAGACAGCAAGCACATATACAAGTATATGTGTAATAAATATTTAAAGAATAAATATCAAGTAATTAAATACAAGCTACTTTGGGCGCTAGTACCTATAGTGGGGTCTGGAAAGACTACACATAGAAGGTGGTGCTTGAGCTTCATCTTGAAGGACGGTGAGTCTATGAGGCATGGAAAATGGCCAGTGAAAAGGGCATGGAGAGGTATGATAGAACGCCAGGGGACAGCAACAGAAAAAAAGGCCAGTTTACTTGGATTGTAGAGTGTGGGAGGGAGAGGAATGTCCAATGAAACTAGGAAGATAGGTTGGGAGCTTGTTATGAAGTGATTTAAAAACTAAAGTTTAAATTTTATCTTAGAAGCAATAGAGATCCATGGGAGTTGATTGAGTAAGGGGAGTTACATGGTCAGATCTGTGCTTAAGGAAACTTACTTGGGCATCAGTATGTAAGATAGACTGGCATGGGGAGAGACTTGAGGCATGGAAATCAATTAAGAGTCCATTTCCATCATCTAGGTGAGACGTGATGAGGGCTTGAACTAATACATTAAGTATCTGAGTAGGAACAGGATGTGAGAGCTGTTACAGAGGTAGAAACCACAAGATTTGGTAACTTATTGGATATATGGGCTAAGAGACAGTATGCAGTCAAGGATAATGCCTATATTATGAATGTGGAAGACTACAACAATGGAGGTTTTGAACAAAATAGGGAAATGTGGAAGGGGGTTGATTTTAAGGGATAGAAAATTAATTTTGTTTTGAATACATTGAGTTCGCCATGTCTCTAAGACACCCAGTTTAAAAAATTCATTAGGCAGTTAGTAACATGGGGTTGCTATCATTAGCTCCTCTGGGTTTATCATCTCTATGCTAATGACCCAGATTAATATATCAAGTCCTAATCCAGGGGTGGGGAACCTGAGGCCTCTAGGCTACATGTGACCCTCTAGGTGCTCAAGTGTGGCCCTTTGACTGAATCCAAACTTCACAGAACAAATCCCCTAATAAAAGGATTTGTCCTGTAAAACTTTAACTCCTTCAAAAGGCCGCACCCAAGGATCTAGAAGGCCACATATGGCCTCAAGGCTGCAGTATCCCCACTCCTGGATTAGAACTTGATATATTAATCTGAGTCACTAGCATAGAGATGATAAACTCAGAGGAGCTAATGAGGGGTGCGTGTGTGTGTGTGTGTGTGTGTGTGTGTGTGTGAGAGAGAGAGAGAGAGAGAGAGAAAGGGGTGGGGGGGAAGTAAAAAGAAAAGAGGAGAGAACCCAGGACAGCCGCATTTGTACATGCATAGTTAGAGGGTGTGATATGAATGATGAGCCAGGAAAAGAGAATGACAAAGTGTTTAGACAAGTAGGAGGAGAACCAGGAAAGAGTAGTATTGTAAAAGTCAGAGAAGAAAGAGTATTCAGAAGGAGAGAATGGTCAAAAGTGTCGAATGCAGCAAATAGATGCAGTGGGATGAGGACTGAGAAAAGAGCATCACGTTGGGCTATATAGCATTGGTAACTGTGGAAAAAGTAATTTGAGTTAAGTGATGAGATTGGAAAGGTTGAGGAGTGAGAGGGAAGGAAGTGGAAGCAACAAATGTAAGCACATTTTTCCAAAGAGTTTGGCTGAAAAAGGGAGGAGACACAAATAATGATAATGAAACAGAAGGGAATGGCATCAAGGATATCTGTAGAGAGGTTGGCCTTGTCAAGGAGAAGGGCCTCCTTGCCACTTCAGTATAGGTCACTACACAATTCTCCTGCTCTCTATAATTTCTGGGAGTGAAATCCTTGTTGTTGTTCAGTCATGTCTGACTCTTCTTGACCCCATTTGGGGTTTTTTTAGCAAAATTGCTAGAGTGGTTTCCCATTTCCTTCTCCAATTCATTTGACAGATGAGGAAATTTAGGCAAATAAGGGTAAGTGACTTGCCCAGGATCACACAGCTAGGAAGTGTCTGAGGCCAAATTTGAACTCAGGAAGATGAGTCTTCCTGGCTTCATGCCCTGCACTCTATTCACTGAGTCACCTAGTAGTCCTCTCTCCCCCACCCCAACAACAATAACAACAGGTCTCTACATAATTCTTCCTGTTCTCTATACTTTCTGTCCCCCACCCCCACCCCTCTTAGTACCTTGTCCCTTCCTTAGCTCTTTGAGAGAGCTAATTTCCTGGCCTCACTTCTTACCTCTTATCAACTTGCCTTTCTTAACCTGTCTTCCAACTTCCTCTCTTTCTAAAGTCCCTCTCTTTCTCCTTCACCTCCAGTCCCTCTCTTTCTGCCCTGCCCTCCTTGCCCTCCCTCATTCTTGGGTCTTCATTCCCTTGAATGAAAGATACCCTCATTTCCTTTTGAAATACCTCTGGTTGTTAGCAAGTCTTTCTTTATATGAGTTGAAATCTGACTCTTTGAAACTCCCATCCTTTTCTCCTAATTCTGTCTTCTGAAGGGAAGCAGAGCAAGTTTTTTTAAGGTGTATTTTTATTTTTTCCCCAATTACACATTAAAACAATTTTTAAACATTTACTTTTTTCCTAAGTTTTGAGTTCCAAATTCTATCCCTCTCTTCCTTCGTGCCTTCCTCCCCTCACCCATTCCTGAAATTATAAGCAATCAGATGTAGGTTATACATATGCAATCATGTAAAACATAGTCATTTTGTACAAGAAGACTCCAGTAAAAGAAAAAGAATGAAAGAAATTGAAAACTAGCATGCTTCAGTCTATATTCAAACAATATAAATTCTTTCTCTGATGGTGGATGGTATGCTTCATCACTATGAGATTTTCTTGGATCATTGTATTGCTGATAATAGCTAAGTCATTCACAATTCTTCTTGGAACAGTATTGCTGTTACCGTGTATAACTTTCTGGTTCTGTTCACTTAACTTCGTTTCAGTTCATGTAAGTCTTTTGAGGTTTTTCTGAAATCATCCAAGCAGAGAAAGTTTAATTCTTTCTAATATAATAGACCTTCAAATGTTTGAAAGCAATAATCATGTTACCCCTAAGTCTTCTCTCCTCTAGGGTAAATATCCCCACAACTATTCCTTTTTATGGAATTGATTTTCAGGCTTTTCACCATCCTGATCACGCTCCTCTGGATAGGTTCCAGTTTGCCAATGTAGTGCCCAAAACAGAACACAGAACTCAACATGGGTTCTAATCAGAATGGTGAGACTTTGACATCTTAAATGATATTTGCCAAATTCAGGGATTTCCAGCTTAGATCATCTACTAAAGCACCAGTGGTGCTACCAGCTAGGGTGGCACAGTACATAAGGGTGCTGGCCATGGAGACAGAAGGACTTGAGTTCAAATCTAGCCTCAGACCTTTACTAGCTATATAACCCTGAACAATTCACTTAACCTCCATCTGCCTCAGTTCTCTCAACTGTAAAATAGGGATCTTAACTGCACCCATCTCACAGAGTTGTTGTAAAAGTGAAATAATAGTTGTAAAGCACCTAGCAAGGTCCCTGACACACAGTAGGTACTTAATAAATGCTTGTTCCCTTCCCTTCATATTAAACTAAGATGTACTTCCCCCCTTAGGGAGATACAGTGTCCAACATCACTTTCTGAATATTATATATGGTCATCTTTCATATAACTTATTAACAGAAGCCTCAGAGAAAGCAGCAAATTAGAATATGATAAAATGCAGAGTAAGCTAGTTTTTCTAGAAATGTTTTTTTTTAATTGCCTTATAATCAAGTGTATTTTTACATCTGCAATCTTGAGTCAGCCCTAATTATGAGCAGGGCAAACAATCGACAATGTGGATTTATATTACTGAAATTTTGCCTTTGTCTTGGGAAGTTCTCCATACAACTTTAGGATGGCTTAAGATGAAGAAAAGAGGTAGCTTTGACAACCAAAAATTCCCCCGGTTTCAGGCTACTGTAAACATAGGAGCCACCCATGTGCCCTAGCATTCAGTTTACTACAATGCCCCGACTGGATTTCTGAGCAGCTGCGAGAGCCACACGGTGAGCACTGGAATGCATTTTCTGGTAGGAGCATCTGGGTGGATGGCAGGCAGGTGTCCTCGCTGGCTTCTCTCATGGCCTCTTAGCCAGCTAGCTGGCCTGGTGGAGGCAATAGCTGCTGTGGACCTGCCAGGGAACTGATTTGAGGTCAGGGTCTTGATGAGCTCCTTTGTTCTCCTAAATACCATTGTTTCCAGACTCACCTATTGTTGTGAAAGATTTGCTGATTTTTGTCAACCCACTACAAAAAGTCCTTTTATGTTGATGAGGGGCATTTTCCTGGCTCCTCTTTGTTTGATATGGAAATGCCTCAGGCTAGCTTTATGGCCACACACATTCTAGAAGGAAGTGTGGGAGAGACATAAAATTGCACCTACCATAAAGGTGGCTGTTCTATAGTTCCCTCAAGTAGTCTTTGAAGAATAGGCAAAGACTTCTCTAACTATCAGAGCAGGCTCCCTTTACGTACCTAAGTGTGAATTATAAGGATATACAAGGTGTCCCAAAAGTCTCAGTGCAGTTTTGTTTCCTCTTTAATAGCTTAAACTTGCACTAAGACTTTTGGGACACTATATTATGAGTGCACAGACATAATTAGTCCCATTAAGGAATCCATGAGAAATCAGGCTCCTCCAGAATGAGGCCACCTGTGTTAAGAGAACATCAGCTGTCATAGGAAGTCAATCAATCAGTAAACTAGCATTTATTAGGTGCCCAAGATAATTTTAGCAAAGAGGAGCCAATAAGACAGGAAGTATAGCATAATGTCAGAGGAGGCCTTTGTTCTAAAACCAACTCTGAAATTATATGACCTTGGGTAGCTATTTTCATTTTCCCATCCTTAGTTTTCTCATCTTGGACTAGGCAAGGGATATTAACCTTGTGGTGTCATGGACCCTTTTTGTCAGTCAGGTGAAGCCTTCTCAGAAAAATATTTTAAAGGCCTAGAGTGAAATACTTAGGATTGCAATAGAAATCAATTATATTGAAATAATTATTGAGTTTATGCATATGTATATATATACACATACATCTCTGTGTGTATGTATATGTATATATATGCATCTGTGTATATATACATACATACACATGTGTACATATGTAGGTATATAAATGTTTATATGTGTATATATACATTTACCTCACACATATATGCATATATGTGTATGCATGTGTGTATGTGTGTGTGTGTGTGTGTGTGTGTGTATTGTATCCTGGGTCCTCTCTAGTCATCCTGATGAATATCAGGCCACTGGAACCAGATGGCTCTGGAGCAGAAAGTGAGGCTGGTGACCTTGCACAGTCCTCCCTCACTCAAATCAAAGTCAACAGCAAGTCATATCATCATTGCCCTGATGTCATGGTCCTCTTTGAAAATTAAGGACAAACACACATACATACACACATACACACACATACATACACACATACACACATACATACATATATACACACATATATACATACATACATATATATACACATATATATACACATATGTGTGTGTGTGCGTGTGTGTATTAAACTGTGGCAGGCCAGAAATATACATGTGCCCAACTTCTAGATAAACAGGCTGGTGTGCAGGAGATTATGGAGTTGGAAAAGTCTTCCTCAACCATACCTAGGCTATAGCTTCTCCTTTCTGTACCCTTTCCCTCATTCAGAGGTTACCACCTCCTCCATTCAAACACCTACTACCTCCCCACCTCTTTCCTCCATCTAAAGAGGTATTCCACAAATATTTATTAAGCACTTAATATGTACTAGCCATGTATTTGCTGAGAATATAAATATAAAAATAGAGTACATCCTAATGGGAGTGGGTAGAAGGAGATACAACATGAATAAGTATAAAACCAGACGGATAAGTGGTGACATAGGAGAGATTCCGAGCACTCTAGGAAATTTTGAAGGAGAGAACACTAATAGGGAAGGGTCAATGATCTATAAAGGCTTCACGGAGGAGGCACCTAAGCTTAGTACCTAAGATGAGCCTTGAAAGAGGTTGAGGAATGCAAAAGACAGATATGAAGATTGCATTTCAGAAAAGGAGGGAAGGAAGAAAATAGCCTGCTCGATGCACAGAAAGAGAAACTGCCTTTCCAATTAGAGTACAGGTAAGAGGCCAGTTGGTATGGGTAAAAGATCTCATCTCTGTCATTTATGCCTTCTGATTGATTGACTGAATGATTATACTTCATTGTAGATTACCTTTAGGCCAAGTGTTGCCTTAAGCGGCCATTTGCCTTTTCACTCTTACTTATGCAATGGAAGGTGATGTCCAGTGTTGGAAAATTGAAGGCAGGGATTCTTACTTTGTGTGTGTCGTGAACTCCTTTGGCAGTCTAGTGAAGACTGTGGATCACTTCTCAGGATGTTTGTTGCCTACATTCATAATTGAAGGAAACACTCAATTTCAGTTGGAGGTTAGTAAAAGTAAAGATATTTTTGTCCTATCCAAGTTCACAGAACACTTAAAATCTATCCAATAATCCACTGAGGATCTGGGGACCCCAGTTTAAGCATCCCTGATTTAAGGCTTTAGTAAGCAAGTGAGATGTTTTGAAAGAATAGAACAATATTACAGTTATCTATAGCTCTTCTCTCCCTCTCCTTCCTTTTCCTTTTTTTCCCTCTTCCTCGCTCTCCCTTACCCCTGCTATCTAACCAAGTTCCAAGTCCTATTAATTCTACCTCAGCATCTTTCCTATCTTGTTCCCTTCTCTCTGTTCACACTGGTATCACCCCAGGTTGGGTCCTCATCATCTTCCATAAAGACTATTTCATAATCTACTAACTGGTCTTCTTGCCTCCATCTTTTTCTTCTCCCCACCATTCTTTATACCATCCCTTGCTCAAAACCTTCACTGGCTTCCTATGTTTACAGTATAAAATGCAAATTCCTAACTTTAATTTCATGGTTCTTCACAATATGGAAGCAACTTAACAACCTTTTCAAACTTATTTCATATTAGTTGTGTACATGATACTTGTTAATCTAACTAGGATGATCTCCTCCAATCCTACCACCATGCATTTACAGCCAAATAGGGATGGGAAGCAAAAATTTCAAAGATAAAATGCTAAAGACACAAAAAGAAACAATTCTGATGAAGATTGAAATAGGGAGGGTTGTCCAAACAGACCAATCTGGATGCAGAGAAACCCAAACTCATCTACTGTTCCCTGGTCAAACCACATTTAAAGTATTCAGAACTGGGTGCCCCATTTTGGGAAGGCTATTGATGAGATGGAGAGCGTTCATATAAGGACAGCCAATATGAGGAAGTGTCCCAAAACTATCTTAAATGAGGCTTAGCTGAAGAAACTGAGAACATTTAGCCTGAAAAAGAGAAGGCTTGAGAAGGGATGAAGTTGTTGTCTTCAAGTACTTTTAAGGAGAAATGGGAGGAAGCTGAAGGCAGGCAGATTTCAATTCAATATGACAACACCTCCCAATAATTTGAGCTGCCCCAAAGTGGAATGGCGAGTCTCAGGAGACAGTGGGTCCCCACTTGTTGGAAAGGCTGTAGAAAGGATTCTTTTCCAGCTCTGGGCCAGACTGGATGGCCTTTGTGGACCCTTCCAACTTGGAGATTCTGTGATCCTGGGGGTCAGAGGGTAGGGAAGAAGACCTAGGTCCCATTCATTACTCTGCTCCTAGAAGCCTGATCTTGGGTCAATTATCCTCTTGAGGTTAGTAGAATGGGAAAGACGTGTTAACATAAATATGCATTATCGAATACTGTTTTGTAGCTCAGACAAAAAAAAGTGTTGTTTTTTTGTTTTTGAAACTCTATATGCTGCATTGTATTACTGTTACAAGGAAACTTCTCCGGTTTTGTTGAGTAAGCAGGCTGATAATTTTGTTAACTACTGCTGGAGTCTGTTGTGGGCCAAACTTAAAGTCAACCTATAAACATTCATTAAGCAAGTACGGTGTGCTAAGCACTTGGATACAAAAAGAGGCAAAGGACAGTCCCTGCATAACACAATTCTTCCTTGGAAAAATCCAGCCTTCCTTTTCAGCGTAATCTCCTACTACTGTCCTCCACATTTTCAACCACTGCCTCCATACTCCCCATTTTCCTCTGCAGTGTTTATTAAGACCCTGCCTTTGCTCACACTGTTTCCTGTAACTAAAATGTCTTCTTCTTTCCCTCTTCCTTCCATGCTGGATTCCTACCCATTTTTTTTAAAGCCCAATTCAAATACTGCCTACTTCAGAAAACTGTACCTGCTCTCCCTGCCCCCAGTCATTGATGAACTCTCCCCCAGATGAATTTGCCTAACACTTGGATTGCATCTCTTTTATGCTCTTGATGTGCTTTGTATGATAGTTATTTGTGTGTATATCTTGTACCTCTACTAAAATATAAATTCCCAATTTATTTAATTTTTTATTTAAATTGTGTATTTATTTAAATTTTGTCTTGTTTAAACTTTATTTATTTAACTTATTTAAACTTTGTAACACCCCCAGTATCTAGCAGTCAGTCCCTGAATAAACAAGTATTATTAAGTATGTGCCAGGCTCTGTGCTAAGTACTGGGAATACAAATATAAACAAGAGGAAAAACAATCCCTGCCCTCAAGAAGCTCACATTCTTTTTGCAAAAAGTTATTTGTTATCTAACATTCATTTTAAAAAAATTTTTGAGTTCCCGAACCAACCATTCTGGAGAACAATTTGGAACTATGCCTAAAAGGCTGTAAAACTGTGCATACTTTTTGAACCAGCAATACCACTTCTAGAGCTGTATCCAAAGAGATCATAAAAATGGGGACCCACATGTACAAAAATATTTATAACAGTTCTTTTTGTGGTGGCCAACAATTGGAAATTGAGGGGATATCCATCAATTGGAGAATAGCTGAACAAATTGTGGTATATGAATATAATGGAATACTATTGTTCCATAAGAAAGGTTGAGTAGGAGGACTTCAGAAAAACCTGGAAAAACTTATATAAACAGATGCTGAGTGAAGTGAGCAGAGAACATTGTACACAGTAACAGCCATATTGTGCAATGACTAACTTTCCTAGACTTGGCTCTTCTCAGCAATGCAAGAATCTAAGACAACTCCAAAAGTTTCATGATAGAAAATGCTGTTCACCTCCAGAGAAAGAACTATGGAGCCAGAATGCAGATCAAAGCATACTGTTTGCTCTCTTTTTTTGTAGTTGGTCTGTTTTGTTTCTTCTTTCTCATGATTCCTCCCATTGGTTCTAATTCTTCTTTAAAAATGACTAATGTGACAATTTTTTAAAAATTGAGTTCCGGTTCCGGGGGCGGAGCCAAGATGGCAGCTGGAAAGCAGTGAGCTCCCCGCCGAGTCCCTCCAAAAACCTGTAAAAATGGCTCTGAACCAATTCTAGAACTGCAGAACCCACAAAACAGCAGATGGAAGCAAGGCTCCAGCCCAGGAGAGCCTGGATGGTCTCTGGGTGAGGTCTATCCCACACGGAACTGGGAGCTAGGAGCTGGGAGCTGGGAGCTGGGAGCAGAGCAGAGCAGAGCCCAGCATGAGCTGCTCGGACCAACCAGACCAGGAGCCGGGCAGAGCGGTCCCTAGCGCCCTGAATCAGTGAGCTGCAGCAGTTACCAGACTTCTCAACCCACAAACACCAAAGACAGAGGAGAAGGTTAGTGGGAAAAGCTGCAGGAGTGGAAGGAGTTCACAGTTCCGCCACCACCCCGGGGCAGCGGAGGTGGGACAGCCACAGCTGCTATTGCTTCTGGCCCCAGGCCCACCTGGTGGGAGGAATTAAGTGGCAAATCAGAGCAGGAGTGCACAGCCTGCTGAAGATCTAAGCCCAGTCTGGACTGGGGGTCCTTGGGGAAGGAGGAGTGCGGCTCTGACAGAGCTGGTACATCCCCCCCCAAACATGGAACATAGAACTCTTTAGTCTACAAGCAGTCATACCCCGCTGTAAAACTCAAGGGTCAAGTTAGCTGGTTGGGAATATGGCCAGGCAGCGAAAACACACCCAGATTCAGTCTTAGACTTTGGATTCTTTCTTTGGTGACAAAGAAGACCAAAACATACAGCCTAAAGAAGTCAACAAAGTGCAAGAGCCTACACCAAAAGCCTCCAAGAAAAACATGAACTGGTCCCAGGCCATGGAAGAGCTCAAAAAGGATTTGGAAAAGCAAGTTAGAGAAGTAGAGGAAAAATTGGGAAGAGAAATGAGAAGGATGCGAGAAAAGCATGAAAAACAAGTCAACGACCTGCTAAAGGAGACTCAAAAAAATACTGAAAAATACACTGAAGAAAACAACACCTTAAAAATAGACTAACTCAAATGGCAAAAGAGCTCCAAAAAGCCAATGAGGAGAAGAATGCCTTGAAAGGCAGAATTAGCCAAATGGAAAAGGAGGTCCAAAACACCACTGAAGAAAATACTACCTTAAAAATTAGATTGGAGCAAGTGGAAGCTAGTGACTTTATGAGAAATCAAGATATTATAAAACAGAACCAAAGGAATGAAAAAATGGAAGACAATGTCAAATATCTCATTGGAAAAACCACTGACCTGGAAAATAGATCCAGGAGAGATAATTTAAAAATTATTGGACTACCTGAAAGCCATGATCAAAAAAAGAGCCTAGATACCATCTTTCAAGAAATTATCAAGGAGAACTGCCCTGATATTCTAGAGCCACAGGGCAAAATAGAAATTGAAAGAATCCACCGATTGCCTCCTCAAATAGATCCCAAAAAGAAATCTCCTAGGAATATTGTTGCCAAATTCCAGGGCTCCCAGATCAAGGAGCAAATACTGCAAGCAGCCAGAAAGAAACAATTTGAGTATTGTGGAAACACAATCAGAATAACCTAAGATCTGGCAGCTTCTACATTAAGAGATCGAAGGGCTTGGAATATGATATTCCGGAGGTCAATGGAGCTAGGATTAAAACCTAGAATCACCTACCCCTCAAAACTGAGTATCATGCTCCAAGGCAAAATATGGATTTTCAATAAAATAGAGGACTTTCAAGCTTTCTCAGTGAAAAGACCAGAGCTGAATAGAAAATTTGACTTTCAAACACAAAAATCAAGAGAACCATGAAAAGGTATATTAAGAAGGCAGAATTTATGATTTCAAAGAGAATCTCATATGTGCCTAAAAGGTCCGGAACCGCAGGATATAAGGAATTCTCTAGGCAGAAGGCAGGAGAACTAAAGCATGTATTTACACTCCACAATAACAAGCCCACAAACCAGTGTCCCCATTTTGATATTTTCATCAAAAGCTTCCAGGCCCAATAAGTCCGCCTTACAAGAGTAATCAGAAGGCCACAGAGAAGCCAGACGGTAGAAGGCAAAATCGTATACATGCTTCCCCTCTACGGTAAGAAGATTACCCACTAGCCTCTAGTCAGCTCTGCTACCGGCAGCTCAGCTTCGGCTGTAGGTGTCTCTGGCTCCAACCGGAAAAGGAAAGGAGGATCTTCAAGCTGTCCTCTCCCCTCTTATAGAGTTTTTGACATCATCAAGCGCCGCCTGAACGACCAGGGCCGATTGGTTCTTGACTTGGCCCCTCCCCCAGCGTAGACCACGTTAACACACCTCCCCTCAGCCAGCGCCATGACTCATCACACAGGAAGCTCTGGTCCTGCCCCGGAAGAGCAAGCCCCAGCGTCCAGGGAAGCTCAACGAGGCAAGCTGAGTCATTCAAAGAAAACAAAGTCCATTCTGGCTACAAAAGGTAAACAAGAAAGAGAAATCATAAGGGACTTACTAAAGTTGAACTGTTTTGTTTACATTCCTACATAGAAAGATGATGCGTATGATTCATGAGACCTCAGTATTAGGGTAGCTGAAAGGAATATGTATGTATACATATACATATACATATATATATGTGTATATATATATATATGTGAATGTGTATGTATGTATATATGTATGTGTATAGAGAGAGAGAGAGAGCAGAAACAGGGTGAGTTGAAGATGAAGGGAAGATATCTAAAAGAAATAAAATCAAATTAAGGGATGAGAGAGGACTATATTGAGGGAGGGAGATAGGGAGAGATAGAATGGGGTGGATTATCTCCCATAAAGGTGTCAAGAGGAAGTAGTTCTGTGGGAGGAGGGGAGAGGGCAGGTGAGGGGGGAATGAGTGAATCTTGCTCTCATCAAATTTGGCCTGAGGAGGGAATACCATACATACTCAATTGGGTATCTTACCCCACAGGAAAGAAGAGGGAAGAAGATAAAAAAGGGGGGGATGATGGAGGGGTGGGCAGATAGGGGTGGAGGTAATCAGAAACAAACACTTTGGAAAGGGGACAGGGTCAAGGGAGAAAATTCAATAAAGGAGGATGGGTTGGGAAGGAGCAAAATATAGTTAGTCTTTCACAACATGAGTATTGTCGAAGGGTTATACATAATGATACACATGTGGCCTATGTTGAATTGCTTGACTTCATAGGGAGGGTGGGTGGGAAGGGAAGAGGGGAGAGAATTTGGAACTCAAAGTTTTAAAAACAGATGTTCAAAAAAAAAGTTTTTGCATGCAACTAGAAAATAAGATACACAGGTAGTGGGGCGTAGAAATTTATCTTGCCCTACAAGAAAGGAAGGGAAAAGGGGATGGGAGGTGAGTGGGGTGACAGAAAGGAGGGCTGAATGGGGAACAGGGCAACCAGAATATGCGTCATCTTGGAGTGGGGGGGGAGGGTAGAAACGGGGAGAAAATTTGTAATTCAAACTCTTGTGAAAATCAATGCTGAAAACTAAATATGTTAAATAAACAAATTTAAAAAAATAAAAAAAATAAAAATAAATTTAAAAAAAATTGAGTTCCCAATTTTCTCCCACCCTCCTGCCTCTTCCCCAGCCATTGAGAAAGCAATAAATGGGATATCAGTTATACATATGAAATCATACAAAACATATTTACAGTGTACCTCAATTTAAACCCTATCTCTGATATTTATGACCTGTGTGACATTGGACAAGTCATTTAACTGCATTGGGACTTAATTTCCTCTTCTACAAAATGAGGAGCTTGGACTAACTGACATTTTATGTCTCTTCCAGCTCTAGACATACCATCCTTTGAGTTAAATTACTCTCTCTAGATCATAGAGATAGTAAATGGGAAAGCCAATCTTCTGATTTCATGCTGGTTCCCCTGTAGTACACCTCACTGTGTCTCTTCATTAATAATACTTTGCCTCTTTTCAAGAGATACCTATGTGTTCTGCAAGAATCTTTGGACCTTATAACACCTTTCAGAAGGAACAAAGAAGGGATTGTTATGACCACAGGAATACTGTGAACACCTGAACCATGCATTACAGAAACACAAAGTTTTGACATTATTGTTAAAATTATCATTTTTAACTTATACCTAGTGAGGTTAAAGGTTATAACCAAGATAACTAAAGGTGATGGACCTCACTTTTTTGACCTTACATTTGACCCAAAGGTCAAACCAAATGCCAGAGAATGCTTCTGTCTAGAACTGTGTTCATAAATTCCCTTTTATTACTTCAGATAAAATTGAAGTTACTGAGTAACTGAAAGCTTGCTTATGATTCAGAGTTCAATTTTTAGATCTAATGTATAATGTTTAAATAAGTAAACATTAACTTCATAAATGACCCATACCTGGAGCAATGGAGTGAAAGCTTGAAACACTGGCCTTAAGAGGCAGAAGACCTTGGATCAAGTCCTGGCTTGATCCCTTACCTAATAGTCATGTGACCTTGAGCAAGTCACTTCACATCTCTGGTCTGTAAAAGTAAAAGGGTTTGCTCTCCAAAAGTCCCTTCAGACTCTCATATATTGTGATTCTTAGTTGTGTGGGTAACAAATGACATTAATAAACAGCAACATGGATATAGGGTAATATGGTGGCTAGAGTGCTGGACTTGGAATCGGGAAGAACTGAGTTCAAATTCTGTTTCAGATACTAGCTCTATGACTCTGAGGCTGGTCACTTAGCCTTTCTTATCCTCAGTTTCCTCCCCTGCGAAATGAGGATAGTGACAGTACCTTCCTCGGTAGTTGTAAAGATCAAATGAATACATAAAGCACTTTGCAGGTGGGAGAGCCAGTGGCAAAGCCAGAACTTGAGTCTAGGTCTTCTGACCCTATGTGGGTTCCCCTGCTATGCCTCACTGTCCCAATGGTCTTCCACCTTTTCTCAAAAGATGCCTGAAAGTGAGTAATGAAACTGGACTTGTGGCTAAACCATTCGTGCCTCCCGAAAGCTATAAAGTAGCTTCTGAAGCCTCAGCAGCTCAGTGTATGTGGTGTTACAAAGGACCTTGCAGGGAAGGGGCACTACAGGAAAAGTAGAGGAGAAATAGCATGGACCCAACACCAGAGTTCTTAGAACAAAAGGCCTTATCCCTGATTTCCCTAAGTAATGTTAGCAAAAAGTTACTCCCTGAGAAAACTGGACCAAAAGATTTCTAATTGGTGGTTGCTGGGGGCCAAGATTTTATCACAAGGTAAACAACCAAACTTGGATGTTGGACAAATCACTTGACCTCATTGAGGGTTAGCTTCCCCATCTGTTAAATGAAAGGGTTAGACTAGATAGCTTCTGAAGGTTCCTTCTGGTTCTAGAGTTATGATCATAGGATGATCCTTTTTTACAATAAATCCCTAAATAAGCAATAAATATGTGCTATACTTTGTACATCAAAACTATGCTACAGCCTTACTTTGAGTAGGGCAGGAATACTGAGGGATGAGATCTTGGGAGTGTATCAAAACTGTTCTGTACAAATTTGCTTACATGACCTGGAGAAGATATTTTTCAATAAACTTGGAGGATATGTTTACTGGTGGGTTATTGGCTATAATCTCTATGATGTATCATGTTCCAAGGTGGCTTACTGGTTGAGAGTAGAGATGTAGGCATGAAGGGGTGCTGGGAACACCTTACTTACTGGCGAGGTGCATAGTGCTACCAATGGGCCAAATAAAGAATGGCAGAAGCTGGGCAAAGTCCAAGCTGGACCCTTCATCCCTGAAGAAAAAGTAGCTGTTACAAATAAGGAGGCCATGGGAGAGCAAAAGCCCAGAAAGGTGCCTCAAGTCCTTTCTAAGTAATGGTGAGAGCCCATGAGGTTATCAGGTAAGACCATATGCTAGGCCTTGGAAAACAAAATGCATTTTAAAAGCTGGAGAGCCATCCAGTTATTGCACCAGAGGGATGTTTTATTAGCACTCTTATTGTCCTTATACCCTTTATACAATCTGTGAATTTACTCTTTTTCCTGTAAACAAATGTCCTTGATTAAAACTCAGGACAATTTGGGTTTAGCAAAAGGAAAAGATGACTGCAGAAGCTAGAACCATCTGGAGCCTGGTGGAGTATAGAGATCTGAGGTCAGGAATAGGCATCAAGTTCAGGATGGGTTAATGCATTTTACCAGGGAAGCATTAGAATGTCAGTCAGTCCCTTTTGGGGATCAGTTCAACCTGGGCCCAGATTAGGGATGAAATACTTCATAGATCTTGGCTTGTCAGTCATGACAAAAATATACTCCATCTGTAAGGTTGTGTGTATCCTTACAGACTAGTGACCAGTGGCATACGTTTGCATGGCCAGAGTTGTAGTTAAGAGTCTTTGGCCACCGAAAAAAAATGAAGATAACTCATCTATATGGAGATGAAGTCCTTAAGCTGTGGACTTCATTAGCTCTATGCTTTAACTAAACCAAATCACCTCAATCATGGGCCTCTCATCATTGGGTTTAGACAATAAAAGAAAGATCAGAATTTCATTTAATTTTTTTTAGGAAAACACCCGAATTTATCATTTAAGCCTTTGGTAGGCTTGCATCCAAAGAAACTCCTAGCTATTTAGCATATAGTGATAAGACCATCAAGATTTCTAGAAGTTTGCTCTCTGGATTAGTTGTTGTTTAGTAGTTCAGTTATGTCTGACTCTTCACAATCCAGTGGACTGTAGCATGCCAATACAGTCCATGGGGTTTTCTTGGCAAAGATGCTGGAGTGGTTTGCAATTTCCTTCTCCAATGGATTAAAGCAAACAGAGGCTAAGTGACTTGCCCAGGGTCACCTGGCTAGTAAGTGTCTGAGGCTAGATTTTTAACTCAGTTCATTCTGACCTCATGCCCAGTGCTCTATCCATTCAGGTACCTGGCTGTCTCCCAGATTAGTACTTCACTTAAACTGGAAGCTTTGTAGCTTTCAACTTTCAAGAAAGTTAACAGAATATGTGCCACCATAAATGGAAACAAAACATAAACATTATTGCTTCCTGTCTGTTCTATAATTAATTATCAACAGAACAGTCATGTCACTGGGATGATAATCTATGAAAGAGAAATCAGAGAGAAGGGCTACGGCACAACGTGAAAACTCCTACTCCTGCTAGATCTACCATTATCTTACTGGAAGGCTGAGCCAGATGATCTCATTATACCTTTCTTTCTTCATCTACAATAATGACAGTTGAGAGTCAGAAGACCCAGACACTTCTGGCCCCATTCGTAGCATGTAATTTGAAGGGTACCAAAAGGCCCATCTGCCTGAAATTATCTCTGTCTCCCCAGGTGGCTGAAATTTACACCATAAAAATAATTCCTTAAGGCATTGTGTGCAGGAAGTACTCCTCAAGTGCAAATATATTGACTGGTAGCACATACTTTACAGCTGATTATCAGTTTCCTCTTCCAATTTTAAGGACCCTCCTTGAAATCTGAGCTCCAAGAAGACTTGACTCTGTCTGTACTTCTTTTGTATCCCCCTCAGTGCTTAACACAGTCCTGACTATATATTAAATGTTTATTAAATACTTGTTAATTCATCAATGCTGAAAAAAGCAAAATGGAATTCCACTCTTTCTTTTTCCATGAGATCTGTGAAACATCTGGATGGATGCTCTTCTATCCGTACAGATCCCATCTCAAAATCCCAAAGACTCCAAGCTTTACTAACGAGTTTTCATGAATTGCTTTGAGGGAAAGAATATCACGTGAAGGCCAGCGTTCTGGGAATAAGTCTCTCCTACCCTTAGCAAGTCCGATTCTTAGAAGCAGTCTTCGGTCAGGCCATGCTCAAAGCCTTCCTAGCTTGGTTGGACCTTCTAAAGTTTGCATTGCTATTGGCATAGCAAGGTGATCTGAGTTATCTCCGTGCCAGGATGATATATTAAAGGATTGTTAGTAGAGGTCTGCTCTTCCTATTGTAATGTAGCTTATTTTGGGGAGAGGACGAAAGCTACACACAAAATTTTTTAAATTTTTCAACTGTGAATTTAATTTTTCTTAGCCTTTCATTTAGTTTCATTAGCCTGAATTTACTTAAATTGGAAGCTTTGTAGCTTTCAACTTTTAAGAAAGTTAATATTAGTTTCATTATCCTGAATCATGTCATTCATGAGGCTATTAATAACTATGATTGACTCCAGAAGAACCCTGAAATCTCCCCTCCTTCCTGAAGCAAAGTCCTAGCTAGGGACTATTCTGAAATAAAACTGGTGATTACTAAAGATTACAGTATATATTTTTAATAGAATGCTCATGTTCTAAATGGGACCTTACAAATAAAAATAACACTAGAGACAAAGACCAAAAAAGAGTGGGATTGGACTAAGTAGATACAGGTTGTGACAAAAGTTTCAGTGCAGTTTTCTGTTACTAAAAGCTTAAAACTGCATTAAGACTTGTGGATCATATAGAGAAGACTCATGCACATCATGAAGAGGAGTCAACATGCAAAGTATCCAAAGGAGACGAAGATACCAAAGGGGTGAGGGAAATGAATCTGATGGGAAAAGAAAAGAAAGGAAAGTCAACAGTGGAGAGCACATCAACAGCTAATTTCCCATCTATATAAAACTATTATGCCAGTCAAAGATAGAGGTGTTATGGTGTGGTAATTAAGAGTTCCTGACTTAGCATCAGATCTGATCCCACCTCTGACCGTGTGTGATCCTTGGCAAATCACATAATCTCTCTGAGTCTCAATTTCCTTAGCTATAAAATGAGAAGATTGGGTTAGATAGCCTTGAAGTGTCCCTCCTAGCCAAGTGCTAGGATCTTGTGATCTCTAGAATGGACTAATAATCCTTTAAATGACACACCCCTTGCACCACTCATTCCTGTAAAATAATGTTATTCTGGGTTCCCCAGCCTTGTCCTGATGTTTGGGGTGGTGAAGAGTTGACACAATTGAACAAGAACAGCAGCAAATATTAATTGAGCTATTACCAAGTGCTACTTGGCAATAATAATAATTGTAATTGTTATTATTATTATACCTAGCATTTATATAACACCTAAAGGTTTGCAAAGCACTTTACGAATATCTCATTTTATCCTCCCAACAACCAGGGGAGGTAGATGCTATTATTATCCCATTTTAAAGTTGAAGAAATTAAGGTAGACAAGAGGTTAAGTGACTTGTTCAGTGTTAGCTGTTAAGTGACTGAGGATGGACTTGAACTCTAGTCTCCCTGAGGGTTACCCAATGCATTATCTGGCTGACAATATACACCTAAACATGTCCTTCCATAAAAGGCCTTACAAAGTAACAAAAGTATAGCAGAGATGAGGCAGTGTCTTCCAGTGCAATGGAGTTAGGAGACAGAATGTTCTCTCTTACCCTTGCCTCTGCCAATCCGGAGTTGTGACTATAGACAAATCATGGGATCATGGATTTAGAGCCTAAAGAAATCTTTGAGGTCACCTAATCCAACTTCCTCATTTTACAATTGAGGCTCAGAGTGATTTGTCCACGGCCACCAAAGCAGGATTCAAACCCAAGGATGCTGCTTCTAAATCCAGAGCTCTGTCCATTACACCACACTCCTTCTGTACTTCATCTGTCAACCTCAGATTCTTCCTCTGTTAAATGGTGATTTTAAAAAAAACCACCTATGTCAGCTATAGGGTTGTTGTGAAGAGCAAATGAGATTTTGCAAACTTAAAAGCTATATAAATGAGAGATGTATGTAGATATAAAGATATAGATGTACACAAATTCAGCTTGGACGTAAGGGGCTGAAACAAGGAAGTTTAACTGGTTTCTAAGATAATCTCCTGATCTAATATTCTGAGATTCTGTAGTGTCCTAATGTGCTAAGAATGCTACTTTTTTATTGTAAAAGAAAAAAGAAAAGTCACTCTTTTCCTAGGACTCAAAGATTTATTATGGCTTGTGCCAAGATGTGTCTGGAGTACTAAAGACCCATATCTAAGTAATGGCAACTGTTTTGCGATTGGAATTCCTCAACACAGGAAAGGAAGGAAGGAAGGAAGGAAGGATGAAAAAAAGGAAGAAAGAAAGTGAGAGAGAAAGAGAAAGAAAGAAAAAAAGAAAGAAAGAGAAAGAAAGAAAGAAAAGGAAAGAGAGAGAGAGAGAGAGAGAGAGAAACCTCAAAGGTAAATCAGGGGATATCATATTACAGTTCCCTTGCCCACTTCCTCGCTCCCCAGGCTTCCCCTCCCCCACCAAAATCTTTCAGATTGAACAGGACAAAGTTTGATCTCTTCCATGTTGAGAGTTTGGAACAAAAGCAGCTTTCTGCTTGAGCTGGACTTCAAAAGGCTGCTGAGTGACTGCTCTAAGTAATACTTTGTTGTAGATCTCAGAGGAAATTCGCAGATGTCCTTCTGTAACTATGTGCAGTTCCAAGGACCTTTTAACTAAGCAGCGAGGTGTTATTGTATTAACCATACTGATGTCTTGCATTGGGAGCAATACTAGTGAGACCCACGAAGACTAAACGAGGGGCCAGATGCCGTCAAGTTCAGAACCCATTTTTCTTCAATGAGGTTATCTTATGGACCAATAAACGTAAAATTCAGTTAGGTGCCCGAGTTGTTTCTAGACTAGGATTTTTTTTTTAAGTGGAAGGGAGTTAATCTCTGGTTTACAGAAGCCAGTGTTACTTATGGAATTACTGCAAATGAAAGCAGGGAAACTCGGGAGATAGGTGGTTGACCCGGGCACCAGGTAACGACCTGGGTGCCACATATGGAAGAACCAATTTAGAAACCGGATTGGGGCAGGCGTGCTCAGGGCCGCCCAAGGCGAGTGCTCCACTCCCTGTTTACAACTCGCCTCTTTATTTCCTCAGGTTGCCTTTGTTGCTTTTCTCTGTCCGCCTGCCTGGAAGAAACTGCGGAAAAACTGACTGCGGAAACTTCCCTGGTCCGGAAATCTGTCCTTGGCTGCCACCGAGCTGGAGAGCTTCTGCTGGGCTGTGGCCGCTTCGCTCGGCTGCGCACCAGGCTGCGTCTCCTCGGGTGCTGGAGAGGCTCCGAGAAAGCCGGCAAGGCTTCCAAACTGCCCCCCACCAACCCCCGGTTCAAGTTTTCTCGGCATTCAGGTAATGCCTGCTCCGGGGTGGAAGACCCACGTGGCATTCTCGCTTCTACTTGTGGAGAGGGAGGAGAGAGAAAAATGAAGTACAGTCCTCTCCCCCTTGTTAAATCCGTGACCCAGAAGCTAAGTCCTGGAGCTGACCTCCCACCTTTTCCACTCCTCTCTCGCCACCCCCCACTCCGACTCCCCCTTTTTTCTGCCTAGACTCCATGCACTTGTTTGTGAGCTCGGTGCACAGCCCTTTCCGGTTTGCTCCCTTCGGGCTTCTGCAAGCTTGTGGTGCGTTTGGTCTTTCCATGTCTTTTTATATTATGGCGGAGCAGCCACACACTTTTCATGAGAGCAGTGCTTTGTGTAAAAGCATTGGCATTTGGCCTTGATACCTGTATCTCTTGATGATTGCAACAAATTTCTAAAATAAATATTGTACTTTGATCTCCTGCGCATTGCATTTTTAATGGAATACCACTTCGTTCAGAATAAATTTCTCGAGGCCCGGCGGGCTCATCGTGCTAATTATCGGTGAAGAAAATGTTCTCAAACTTCTCTATTAGTCAGACAGCTCTGGAACCAAGCCGGTTGTCCCAACTGGGTGGACAAGAGAGGCTAACTGGGCAGGTGCACCTCTATCTAACTTGATGCCCAACTTTGACCCCAGTATCTTTTTTACCTGCCAGGAGGAGCAGGGAGAATTTGCTTTCGCAAAAACGACCGGATTTCTATTCTAAAGTGGGGACCTAGGTAGAACGTTCTCTCTCGTAGTAATAACAAGCTTTGGAAAGGGAGCGGGGGTTCCTTTATGTCTTTTTCCTTTCTTAAAAACAGAAAAATGGAAATCTTTTTAAATATGTTCGGGTGTGGTCTATTTAAATGGATTAGCCCATAGCTTCCAAGCTTTCTGGATACCTGGGCATTTTCCATTCTCGTGAACAGGAGCTGAGTGAGTAGTAGAAGAAGGGACTGATGAAGGTAGAGGAGGGGTGGGTGGCAGAAGGTGAATGAAACTAGAATCAAACCTAAGGGGGAAAAGACTTGAAAGGGAACAAAAAAAAACTTTTTTGAATTTTCGAAACTTGTTCAGAGAGAGTGAGCGTTGATTTGTGGAGTGCCAGATTTACACCTCTGGGTGTCCTGAAGGGGAAGGTTTTCGCTGATCCGCAGGAGGTGAGACGTGGGCTGTGAATCCTCGCTGCAAACGGTCCCCCTTCCGCCCCTCCTTTTCAGACCTCCTGCTGAGCCGGACTCGGGCCCCACTTCCAGGCTAAGGCGCAGCGAACCGAGAAAGGGGGTGGTCTGCAACCCCCTCTTCTAAACTACCGCCTCTAGGTTGCACTTTAGTGTCCTGCGGAGCTAGGCAATTTGGGGCGGCAGGGGTACAGGGGAGGGCAAGGGGAGGCTCCAAAGAGTAGCACGGGACTTACTCCCTTAGATTCCTCCCACGCTGCTTATGGGCAGGATAAGCCCGCATCTTATATAAATTATTCACATTTCAGAACTCTCGGAGCTAAAGAAGGAAGCTCACCGATTCGAAGCTGTCTGTGGAGCTGGTGGGTCGCCAGAGCGGAGGAAGAGGGAATGTAATCTGATATCCCAAATTGGATGGGGTGGTGGTGGGGAATCGGAAGGGATCCCAACATAAATCCCAGATTCTGAATATTCCAATGGTTCTCCTCCTTTCCCCCCACCCCAACGTTCTTCCAAGACAGCTCCCTGAACTACTTCCAACCACCGCCAGGTCCAACTAACCAGCGCTAGGAAGCACCTAAGATGTACATGTTATGTATGGTAAATCCATCACATCTACTCAATCGATGTCGGCTGGATACTCCTTTTCACCCTTGCTCCAGGGGTCTGGTTAAACAGTCGGAATAGGGAGGAGTGAGGAGAGAGGCCGCCAGGGTATGAGCCACATCTAGGGGCCCTAGCATAGGGCGGCCAGCTCTCCCCAGGCCTTGGTCCAGAGCCGTGGGAGAGGACTCCACTCTCCTAATCCCTTCAAAAGGCTCCGAGCTAATACAGGCCCTAGTCATCCTGGGAAGTCTTTGAGGGGACAGAGATTGTTACTGTGGGGAGGTCAGATAAAGAAGTCTGTGGTCCAAGACAGGGGGAGCACAATCCGACCGCCTCTACTGACTGCTGGGTCGCATTACCTGCAGAGTAACAGTTGCAGAAATGTAAACTCCAGGCAGCAGTGGGAAGCTCCTACTCTCCCTGTGGAGTCTTTTTCTTTCTTCCTCTTCTTTCTTTTTTTCTCCTCTTCTTTCTTATTCCTGAGGCAGCACTCTGAAACAGCTTTCAAGATCTGCTTCCCTACCCAACCTCCACCCTGACTAGCAGTTCGATTATACTGATTTTCCACTCTGATCCTAAGTAAAAATTAAATAATATATTGTAGTTCATAGCACCCAGAGAAGGAAGGACTACCAGGCAGGGATCAATTCATCTAGGGAAGAAGGCAGTTCTGAGAGTAGGAGACAAAAGTGTAGGTCTAGAGGAGGGGGAGGCAGGGTCTCAGCAGGGTGTCTGAGTCATGCTCCTAACCTGTCAACACCTTAACCCCCTAGTTCTTTAGTTACTAAGCAAGGATGGAAAAAGTGAGGGAGTTCTTCTGTCTTTTGAGAGAGGGTCAAGAGAAAGAGTATAATGGAGGACAGTGGAACTCTTCACAGCTGACTCCCTGGAAGATACTACTTTCTCTTCCAAATGTGGCCAGGGATCTAAGTTGGTGTGGCACAACCTGAGTTTTGGGGTGAGCTCAGTTACCTTGTTTTGTTCTTTTTTCTTTATGGGGTTTACTTTGTGTTTTGTGAGATTTGTGAGCACTATTGTTTATATTTTGTTGCTCAGTATTGTTACATCTTTATCACTTCTTCTCAAGCAAAAACTTAAGGCTGGGGCCAGGATTTTCAAGAGTTCCTTTCAGTCTGCTTTGGCCTTGGTTCATCCCACATCTTGATTCAGATTGTGTCCCAAAAAAAAAGTCCACCTCCATCCATTTATAACAACAATCAACCTTCAGGATTGCTCTGTCCTTAAAGGCCGACAAAGTTTCTATGAGAAAAGAATACAACCCCTGGATGGACTTTTTTTTCTCTGGTTCTGGCGTTGGGTGTTCTTTGATTTTGGGGCAGTATTGCTGGGGGTTGAGGGGGAGTTAAGCATTTCACCAGCTCCCTAAAAGAAAGAAGTCCAGATAATTATTAAAGAAGCCTTACTAACTGACCCGGCATCTCAGCCCAGGTACACATTCAAAACTAGTAGCAACCACCAATAGGTAGAGAAGCAACATGTCGTTTACAGTCTCGGTCCTCAACTTTCAGGAAAAAAGGAAGTCTGGGGAAATTTTACCATTATTTTGTGGGTTTGGAATGGACCTCCACGGGCCATTGCTCAGGTGAAATTTTAGGTTGGCGTGTGTGTGTGTGTGTGTGTGTGTGTGTGTGTGTGTGTGCTTGTGTTACTCCCAGCCGTCAAACTAAAACTCCTGGAATCCGGAGGCAGATTTCTCTGGAGATAACAAAGACACATTGTCACTTTAGCCTCAGCCTCTGCTACAAATCCTTAATTGCAAGTAAAGAGGGGGAAAAAAGGCGAAGGGGGATCTAGTGTCTCTAGCAGCCCCAGTGAGGGTCTCCAGGCGGTGAGGCCCCCTTTGATCAGGAAAATCCAATTATTTGTGTATATACATTTCCCACATAGTGATTACTTCATTAATTGTCCCGCCTTTATCTCCTCCCTACCCATCCCCCCTAATAATCAGTTCTTTTATCCAGACCAACAAACACACCATAGGAGCTTTGTGGATTCAAAGGATTTGCTTTCGCTTCTGAAAGAGCCGCTATTCTTTGATGATTGGGTAGCGGCAAACTTCAAAGCCATAAATCTTCCCTCTGACTGGCTGGCGGCCCAGCAAAGTCCTTATCAAATTCTTGGAGGTGATCCTAGAGCACTCAGACAGTCCGCGGAGAGCGCGCGGCGCGGGGCGGCCAAGCAAGGCAAGGCTAGGCAAGGCGTGGGGCGGGGAAGGGGGGCAGGACAGCCGGAGAGCGGGGAGCGCACTCCAAGGGGGGCCGAGGCGAGCAGAGAGGGCCGAACACACAGGCGAACGAGCCGGCCGGGCAAAGAAGCTGGGCTGCTCTTCCTCTTCGCCTTGGAGCCTTCATGCCTCGGCATTGCCCCGCTGCCCTCCCGTCGCGCCAGGAGTGGTAGCCATGGCCGCTGTGGCGGTCCTCCGGAACGACTCCCTGCAGGCTTTCCTCCAGGTCGGTGCCCGGGGGGCCTCTGGAGGGGGTGGGTGTTGAAGGATAAGGAGCCGGCTGGAAGGAAGATAAGCGAAGTGTTTGTTCTTATATCTCCCTATCACCTCGGAGCACTCGGAAGTTTCTGGTCTGTATCTACTTCAAGGCAAGCTCCTGAGGCGAAAAATAGATGCTTGTGTCAAAGGAAAGTCAGGCCTGAAACTTTCACCACCTCTCTTTTCTCTGCCAATATCCCCTCCTGTCCTAACTTTACGCATTATTGGCAGCCAGGTGACTAGGAGTTTGATACTTGGGGCTATAGGAAGTTGGCTGGCCGGAGGGTGTCGGTGGGTGTTTCCGGCTGGGGTGAAGAGGGAAGGAGAGTGGCGTGGAGAGGGCCTTACAAAGGGAAAGCTCTGAGGCTTATTGGGTAGGAGCTTCCTGCTGGGGGAAGGGAAGGTGGGAACCCTCGGGGAATGAGGAAGAAGAGGAGGAAAAGCTGGGAAAGACAGATCCAAGGAAGGGGAGAAAAAGGGAAAAAAAGGGGAGAATGGAAGCAGAGCAGGTCACTACCACAGTAGATGTTTATAGATACTTTTCAGATTGCATTGTCTGAAGTGAGCTTGTGTTTACAAGAAGGCAGCCGTTGGTTTTCATCTCGCTTCTCACTTTGTGCCAACTTTTTTTTTTTTTTGCCCTCTTCCAAATCTAAAGGATTGATTATGACTGTTTGCACTAGGTTTTTTTTTATCTCCTTCAAACGGAGAACGACGCGCGTTTTGTTCCTTTTTGGATCATGCTCCAAAAACTTCCCCAGCACTGGCTGCAAGAAGTGTGTGCCGGGCGAGTTCCGTGACTGGGGCGGTGGCGGGATGGTGTGAATTGAGGGGGGTCAGGGGTGGCAGTATAATAACTGGGTGTAGGTGTGGTGAACGGGGCTGGGGATGCGGCGGATGGAGCGGTAATCTTTTGTTTCTTCTCCTCCCCAACACGTCCCCACCCCACTACCCCACCACCACCTCTTCCTATGCAGGACCGTACCCCAAGCGCTTCTCCGGAGTTGGTCAAACACTCGCCGCTGGCGCTCCTGGCGGCCACCTGTAGCCGAATCGGACAGCCAGGTGCAGCCGCCCCTCCGGACTTCCTACAGGTCTCCTACGACCCGACTCTGGGCTCACCCTCCAGGATTTTCCACCCGTGGACTACCGACATGCCAGCCCACTCACCAGGAGGCCTACCTCCTCCCCACCCCAGCCTGGGGTTGACACCCCAGAAGAACCACCTGCAGCCCTCTTTCGGGGCCGCCCACGAACTTCCCCTCACCCCACCGGCAGACCCCTCCTACCCTTATGAATTTTCACCGGTCAAGATGCTACCCTCCTCCATGGCAGCCCTGCCGGCCAGCTGCCCCACAGCTTACGTGCCCTACGCCGCCCAGGCCGCCCTGCCACCTGGCTACTCTAACCTGCTGCCCCCGCCGCCACCGCCGCCTCCGCCACCGCCTCCCCCACCGCCGCCGCCTCCGCCGCCTCCCTGCCGCCAGCTCTCCCCTAACCCTGTCCCGGAGGACATTCCGTGGTGGAGCATCCCGCAGGCCGGGGCCGGGGCGGGAGGCCCAGGCGTACCCGGTGGCGGCGTCCCGGGAGGCTGTAGCGGGGGCCACCCGGGCCACCACGCCCCGCGCTTCCCCGCGGCGGCCACTGCTGCGGCCGCGGCCGCCGCCGCCTTGCAACGCAGCCTGGTGTTGGGCCATTCGGACTTCGCCCAGTACCAGAGCCAGATCGCCGCCCTTCTACAGACCAAGTCCCCCCTGGCGGCCACGGCCAGGAGGTGCCGCCGCTGCCGCTGCCCCAATTGCCAGGCAGCGGGTGGAGCCCCCGAGGCGGAGCCGGGCAAAAAGAAGCAGCATGTCTGTCACGTCCCGGGCTGCGGCAAGGTGTACGGCAAGACGTCGCACCTGAAGGCGCACCTGCGCTGGCACACGGGCGAGCGGCCCTTCGTCTGCAACTGGCTCTTCTGTGGCAAGAGCTTTACGCGCTCCGACGAGCTGCAGCGGCACCTGCGGACTCACACGGGCGAGAAGCGCTTCGCCTGCCCGGAGTGCGGCAAGAGGTTCATGAGGAGCGACCACCTGGCCAAGCACGTGAAGACGCACCAGAACAAGAAGCTCAAGGCGGGAGAGGCCGGGGTCAAGCGGGAGGACACCCGGGATCTCTGAACGTCCCCACAACCACCATCCCGGACTCATGCCACTGCGCCTCTCCCCGCCATTGTCGCTTGCACCGAGGAGAAGCTTTGGATTTGTTCAGCCCTGGGGCCTTCGGACAAACTGAGGATATGCCCCCAGCCCAAGCTTCTTGCCCCATTCCTGGCAAATTCGGTGCTTTCTCGGGAAGTTTCCTCAGATCCAATTGTTTTCCTGGCAGTCCTCAGACCTGAGGTCTGAGAGGTCAAACGTAGTTGGTCTAAGGGGGGTGATGGAGCCTGGAGGGAGGGGAGGAGGTGGAGCAATTGGATTCCGAAGCCCTAGACTGGAGATTGCCCGTCGAGTCCGTCATTCCTCCAGAGGAAAGGCCCTCAGACCTCCGGGGAGTGCAAGGGTCAGGCCTTTATGCTCCAAGGCTTTCCGGACCATCTATGTAGAAGAAGCAGCTCAAGTCCGAAACAAATTTGGAGGCTTCTAAATGCTATGGCTTTTGCTGCGACAGGAATGAGCTTTTGTGTACAGGTTATTTAATAGCTTTGTTAAATAATAATTATTATAATAAAGTGTTTTCTTGTCTTTGCCTCCATGCAGGGGCTCCAGCATGAAATGTTTCTGCAACTGCAGTGTGAAAATAAATGCATTAACAAGGGGTCACCTGGGGAAGATCCCACTGAGTCAGTCTCATGTGATCATTTCTACCTTCGAATGGCTTTACAAAAACTTAGATTTCTCCAAGTATTGGTGTTTTTGCCATAAGTCAGTGTCTTGTATTTAGCTTGATTTGGGTAACAGGCTTAAGACTGATGGCTATTCAGCCTAAGGTGGGCTGAGGGTGGGAGTTGGAAGTTTATGGGAAACAAACCTAAGTGCATCAAACAATTCTTCGCAAACTTAGGGGAGGGCTGAAATTTCCTAATTGCACTTTTATTTACTGACATCTCTGAAAATCTAGTCTTACTGTATTAACTAAAATATTTAGAAACAGAACAGGGAAATTCCCTTTTGACTTTTGTTTGTTGTATAATGGAAAGTGGTGATAAATTAATCCTTTCCAACCCTGTCATGCATACTTATCTGCTGATTGTATGAGGTAGATTAAATATTGAGTAGTAGATTTGGACATCTTGGAGAAGAACAACATTTTTGTGTATGCTCGCCCCACATAGTTATTAAAGATAAGGACAGAGCTTCACAGAAGGTTTTGGACCTAGTTTGTTCTCCAAGCTTGAGTGAATTGCAGTATCACTTTACCATGATATTCCACCTAGTAATTAAATGTATCCTTTTAGTTAAGAAAATGAAAAATTGTTTCACTCAGGACAGTATCTGTATAAGGACGAGCCATGTAGAGAAGGAAATCCAGGCCCCTTTTATATCTTTGGGTTGTACTTCTTAGAAGATTCAAATAGTCCAGTGTTTCCCCATTGGAAAATGTAAAATGTGGTCATATCTTGGGAAAGTGGCAAATTTATTAGCATAGACCCACCTCTAATTTTTCTTAAACTTTTGGAAAGGCATTCCAGTTTTTATACATTGGTGTCTTTCCACTACTGACTGCCTCATTAAAGATGTTTTCCTTTTCTAATTTGAGTGGGTCCAATATCTGGAAGGATTAGAAACTTTTGAGTCCATAATTATTAAGCAAACATGTTTTAAATTTTCTTTAAATGTTGAAATTAAGCTAATGTTATAAATACTAATTTACTCTATTAGTAATGTAAAATAAATACATTCATTTCTGAAATTTTATGCTTCTAGGAAATCACACTGGTGAAGTAACTTGGTGTAAAATGCTAAATGAGCAGTGGTAAGGTTTTGTTTTGTTTTGTTTTTTCCTTTCAAACATGTAGAAATAACTCCTGGAACCATTCCTTTAATGACAATACAGTTTAATCTGAAAAGCTGAAACAGTTTACCTTATTTAAGCTATATTAAAGGGCAAGTGATTGTTTCCTAAATAAAAGCAATAGAGGAAACTCCTATTCATAGAAATTGAAATCTGAACCATTTGAAGGTAAGTTAAAATTCTCTAAATTAATTTCATGAAGAAATATAACAATAAATCATAGCAAAAATTGCACTGAAACATCAGAGACAGAAAAGATTTCATCAAAGAAGTGCAAAACCTCCCTCAACATATCAATTGTAAAAAAAACCCTGAAATATGGAGAAATGAACAGTGAATGTCAAGTAGGGCATTTTTGGCCACAGTGGCAGAAAGGAACAGATTCAATTTTGATAGGAAAGTCTCTTAGCTATCGTTTGATAAACTTTAAAATAACACCAAAGATTAGAGTTTTTTGGAAGAGTTTTCACAAATAGGTAAATATTAAAAATCAAGATAAAACATATCTAAAAGTATGTTGGAAAGCAGAACAAATATACTTGATGACAGGATAACTTTTCTAATGGTTTTATTTCACTGAACCATAAAAATTTAAGAAAGAGAAGTAGGATGGCCTAGTATAGCTGAAAAAGTGTTGCAAATCTGTGTTGTAGTAAGTTTGAAGAAAAAATGTGTTTATGCCTGAGCCAACTGGAGACAAGAAAATGTGTTTCTGTTTTTCCAAAGTCTGGAAAGATTTTTTTGTGTTTATAATGAAAAATAAGCTAATAAATGTCTCAAAATAGTACCTATTATTCAATGCAGAAATGATTTGGATTTTATAGAGTGTCCAGCTCTTACTGTTTCCTTAATAAAAAATTGCTAGAGTACCATCAAATTAAGGCATCAGTATGCAAGGATAAGTAATGAAACCAGGTATAAGGGTAAATAAATAGTATCTCTATAAGAAAAAACAATGAAATTGAAAGGACAATTTTTAAAAACCAGATTGCTGTTGAATTCAAATTGAAAGGCAGTAAAAAAATTTTAATTACCTACGAAAAAGGCATAGTTTAATCCAAGTACCTTTATAGTAGTTCCTGTCAATAGTGCAACAAAAATTATTTGGTTCAACCCTACCAAAAAAGGGAAGTAGGCAGTTATTTAGAATCCTCAAATAACTTTGACTTGAAACCACAGACAAGCCACTTTCCAGGTCTGAGTCTCAATTTCTTCATCTGTAAAATGGTGACAATAGCACTTATCTCACGGGATTGTTGGGAGAATAAAATGAGGTATGGTTTTGTGTGTGTGTGTGTGTATGTGTGTATGTAGCTCCCTTTTTAAACTTGAACATACTACTTCAATGTCAGCTTTCATTTTTTGATATGTGACTATGACATGAGAAAATTCAGATTTACTGATGGTAAAATCTAACACTACAATGCAGCTGCAGCTTGAAACCTGTCTCACCTAGAGAACTTATCTCTATGACCTTCGTAATAAGGGGTCATTTAATACTCATCATATAACACTAAACTTGGCAGCAAGCTTTTATTTTCCATTTTTAAAAAGAAAATATACAGCTACTGACTACAGTCCCATGGCTAACTATGGATCTGTAAACATGTTAGTCAACCAGAAACATTACTAATACTTTTCAAGAAAGTGCCTCATTTGTGCTGTCTCCCTTGTTAAGCACAATTATATTGTATTTCATCCAAGATCAGATCAGCTAAAGTTCTAATTTCATGACCATATACAAAGCTTACAATTAAAAGCCATGTCCCCTGAAAACAGCCAATTTTGGCATGATTGGTATAGAATGATAATCTTAAAGAATGACATTTGTGAGGCGCAATTGCTGTTCCCCAAAGTTTCTCTATGTTACTCAGTGAACACTAATGATATTTAGTAGAAAATCAGGTTTGAATAGTGGCCTCAGTGTTTTCTCCTTATTTTGCCCCTATAATAATAGCCTCACAGCATACATATTGGTAACTGTAACTATGAACTGCTGTAAACCAATACAAGGTAAATAATGACATGGGGTCTTTATAGACATTAAAATGTTATGATGTCTAAATATTCCAAGGCATCCAAGCACAAGTCTGATTACATAAAGACCACAGAATTAGACTTGATCTCTAGATCTTTGATAGTAAATTTAATTACAGTCCCCTATGGCTTCAAATTTAAGATAGTTGAAAACAAGGCATTTTCTATTAAATACAATTCCCTTCCTCTGTGGCTCGTATGAGAAAAATGTAGCTTCTAAACAAGGGGGCCAAGTTAAAATTTTTAAAGGAAGTGGGACTGGTCAGTTTCTCAATGAGAAAAATAGTAAAGTGGGGAGAGAGGAAAAGTGCGGGGGAAGGATAGTAAAAGCAGATGGGCATTTGTTCATCTGAATTTTGCAAACCAGATGCCATAATCTTTCATTCTGTTCTATGTTAAATCCACCCAAATAAGAATTTGTTGAAACTATATCACTCTTTCCCCCTCTCATTTTCCTTTCCTCTAGGCTTGCATTCAGAGTACTCCATACAACTGGAGGCTTTTGCCCCATAGTCCATCTCTTGCTGATTGTCTTATTCACATTTTCCCCCTTATCAAAAGGAAAGCGCTACTTTAATGTTATTAGAAAACTGGTAAGTGATAAGATTCATCTAAGAAAGTTTTAATTTATCAATAGACTGGTAATTCGTCCCCTGGACATTGAGTAGTCTTAGTAAACATCAGTGGCAAAAGGTGGCCCTCCATTATGCTCACTGACTTTGCTCCATCATGCTTCTTGGGTTTGCTATTTGTTTGTCATCTTTTCTATGCATCAGATAGGATCTCTGTCCTGGTTCCAGTGTTCTCTAAGGACCTTCTGGCATTAACGGTTATACTTAAAAGAACACCAAGTGAAGTGAAACTGGAGTAAGTGTTAGGTTATGTAGACATCTGCTACAGGTAAATTCAAGATCCAATATAGATTGGATAATGACTAGATTTGGCTATTTATATTGGTTAAATTAAGCTAAAGAGTTCCCAAAGTTCTACCTTGGTCAGACGGTGTCCCCTGCCTTCTTGATTAATATATGATTAAACTGAATAAGAAACATCACCAAGGGTGGCTACTTTCCCATTATTTCATTTGCTGGCATCCTACAATAAATAGCTAAACTGGTGTCTTTGAATGAGAAATGTTATTTGCAAAAGAGACTTAATGACACTGTTCTAGACTCCAGGAACTTTTCAGATATCTACACTTTACAGTAAATTTTTACCATTGCTCCCATACTGCTAATTGAAGATTTTTAAGTGCTGATTGCTTATGTCATAGACTCTGTTAGAACAAAACAGGCAGTGTTAACATACTCTTTTCATGCTGACATCTTGATGGCTTCACTTATTAGACATTATGAATATTTCCCCTTCAGTGTCTTTAATGATTACGCTGCAACACAATCCCCAATGGTGCATTTCACACTTGAGCATAATCATTAGAGACATAATTCAGTCCACACATATGAATTACAGTGGTGTCCACACACACAAAAATAATAGCATGCTTTAACTAATACATGAGACTGGAAGAATCAGTCAGTGTGGTGGAGAAGAAAAATCAAGCCACTGGTTTGGCATCATTTAATAGACAAATAAGTTGGTTGATTGAATTTTTCGGTTTTCAGTGAGTTTTCTAGTCATTGTGAAGTTCAAGGCTTTATTGAAAAAGTAAAGCCCATGTTACACTTAAATTTCATTTTAGAGCATTTAGATATAATCACTGTATGTGTTACTCATCACAATTTTAACATATGAAGCATGTTAAAAAAATTCTAGAGTCTGCATTATGCCAAATATCAAGATAAAAACTTAAAAATTCAGTCATCTGATTATTTCTTAATTTTAAACTATCTGGCAGCATTTAGTTAGGAGTTCTTAACCTGGGCTCCACGAACTTTGTTGTTTTTGGTTTTTTTTAATATATACAATTGGTTTCCTCTGGATTTATGCATTTAAAAACATTCTGTGAAGTTCAAAAGCTTCACCAGCCTGCCAGAGGGGACTGTGACACAAAAAGAGGTTAAGAACCTTTGATTTAGACTAAGGATGCGGAACCATTAGTTCTTAACTTAGTTTCATCCCACTCACAAGGCAGGTACCAAGAATCAAAATCCTTACTTGTGCCTATTGTTGGGAAAATGCTACAGTTTTAAGTTTTTAGCAGCAGTGCCTGAAAAGGCCACAAGATGGTGATTGTAGGAACATAGGTCCAGAAGGGAACTTAGACATTATCAGTAAGGAAGCTAAAGTCCAGAAAGTTAACTGACTTGCCCAGGATCACATGGGCATTAAATGGCAGAGCCACATTCAACTTTGAGTATAAGTTCAACACCCTTTCCCTCTGTAACAGGCTGCTTTTTCTTTTCCCCATTTGTCTTTGTCTTTGTAGTTCTTTGTGTTCTGGACTCTGCCTGCCTTTATTTCAAAATTTCTCTTCTTTGCTATTTGTTGGGGCAAAGAGATATTCCCATGTTTCCCTTTATGACTCTTTGCATATGTCTCTCTTCTCTTCATTTTATTAAAATTCTTATTACATGATACTAATAAGTTAAAATGCTCTCTCATGCTTCTACATGTTTCAACTAGCTATAATAAATATAAATGTGAAGTAGGTTGTCTTGTCATTTTGTTCATTAACATTTTAAAAGTAGATGAATGAGACTTCTCCTTTAAAGAAATCTAATGTTTTGTGGGTTTTGAAGAAAAGTAATTTATGCAGCCCTGTATTATATATTTTTGTATTTTGGATTACTGACCCTCAACAGAAGAAAAAAAAATAAAGGTTCTCAAAAACTGATCGAGACACAAAATTTAAAATTCAGCCCTAGGTCATGGCTTAAGAAGCCTCTCACAGGTTAGACAGATTTTCATTACAAAAGCATACCAATTATCAAACAAACTATTACCTAAATCTGTAAATTTAGCCTTTTTCATTGTTGAGCTAGAGTTTTGATGAAGAGGATTGAAACCAAGACAAACTTGAGAACATTTAACTTTTTTTCCCCTTTTTTTGTACTCTCATTGAGGCTACTCTACTTGATTAAGACCTTTCTCTTTCTCTCAGACCCTTTATTCTCCCTCTGTTTGATCCTACAATGAAGTCTGTGTCTTCTGTCAATAGTACCACAGTCTACTGCCAAGAAAGCAACTGTGGTATCACAAATTCGATATTATGATTCCAGGGCAAGCTCAAACTAGGGTTTGGAGAAGAACGTTGCTAAGATGTTTTCTAAGGGAAAAGCACTCCCCTCATCAATCATGAAAATGCTTGATCTCAACCCTGCCAAGAACACTGTGTTTTATGCCATAGAGCAACCATAAGAATTTTTCCACTATAGTTGAGCCAGGGTCTCTCTTCCACTGGAGGTCTGAGACTGGGGCAAAGGGAAGTGGATCATGGGGTAAGATGCTTCAGTTCATCTGGATAGTCACAAAGCAACCTAAGAGGAAAGGAAAATAAGAGAAAAAAGCGAACAACATAAATGTTCAGCCAAATCTTATTTTAGAGGATGAAGCACAGAATAGAATGAAAGATTATGACATCTCATTTACAAAGATCTAATTAACAATAGCTCACTTGATTCTTAGATCATTATAATAGTCTCAAATAGAAATTAGGAGAAAGCAAAGAATAATTAGGTTAGCTATTATGCAAACAATATTTGTACCTCAAGATATTGTCTCAGCATTAGTGTTGCATTAGTACTGATAGTATATCTCATTCCCTGTGAATACTGTACTCCAGCCATATGTGTACCACTTATGTTCTTTATAAAATGAAAGGGATGGACTAGAGCAGGGTTTCTTAACCTTTCCTATATCATGGACCTCTTTGGCAGCTTATAGACCCTGTCTTAGAATCATTTTAAATAATTAAAGGAAGTGCTAGTAAAGATTTCCCATCCAAGTTCACAGATCCTCTAAAATCTATTCATAGAGCCTCAAGGAGTCTCTGGACTCTAGGTTAAGGACCCCAGAGCTAGATGATATCTAAGGTACCTGGTATCTCTAAATGTATGATTCTTTGATACTTGGATGGCTATAATGTTATTAGCATGAGTCTTGGCTCCTCTGGTTGCCTCTATGGGAATTACAAACTAAATAAATGCGTAATTAAATGAGGTGCTGACATATTTCAATATCTGTTTGGATTGTCCACTGTAATCCTACTCTAATATCTTATCATAGTGCAAAGGTAACCCTGGGTTCTCAAGGGCCATGCATGTAGCTCGAAAGTTCTAGGGAGATCCTTTGAATATGGCTCAGCTACAGATTAAGCCTTTCTTCTAAGGAAAAACTACCTAAATAAGGAGAAACTCATTACTGAAAGTCAGACATCCACTGATCATCTTATTGTATGTTTTTATTTTTTAACCATACAACTCATGAAACTATCTCTGTTAGTGAAGGGAGTACCTACCCTAAATAAATTACAGATCTTTCGAACTGCCAAAGGAAATATATTGGTTAGATTCTCTATCAAATTCCAAACGTTGTCCCCCAAATTGCTAAAATGAGTGAAACTGTTCATTTTTTCCTGCGATTTCCAGTGAGTCAAATTAATATGTAGACCTAGAGTAGATTCAAGCCATGTATATGTAGCATTTGCCTGTTTGAGATTATTGGGAATCAGTGACCAGTAACCTCAAAACTATTGTTTTAAAAACATTTGGGCATTATACTAAATGTTTCAGACATGCTCTGTTTTAAAAAAAATCCAATACAAGGGACCATTCTCCTTCAGCTTTGGCTTTTAAAGGTGCAGATTTTTCTGTCCTCCACAAGCGGAGAGTGCCAGTGTATGAATCAATTGTAGTGCAGCTATGAGAAAGGCTACAGAGAGTAATTGTAATATATAATAGGTAGAGCGCTTATTAGAAGAAGCTCAGAGAAACAGTTCACTGAAATAGTTGTCAGCCCCTTTTTAAAGAAGGAAAAAATGGAGATCACTAAGAAATGAAAAGAGGATAAATCATTTGGCCAAAATCCAACAACAAACAAGAACAGAATTCGCCCATTCCAATGAGAATGCACAGAGAGTGGGACATTAAGAGTTGTGTATGCATTATGCAAATCATCGTGTAAACAATTGTTCTTTTATATTATTTAGTACCAACAGATGATTTACATTTTCTATTATAAATCACACACAACTATTTTACATATTAATTAGTAAAGTTGCCCACCCCATAAAGTATAACCACGACACTTAGCAACATCTGGTTTCTTAAAAAGAATGCTCAGCTAGCCAAGCAATCTGATTTTCTACTGTCAATGAATGATTAATAACTCCAACACAAACACTCAGGGCATATATAAACTTCAGCGCAATAGTGGGAAAAAAATGTACCCTAAGATAATGAAGAAATGTAACGGCTGTACAACCAGAAGACAAACATATCCAGTGTGAGCCCCAGAAATGTTGAAATACATTGAAGACATGAATTCATAGGTCTAAGATTTGTTTTAAATGATCATCCACAGTCTTCAAGGTGTTTCCAAACCAACTGACTACATTCCAAATCCTGCTTCATTCAGACCCTCTCCTTCAAATGGTCCTAGGATAAGAACAAATATCATTCTTCCTGTAAATTTCTTTCAGAGTTGGGCCTCAAGCCAGAACCTAATTTGGGTTTTGATTTAAAACAATTGTTTGTAAAATAAAACAACATAACTCAAGTTAGGAACTTCAGCCACTCAAGCTCCATTTCAGGGCCCTTGGAACTAGGTTCATTATACTTTAGAGACTAGGGATGCTTGGGGAGGTCCAGCTGCTCCTGATTACCTTGTAGCCCATAGAGATGGGGATAACATGGCTATTCTTGCTGCCTAAGGAACACTAAAATCATCCCATGGTAGATGAAGGAACAGAATTCTGTTCACTGTTCCAACCTAACAGGGACAACTCACTTTTCTCAAACCAGTCATGTCCACTGCCTGTTTTTGTTCCCTCAAACTCAAATGTTTTTATTTTCATTTTATTTTTCCAGACCTGGAATTTTTAGTGCAAAAACTCCCAACACTGATATAAGTGGGCAATTCTTCTCTAATTTACATTCTTAGAAAGTTGTATGGGGACCTGGGAAACTAAATGACTTACTGTCAGTTGCAAAGGATCACATAACCAAAGTCAAACCAGGTCTTCCCAATCCCAAGGCTGGCCCTTTACACCACTTTTCTATATCCTTTTTATGGAAGGAAAATTGATTCCAGAGATGTAAATTATACACATCTATCAGTTTTGTAATTCAAGTCAACAGATGCATTTGGTGAATTACAATCCTTGAGATTTCATTAGGATGAGAAGCTCTCAGCATAGGAACACCTTCTACCACTGCACATGCACAATTTATTGGTAACTTCTAGTCTTAGGAAGTTGCCCATTGATAATGAGTATGTGATGGAGACAAGACCTAAACTCAAGTGTCCCTGAGTCTGACTGGCCCTCTATGAACTATACCATGTTGTTTCCCATTTCTGTTTAAAAATAATTTAGCAAATGAAACAATAAATAAGTTTGGTACTAGTTATGGCACATATCATGAATGGTCAGTAGACATCTAAATGATCAGGTGGAATTTTTTTAATAGCTGCAGGTTCCCTGGCTGTTTGCCCAAGTTAATATTTTTCCTATGTTCCTACCCTGTTCCTCTCATTCCCCCTCAGTCATTCTGTTTCAGTAAGATGAGGAAATCATTACCAATGATGAAACAGAAACCATGCACACTTAGAGACTAGTCTGAAAAATGTAGCAGGGCTTAAGAAAGATCTGGAGGTAAAATGCAAAGTCAATGGGACTACAAATTACTAAGAAGCAAGGAGTAGAAGTTAAGGAACTTTCCATACAGTTTGATAATACATAAATGACCAATAAACATTTGATTTTCCTTTCTGCTTTAGAGGCTCTCCTAACCCTCCTGATAATGTTCTTTCCTGGCTATCTACTGCCTCTTTAATCTATTACTTCCCATAGCAAGAGGCATTCTCTATTTTAAACATCAATAGAACTTTTTGTTTTGTTTCATTTTGTTTTTTGTTGAAGTTTCTTTTCCCCAAGGAACTTGGTTCTTTATTTGGAATGCAAAGTAATGAATTTCATTGCATACTTTTTTTTAGAAATTGGATTTTAGAAATTCAGATTTTTCAGTGGGCATGGGTGGCTGGGCATTTGCCAGTCTTGAGGCCCCTCAGGCTCTGCAGCTGCAGCCATCCCAATGCCGATGAAGGGGCACTTCCCCATCTGCCGGACTCTGCAGTACCTGAGCCAGGGCGACATGGTGTTTAAGAGCTTGGTCAAAGTTATGATGGAAAATTACAATACCCGTGAGGAGCTGAGTGAGGGAGCCAGAGCACACTGCCTTCTTTGATGCGGGCATGCTGTGCTTGGTGGTCCTGTGCCAGTGTCTCCCATGTCTCACAATTGATACCAAAGTTCTTTAGAGAGACCTTGAGACTGTCTTTGTGTCAATTCTTCTGACTACCATGAAATTTGTGGTTTTCGACATTCCTCAGATTCAGTACAAAAACCCCTGGGTACAGATCATGATGTTTAAGAACATGACATCATCATCATTTCTGTGGTTTTGTTTAGATTCTGGTGAACAGGTCCTGGTAAATGTGGAGGGCAAGAGCAACAAAGAGGTCGACCATACAGCATATCAAAAAGATCCTGGGGAAAAATGAGGAAGTCCTCAAGATAGAGGAGCTAGAGAAAAAGAAGCTTTCTCACCCAGCTAATTTTGGACCCAAAAAGTATTACCTGTGGGAATTTATCTGTGAAGTGGAAGGACAGGTCCCCTGTCCAGTCAAAGAGATGACTGGCAAGTACAAAGCTGTTCTGAAAGCCAGGGCTCAAGACTGAGGGCCCACAGGTAGAGACTCCTGGTACCTGGGACATCCAAGCTTGTGCTGAAAGACAAAGGCCTTAGAGACCAAGTGATGGAGAGAACAGGTGCTCACATGGTGTCTGCAACTGGTAAACTCCCAGGTCTCTCTCCAGAACCCAGGAAAGCCCAAGCTACCCTGTATTCAAAAGGGCCCCATTTTAGACACTAACACAAGGCTAGAGGAGCAAGAAGACAAAGCAAGGCTAGGGGATTTAAATGAAAAGACTTAGTTTGCTAATGAAACACTTTATATCGACTCTTTTAAAAAAATAAATTCGGATTTTTCTTTGAAATCAGAGAGTTCTAGCTTTTTTTCTCTTCCCTGACACTTCAATTCTGCCAATCAAATGACCCCACATTTACTTATATGGCATGATTCTTCTCATCAACCCATTCATGGCATGAGTTACAGTATCCAGTTAGAAGTTGGAGGGGAAGGGGAAGGAACAAGCATTTATTGAAGTAAGTGGCCAAGCCCTGTGAGGATACAGAGAAATGTGAAAAATAGTCCATGCTCGAAAAAAGCTCACAAGGGAAGACAACATGCAAGCAACTATATACGAACAAGCTATATAGAGCATGAATTGGAGATCCTCATCAGAGGGAAGGCACTAGAATTAAGAAAAGCATTCTTTAGAAGGGGGAATTTTAGCTGGGACTTGAAGAAGAAAGGGAAGCCAAATGGTGGGTATGAGGAGGGAAAGCATTCCATGTACGCGGGGCAGCTAGTGAGAATACCTGGAATCTGAAGGTTGAATGTTTTGTTCAAGGAACAGCAAGGAGGCCAGTATCATTGACTGAATAGGAGAGTGGGACTACAAACCAGGAAAGTGATAGCAGCGGTGGCTCTATAACCATCTGTGTCTCTCTATCACTAGCTTAAATGGAAGCTGGAAACCTCAAGGATTTTTTAAAAGGTCTTCATTTTCTTTATAATGGGGAACTAGCCCTTGGGAATCTTGCCTTCAGAGCATATTCTGCCTGATGGCAACCCCAGTGGTTGCTTGAAGTGCCTGCTTCTAGAAATATGGAATGGAGGTCCCTATCCTCCACTTCAGGACATGTGCAGGTATTTTATGACTTTCCTTTTGCCTTACTATGTAATGGTAAATGCATTTTAAGTGCCTGCTGAGCCAAAAATGAATGTGCATACAAGAGTCACTGAGAAGCCAAATCTCTTTCCTTCCTGTTTGAACATAAAGGGTAAGGATAGTTCTTAAGCTCCATAAGTCTCTCCTAGGCAAACTGTATCAGGAATGGGGCCACCTCCCTTTTATGTTTCCTTTCCTTTGGTACAGTGACTGGTGAGATCCCAAAAGGGTGGAAAAACTATCAGAGGTCTGGCAGTCAAGCATAGGAAGCAGCTCAAGACACCTGCTTGAACCAGCCCAGAAGTGGATAGATCTGGCAGTTGAGATGTCTTTTCCTCCAAGGAAGACAGATTCTCCATCCATTAGCTATGCTGCATTCCCAAGTGAACTTGGTCATTCCCCAATTAATAAATGGTCAAAGGATATGAATAGGCAGTTTTCAGAGGAAGAGAATAAAGATATCTATAGTCACATGAAAAAATGCTCTAAATCACTATTGATTAGATAAATGCAAATCAAAACAACTCTCAGGTACCACATCTCTCCTGTCAGATTGGCTAACATGTCCAAACAGGAAAATTATAAATGCTGGAGAACATGTGGGAAAATTGGAACACTATTGCATTATTGGTGGAGTTAATGAACTGATCCAACCATTCTAGAGAGCAATTTGAAACTATGTCCAAAGGGCTATAAAAATGTGCATACCCTTTGACCCAGAAATACCACTTCTAGGGCTGTACCCCAAAGAGATCATATAAGGGGGAAAAGGACCCATATGTACAAAAATATCTATAGTGGCTCTTCTTGTGGTAGCAAAGAATTGGAAATCAAGGGGCTGCCCATCAGTTGGGGAATTACTAAACAAACTGTGGTATATGAATGTGATAGAATACTATTGTGCTACAAGAAATGAGGAGCAGACAGACTTCATAAGAACCTGGAGAGTCTTATATGATCTCATGATGAGTGAAGGGAGCAGAACCAGGAGAATATTGTGCACAAACACAGACACATTACTTCTGTGATGACTAACTTTAATTGTCTTGGCTCTTCTCAACAATGCAAGGTTCTAAGACAGCTCCAAAAGACTCATGATGGAAAATGCTATCCACATCCAGAGAAAAAATTACAGAATCTGAATGCAGATTGAAACAAACTGTTTGCTCTCTCTCTTTTTTCTTTGTTATTTTATTTTATCTTTGGTTTTGTTACATCTTTCTCATGGTTCATTTCATTGGTTTTAATTCTTCTTTACAACTTGATTATTGGAAAAATAAGTTTAATGTGAAGGTATATGTAGAACCTATATCAAATTACATGCTGGTCTTGGGGGTGAGGGGGGAGGAGAAGGAGGGGGAGAAAATTTGAAACTCAGAAACTGGTGGAGCTGAGTGTTGTAAACTAAAAAAAGAATTAATTAATTTTAAAGAAGAAATTAACTCGGTAGGTGAATGCTTTGCAGCAGCTACTTTAAGTTTGAGACTGGTCTTCCCAAGGACCCAGGTGGTAGGGGAAAAATCGTGCCCCCATTTGATGGGGGTGGGGGAGGAAAGACATGTTCATACTTCTTTCTCTTTTTCTTTTTCGACAATAGAATCAGTAAGGCAATAAACACAACATGAACGATAATCGTGAATATGCCTATGTAGTTCTGTATCACCAAGTATGAGAGACTCTCCATAAAGAATGTAAAAGAAGTGTAACATTTACTCAGACACCAGCAAATCATATCCCATAACGAAATGTTCAGCTCCCACAGCCAGTCCGCCCACTTTATCATAGCAAAAAGGAGCTTAAAACACCATGTCACAGCCTGGAAAGTCACCATCCCCAAACCTCTCTGACCCCCCTGCTGGGGTCTTCCCAAGACAAACTCGCAGTACAGCTAAGTCAGCCTGTTCAGTTCTAACCATCATGAGGGCGACCACTAGCAGCCATAACATCTTCCTCTCTCTCTCTCTCTCTCTCTCTCTCTCTCTCTCTCTCTCTCTCACTCTCTCTCTCTCCTCTCTCTCTCTCTCTCTCTCTCTCTGCATTTTCTATGACATAACTTCCTTTTCCTGTCAGGAAGTTCCTTCCACCATGTAACTAGGCTTCCTGTGACATAAGCAGGTCACATGGCCTATTAATGGATGGGAAAGAGCTTCAAATCAAAATTGGTAATACAGCAATCAGGGGTAAGTGACTTGCACAGGGTCACACAGCTAGTAAGTGGCTGAGACTGCATTTGAAGTCAGGTCTGCCTGACTCCAGGGCTGGTGCTCTATCTACTGTGCTACCTAGTTGCCCCTCTTGCTATATATTTCAATAAATATCCCTTTTTAAAATCTCATTGGTGTTAATTACATATCAATTGGGTAAAATAATAGTGAGACACTAATTAATGGAATCAGTAATATTGAGCTAATAAGTGTCATTGGGCAATTAACATTAGGGAGAAACACACCGGAACGGGGGCTCAAGTTGATAGCATTAGGAAAAAAACCCTGACTCTCAGAGGTAACCCTAGAACCCTGATGGGGGGATGGAACAGAAGTCTCACTCAGGAAACCCAACCTGCTGATTTGTGTAGAGGAAAGGGAAGATTGGGAAAGAGTAAGTCTTGAGCCTCCCTACATCTTGGCAACCTGCATTGATGGCATTTCATTGGTGATCTGCATATTATTAGCTACTGTAGGCTGCTGACTGACATTTGGCATGCTGGGTCCATGATAATGTTCTTTTCTGGACTGTACTCTATAAGATAGTGATCAGATACTTCAGGGTTTCATGTTTTTATTGTTTATCACATCCATTTGTGTCCTTAACTTCTCTTTCTTCTATGTATAGTATGGTTTACTCTCCTAGTACTCTTAGAGGTCACTCAGTCACTAATTTTTAAATTTTTTTTAACAACCAAAATATTGCCCATCCTCAATTGAGGATGAAAGAAAAACAAAACCCCTGTTACAAACATGTATAGTCAAGCACAACAAATGTCCACATTGGCCATGTTTAAAAAAATATTTGTGTGTGTATACATGTATACATACCTACATATATATGAAAAGATATAAATATATTTATAAATAAAATAAATATGTATATATATGTATATGTATATATACATATATATACATACATATACATCTCATTCCTCACTCTGAGTCTTTCACTTCTCTATCAGCAGGTGGGTAGCATATCCTCTGGACATTTGTCCCCTAGAATAGTGGCTGGTCATTACATTGATCAGAGTTCCTAATTATTTCAAAGTTGTCTGTCTTTAAACTATTGTTGCTTTTGTAGAAATTGTTCTCCTAGCTCCTTGCTCACTTCATTTGCATCTGTTCATTTAAGTTTTCCAGGTTTCCCTGAAACCACACGCTTCATAATTTCTTACAGCACAATAGTATTCTATTATATTTCTATACCATAACTTGCTCAGCCATTTCTCAATTGATGCCCACCCCCTCAGATTCTAATACTTTGCCACTTCAAACAGAGCTATAAATAGCTCTGTACATCTTTAGTTAGAATTTGTTTTGCTTATGACCAATCTCTTCCTTAATTTATCCTCCTCCTAATTTCCCTTTCCTTCCTGTTTCTCTATTCAGCGAAATGTAATTCTGTACCCAACTCTGTGTATTCTTCCCTCCTTTGACCTGTTCAGGTGATAGTGACATTCAAGTTCTGCCCATTCTCCCCACCCCTTCTTGTTTGTATCGACTTCTACTTGTGATTGTGTGAGATAATTTTCTCCATCCTTTCTCTCCCCATCCTCCCTACCATATATTCCTTTTCTTTTCCCTTTCCTTTATTCATCAAGGAATAACTGAACCACTCCTAGGTCCTCTAATTAGATATCCTCCAGGACTGATGATGATGATGATGGGACACTAGAAGCAGAAGCCTGCTAACTTTGGCTTGGCCCCAAGTAAATTCTTACATTATAGGGTGCTAAAGTGTCCATCACTCCCTGCTGGCAGTGACTTGACAATAACTCCAAATTCACTTTCTGCATGTATCCCCACCATAGGGCAAGGAAGAGATAGGCAAATAAAGTACTAGAAGCAGCCTACAGTATTTGATAGCAATCCAAAGAAGAGGTACATACTGACCGTAACAATAATCCTGGGTTACGTGTCTTTATTCATATGCTAGCATTAGCTAAACATTTCTCAAGAAAGGTACATGTAGAAATATCTCCAGAAAGTCCTCTATATCCTTCTGTGCTTTGAGGATAATTGTTTTCCTTCAATCTCAGGATTCCATATGTTTTAGAAATTGAAAACTGGTTAATATTACTTTAAGCCACAGAAAACAAGCTAACACTTCCAAGTGAAATCATATTATCTTGAGTGATACTCATTTTATTAATAACTTCCTTGTTCAACAGTTTTCTCCCTTTGGGTTTATACAATTGAGTTTATTTAGAGAAGTGATATATTGAAATGGGCACCCCACAAATTTAGTTAGTATTATTATTTCCATTCTTAAGATAGGGAACTGAAAGAGGTTAACCAATATACCAAAGTGGGACCCTTCCCCCAAAACAGGCTCTTGGCAAATAATATCAGGGATGTATTTCACAGAGGAGAATGAGAACATAAAGAGAAGAGATGCAATAATCCGTCACACCCAGAAATGGAATGTCTCCTCTTCTCTCTTTCTGATATGATACATTACAGTTATTTTCTGATGAAACAAACCCCTTAAATGATATAAAATTAGGGAGTAATAACACTATGAAGAATTTGGGGGCCATAGTGTAATGGGTAGTTGACTCAGAAAACATGGTTTTAAGTCTTATCTCTGACATTGACTAGGTGTGTAACTATGAACAAGGCATTTAACTTTTCTGAGCCTCAGTTTCTTCATCTGTAAAATGCAGATTGTAATGCCTCCATTCAAAGGCTTGTTTTCAGGAAAGAGCTTTATAAATTGTAAGGTGCTATACAAATGTAAGCCTTAACAGGCATAACTTGCTTTACGCAAACCCACTATGCATGTTCTAATCTGGATCACTCACTTCACAAAAGGATTCATAAGAAGGCGTCAATACCAAATTTCTCTCCTGCATTTAAATTATAATTAACAAAAATTTCATTTACAGCCAACTTTTCAGAAATCCTTGGCATATAAATTTAGCTACAAGTATATTACACTGCTAGGACATGACATGGCACCTAGAGTAGTCTGGTATTTCTTCTCTTTTAAAAAATGTAGACATATGCATATAATAGATGCTTAATTTGTCTAAATGAAGCAAAAACAATCAAATACAAAGAAGATTCAAGGTATTTGGGTTCTTAGCAAGATTTCTGGCTAATACGTAACTTTGAACAAGGTACATCACCTCTTTTCACAGTTTCTCCATCTTTGATTAGGATGAATTAAACCTGCCCCACCCCCTTCATAGGCATGTGAAAGCTTTCCAGAAAAAAAAAAGATGTAAAAATTTGGGATGTTGTTGTTGCTATGGCCGTGCTAGACTTGGGCATCCATTCTGGTCCCTCTCTCAGAGAACATATCCTTCACGAGAGGTGCCTCAGGGAAGCGGGTTCAGTCTCAATCCAGTATATATAATCTATATTCCTCTTGTTGAAATTTAAATGCATTACTTCTTATTGTATGTAGGTGTGTGTTTTAAGGATGGCATGGAGTGATATGATCTGAGATCTGGACTGTTCATCATAATTGTTGCTGTTTGTTCTTTGTTCTTGAAGAGGACCATGACATCAGGAAGGTGAAGCCACGATTTACAAGTGAGTTGGATTTAAGCGAGGGAGGGCTGTGCAAAGTCACCAGCCTCACTTTCTTCTTAGCAGCCATATGGGTCCAGTGGCCAGATATAGATCAGGATGACTGGAAATGGCTCCCATTCATCATAGAGAAGGATAATCACATTGCTTACCTGGGGACTTCAGAGGTGTGAAGATGGGGAAAGTGAGAGGAACATTCAAGATTCAGGACCACCAAGGCTTTAGGATCTTTCTTCCAGTCTCCAAGAGGAGTATTCAGGCTAGAATTATGTCTGTATGCTTCTCCTCAGATATGTCTAGTGTAGGGATATGATTTTAGAGGTTCAGAAGGAAAATCCAGTCTCCCAGTTACTGACTATGTGGCTGTGGGAAAGTAATTTAACCTAAATCTCAGTTTCCTCATCCTTAATCTGTTTCACTTCCTCATTTTTGTTGTTGTTGTTGTTTAGGCCATTGGCCTGGTTTTTATTTTTTTTAATTATTTTTTATTTATTTAATATTTTTAGTTTTCAGCATTGATTTCCACAACAGTTTAAATTACAAATTTTCTCCTCATTTCTACCCTCCCCCAACTCCAAGATGGCATATATTCTGATTGCCCCATTCCTCACTCAGCCCTCCCTTCTGTCACCCCACTCCCCCATCCCCTTTTCCCTTACTTTCTTGTAGGGCAAGATAGATTTCTATGCACCATTGCCTGTATATCTTATTTCCTAGTTGCATGTAAAAACTTTTTTTGGAACATCTGCTTTTAAAACTTTGAGTTCCAAATTCTCTCCCCTCTTCCCTCCCCATCCACCCTCCCTAAGAAGGCAAGCAATTCAACATAGGCCACATATGTATCATTATGCAAAACCCGTCCACAATACTCATGTTGTGAATGACTAACTATATTTTGCTCCTTCCTATCCTATCCCCCTTTATTCATTTTTCTCCCTTGACCTTGTCCCTTTTTGAAAGTGTTTGCTTTTGATTACCTCCTCCCCCATCTGCCCTCCCTTCTATTATCCCCCCTTTTTATCTCCTTCCTCCTTTTCTGTGGGGTAAGATACCCAATTGAGTGTGTATGTTATTCCCTTCTCAGGTCAAATCTGATGAGAGCAAGATTCATTCATTCCCCCTCACCTGCCCCCTCTTCCCTTCCAACAAACTGCTTTTTCTTGCCACTTTTTTGTGAGATAATTTACCCATTTTATCTCTTCCTTTCTCCCTCTCTCAATATATTTCTCTCTCATCCCTTAATTTGATTTTATTTTTTAGATATCATCCCTTCATATTCAACTCACCCTGTGCCATCTATCTATCTATCTATCTATCTATCTATCTACCTATCTATACGTATATATTCCCTTCAGCTACCCCAATACTGAGGTCTCATGACTTATACACATCATCTTTCCATGTAGGAATGTAAGCAAAACAGTTCAACTTTAGTAAGTCCTTCATGATTTCTCTTTCTTGTTTACCTTTTCATGGTTCTCTTGATTCTTGTGTTTGAAAGTCATATTTTCTGTTCAGCTCTGGTCTTTTCACTGAGAAAGCTTGAAAGTCCTCTATTTTATTGAAAGTCTGTATTTTGCCTTGGAGCATGATACTCAGTTTTGCTGGGTAGGTGATTCTTGGCTTTAATCCTAGCTCCATTGACCTCCAGAATATCATACTCCAAGCCCTTTGATCCCTTAATGTAGAAACTGCTAGATTTTGTATTATTCTGATTGTGTTTCCACAATACTCAAATTGCTTCTTTCTGGCTGCTTGCAGTATTTTCTCTTTGATCTGGGAGCTCTGGAATTTGGTGACAATATTCCTAGGAGTTTTCTTTTTGGGATCTTTTTCAGGAGGTGATCAGTGGATTCTTTCAATTTCTATTTTACCCTCTGGCTCTAGAATATCAGGGCAGTTCTCTTTGATAATTTCTTGAAATATGATACCTAGGCTCTTTTTTTGATCATGGCTTTCAGGTAGTCCAACAATTTTTAAATTATCTCTCCTGGATCTATTTTCCAGGTCAATGGTTTTTCCATCGAGATATTTCACATTGTCTTCCATTTTTTCATTCCTTTGGTTCTATTTTATATCTTGATTTCTCATAAAGTCACTAGCTTCCACTTGCTCCAATCTAATTTTTAAGGTAGTATTTTCTTCAGTGGTCTTTTGGACCTCCTTTTCCATTTGGCTAATTCTGCCTTTCAAGGCATTCTTCTCCTCATTGGCTTTTTGGAGCTCTTTTGCCATTTGAGTTAGCCTATTTTTAAGGTAGTATTTTTTTGGGTCTCCTTTAGCAGGTCATTGACTTGTTTTTCATGGTTTTCCCATATCACTCTCATTTCTCTTCCCAATTTTTCCTCTACTTCTCTAACTTGCTTTTCCAAATCCTTTTTGAGTTCTTCCATGGCCTGAGACCAGTTCATGTTTTTCTTGGAGGCTTTTGATGTAGGCTCTTTGACTTTGTTGAATTCTTCAGGCTGTATGTTTTGGTCTTCTTTGTCACCAAAGAAAGATTCCAAAGTCTGAGTCTGAATCTGCGTCCATTTTAGCTCCCTGTTCATGTTCCCAGCCAACTACCTGACCCTTGAGCTTTTGTCAGGGTATGACTGCTTGTAGAGTAGAGAGTACTTTGTCCCAAGCTTGAGAGGCTGCACTGTTGTTTTCAGAGCTATTTCTACACAGCAAGCTCTGCCATACCAGCACTACTCCTCCCCCAAGAACCACCAACTCAAACAGTGACTCAGATCCAAGCAGGCTCTGCACTTCTGCTCTGATCTGCCACTTAATTCCTTCCACCAGGTGTGGAAGCAACTGCAGCTGTAGCTCTGTAAGCAGCCCCAGCCTGCACCACCTCCACCACCCCTGGGGTAGTGGCCCACTGTGAACTCCTTTCCCTCTGTCCCAGCAGCTTTTCCCACTAACCTTGTCTATTGTCTTTGGTTTTTGTGGGTTGAGAAGTCTGGTAACTGCCACAGCTCACTGATTCAGGGAGCTATGGCCTGTTTCGCCCAGCTCCCAGTCTGGTTCATCCAGGCACGGCCCATGCTGGACTCTGCTCTGCTCAGCTCCCAGCACAGTGTGATAGACCTTACCCAGCGACCATCCATGCTGTCCTGGGCTGGAGCCCTGCTTCCCTCTGCTATTTCATGGGTTCTGCAGTTCTAGAATTTGTTCAGAGCCATTTTTATAGGTGTTTGGAGGATCCTGGGGGACAGCTTTAGGCAAGTCCCTGCTTTCCAGCTGCCATCTTTCCATTTTCTCATTTTTAATGAGTCTCATTTTCCTCATTTTTAACCTGGGCAATGGTAGTACCTGAACTACCCATCTCACAGGGCTGTCAGAGCAAGTATTATTAAGATTTGCAAGTGTATTTAGTCATGTCCAACTCTTCATAACATTCGGGGTTTTCTTAGCAAAGATACTGAATGGTCTGCCATTTCCTTCTCCAGTTAGTTTTACAGATGAGGAAATTGAGGCAAACAGTGTTAAGTGACTTGGCCAGGGTCACACAGCTAGTAAGTACCTGAGGCCAGATTTTGAACTCAGGAAGATGAGCCTTCCTGACTCCAGGCCCAGCACTCTATCTACTGAGCCACCTAGGTGCCCAGGATTTACAAAAATTTACAAAACACTACATAAACATGAACTAAGATTATTATCAAAGTTCCTGAGAAATCTAATTAGTAATCAGATGGTTGCTTGATGAACATGGAAGTGGAATTAAAAATAAATCTTGGAAAATTGAGGGATATGCTATCTAGACTATGGTGAAACTTGAACAGTTATTTCTACTGTATCTCTCTAGTAACTGGATCACTTCTGTCTGCCAGATACAGTATTTGTCTCCATGAATGATGCTGGATAAGCACTCACAGCTCCAAGAGAACCACCATCCTTCTGTCTGCATCTGTCATTGCAACATCACCCTTCTTGTTACAAATCCTAAATTTACAGACTAATTTTCATTAATTACATTTTAGGTGGATGGCTTCCTGGTGACAGATAATAAGGTACCTCATATTCAGTATTCATCTCTCTTCAGATCTCATTGTAGAATGAGTTATTTCCAAAAAAAATTCCTGAAGCCAGCTAATCCTATACATGACATGTGGACATGCAGTAACTTCCTTTCATAGAAAATGTTGCTTCCTGATCTTATCTATAGATTTAAAGGTCTATTGTACATCATGGCTTATAATTTAGTGAGGAGGAGTAGAATGTCACCCAAAATTGCCTCAGGAGTTACTTAAGCATACAAGTGTCCTAAGTTGGCTATCCTTGATCCAAGATAATGAATTATTTGAGTTTATATACATCAGTTACTCTAATCAATATTCACAAGACTATAGCCCTAAAGTAAGAGGGACCTAAGACTGAGGACAAGAGAAAACTAAGGCAAAGGCCAAGAGGATGACAAAACATCATAGTTTGTTGAGACCCAAAAGAGGAGAGAGATATGTGAGGTAATGTGGGTGATGAGGGAAAAATGAGAATAATGACTAGAAACAACTAGATTGTTGTTCATGAGAGCAGACCCCAAAATCTGAAATAGTTTTAGAAAGAAATGTGGTAGGTTGTTTGGTTAAGGAGAGCACACTAAAAAAGAAGTGGCTCTCTCTATTCTACCCCTTCTCTCTGCTGTGACTATGGAAGATTTATATCATATAGGATTTTGACAAAGGTTTCCCACATAGGAACCCCATGTACCCCACATACACAGTTAAGAAATTTTGCCAAGGGGCAGCTAGGTGGCGCAGCAAGTAGAGCACCAGCCCTGGAGTCAGGAGGATGTAAATTCAAATCTGGCCTCAGACATCTGACACACTTACTAGCTGTGTGACCTTGGGCAAATCAGTTAACCCCAATTGCCCTGCCTTCCCCCCTCAAAAAAAATTCTGCCAAGAGGGCAACCTGAAAACAAGGTAGATCGAGAAAGATATGAGTAATTGTAACCCAAAACAGAAGCTTGGGGTAGACCCCTCAGCAAGTCCTGGGTGTGGTAACCCAAAACAAGAATGCTTTGGGGGGATCTGGGGCCTAAGGGAATTGGAAATACCTTGTAGACATCTCTGGCATTCCTAGAGAATAACTGAGGTCAAGCACTATTCTGGGTATGGAATAATTCCCCACACACACTCCTCGCACCGTATAATAAATAATTTCTCCTATGAGATTTATAATCAAAGGACCTAGGTTCAAGCACTAGTGTTACTATTTACTATGTGTGTGTCCTTAGGCAAATTACTGAAACTCTATGGAGTTCAGTTTCTTCATGTGAAAAATAAAGGGCTGTAATAGAGGCTCCCTAAGGAGGTGCCATCCAGCTCGGAATTTCTAGCTGTGAATATCATAATATTATAGCTAGCTCATTTATCACTAGCTATCTATAGCTCCAGTCTTACCTTGTTGTTGTTCAATCCTGCCTGAATCTTCATGGCCCCGTGGACTATATCATTCCAATATGGTCCATGGAGTTTTGTTGGCAGAGATATTTTAGTGGCTTCCCATTTCCTTCTCCAGTGCATTAGGGCAAACCAGAGGTTATGTGACTTACCCATGGTCAGATGGCTGTAGTTGGGATTTCACTTTCAAAGAGGACCAATGATATCACAAGTGATGTCTTGACTTTCGAGTGAATTGGATTTAAGTAAGGCAAAGTTGCACAAAGTCATCAGCCTCACTCTCTCTCTCAGAGTCATTGAAGTCCAGTGGCAAGACAAAAGTCAAGACAACAGGCAATTACCCAGGATGGGGGGATGACCTTGGTGTCTTACCAAGCTCTAAGAGCTCCACAACACCTGCTTTAGCTATCTTCATGGCCATTAAGACAATTGTTCTCAGCCACCCATTCCACCAGGGAAAGTCTTCACTCTTCACGTGCTTGGGTAGACATCCCCCTAACTCACTGAAAACCCTCAACTTGGTTTAGCCTGTCTGCCAAAACAGTTTTATTGAGGTGTGGCCACTGCGTAAGATACAGCTTCTTAGAGCCAGTGTCTGAGGCCAGATTTGAACTTATGCCTTCCTGATTCTAGTCCCAATGCTCTAACCACTGAGCAACCTAACTGCTTACATTACCAACTGCCTTGTGGACATCTCAAACTGGAGGTCCTGTTGACATCTTGAATTCAACCAGTCTAAAACAGAACTCATTTTATTTCCCCTGTTCCAAACGTTCCTATTACCATAGAGAACCCTGCTAATTGCCCAGTCATCCAGCCTCACAGATGTGGCATCATCCTCCTTTCTCCCACTCTCTCCACGTATTAATTATGTCAGCAAGTCCTGTTTCTACCTTCACAACATCCTTCTAAATGTCCCCTTCTCTCCACTCACACAAATACTACTGTGGTACAGGCTTCTATCATCCGGACTATTGTCATAGTCTTCTAATTGGTTTCCCTGACTCAAATCTTTCCCTTCTCCAGTTCATTCTCCACTCAGTGATCAAAGTGATTTTGTGATAGTATAGATCTGATCAAGTCACTCCATTTTTTCCTCCAACTCCCCTACTCATTGATCACCAATGGCTCTCTATTACTTCCAAGATAAAAAATCAAGGTATCCATTTGACATTTGAAACCCTTCACAACATGGCCCCTTTCTATCTTTCTAGTCTTCTTACTCTCTATCCCTCTGCACATACTATCTGATTCAGCAATGCTGGCCTACAGGAAGTTCCCAAGACAGGACACTTCAGATGTTGTGTGCCTTTTTACAGCTGTCCTCTCTGCCTGCAATGCCTTCCTTCCAATGCTTCTCCTCTACCTATTGGCCTTCACCATTTCCTTCTAGATAGCTCTAATCCCACCATCTGTAGAAGGCCTTTCTTGATCCTCCCCACTCACTGTTAGTGACATCCTTCTGATATTACCTTCCATTTATTCTGGATATATCTTGTTTTTACGCACTCATTTACAAATTGTCTCCCTTATTAGATTTTGAGGTAGGGACTTTTTTGCCTTTCTTTTTATCCCAAGCACTTAGCACAGTGCCATAGAGTCAGTATTTAATAAATGGTTGTTAACTGACCAGAAATAACCCATTTTATTACATGAGTTACCTCTAAGTTACTAGCGAGCTAAAGATACTTCCTTACATATTATCAAGAAGCCAACCTATAATTAATATAAAATGATATATAAAAATTAATATATAATATAATTAATATAAAGTAAGTTTATAAATTTCCAATGTGACCTAAAATTATTTCAAAATGAGTAAGAGTAATGTTGAGATTGTTGAAAAATTTAAATTGAAGGATGATAGAATTTTTTAGTGTGTCTATAGCACTGTGTGGGGAAGAGGGAGCTCTCTCTGGTCAGTCGACACAACTATCCCTTGGGCTGGCAACATGTAAGACATGGCATTATGTAGTGGAAGAGAGTCAAAAGACCTGAATCGGATGCTGTCTATAAATGTGGATAACTCACACCTCTTTAATTCCATCTGTAAATTAAGGATAATAAAATTTGTATTATGTGGGGAGAGGAAGTGTTTGATGTCAAGAAAACACTCTATAAACTTTTAAATACTATACAAATGTGGGATATTATAATTTGAGCTGTTTTTAAAGCCAATTCCCATCAGCAAACATTTAAGGTCTAGTACTGTGCTAGGTTCCAGAAAAGAGACAAAGTGTAGATAAGGCACAATTTATACATTGGTAGAACTTATGAGCTAGTACAATTGGGTCCAAAATGGGGCTAAGGGGAGGTATAGACTGACTATAAGGGATATGTGATTAACCAACCAGAAGGTAGAAACATTGGTCACAACGTACCTTCTGTGGGATAGCCATTGAGGGACCTGGCTCCAGCAGAATCATACTTACCCTTCACGTAATACTCCACTATTCTACCCCTTCTCTCTGCTGTGCAAGCAAATTCCCTACCTGTAGCTTCTGAGCCTGGTGTTTATCCCTGAGAGTGGCTATAGCCCAAGTTAACAGCATTTGTTCTTGGGAAAAATCTGACCCCACTCCCTGCACATATCACCTTATGACTGCCTCTCAGAGGACTGTATTTTGGGGACAGTGACTCATGAGTAAAAAACTCCTCCTGCCATTTTCATTTTAGGTGGGATAGAGTAAGTCACCAACAACAAGTGGGCAAGGATGGATTATGATCTGAGTCAGAGATATTTTATTATCTCTGATCCCCAACCCACCTTTCTTCCAAACTTCCCTACTACTGTTGAGGGCACCCACAACCCTTCTGGTTACCCAGTTTTCACAGCTTAAAGTGTCATCTTTGTCCCCTTCCTTATCTTCCACGTCTCTTATGTCACTTGCTTTCTCACTACCTGCTCAGCCACCACCCTAGGTCATTTCTTCTTGCCTCGTCTATTCCAATAGCCTTCTATTTGGTCTCTTTGCCTCAAGTCTCTCCCTGCTCAAACCCATCCTCCGCACAGCAGTCCAAGTGATTTTCCTAAAGTGAAAGTCTCACCATATCACCGCCCTACTCAATAAACTATAGCGATTCCTTACTGACTTTATAAAATATAATTTCGTCTTTATCTCATCCTTTTTATATCATATAACATATGTAATCATCAGCATAGTTGCATGTACATGAAATTTATAATAAATATTAGTTTATACCATAAATATTAATTTATATGTACAAAATTTATAAATAAGCAAATATTATTTTATATATTATGAACATTAATTTGCATGTATATATTATAAATATGTACATATACACATATTGGGAATGCATACTTAAATTTTTTTCACTGATAGGGGTGGAGTGCATGATCAAAAATGGTGAGAGACCACTAGTCTAATAGAAGGATAAAACACTATACTCTGCCCTACTTAGCAACACCTAGAATCTTATGTTTGGTTCTGGAAGGCACATTTTAGGAAGGGCATTGGTAAACTGGAGTGAGTCCAAAAGATGGTGAGATTCCTGAAGGTCATGTAATCAACGGATAAACCAACGGAAGTAGAGATTGTTTAATCTGGAAAAAAGAAGGCTTTGGAGTAAAGGCGGAGGGAAGAGGGAAGTGAGCAGGTATTTGATCAAGTATCTGAAGGTGTGTCCTATGGAGGAGGGAACCAAATCATTCCTCCTGACAGAAACAGAAACTTTGACTTGAAATAAGGGAAACTTCCTAATAATTATTGATGTCCGAAAGCAGAGTGGGATGTCTTGCTGAAGTAATGGGTTGCCCTTCACTAGAAGTCCTCAATCAGAGGCTAGAACAGTGATCAATTTAATTCACTCTTTCTCCATTACACACAACTTACATTTCTTTTTAAATAAATAATAACTTTATTATGTATGTAAAGTATGTAATTCATAGTCATCCTTCTTGTCTGCAACTGTCTGTTCTCTTCTGTGAATTTTTTTGAAAAAGTCACTTCAATTACTCTCTTTTCTTTTCCTTTTTTTTCTGCCCATGTCCATTTCCTCTCCTATTCCACAATTGGAAAAAGAAAAGGAAAGTCCAGGTAAGAACTATGCATAGTCAAACAAAAGCAAATTCCCACATTGATCAAGTCTCAACTATAATGCATCATGAGTCCATCACCTACCCTTCAGTTGGTGGGATGAAATGCTTGGGAACTGTGGTTTGACTAATTCAATTCATTAAACACATGTAAATGGCACTGTGCTAGGTTGTTGTTGTTGTTGTTGGCCTTCGTTCTCGAAGAGGACCAAAACGACATCACTATGCTAGAGTCAAAATTCATTGTGTCCAACTGTGGCTGATCAGGCCAATACGAGCTTGGAATGCTCCACCACAGGTCAGGCACAAATAGTCCATGTGAACATTTGGGGTGGATACTCCAAACCTGCACATCCTGCGTTTCCTTCGCGCTGTTTCGATTTTACTTTGCTCATTTAGCACAGCACCTTCTCTGATGTGGGCATGCCATGCTGAACAGTCCTGTACCAATGTCTCCCATGTCACGCAATCAATTCCAAAGTCCTTTAGAGAGACCTTGAGAGTGTCCTTGTATTGTTTCTTCTGACCACTATGTGAACACTTGCCCTGTGTGAGTTCTCCATAAAATAGTCTTTTTAGTAAGCGTACATTTTGCATTTGAATATCGTGGCCAGCCCGTTGGAGTTGCACTCTCTGAAGCAGAGTTTGAATGCTTGGCAGTTTAGTTTGAGTAAGGACCTCAGTATCGGGTATCTTATCCCTCCAGGTGATCTTCAGAATCTTCCTAAGATAATTCAAATGGAAGTGATTCAGTTTCCTGGCATGGTGCTGGTAGGGGTACAAAGGAAAAAAAATTCCTAAAAAGTCCCTGCCCTCAAGGAGCTTACCTTTTAGAATAGAATATAACAGGTAAAGAGAGGAGTACGGAGAAGTGAATAAAAGAGAATTTGAGGAGAGAGAGATGAGTAGCAATAAGGGGATCAGGAAATCTTCCCATTGATCCAGAGCTGAGCCTTGAATGAAACTGATGATTCTAAAAGATGGGAAGTGAGGCTAGAGTGCATTCCAGGCATAGGCAATAGACTGTGCAAAGAAACAGAGTTGGAAGATAGAAGACCAAATTCAGCAAGTAGATCAGCAGGTTTTGTTGAAACCCATAGTGTTTGAAGGGAAATAATAGGAAATAAGTCTGAAAATGTATGGGGGACCCAGATCATAAAGGATTTTAACAACAAACGATTAATGCCTGCTACTTACAAGGTACTGTTAGGTGATAGGAATACAGAGATAAACGATGAATAGTCCCAGCCTTGGAAGAGCTTACAGAAATGTCAAACTGAGAAATTTGTATTTTATCCTAGAGGTTCTTGAGCAAAGGAATGACAAGGTCCAACTTGGGTTTTAGGAAGGTAAAATAGGCACCTGTGTAGAAGATAAATTGGAAAGAAGGCAGACAAATCTGGGGATCCAACTAGTAAGCTATTGAAATAGTCTCAGCATGAGCATCCAAACTATCCAAACTAGGATGGTGGCTGTATGAGTGGAGAGAAGGGGATTTTAAATACAAGAGATTTTGTAGCGATAGAATCAATATGATTTGGCAAGCTTGGGGATATGAGGAATAAGGAAAAGGATTGAAAGAGAATTAGAGTCAAGGTTGACTTCTAGGTTGTAAAACTGGGTTAACTAGAACAGAAAGAGCAAAGTTTGGAGGTGGTGTAGGTTTAAGGGGAAAGACAATGAGTTCTGTACTGTATTAATTTTGAGAGGTGTAAATGAAAGCCCAAGAGGAGCTGTCCAGAAGGCAGTTGATATAAGACTGAGATTTAGGGAAAAAAATTAAGGCTGAATTTATAGGCTTGGAATATCAAGATTTGGAAATCATCTGCATAAAGATGATCATTGAATCCATGGGAGCTAATGAGATCACTAAAAAAGGGGGGAGGGCATAAAAGAGGGAAGACCACTTACCAGGAAGGCTGTTGAGGAGATTACTGTGATATATAGGTTGAATATAGTTGGCCTCTGGGGGTCCCTTCCACCGCTAAGATTCTGTGATTCCGTAACACAACACAAATAACTACAATATTATATGATAAGTACATTAGAAGGTTGTAAAACAAAAAGCCCATAAAGACTAGCCAGAAATATCACAAATCTTATTGGTTACAATTTAAGCAAAATAATAGCCTGATATTTCCTAAATATGTAAATCCACTAACTCATCAAAAATAATGGGAAAACACAGCTGTTTACACAAGACCTCCAACAATGTTTTGTGCTGCAGGCTCCCTCTACTGGCTCTGTAATACTAAATAAAAGGTGCATGGAACTGAGCTGACAAAATTTTGGAATTCAGAACAAAGTTTTCTTTGCTATCACAAATGACATCTTAGTAAAACAACTAGGAAACTTAGCATTGGAGTGAAATTTAAAAAGATAATTAACCAGTTGAGGCAACTGTCACGAATTCTGTCCTGTCTGAATGCAGCCTCTTCTCACTCTTGTTCTGCACTTGTAACCTTTCGGAAATCTTGCTATAGATCTCTGGACAGAAATTTGCTAAATCATTTGGTTTGTTCAAATGCTAATTCATTGTCAGTTAGCTACAGGGTTGTGTTCTGTCCAGTTGTTTTTTTTTTTTTTATCTCAACCAACAATGTGTTTTATGGCAAGAGGTGGGAAAATGAAAACTGTTTATCCCATTGGACAGCCAACTAAAGGAAGGCAAAAGTGTCCCATGTTTACAAGAAGGTGGAAGGACATTAGCATTTACATAGTGCCTACTATGTGCCAGGCACTGTGCTAAGGGCAAGGTAGGTTCCACTATTGTCCTCATTTCCTAGTTGAGGAAACTGAGGCAAATAAAGGCTAAGTGACTTCACATAGCTGTTAAGTTTCTGAGGCTAGATTTGAACTCTGGTCTTCCTGACTCCACACCCAGCACCCTGTCCACTGTGCCACCTGGTTAATATATAGACAGTGTGACCTTGAAGGAAATGAAGCAATTGGTATATATTTCAAACATCCTTACACAATTAAGAAAATAAGTATATCCCACTTAGAATGCGTCAAAGAAATGGAATTAGAAGCCAGAACCAATACATTTTGAATTCATGATGGGTTTCCAGAAGACTAATGACTAAGGATTCTCTTTATAAATCTCCACTCTTCATGAGGTAAACATGAAATCTACTGTTGATCCATTTTACACCTGATGGCCAACCTTCTGAACCTTTTTTAATTTGGCTAGGCTGGCCCTTCCATGAATCTGTGATTGGGTCCATACTCTATACTTTTTTCCAATTTAGTACTGTTAAAGAAAAAAATATTCTTACTGTATTCTGCATTTAGGCTCCAATTGGCCAGAAACAATTTTATTCAATTTAAGTCTAATTCCAAGTTATTTCTGACAGAAACAAGATGTCCAAAACGACAATTTCATCATTCTACAGTCTACAATTTTGTCATATGATTTTACCCCAAGACAGGTTTAGATTACATTTATAGGAATCTCAAGGGAGAGAATGAACACATTTCTGGGTTAACATTCAAAAGCTGAACAACCAAGTCTGTATCTCTTTCTCCTTGGACCGTGCCTCTCCAAGGAATCAATAGGGTTCCTCCCAGAGATCAATATTGAGAACCTAAGCTGGATTGGAGCCCTAGAGAGTAGTTTAGAAGCGAGTGTACTAGCAAATATTTAACAATCAGCTCTCAGGAAAAAAAAAGTACATGGAAGACATTTTTAAGTTTAATCTGCATTATTAACATTTTCTTCATGACTTTTTTAAGTCTAGACAAATCAATAAAACAATTAATCAAGTCCTGATTTGTAATATTTCTGAAGCTCATAAAGAAAATTTAGCAATCCTCAAGGCAGTACACTCCAGCATACCCCTGCATGGAGGGCTTTTTCCATGGATTGACCCTAATCAGATTTCTTCAGAGGATAGAGAAGAGATAGTTTTTCAGATGGGTCAATATCCTTAATATTTCCTTAGTGAGGAAGACAATGAAATTTTTGGCTGTTATTCTTAATCCATTTACTTAATGAAAGGCCTTTCCCCCCACCCTCTTCAAACCGGGAGTTAAAGGAAGGGCTCTTTAATAGTCCAGAGCATAATATTTTCAGTTTAAAAAAACACTTTTTAAAAAATATGCTTCCACAGTAGCAACTGGTGCTCAGATTGGACAGACTTTTAGTGGAAATCACTGTATTGGGAGTACTATTTTATTAGTTAAAAACTGAAGAAAAATGAACATTTAAAAAATACAAATGTGATTTCCCCAGACTGCGGTCAAAGTATTTTGAACAAATCACTTAACCTCTCTGAGACTGTTTCCTCATCCTCATCTGATCAGTTTTCAACCAGGTAAAATGGGGATAATAATCCTTGGACTTCTACCTTCTTAACATCTTCTGTCCTCTGACATTGCTACCACCTAGTGCAGGCCATTATCAGCTCAAACCTTGGATATGGAAATAGTTTACTGATTGGTCTTCTGGCCTGAAGTCTCTACTCACTCCAGTCCATCCTCCCCTTAGCTGTCAAATTGATCTTTCTAAAGTGCAGGTCTGACCGTTCAATAAACCCCTGTTCAATAAACTCCAGTAACTCTCTATTATCTCTAGGGTCAAATATAAAACCCTCTGTTAGGTTTTTAAAATCCTGGCCCCTTCCTACCCATCCAGTACTGCTACTACTAGCTAGTATTTATAATGCCTTAAGTATTGCAAAGCATTTTACAAATGTTATGTCATTTTATTCCCACAACAAACCTGGGGTATAGGTGCTATCATTAGCCCTATTTTATTAATGAAGAAACGGAGGAACTGAGGTTAAGCGACTTCCCTAGGGTCACACAACTAGTAAGGATTTGAATTCAGGTCTTCCTGACTCCAGACTGAGCACTTTACCCATTGTATCACCTGGTTGCCCCTCAGATCCAGTGACACTGGCCTCCTTGTAGTTCTTTGCACAAGACACTCCACCAACTGACTGCATCTTCAGTGGCTGTCCTCCATGCCTGACATGTCCTCCACGAGTGAAATTTCTTCCTCCTCTTCTCTGCCTCCTGACCTCCCTAACCTCCTTCAAGCCACAGCTACATTCTCCATTCTACAAGATCCAGATCTTCCTCAATGCTAATGCTTTCGCTCTGTGATTATGTATCGTTTGTACAGAATTGTTTGCATGTTGTTGTTCAGTCATGTCTGACTCTTTGTGACCCCATTTGGGATTTTCTTACTGAAGATACTGGGGTGGTTTTCCATTTCCTTCTCCAGCTCAGTTTAAAGAAGAGGAAACTGAGGCAAATAGGGTGAAATGATTTGCGTATTGTCATTAAATAATGAGCTCCATGAGAGCAAGGACTGTTTTTTGCTTGTCCTCAGCACTTAGTACAAGGCCTGGCATACAGTGGGTGCATAAGAAATGCCTGTTGATGATGTTGCTGTTGGTTTTTATGCTTAAAGAATTGTATATATGGTGAGACATAGTGTGTTTTCACTCTTGCATAATTCTAGTTGCTATTACCTGTACTACTTAGGAAGTACCCCTTTCCTCAGGGTCATCAATAGTCATTAGTTCCTCCCTTACAGAAAAGGAAATAAATTTTTTATATCTAACATTTTGTAAACCAGTTGTGATCTGTTGCTATATGCTGTTTCATTAGGGGTCACGGTGGTAATGGGGTGTTTCCTTTGGTTTTTTTTACAGCTTTCTTGTATAGAACAAGGAAAGCAGGCTTGTCAAAGATTTCTTTTATTAGTTACTAACCTAGCAGTTATAATTCAAGAAAACATTTTAAAAATTGTTTTCAGATATGTTGCCATTTTGCACAAGACACTCCATTTCCTCAAACTGGGCATTTTCACAGGCTGCTTTCCCTTCTCATATCCATGTCCTAGCTCCTCCCAGCCCCACTTCCTTCCAATCTCACCCTCTTCAGGAAGTCTTTTCTGGTCTCCCAAAATGCTAATGCTTCCCCTCAGAAATTGCTTCCAATTTACCCAGTATTTATCTTGTTTATGTATGTTTTTTTGCACATCATATCCCCTCATTAGATTGCAAACTTCTTGAGGGCAGGGCTTAGCACAGTGCCTGCACACAGTAAACAATTAATAAATGCTTGCTGCCTTGACTTGTTGACCTGACAAACAAATGTAACGAAACATTCTTTTTGGTTTATTTTGCAAGATAAAACCTTGTTTAACCAAGTTAAATTTTTAAACAGTCTACTTGAGGGAGAGAGGGTGATAATTTGGCTTTGTCTTATCAAACTGTGAGTTACTAGCAATTCCACTGTGAACTTCAAACACTTCTACCCAATGTTTAACCTACAATTCAGACATCTAAATTGAACAGTAGGAAAAATGAAGATGAAAGAATAAAGAAAATGTGTCTGCAGTTGCCCCCAAAAAAGGTGAAATAAAATACTCAAACTCGAATACTTATTTAGTCAAATTCAGGAACAGCCTCACTGATTTCTATCCTAGCAATAAATCTTTACAGACAGACTTCAAATGCGATAGAATTTCAGATACCTAGGGTTTATTTCCTAGAAATGTACGAACTTATTTTCCATTATAATGGCGGACAAAAATGATGGATAATCAAAATTCTGTAGGCCAGTAGTTCTCAGACTTGTTGGTCTCAAGACCACTTAACGCTCTTAAAAACTATTGAGGATATCCGAAAACTTCTTTATGTGAGTTTTATCTATCCATATTTACCTATTATAAATTATATCTTATTAGCATTATGAAAATAGTTTTGACCTTGCAGACCCCCTGAAAGGGTCTTGTTGCTAGTAGTCCAGTCACATGGTTGCCCACAACACTCCAAAGAAGCAGATCAAAAATGTAATTGGGAAATATCTAACAAAATAAATAAAAATACAATAAAATACAGATAATGTTAATGTGTAGTTTCTAATTCAAGTTGCAGCCCATGGGGATCCTTATCTATGGTTTCTATTTGAGTTTGACACCACTGTTGGAAGCAATCTCCTCACCTCTAAAAATTCTCCCAGCTAAGCAGCTAAGAGTAGGAAGACTGATTTAAGATTTTCATTTCCTCTTTCTGCACCTACTCTATCCCTTGGTGGTGTGACTAATTAGCAGCCAAATGGGCTAAAGGCAAGCCCCCAAAGAAAAAACCCAAGGGCCTAGATAAGTGGCCAAAGAAGTTTGACTATGCAGTGATTTGCTGTACTAAATGCACTAATTTGAGACTCCTTGAAAAATTTTTGTGCTTGAAAATTCCCAGGAAAACGATGTTCTTCCTCTGATGTCCTCTTTGTTGTTGTAGTTTGTGTGTTTGGCTTTTTTCTACAGATAAATTCCTCTAAGAGGCCTTTTTCTTGAAGTCTCTGGGGACTCTGCTTTTATTCTATTGTTAAAAAGCAAGTCTAGGAAGAAGCTTATCAGAATGGAAACAATAGAGAAATTGGGAATCTGGAGACCTCATGGCAAAGCCCATCTCAGACACTTAATACAGTGTGATCATGGGCAAATTGCTTAACCTCCTTGATTTCAGTTTCCTCATCTCTAAAATGGGAATAATAACACGTGACTACCTCATAGGGGCAGCTAGGTGGAGCAGTGGATAAACTCAACTTCCCGAATTTAAATCTGGCCTCAGGTATTTAGTAGCTATGTGACCCTGGCCGAGTCACATAACCCGGTTTGCCTCAGTTTCCTCATCTGTAAAATGAGCCGAAGAAGGAAATGCAAACCACTTCAGTATCTTTGCCAAGAAAACCCCAAACGGGGAAACAAAGAGCAGGAAACGACTGGACAACGTCTACCTCATAGGGTTATTGGGAGAAAATGTAAGTTTACCAATGGGAGTCTCTGCAACATTTCTCCCTTTATGTTAAGAGGATGCGCAGCATGCATTACTACATGCCCCTCACTCCCTTCTTCATTCTTTGCCCCTTATTGCAACTTAAAGCTCAGCCTTTAGACATCTGTATATTTGTTAGTCTCACTCTCCTCATCTCAGGCCACCAAGCATGTTTGAGTCCTGTAGTTTCCTCGCAAAACCTTCTGTCTCTACATCCTCTCAGTCACAAACATTTACTAAGTGGCTGCCCCCTCAGTCTCTTTTCCCTTCTGCTTCCGGCCTTCCCAGATCTACCAGGCTTTCCTTTCCTTGCAGTGCAGCTGGGTTTGCACGAGCCCAGGTGTGTGCAGCCAGATATCGTGGGCTGGGATCCAGTCTCTTCCTATTGCTACCTGGACGACCTGGGACCAGTCGCCCCATTTCTCTAGGGCTCTTTCCTCATCGCTAAAATAATGAAGACACTGGAGGGAGTGGATACTTTCCAAGGTCCTTTCGCTGCAAATCTACGACCCAGCGATCCCTTCAGTACTGCTTTCCACTCCTCATTTTCTCGTTCTCCTCCCCTCTATTTATTCTACTCTCCCTCCTGCCTGGGCTTTCTTCCCCTCTGCTTTTCTCCTCCCTCTTTCCTCCTCTTTTTGATTCTTCTCCTCTCCGTTTCCTCCTCTCCTTCCCCTATTCTCCACTCCTTTCTATTTCCTCTTCCCCGTTTTCTTTCCCCTTAAGTGCTTAAGCTCTATTTTCTTCTCTTTGTTCCCCGTTTTCTTCTACCTGCCTGTTTCTTCTTCCTCTCCCCCTCCCCATCTTTTCTCCCCTTCCTTCTTTTTCTTTTCCTCCTCCCCCTGATCTCTTGCCTCTGTTTCCTCTTCGTGGGCCCTTAGTGTTTCCTCCCTTACCCTTTTCTCCCCTTGGTTTTGTCCATTTCCCCCCACCCCCTATTTCCTCTAGCCGTCCCCTCGGGTTTCTCCCCTCCTCCTCCCCTTGGGTATCTCCCTTCGCCCCGCCCCCTCCCGTCCCTGTTGGGCGGGGCTCTCGTCTGGAACGCGACGGTTGCCTAGGGGACGGGGCAGCCTAGGAGGTGGCCGCGCTGTGTTTCTCTGGCTGGGCTCGGAGAGCAGGGCGGCTGGAGCGCGCCCCGGAGGGCCTGGAGGGACTGTCTGTGGGTCAGTCGGTCGTTTCTTCCCTTGGGTGGGAGGCACTCCGACGACTGAAAAGGGGGCGATGAGCCGGTAAGAGGAGGCGGGGTCCCCTCTCCCATCCCCCTCCTCTTCCCTCTTGTCTGACTCTGCTGCTTATCCCCCAACCTTCTCTTCCCCTAGGTACGGGCCTCGATGCTCCGGGTCTTCCAGAACGGTGCTTTCTAAGGTAAGAGTGAAGCCGAAGCTTGGGATCGCTTTCTACACCCCCTCTTAGCCCACCCTCAGCCTTACTCTGGCGATAATCAAGTGAGAAAAAAAGCATTAATGAAGTGCCTTCTGTTTGCAAGGCGTCCCGCCCCGTGGGACGCACCTAGAAGCATCAGGGAAAGATACAGGTCACTGCCCTTCCTCCACCCCACAGCTCCCACCTCCTTCCAAGTCATGGAAAAAGCCTTGGGCTGGAAGACATCGCTCTCGTACTCTAGTCTCTCAAAGAGTCCGTGACTCTGGGGCCTCTCTCTTCGTCTTTCTGGATCTCCGTGGCCCCATCTGTAAAGCGAAAGGGGTTGGGTCTATGGTTTCCAAGGCTGCTTCCAGCACTAATAAGCTTTGGTTCTATAAAACCGACGTTCTACGTTCTTGAAAAGCGCAGCCTTCCAGACGCACCGGCCATTCCATTTGTAAGTCGGTAGTGATGATGATTGCTCACACCTGTATAGAGAGCTGGGCTAAAAGTGGCCTATTTCTCTTAAGAGGTAGATCCCCACAGAGGAAACTGAGTCTCACAGAGGTTAAGTGTCTTGCCTAAATTCATAAATCCTGTGATTCCGAATCCAAAACTCTTTCCACTACTTCAGCCTCTCTCTCTAAAATGGATTGTTCTCGGTGTTTAATATACTCCACTGGCTGTATGTTGTCTCGTTTGTTTTTAATATAGTTTTCTCCTGTTCAGACTGTAAACGGTAAAAGAGGAGGGACTATTTTTCTCTCTATTTCCAATAACACTTGATAGACTTCAGTTGCTTAAAAAAATACATCAGATTACTTTGCAGGACTGGAATAGACCTCGTACCCAAATAATACTACAAAGGATGTGGGTATTTATGTATGCAAGCTAATTTGTAGCCCTTAAACTGTAGTCCTAGTGGGACTACAGTATTTTTTTATTTACAATTTATTCTTGGTGGTGATGGTAGTGATTTGTGTGGTATCAGACCTGTTTTCTTTTAAATAAATTTAGAGTATTCTTCATAGAAGAAAAATGAGTTCTTGATATTTTTAGAGAGATGTTTAGTTTTCTCCTATTTGTAGTCACAGTAGCTGACAGTATTATCCAACCAAGTGACTAGAAGTATGAGAGAAATATATGAAAACCTGGGGAAAAAAATTACCTGTCCTATCATCTCCTGGTTTTCCCTAATCTATTCACTTTATGCCCCCGCCCCATATTTTATCTTCTTAGTTCACTTAAACTTTCGCTTTTGGACACACGACAAAAATTCCATGAACTCAGGTGCCTAGAGAATTGATGTCTTATGGCTAATCTAATTTTGGGGTTAATTTTGAGTTGACTGGAACACTACTTTTATCTTACCCTTATTGTAAATTCATCTAACTGTTCTTGCCTTATAGTAGAATATCATGAACATAAATGAATTTTTTATTTTAGCATCTTGAAATATCTGAATCATTTTGAATATTATAGTAATCATGAGGCACTTAGTATGTGACTACTGTTTGCCAGGCTCTGTGCTAGGTGTTGGGGATACAAAAACAGGAAATGAAACAATCTCTGCTCCCAAGCAGCTTACATTCTATCGGAACGGACAACATTTACATACATAACTACATACTGACTAAATATCTACAGAATAAATACAACATAGTTAGGGAGAAGGGACAGCTAGGTGATGCAGTGGAGAGAGTGCTGACCCTGGAGTCAGGAAGACCTGAATTGAAATGTGGCCTTGGACACTTAATAGCTGAGGGACCCTGATCAATTCACTTAAGCCTGTTTGCCTCAGTTTCCTCATCTGTAAAATGAGCCGGAGAAAGAAATGGCAAACCAATCCAGTATCTTTGCCAAGAAAAACCCAAATGAGGTCACGAAGAGTCAGACATGACTAAAAAATGAGTGAATAACAAAGCTTAGGGAGGAAGGGTACTAACAATTGAGGGAGGATCAGGAAGGTTTCATATAGAAAGTGGTACTTGAGCTGCATCTCAAAATAAGTGAGGGATTCTGTAAGATAGAGGTGAGGATGAAGGGAGTACATTTCAGGCATGGGGAATGGCCAGTGGAAAGGCATGGATGTGGGGGATGATCACCATATGTAGGGGAAAAGGCCAGTTCAGCTGGCCCATAGAGAAGGTCAAGAAAGGTATAATGAGGTTGAAAAGATAATGGGACCAAGCTGTAAAGACTTTTAAAAAGTAAACAAAGTAAAAAGTATTGGACCTCCTGCAAAGACCTACCTTGGATTCATCCTTATAATATGGAGATGAACTTGGATTCTTAAAAGTCTGTGCATTAAGAACACAGCTCTGGTGGGTCCTGCCAACCTGTAAAGGTTTCAAGTACTCTGTGAATTATTTGTTTACCCTCAGAGAAGCATCCTAACTAAGATCAAAATAACTGATGACCAAAAAGTTGGCCATCAATTGATCATTAATTCTTTTTTAAGCATAGCAACTCATGAAACAGTTTACTAAGTTATGAAGAGAGAGTACCCATAAGAACTATATTCTAATTTTTTGAGATATTGAATCCTCAGTATATAGCATTGTAGATGGAAGAGAATGAAATCTAACTGCATGTCCCAAGATCAGAGGTTCTTTAAACACTGCTTTAAAAAATAAGTCCCTGCTACAGTTTGTTTCTTTGTGTTTGGATTTTCAGCTAAAAATTTAATGTCCTCATTTTTTTTTCTTAAAGCACAGGTTAATTAAGGTTTTACTGTATACAGAACAGGATGGTTTACAGGTTGAAAGGAGCCTCTGAATCAGAGTCCCTTTCTTAACATTCTTGACAAATGATCATCCAGCTTTTGCTTGAAGACCTCTACTGAAGGTGGAGACCTTCACTTCCTCTAGAGACAAGCCATTCCACATTTGGCTAGCTTTAATTGTCAGATGATATTTAATCAAGATGAAATCAGCCTCTTGGCTAGGAGCAAGCAAAATCAATTTAATCCCCCTTTCATGTGGTAGCTCATTAGATACATCAGCTATCTTATTTCCCCAAAATACTCTCTTCTCCAGGCTAAATATCCCCAGTGCCTTCAACTTACCTTCATCTGGCATAACTATGAGGCCCTTCACCATCCTGATTGTCATCTGGATAGTAAAATTATTAATGCTGATATAAAATAAACCCATAGAAATCATCAGCATTTCTATATATCATTCTAATAGAGCCCTGCAAAAAGAGATAATGAGAGATACTCCATTTAAAATACCCATAGACAGCATAAAAAACCTGGAAGTATACTTGCCAAGACAAACCCAGGAACTGTATGAACATAGTATAAAGCACTTTTTACACAAATAAAGTCAGATTTAAATAATTGGAGAAATATTGTTTACAGGTAGGTCAAGACAATATAATAAAAATGATGATTCTACCTGAAGTAATCAATTTATTTAGTGCCAGTCCAATTTAACTACCAAAAATATTTTATTGAGCTAGAAAAAATAATAAAATTCATTTGGAAGAACAAAGGGGCAAGAGTACAAAAGGAATTAGTGAAAAAAAATGTATTAGATAAAGGAAGGAGGTCTAGCAATACCAGATCTTAAACTGTATTATGATGGTAGATTAGAGTGATGGTAGATTAGAATGGTAGATGAATGAAATAGAGTAGATATACAGTACACAGTAATAAATGATTATAATAACTTTTTGTTTAATAAGGTAAAGATCTAAGCTTTTGGGATAAGAACTCACTATTTGGGGGAAAATGGCTGGGAAAACTGGAAAGCAATCTGGCAGAAACTAGGTATATATCAATATCTTCCACCATTTACCAAGATATGATCACAATGATACATGACCTAGACATAAAGGGAGATATAAGTAAATTAGAAGATCATGTAACATATTACTTATCAGATTTATGGCTAGGAGAAGAGTTTATGAATAAACAAGAGATAGAGAGCATTGTGGGATAGAAAATGAATAATCTTGGCTACATTAAATTGGAAAAAGTTTTTGTACATATAAAACCAATGTAGCCAAGATTAGAAGGAAAGCAGAAAATTGGGGGGGGGGCGGGAATTATGGGTAGTTTCTCAGATAAAGGCCTCATATCTCAAATATATAGAGAACTGAGTCAAATTTATAAGAATGAGTTATTCCCTAATTGCTTTTGGTAAAAGAATATGAATAGGCAATTTTGGAAGAAGAAATCAAAGCTGGATATAGGCATATGAAAAAATGCTCTAAATCATTATTGATAAGAGAAATGCAAATTAAAACAACTTTGAGGTGCTATCTCATACCTATAAAATTGGCTAAAATGATAGAAGGGGAAAATGACAAATGTTGGAGGGGATGTTAAAAAATTGGGACACATACACTGTTGGTGGAATTGTGAACTGATCTAATCATTTTGGGGAGCAATTTTGAATTATGCCCAAGGAGTTATAAAACTGTATATACCCTTTGACCCAGCAATACCACTATTAGGTCTGTTATCGGGGGAAAGGAAAAGAACCTATAAGTTCTAAAATATTTGTAGCAGATCTCTTCTTGATGTCAAAGAACTAGAAATCAAAGGGATGCCTGTCAATTGGGGAATGGCTGAATAAGTTATGGTATATGATTGTCATGGAATATATATCCATATATGTACATGTATACATGCGTATATACATCTATATAGAGATATACACTGTTCTGTAAGAAATGATCAGCAGGTTGATTTTAGAAAGATATGGAAAGACTTGCATGAAATAATGAAGAGTGAAATGAGCAGAACCAAGAAAACACTGTATACAGGAACAACCATATTGTTTGAAGAGTAACTGTGAATGACAAAACTGTTGTGAGTTATATGAACATTCAGATCAACAATGAAGGACATATGAAGAAAAATACTGTTCACATCCAGACAGAACTGATATATGGAAGTATGTAGCGTATGGTGCTACATGCATATCTATATCAAATGTTGGCCTTCTCTAACTCAGGGTTGGGAGGGAGGAAGAAGGACAACTCAGAACTCAAAATGTAACAAAAAAAAACCAAAATAAATATGAAAAAATCATCAGTGCTTTTCCTAAAATGTGACACTCAGAACTGAACATAATACCCCCATGTGGCATAGTGGAAAGATAGGTAGGTAGCACATTTTTAAAGTTCTTATTATGTGCCAGACTCTGTGCTAAGCTCTGGAGATAGAAATATCAGTAAGCAAGACAGTTCTTACCCTCAGGAATGTTTTATTCTGAGGGGAAATACAGTGGGTTGGGGCATGAAGGACATGATTTGGAGCCCGTGGCTGGGAAATGAGAACAGAGCCCAGGCTCTGTAGTTAGAGGAACTGGATTTAAATCCCTCTTTGGGCAATTTTTCTTATCACTGAAGGCCTCATCCATAACAATGCATTAGACTAGATACTCACTCTATGGCCTTTTCCAGATATAGTCAAACCAGGGCAGAGTACAGGGTGATTACCAACTTTCTAGATATTCTGATTGTCTTACTAGCATATTAAATTTGATTTGGGCTATTTTGTTTTAATAATAAGGATGATTGACATTTATATACTGCTTTAAGGCTTGCAAATCACTTTATGTTATTATCTCATTTGAACTGCACAATTCTGTGAGGTAGGTACTACCTGTTATCATCCCCAGTTTACAGATAAGGAAACAGCAGCTCCAAAACCTGTGGGGATTCCATAGTATCTCTTTCAGAATTTTAGCGCCATTTTTCTCTCTTGTGAACATCAGATTCTCTTTTCTTTGTCTCATCTCCAACTCTTCTGTGGAGAGCCTGGGCATCTTGCCAGTTTACAAAAAAAAAATGCCTATACACTGGTGGGGGCCCTTATAAAGATAAGTAGGTCCACTTGTTGCCTATAGGTGAATGGTCTGGACTCCTTGAGGAGCGGGATTAAAAACTGATGGACGCTTACCTCAGCTATTTCTAAGCAAGGGAGATCACCTTCCAGTCATGCAGAGATTACGTGACCCAAACAGTGGCTCTGAAACAGACATTTCAGGTAAAGAAGATTCTGTGTGCAGTCCAACCACCAGTTCAAATAATGGAAAAGACTGAACCCTGAGTGGATACCTCTTCTGCCTTAGGGACTCTCTGTACAGAGTCTAACACTGATAGCCATCTGAGCCTTCTATGAGTTCAGTTTTTGGAAGGCAAGACTATTCAGTGGTGTGCAAATCACTTGGTACAAATAAACTTTACAACTTTTTATATCTTTAAAATTTTTTAAATGTATATACAATAGATCTTTTACTTTGGTCACTTATATTACACAAATTGTCATTGAATTTGCGAGACATTAACATTCTTTAATTCTTCATCATGAAACCACCCTTTTGCTCTGTGGTTACCAAAGCTTACCCTTGATGAACAATCCATTTTTCCAAGTCTAGGCTTGATTATTGCCCAGATTTTTTCTTTAATTTGATTTTTCTTTATCTGTCCCTTCTGCGATTTCATCATCTGGGAGTTGGGAGAGACCAGTTAATTAAATGGTGTCTTCATCACCCCTCCTGCTATGACAGAAAGATATTTCACTTCTGAATATGGGTTATGAGATTCTTATCAATACCTCTAATAGGACAAGCTGGGTGGATCTGAAATGAGACAGAAATGGCTTATTTCGACAAATAATCTAATAACCTGTATCTGGAAGAAAAGCATATTAACTGGGGAGGGTTTTTTCACTTATTACCTCAGAGTAAAGTGACCTTGAATACAGGCCTCAACCTCTCTCCAGAGTAAAGAATTTAAAGCAGTATAGAATAAATTTTATATGTTAGTTGGTTTGAATGTATGAAATAGATCTACAGACAAATACAAGGACTAAAGAAAGGCTGTCAGCATGGGCCATCCCCAACAGACATAATCCCTTTTCTATCTGGACAACTTTTCAAATACTTGAAGAAAGCTCTCTTGTCTCTAAAGAGTCTTCTCCAGTCTGAACATCCTTGCTTCCTTTAACTGATCCTGGTGACATCCTCTCCATCTTGATCACTCTCTAGACAAACATCAGCTTTGCACTGGAATTTCTAAAATATGGCACTGAACCTGGTGCTCTAGGGCAGAGTACAGCAGCACTGTTACTTCCCTTTGAGCTGTTTGTCTCTTTCAATGCAGCTTGAGTTCGTGTCAGTTTTTTGGGTGCTGGTCATACTGTTGTCTCATTGAGCTTGTAAGTCTCCTAAAATCCCCAGATCTTTGTCACATGAAATATTGTTTAGCCACCTCATCTTCTGCTTGCACTGTTGTTGTTTTTAACCCAAGTGTAGGATTTCGCATTTATCTCTTTTATTTTTACCTTTTCAGACTTGACATTTGCTGTTGAATAAATAACCTTTTCTTGTTTTTTTATCTTGAATATCCATTCAGGTTGTTGGGAACCATGGTGGCTCAGTCTAGCACATCGGATAACTTCAAAGAAAGTGGCTTTATCTTGATTTTATGGGTTCTATCTGGAACACAGCCATAGGGAGTCTTGTTTTCCTTGAGGAAGAGGAATAGATTAGCTAATCAGGGAATGAAACAGGTTAGAAGTGAGAAGCCAGATGTACTCAACAGAATAGTGGTTCTATAAACAGATTTCATAAGATTGAAGGCTTAGATTTAGAGTTGGAAGGAAACTTAAAGATCTAGTCTGAACCCTACTTTTATAAACAACAAAACAGAGGCCCAGGAAGTAAAATGATTTACCCAGATCTGCCGTGTTTCACTCCCCACCTGACTGTGCTTCTGATGTTGCTATGACTCTGCCCTCTCACCCTGGACCCTCACTCTAGCTGCCCTCTCACCCTGGACCTTCCCTCAGCACCCTGGATCTCCTTAACTGATGATTTCCTTCTGTCATTCTAGCCCCTTCTCCCAATGGTGAGTTCTTTTTGAGGCCTCCATTTTGGGGACAGGCCCAGACAGACAAGACCATTCCTCCTCCTGGCTGTGATTTTGACTCTTAAGGACTTTGCCACTATAGCCTCGTATCCTTCCCTCCCCTTTTACGTGTTATCTTCCCACATTAGAATTTAAGCTCCTTGAAGGAACTGTCTTTTTTTTGCTTCCATTTGTATCCCAGGCATTTAACACAGTTCATGGCACATAGTAAGTGCTTAATAAATGCTTGTTGCCTACCTACCTTGCCCAATGCCACACAAGGTAGTAAGCAGTAGAGGCAAGATTTGAACTCAGGTCTTGTGATTCCCAAGTCTAGTCCTTTTTCCAGTGTTCCATGATTCTCACATAATAAAGTCTGGTATTCTAAATATAGTGGAAGGAGTATACTGTTCTGAAGGCCCCCTATGAAGGATGAGTAATGAGCTGTAACTTCTTCTATTATAGAAGCAGAAATAACAAGCATTTTTATAGGGAACCTGTTTACAGCCATTCTAGATATTTTCCTCAAAAGCAAACAAAAAGAAATGAGCTTCTATACTAGCTGTCTATACGGCATCAAATCTAGGATTTGATAATACATTGATTTAAATTGTATCTAGTGGAATGTAAGGTTTTGAGGGGCCATCTTACATTTTTATTTATATCTGCAGCCTGGCATATAATAGGCACTTAATAAAGACCTATTGATTGATGGTTCTTTAATTGTTTTATATATGTGAGGCTTATTTTGCCCAACTCTGAGGCCCCTCAGGACAATGATTATGCCTTATGTATCCTGTATGTCCTCTCTACCCCCACAAAGAACAAAACAGTGCTGGGCATTGATGCATAATAAATATTTGTTAAATTTAATTAATTAAGGAGAAGCAAATTTGGTTAATTTGATATTTAATATTAATTTTTTATAAATCACTAATATATATGTATATATATTAGAAAAAGTATGCCAGATGTAGAGCCATAAGAATTTGGGGGATTACTTGGGGTCTTTGTTCTCATTTTTTTCTTGATCATAAACCACAATTACCAAGATTTTTCATTTTTCATTATCTCCTTTAAGTCCACCTTTGCACTGAAGTCAGTATAAAAGTATACATTGAGTTTGAAGAATTTTGTGAGGTTCTTCATATATTTCTCTATATCCCCAACCTCTGCAACTAATGGTGTTTAAGCTGCTGTTATCTTCATCTTGGTCTTTTAGCTTGGGCTCATCAGTCAGCAGGTATTTATCCTGAATAGCACAATAGACTAAGTGTCCCATGAAATAATGTGTCTTGTTGCCCTTGGGCACACAATAAAACCAACTCTGGTGACTTCATTATTTTATTTTATGAGAACTTGTGAGCTTTCCTTCTCTTTAGCTGTACCTTCCTTGCATCTTTTTGTTTAATTTGGAAAAAGGATGTAAATAAATATTTGGTTTGGTTTCTCCAAAACAGTGGTGACCAGATTGTTTGACAAGGTTCTCACATTTAGAAAGCCACAGTAGTTATGTTAAAAGAATATAAAAACTGTGGTTCTCCAAAGCTTCTGCCCACTTTTCCGCAAATTAACCATGGTCCCTGTCAAAGCTGAAGGGGACTGGACAGTAATGAGGGCTATATTATACTTTTTTTCAAGGATTGTCATGAGCAAATAACTCATGACCTTGTATGCAGATGCCTGGACATCCCTCTGCTTCTTGGGAACAGCAGATACAACATGTCAGCAGAATGAGGACCACAGTCCTTCTAGCACCTCCAAGACCTCTTATTCCTCTTAATCAGTACCCATTCATTTTAATGATTACTGCTTTGTGTATAGCTTGAGATCTGGTACTGCTGGGTTCCCTTCCTTCCCACTTTTTTTATCATTCTCTTGAGATTCTTGACCTTTTGCTCTTCCAGATGAATTTTGTTATTATTTTTTCTAGCTCCACATGGTAATCATTTGGTTTGATTGGTATGGCACTAAATAATTGTTTCAGAGACAACACACAGGAGGCACTGGAGTTTTGGGACTCCAGCCTCTAACAAATTCACTCTTGATCTGATCAGACAGGCAGACACCTTCAGAGGGATTAATAATCTTACTTTATTCTAGTCTAGTCTTCTCAGAAAGGTTGTTGATAATGGGAGCACTAGCTCCTACAGCATTGCCAAATCACCCTTCTCGCAGGGGCCGGCAAGAAGGGGTGCAAGTACCCTTACATCTCGATGGGGTCAATCGAGACAGGCACAGCTTCTGCACTCCACCAGATCCCCCCAAGCCTCAATGGGAGCCAGTCAAGGCACACACAGATTCACCTATGGGCTCCCTGTGGTTTCCCCACTCACTGACCAAAAAGGATAACAAAAAATCCTCCTTACTTATAATAATTAATTTAATTTATATACTAATTTAATTAGTATTATCATTTTCATTATAGTGAACTATCTATAAAGTCTTTATTTGTATGAAGAGCGTTTTGTAGTTTATTCATAGAGCTCCTATGTGTGCCTTGGCAGGTAAACTCCCAAGTATTTTATATGCTCTGTAGTTGAGATGGGATTTCTTTGTCTCTTTCTGCTGTTTTATTGGTAATACACAGAAGTGATGACATATAAAATCCTGCCACTTAGCTGAAGTTACTGTTACAACTAATTTTTAGTTGATTCTTAAGGATTCTCAAAGTAAATCTTCATAGCATCTACAAAAATAATAACATTGTTTTCTTTTTGCCCATGCTTATTCTTTTTCTTGTCTTATCACTATAGCTAGCATTTTTAGTGCTATATGATATTGTAATGTTGATGATGGACATCTTGCTTTACCTCTGATCTTATTAGAAAGGCCTTTAGTTTGTCCCCATTATGTTTAATGCTGGCTTTTGGTTTTAGATAGATATACACTAGGTAGTGCAGAGGATAGAGTGCCAGTCTTCAAGTTTTGTTGACAGCTTTTCAAATACTTGAACATGATGACAGGTGTCATGACCTCCTTAAGTCTTTTTTTTATGTGTCTGAAAATCCCCCATTTCTTCAAATTCTTATATGTCTTATTATTGAAGCATTTTCAAGGGTGTGCTGGAGCCAGCTCAAACCTGCTTGAGAGATTCACAGAGAGCATTTGCACTTGGAAATTAGCAAGTGCTATAAATCTGAGCTTGATTTATTGTTTTGTTGACTGTCTAGACTTAGTAAAGTGGAGAACATGGTAATAATGCAAATTAAACCTAAAAGTGTGTGGTGAGTACATTTTTTTTGGAGAGCTAGTTGTTGAACATTTAACAACATACCCCTTCCTTTCCCCTTTCTGGTTGCTTTCCTGTTTATCAGTGTCCTTCCTAAAGTGTGATTCCTGAGAACTGAACACAGTACTCAAGATCTCCTACTAGAAGAAAGTATAGCAAGGACTATTAATACCATAATTCTGGGTGCTACCTCTGAGATTGCATTAGGCTCTTGCTTTTTTACTTCCTATATCGACCTATTGACTGGGACTAAACTTGTAGTCCAGTAGAACTTGAATATCTTTTTCAGATGAACTGCTATCTAGCCTCACCTTTGCAATCTTGTGAAATTAATTTTTATACCCAAGAGCAAACATTTTTCACTTATCCCTGTTAAATTTCATCTATTCAGTTTGTACCCAATCTGTTACTGTATAGTATAAAATCCTTCCTAGATTTTTTTCTTCATGTTAATTAAGGGAAAAAGAAACACCTATTTTCCATTAATTAAGGGAAAAAGAAACACCTATTTTCCATTGTGTCTTCTTTTAACATACTGTCTTTGAATTATATGAACTGATGTAAAGTAAAATGAGCAGAACCAGGAAAACATTGTACACAATATCAGCAACATTGTGTGATGATCAGCAATGAGTGACATAGCTCTTCTCAGCAACGCAGTGATACAAGACAAGTACAAAAGACTCATGATAGAAAATGCTTTATGTATCCAAAGAACTGATGGACTCTGAATGCAGATCGAAGCATACTTTTTTCATTTACTTTATTTTTTTGTGTTTTTTTCTTTTGATCTCTTTCTTCTTTCACAATTGTGACTAATATGGAAATATGTTTTACATAATTGCATTGTATAACCTATACCAAATTGCCTACCATTTTAGGAAGAAGGGAGGGAAGGGATGGAGAAAAATTTGGAACTCAAAATTTGTAAAAATGAATGCTAAGAATTGTCTTGACATATAATTGGGAAAAATACTATTAAAAATTAAAAATAAAATCTATGCAAACTCTTAAAAAACATACTGTCTTTGTAAATAATTATTATCAGAACCACTTTTGTAGTCTAGTTAATAGCTAAAATCATGAGATGTGAAAATAATGAAATAATTTGAATGAACTTTTTCCCCCTGACAAGCATGCTAGAACTTAGCATTTGTTTTCATGCACATCCCTATAAAGGTGCATAATTATCCTAATTTCTAATGTAACACATATGCTTTAGTCTTTTCTGGGCCATGCCTTCTGTATCACTCCAGGGTTCTAGGGGGTGTTGGGATGGTTAGTCTCTAATCCTACTGAATTGGCTCCCCACCTTCCCTCCCCCTTTATTAGGGATCTGCTCTTAGCACTCCAGTTCTATTTAATGATTTACTATCAAATAATTTTTACAAAGAAATATTTATTCCAAAGATAAAGCAAATTTGCATTTTCCCAATACCTCCATGGCATACTCTCTCTTATATCACTTTGGTCTCCCGGGCAGAATAAGCTCAAATCTTAGCTCAGTTCCTATTTAGCTTTGGACCTACCAAGTTTACGTCCAGATGTCACATGACTGCCTGTTAAATCTTTATGCTGGACTGGGGTCCTGAAATTCACTCCTGAAGATTGTGCCTTACTCCTTGGGGTATCAGTGCTGTGCCAGCTGCAGTTCTGACTCCCAGATTCCTTGGCTCATTCTTCTGACTCTAGTTCAAGCATCTGTTTTCTTTATATAGAATGGAAAGAATGCACTAACAGACCCAGAACTGAGGCCCATTGGGCCTCAGAACAGAAGTCCCTAAGTCACTTTGCCTTCTAGTAAGTCTCTCACAAGATGCCAGGGCTAAAGGAGTCATCAAATTAATTAAAGAGGCAACAAATGAGTAGCTGAAACTGATGAGTCTTTATGAACTCCTCCCCAGTCAATAAATGAGCCTCCTGGATGCTACTCATGTAGCCAAGGGGAACCAGTTATGGAATATCTCCACATACCTCACCCTCCTTCCAAGGCACTTCCTTTACAGGTTATCAGGATTCTCGGCTAACAGAACTGCCAAGCCATCTCTCTGTGTGAAGGCATTTCATCAATCAAAAAAAGGTGATAGGATCTGCACATGCACCCGACCCTTATCACACTAAACACTGAAATTCTTGATCTCTTTCTGCATCTAAATGGCTAACAGAGAATGAGTCCACTTCTCATCCTAACCTCCCCTCCCTTCCCTTCATTTCTCTATATTTTTAAATGCATAAAATAAAATTCATAGTATTGTAAAGGAAACCCATGTTGACATACAGTTATTAAAATATTTTTTTAAAAACAAGTCCATGGACCCCAAGTTAAAGACCCTTCATCTAATCCAGACCTTTCATTTCATAGATGAGGAAATTGAGGTCCAGTGTAGTTAAGTGATTTGCCCAAGATCCTAGCTAGTAAGTGAAAAAGGTGGATTTGAACTCCACGTCTCTGACACAAAATTCATTGCTCTTCCTCTTACACTGCCCTACTTCTGAAAGCACAGTATTCATGTGAGTTATTATTTTTGCATAGAAATGTTATAAATGATGGTTAGGTATAGTTGAAATAGTATTTGTAATGCACTTCCAGTATGTTACGGATTACATAGGCTTTTGAGGAGGCAGTTTGAGGCCAAAATATGAGAAGTTTTTTCCCTGTGACTTATATGTTACTGAAAAATTTATGGCTTCCTGGCTTTTAAATAAAAACCCTTAGTCTCTCAGCAACAACTCTCATATGTCACAATTTTCACTGCCAGTTTTTCTCTCTAAATTGCCAGTAAAAGTCATTGGCTGCATTTAGTATTTCCTAAGCCAGACTATATAGCACTTTGGTTTTGTATGCCTTTTGCTAATCTATCTTGCTCTGCTGACTCTGCAAAGTAATATGCAGTATTCTTCATGTCTTCTTGTTGACTCCAAAAAACTACATAGAAAAATCTTCAGATGTGTCCCAAGGACTTTTTAGTGATGTTCATAGACTTGTCCTCAAGCTTACTAAAAGGGAAGATACCAAACACATGGAAAAAAAATTATTACATAAAAAATTACCAAGAAAATAATAATTACCAATCAATATGCCTACTTTGCCATTTCTTCAAAATCTGTATAAGAATAGCACATAGGCCTCATAGACATCTCCATCCTTATGAAGGTCATACAATTGACTGAAAGGTTTAGAGAATATAAGATTACGCTGCACTTCTTGTTTGATGATAATGAAACATTTGATTCAGTATTTATATCCAGCAAATATCTGTTGAGCACCCTCTGTGTCCAATGCAAAAGTTAGGCAATAGAAATACGAAGACAAACCTGAAGGAGTTTATATATGCTCATATTATTTTCCTGGGAAGTTTTAGTCTGTGTTAATGATTTTCTTTACTCATATGATAATATTTGTGAGAAAAAAACAAAAACAAAAACACAGCACAGTGCCTGGCACATTCCCACCGAGAATTATTTCTTGTCTACGTTCTACACAATTTCTTAGTCTAGCGTCTTATGTTCTGTGCTCGTTAAGTAGTGGAGCTGTACTGATCATACTTTTGGATGGTAAAGACAAAAAATAGATGTTTTAAATGTTTAGAGTAAAGCTCTAGGGCCTTGGCGATCATGGATCATGGGTCACCTTTAAAAACTTGGAATGCGCTATTATTCATTTCCTTGAAGGTTCTTTTCTAATAGTTTGTTTCTCATGCATATGTCAAAAATCATACAAGTTTCCATGAGACATGTAACAAGAGGGATAGCTCTTCTTAGCCTTTCAATTATCAATATCAAATGAGGCATAAAACAGGAGGATGGATACACAGTAAAGGTATATGCCACTGTCATGCAGATGTGGTAGAAAGCAATATAGTTAGGTAGAGACATTCCCTTTTGCTTTATTTGAACATGTTTCTACTCTCCACTGTATTCCTCTGCTTCATGAGGTGATAACTGCATATTATCTTTCTTAAGATTTTACACATGTTTTAACCTTATGTTTCCTTCTTCATTTGGCAAAAGTCAAATATATTTGCTTACTCAAGTGTTTTCTTTTTAAATGTTTTTTATTCATTTTGTTTTAAAACAGAAAAAGACAAAAAAATTTCCTTGTACACAGCACAACACTAAGAAAAATTCAATATGACGCCTTGAATCTCCATTTACTTTTAAAAAAATACTATGTAATAAATATTTCATATTGTTTTCAAAGCCACCCTGCTTTTTTGTGCTTCCTTCTGCATTTTCTTTTGTTCTCTAATGAGCACTTTGTTAATTTTTTTCTCTCTCCTTCTCCACCTCACACTAGAGAAGGCCACCATTAAATACCGATATGTATACGCACACACGCACACACACACACACACACACACGTAAAAATATATTACACATCCTTCTTTTTCATTAGTTCTTTCTCTGAAAGTCAGTAGCATCTGCCTTCATAGGTCCTTTGTAGTGATTTGAGTATTTATAATACTCAAAATAACTTAATCGCTCACAGTTGTTTTTCAAACAACTGTTACTGTATATTGTATTCCCTTTTTTCTGCTCATTTTGCTCATTATTTCCTGCAAGGCTTTCCAGGTTTTTCTAAAATCAACCAGCTCATTGTTTCTTATGGCACAGTGCTATTCCATTACAATCATAGACCACAACTTGTTTAGCCATTCCCAAATTGATGGGCATCCCTGCAATTTTCAGTTTTTGCCGCCAAAAACAGAGCTGCTATAATTACTTTAGAACATATGGGTTCTTTCCCTTTTTCCCTAATCATCCTGGGAAACAGACCTATTAGTCAAAGGGCATGCCCACTTTTATAAGTCCATAATTCTAGATTGCTCTCCAAAATAGTTGAATCAGTTCACAATTCACTAACAGTAATGTATTAGTGTCCCATTTTTCTACAGTCCCTCCAACATTTGTCATTTTCTTCTTCTATCATTTTAGCCAGCCTGATAGGTGTGAGATATGTCAAAGTTGTTTTGATTTGCATTTATCCATAATCAATAATTTGTAGGGCATTTTTTCATGGTAACTGATGACTAGTCCATATGCTGTGTTGTGAGATAAATATTCAAGTTTTATCATCCACATTTTACAAATGAGGAAACTAAGACTTAAGCTAAATGATTTGCTTATGGTCACAAAGCTGTTCATTCTCAGAGTTTGTTCATAATACACATTAAGTTCAGCATTCTTCCATTCATATTCACAGACTCTCAGAGTTGTAGATCTCAGAAGTCATCCACTATAACCCGTACCTGAGTGAACAAAAATCTCCTTTATAAGATATCTGATTAGTGTTCATCTAGCCTTTACTTGAAAAGCTCCAGTGAGCCACCTCCTGAGGTAATCCCTTCTACTTTTGGATAGCTCCAATTATTAGGAAAATTTTCCTCATATAGTGTGTTTGGGTTGCCCTGGTAGGTTAGGTATGTGCCCATATGAGTTGTTTAAATGCAGTTACAGGAAAGGCATGGGAAGATGTCTCCAGAATCTTGCCCACCCCTTTCCAAAGAAGTCTTTGATTTCTGTTTTCCTTGAGGGAAACAGGAGAAGGAGCCACAAGGCCAGCCACACTGTTCCCCTCTGAGAGAGAGAAACAGAGAGAGAGAGAGAAACAGAGAGAGAGAGAGAGAGAGAGAGAGAGAGAGAGAGAGATGGGAACTGGACCAGAATCATTATCTGCCCCACTAAATATTTCTCTTTGCTAGTCACTGTTCCTTAAAGGGGAAGGTATACCTCATGCTTACATCCTCAAGTTTACTTCTTCCAACTGAAAGCTAGTTATGCAAACAATTGACCATCACAAATAATGAATGAGTAAACTAATTTATTCAAGAAGACAGCAAACAGAAATCGGAAAAGTTATACAGATAAGAAAATACACAGTGCATGAATTCTCCCTCTGGGAGCAAGATAACTCAACTAAGAGAGAGAAGCTCCAATCTGATGCAAAGGGAGCAAGCTACATGGCCAACATATGCTGAGAAGCTGGTTTTCCCTACATGTCTGCCTTCCAAAGTCTGTTCTCTCTCTCCACGAATCTCTCCCTAAAAAGAGTCTGGAACATTGCAAGTCCTCTCTCAAAGCAAGATTGAGGAAGATTTTCTCCTTTCTAAAGCTCTCCTGCCAATTCCACTCCTCACAAGCACTTGGTGAGTAATCATTCACTCCACTAGTCTGGACTTATGGCTAAGTAGCAGCACACTAAGTGCCTCTGGGCAACCCAAGTTATACTTATGTTAAACTTAAATTTGTCACTTTACAGTTTCCCATTTCTTCTTTTTCTGGCCTTGTAGCTAAGCTTAACAATCTCTGTAGCTAATCTCTCTTCCTTATGACAGCCCTTAACAGGAAGCTAAAATGTGTCCTTCCCAAGGATAAACATCACCATTTTTTTTCTCAACAGATCAGCATATGGTATGATCTCCGAGTCTTTCACCATCCTTGTTGCTGACCCTTGGACATTCTCAAACTTCTCAACATCATACCAAAAATGTGGCACCCAGAATTGAACTTAAAACTTCAGTTGTGGCTAAATCAAGTCTGACTACAGAGTTATTGTCACTTCCCTTACACCAGATTTTCTTTGTGGAGCCTAAAAATCTCTTTTTTGGCTGCCATATCACATTGTTGACTGATAGTCGGCTTTAAACTACTAAAACATCTAGCTCTTTTTATACAAACTGCTCTTTACATAGACTCCTCCATCTTACACTTGTGATAGTTTTTTGAACCAAAATGTAATGTTTTATACATATTCCTATTAAATTTCATCATATTAGATTCAGCCCAGCATTCTACCTTATCGAAATCCTTTTTGGATTTTGACTCTGCAACCCAACTTGTTACCTATCTCTCCCAGCTTTGTGTTGTTTATAAATTTGATAGGCCTCCTACCTATGTCCTTTGTAGCACAGGCTCTGGGCTTGCTTTCCCAGCCCTATCTGAACTGTCAGTTCAGGTACAAGAGCATAGCTTCCTACTTCTCCCCTTAGTATTCTAGGAGTAACCCTGAAAATTGGGGGGGGTAATTTTTATCACTGTTGCTCATGAGCCCTTACTTATATACTCCACATTGATTGTCGGTTGATATTAGTTAGCCAGCCAGAGTTAATTAGTTTTCAGAAACAGATTTTACTAAGGTGATACAGTAAAGACATCAGTACAAAAACATTCTTCCCAAAAGTCTGAGGCACAGTGTCCCTTAAATATATAGAGTCCAGGGGAGAAAAGGTTCATGCTTTCAGAGCACATGTGGCAAAGGAGTAAGTCATAGCTGTTAATTGGGTGAAAGTTCTCTTTTCCATTTATGGAGTCCTCATTTAGTTCCTCAGAGGTCTAGTTTTTGGTTGAACTCTGAGGGTCGAGGCCCTTGTAGAGTTCTGAAGATGGCTTTCCTTGGGATTTGTCCTCAGCTCCCAAGGTGGATGTTGCTATTGGCCACCACTGTTCTAGAAGCCTTTTTACCATTGCCACTGGGAAGTTCGAATCTTCCAACCTTTCAGAGTTCATGACATCTTCCTTATTTTCACAAGAGGAAAGAAGAGACAAAAACTTTCTCCTTCCCTCTTCCTTCAGGCGTTTCCCTCTTAAGGGGAAGGGAAGGGAAGAAGCATTGTGGAAAGGCATAAGCATTTCTTAAGCATCTACCAGGCCCTATGCTAAAAGCTTTACAAATACCTCATTTGACCTTCACAGCCCTGGGACATCGGTGCTATTATTCTCATCACCATTTTGCAGTTGATAGCATCAAAGGAGGTGCTGTGCTCTTTGAGCAAAGCAGAAATGCAGTAGTGCAAAGGAAACGTGAGATGTGCGAATTTAGAGACATCTTCACTCCAGATGTTCATATAGACTATTTGTGCCTGATCTGTGATAGAGCCTTCTGAGCTTGTATTGCTCTGATCAGCCACAGTCGGACAACATTGTACCTTGACTCCAACATAGCGATGTCACTTTGATCCTCTTAGAGTATGAAGGATAACAACCATAGTTGATAAAACTGAGGCAGACAGAGTTTAAGTGACTTGTCCAGGGTCACACAGATGGTATCTGAGACCAGATTTGAACTCAGGTCTTACTGATTCCACATCCAGTACTCTATGTCTGCCACTAGACCAACCTGCTGTTGGATGAACAGATTCCAAACTGGCTTGCTGTTTTATGCAAAGCAGCAGTCAGCATGACTGTTTCTCTTCAACAAATCCCAATATATTTCCTGTTTAGTTTCAGTAAATCCCAGTACACTTCTTTTGTAGCTTTATTGAATTACACTCCTTCCAAATTGGTTAAGGACTTTTTCTACACCTAGTTTATGCTTTTGGTTGACTTATTCAATAAAAGTGTCTAGAAAATTTTCACATCTATTTTACAGCTTTCATTCTGTAACTTTCATTCAAAGACCTATTATCACATGAAAAACATCAGAGCGCAGAACACCTTGTTAGCTATTTTAATTAGGTTGGGGTGTGTGACACATCCAGGGGTGCTGTGAGGGTCATATGAGATAATGGATTTAAAGTACTTCACAAACCTTCAAGTGCTGTATCAATTCCAGTCATTCCTATGCTCCTACTGAGCTCAAGCAAGGTTTACAGAGCATTCATTGCCTTTCAGAAATTGGCCCATCTCCCCACCTTCCGGTCTTCAGGAATGTATACCTTCTCTTCCAGTATGTACATACACACACACACACACACACACACACACACACCCCTCCTTTCTGCTCCTCAGACAAAACACTCTGGCTTCGAGCTCCAGGCATTTTCTCTGGCTGTCTGCCATACCTAAAATTCCCTCCTTCCTCATCTCTGCCTCCTGGCTTCTCTAGCTTCCTTCAGGTCTCAACTAAAATCCCACCTTCACGAAGCCTTTTAATTATTGTGCCTTCCTCCTGCTGATTATTTCCAATTTATCCTGTTTGTAACTTGTTTGCACATTGTTGTTTGCATCTTATCTCTCCCCCAACCACCCACTTCGACTAGACTGTGAGCTCCCTGAGAGAAGGGACAGGGTTTTTTTATGTTTCCTTTTATCCTGAGCATGAAGCACAGTGCCTGGAACATAGCAGGTGCTTAATAAATGCCTATTGACTGACTATCCCTTTAATAATATATTCTAAAATTTTGCAATAATCTAAGTCAGACTTATGGGCCTAGAAGAGTTTGCAGACTCTCTTTTTTTCCAAACTTCACATTTGCCCTTTCTAGTCCCTCTATTTCCCGTGTTCTCTATCATTTTTCAGAAATCTTTGACCATGGCCATTGATCATATCTTCCACTTTTAAGCTCCCTAGGATGAAGTTCATTTGAGCTTTGAACTTATTTAGAAACACTGAGTTCTTTCCTACTCTCCTTATCCTGGTATAAATAATTTCTTCCAATTTTTTTTGGCTGAGAAAACAGAAGTAAAATAAGAATTGTTAGAATAATAGATTTAGAGCTGGATGGGGCCTAGAGATTGGCATATCTGATTTATTTTGTAAATGAGTAAACAGGAACAAAGAGCTTAAGTGATTTGCTCAGGGTCACATAGCTAATAAACATCTGAAGTGGAATTTGAACCCAAGTCCTTATGATTCCCGAGTCCAGCACCCTGCCCACTCTGCCATTGCTCCCGCCTCCAAATCTGCCCTCTCTCTTTACTGGTCCTTAACCTTTAACAGCAGTCCCATGCTTTCTTTGATCCTCCTCTTTTCACTAGTCCAGCCACACTTTTGTAAAAGCACCTCTTTGTTCTGATAATCCTTGACCCCCTCAGTATTCTGAATTTTACCATTTGTGAGAGGACAAGTCTGTGTTTTTGTATTCCTTTTCCATTATTGGGCCTTGCTTCCATCCTTTGTACATAACTTAAAAATCCAAGTTGGTTGATAGTTTCCAAGGAATCTACATCATTCTCTTTGAACAAATTCCTCCTTCCTTACTCATTGGAATGTCTTCCATGGAGTGATTACTTCCTTTCAAACTTATCATTTCCATCCTAGCAGTCAATTCTTCCTTGTTGTGAGAATCAGATTCAGAATAGCAATTCCCCTTAGTGGTCCATTCACTTTTTTGTAAGGATAAATAATAGTTGTGCCAGCTCAAAATATTATCATCAGCTATGTTTTGAGTATAGCTCCAGCATTTTTATATCAAGCCTCTGGGCCAGGTTTGTGATCAGTTTCCCAAACTCTTCATTGATTTCCTCTGACCAGGGGTCAGTAGCATAGTCTGATGACAATGTTGGTCCTGCCGTTCTGCCTTTATTGATCTTCACTCAAATACTCTCCACCATGCTTCTCCCCTTTACTTCCTAGGTTTCCTCATGTGAGCATACTTCTTAATATTCAATGCTACACACACATCACCAGCTTTACATATACTGTTTCTTGTGAATAAATTATACCATTGCCAAAGGCAGATTACAACTGTGGGTTTCATTTCATTAAGCCTCAATAATATCTATGAGGTCAGACTTGCCTCCTCGGTTTAGGATCTCCAAGGCAAGACTCTCATTATTTCAATTTTAGATTGTTGTGAATCTGCTCTCTACCCTCTATAATCCATGTCTTACACTGATCAAATCCTCTTCTATTAAAAAACCTTCTATGGCTTCCTGTTGCCTATAGCAATTCAAATAGAAATGAGGCCACTAAAAACATACATAAGAATTCCTGTGGACCGAATGACTCAGAAAACCACATATTAGCATTATCTATGTTCTATTGCATGTTTATTTATTTTGTTAAATATTTCCCAATTACATTTGAATCTGGTCCTGAGATCAGTGGGGGCTTGATACCTTGGACCTACAGAAAACATAAACTCCTGCCTTTGGCCTTTGAGGTTCTCACACCCTGACTAATAGACTTACCTTATATACCTTACAGCAGCTAAGGAAACCTAGTGTCAGGAAGGCCTGAATTCAAATTCGGCCTCAGATACATACTAGCTGTGTGACTTGGGAAAATCATTCAACCTCTCTTTGCCTCTCTTCAACCTCTCTCTCTTTGGGAATAATAACAGCACCCTTCCCAGGGTTCTGGTGAAGATCAAATGAGATAATATTTGAAAAAAAGTGCTTAACCTGATACATAGTAGGCCCTTAACAAATGTTTATTCTCTTTCCCTTCCCTTATCTCATACTGTTTCCCTTTACACATTCTATATTCCAGCCAGACTAGGCTTTTCCTTCCTCCCAGTTATTTTCCTGCCCTCTCCCATCTTTTGCTTTGCTGTACTGGCCCCAGGCCTGATTCCTACCTGTCTTCTGTCTGTTGAAATCCTTTCCTTCCCTTAAAGGTCCTACTCAGCTACCTCTTTGATGACACCTCCCCTAAGACTGCTCTGTGTAATTGCCCTATCAGCGGAGAGTGAAGATAACTTAGATTTTTTTCATAGCACTTGGCTTAGATCCTTCTTTTGTATCTTATCACTTCATCCTTTGTATCACTGCTACATCACTGCATACAGGTCTTTGCCCTTTTTAAATAATAAACGCCTTAAAACCAGGTTCTATAGGATAAGTTTTACGGGATAGGTCTGTTCGGCACCTAATACGATGCCTTGCATGGTAGGTATTTGTAAATGTTGGTTGATTAAAGCATAACTTCAATGAAGTTCTCTGTGACATCAACTGGAAAATGTTTATGGCAGAAGTAACTCTCAAAATTCATGGTTTGATTGTACATTGTGAAATTCTCTGCATGTTCTTGTTTTGCTTCTCAAACTATTCAAAAGACCTCAGATCTAGAAGTGAGGTCTGTTGATGAGTGCATCTCTCTGATCCAATATAGAAATAGCTTAATCAAATTTAATTGTACCATGGCATTAATCTAAAGTATCTGTGCCTGGATGAAAGCGAAAATCAACACCATTCCTAAAATAACCCCCAAAGTCGAACACAGAGGATCCCATATACAATAACTGCTTTAAAAATGAAGTTGTAGACCAAAAAACTTAACCTGGGAGACAGCTAAGAAGAGAAATTGTCTTTGTTGAAAAATACTGAAGGTTCCTTACCTCACCATTGTAGTATGTAACAAAATTCTTACAGGCATAACTTCACATTGAAATAGTGAAATATCAAGAATTCAATATATTAGTTTCAATTATTATTTTGGTATGGCTTGGTGGTGATGCCTGGGTAAATTAGAGTCACTCACTAAAACAATTGGAATGAATGTTCCCTGAAAAAATTTTTAAAATGAGTAAAAAAACTTGATCAATTTCTCCTACCTGTTTCGTTTCTTTCCTTTGTCATAAAATCTCTGTCCAAATGAGTCATTGTGTGGTAATGTAAGTGCCCCTACTTGAGAGGGAAAAATAAAACCGATGAATAAGATTTACAAGCCCAAAGGTGATTTATTAAAGGATATTCTTTACAGTCAGCCGGAAACAGGAGTGGGATGCCATAGGACTCCAAATTGACATCCAGATTATAACAGTTCCAAAAATGGCTTCTCTTCTTTCCTTTTCCCTTAAGAAAAGTCCCATCTTGGACATGTTATAGATTCTAGTTCTAGGGGATTCTAGGATCGTGATTAATTGAGAGCAAAGTGTTACCTGTAATTAACCTGTACCTCCACATACAGATCTATGGGATCTTTGAGCATAGTAACCGGCTGAGAGGAATAAGAATGTAGAACTATAATCTTTCCTGATGTTTTCAAGGTGAACTAAGAAGGGATATATGGGGTCTTTATCCATAAGGTCAGTTGCTATGTTGCTATCTAAGCCTCATATTTAAGAAGTTAATATTGAGACAAGAAGAAAAGACTATTTCAATTGATATCAGGGTAAAAGCAAATAGCAAGAATCGACACTTATAGAACACATGACAATTATCTGGCAAGTACCAGAGAATGGCCTTGGGTTGTTCTTTCAAATGAGAAATCAAAGGTCTTATCAAATTGTTTATGAGCGTTCTTTTTCTGCCTTGGGATTCTGTATGTGAAATACTAATTCTGCTTACACAGGACAGGGGAGAATAAACTTCCAGTATATTAAAGATCCCAATAACATCTTATTTGTTAATATTATTGTTTATCCTTCATTTTCAAAGAGAACTAATGATATCATGGGGTTATGATCTGTGTGTGAATTGGATTAAGTGAATCAGAGTTGCACAAAGTCGTCGACCTCACTCTCTCTTCCTGAGTTATTGAAATTCAGTGGCAAGATAAAAGACAGGATGACTGGCTATGGCCATGGATGCAGTGGCTGACCTTGACATCTTTGATGTCTGACCAAGCTATAAGCATGCCACAGTGCCTACTTCAGCCACCTCCATGGTCATTGGTACAAATTGTTCTCATCCACCCATTCTGCCAGGGGAAGTCTTCACATGCTTGGGGTAGACACCCACCCAGTTCACTGATGGGTTCAAGCCCTGTCAGTTTCCCTCAATCTGGTTTAGCCATCTGCAGAGACAGGTTTACAGGGTGTGGCCTCTGCCCATGCTACAGCTTCTTGGAGCCACAGGTGAGAAGTGGGTGACTGGTTGGATACCAGAGGTGCTAGTCCTCCCCTAACACCCCATATACCCATTTGTTTATTATTTACTAATATAGTTTTATATAAACATGTGTATGTATAATCTTTAGCAAGCAATGTTGATTCATTACTTTCCTCAAAGTGAGAAAGGATAGCACTTGGCAATACAAAATTTTATAAGGCAAAACATCTTTATACAAATAAGAAAGAGGCATAGAACTATTTTTTGTTTAGTCATTTTCACTCATGTTTGACTCTTCATAACCCCATTTGGGATTTTCTTTGCAAAGATACTGGAATGGTTTGCTTTTTCCTTTTCCAATTCATTTTACAGATGATGAAAGTGAGGCAAACAGTTAAGTGACCTGCTCATAGTAAGTATCTGAGACCAGATTTGAGCTCAGGTCCTCCTGACTCCCAGCACTCTATCCACTTCACCACCTAACTTCCCCACTAATGAAACTATAGAGGTCAAATATTATAGAAAGCATTTGTAGCAGTTAAAGTTTTGTAGGCCCTGCCACACTGGAACAGGAGTTAGATTTCTAGTTTTTACTATCCAATACCTTACCCAGAGTGAGATAAGAATAACAGATAGTTCTGTAATTCATCTTAATTTAAATATATATATATGTATATGTGTGTGTGTGTGTATATATATATATGTTAAAAGGTCAGTCAGTAGTGAGGTTTCAGTTAGCTAATCCAAATCCTTACTGAGCCATGATATTCAAGCAACAACAAAACAAACTTATCATGATTTGGAAAAACAAACAACTTCTAGGAGATGCCTTGGGGTCAGTGAACATTCATCCCAACCTCCATATTTACAATAGTTTGATAACTGACATAATGCTAGAGCATTGCAAGATAATAAGTCAACCTTCCCCCCAAAAAGATTCAAATGTGCTCATTATATTGAACTTCCCAGTCTATGAAAGTAAGAGGACAAGGACAGATAGATTACATCAGTTGCATCAGTGAGGAGAATTTCCACCCAGAGAGTTGTAGAAATGCCAGTGAAATGTTAGCTCAGGACAATGCAGTTTATCCTGATTTTTTCCATCTGTTTTAGTAATTTAAATTATAGCTATAATGTTGTATATTACTTTTGTATGAGAAACTGCTTTTATAAAGCTTCTTGTCCTCATTTCAAGTATTTTGTAGTCAATTATCTATCATAAAAAAAGAGTTCTACCCATTTTCATCTACTTTATAGTGTAAATGTCTATCCATGTAGCCATCCTATTATATTGTATACAACAAATATGCCTGATTTGGCTAGTACTTGTAAATTTACCTGAGGGACATTGTTTCAGATTTTCCCTGTACTTAAATGTTTAATATAATTTTCTATCTCACCTCCTCTGGCCCCACATAAGTGGAACTCAATAAAGAGCATTTTGTGAAAAAATAATAATAATTTTCTATCTCTTTTTAAGAATGTGTGGCATTTTCTCTTCTTAAATGCTAAGATGATGAATGTTCAGTATAGATTCCATATGAAAGAGATCATTTCCATAGTCCATTTTGCCATGACCAAATATTTGCTGTAGAAGTGCTTATTACCAGAGATGTCAGTTTGCATTTTCTTTGTTGCTTAGGGGGTGCACTGTGAATTTTTTTTGCAAGTAAAGCTAGGCATTTTATAGCATTTGGAAAGTTTTATGTTTCTTCGACATACACTTACTGGTTCTCATTAATTGTATACATTAACATTATGGTTAGCAACCAACTGGTGATTTATTAATGAGCTCTTTTTGTAATTTTTTCAGGCTCCAAGAATGCTAGAAGTAATTGGCCCAGAAGGTATTTTGAATAAGTTTTTATTTGTCTTCAATGAAAAACTTGAATTGTTTAGAAACATTTGAATGATTTAATGTTTAAACTTGTATAGCTATATTTTCCATCCATTCATTTTCTTCAACTGAAGCCCTTTTCTGATGTCTCTTATTGGCATGGATGTGACCGTAGGTTCTCAAAGGCTGATACCAGCATTCATTCACTCATTCAGCATGCAATTATAAAATGCCTATGGTAGGTGCTAGAGATACAAAGACAAGAACGAACAGATCTTGCCCTTGAGAAGGTATATTCTTTCATACTCATATTCTTTTAGCAGACTATACTATCTGGTTGATTCTACTGAGATGGAAGAGCTTCAAGTATGGACCCAGTGATAGACTAAACCTTGTTATTGCCTGAGGACCAGCCTAGCAAAGTTCAAGGAGATTGGCTACTAGGTTGACTTCAGAGTGGTTAATTTTTTGTTAGAGCAACTGTCAAAGATCATCTACCAAGTTAAGGAGGGGCTATGTAGGTTATCAATAGAAAAAATATGCCCTGACAAAATCTTAGCTTCTTGGAGTGTTAGAATAAGTTATAACTTCTATCATATCATATTATAAATTATAATTATATTCTTTTATATTATAAATGTTATCCAGTAAGCGAACACTGCATTTTTTCATAATTTAACATTATTACCCTATTTTTTTAGATGTGCTACATTTTCTCTCATTTTTAAACCAAGACCTTTGTTTTTCTAGAACTAGTAATAGTAGTGGAAGGGAGGGAGTTTCCCTTCTTTATTAGTCGATGTAGTCATACATGATGAGATTTTCATGTATAAACAAAGCAGCTGCATCTATATCCTGATCCTTTTATGAAGTATGAACGCTTCTCTGATTAGGTCAAGAAAAGAATAGCTGAATTGGCTGATGAGCAGATTTTCTTTTAATGGACGAGTTTCTGAGTTTGAAAGTTCAAGGCAGTTGTGAAGGAGGTTCCTGAGTTGGGGCCTCAAGTAGGGGGAAGGGATTTTCTCTTCCCTATCCCCCATCTTCCATCTCCTGAGAAGTACTGGAGCAGAGAGCAGAGAGGGAGCAGACACACACACTCCCAGTCACCCAGAATTAAAAATGGATTCAAGAAGCATGATTGCCGGCAATCAGGAGTCAGGCTGTGGAGCAAAGCAGACCCTGGGAAACCAATGTAAGGATTCTGCAAAGAGAGAAAGAACTTGTAGGCCATGTAGTAGTACTAGGAGTTGCCTTTGCCACATGTGTATCCTACATTTACATTCATTCCTTCTTGTCATGTCACTCCAAAGTTTGAACCTATTCTTTCCATGGATGTTATATTTGTGGAAGAGTATGGTCCAGGTTTATAGGGGGGGATGGAGCGGGGGGAGGGAGTGTTTTGTGCTATGGTATCTTAGTAAATGCTAGAAGCTAATTGTGTCTGTTGTTAATGGGAAGCACACTGGTAAGGACTTACATGAGCCTTAGTGGTAGGAATATAGCCCCAAAGGGTACCCCTAGAACCTAAGGTTGCAACTACCATCTTGGGGCTCAACTTGCAAGTGTAAGTTGGGGGAAGTAACCCAGAGAATGTCTTACAGTATTGTTAAAGATTTATGGTCGAAGATTCTTCCAGAGGGAACCTTGCTTATGAAATTATTAAACTTTTTCATTTTTCCAGGCTCAAAGTAGCAGTAGAATTATTATACAGTTATTGTATGAGATAACTATTAAAATTAAGTTGGCAAATTTAAAAATAATAAATTATTCAATGGAGAGACCTTAGGGCAGGGGTTCTTAACCTGGTGTCCATGAACTTGTTTTTAAAAATATAATTGTTTTACTTTGATATCCCATATATTTTAATTTAAAAACATTATTCTGAGAAGGCATCCATAGATTTCACCAGACTACCAAAGGGGTCTATGACACAAAAGGGTGATCTCCTCTGATAATTCTCTTACTTTAAAGATAAGGAAACTGGGGCCCAGAGGGACTTGCCTAAGACCCTGTGACTGGTTGGTGGAGCTGGAGCTGGAGCTTTCAGGCCAGAGGTGTTTTCACTCCATCTTATTCAGGCACATAAAAGGTCAGATTAGGGAGGTAGGTTCAGGCAGACAGGGAAGGTCTCAGTGAGATAAGGAAAAAAAAGAGATAACCAACACACATGAAAACATACAGTTAGAAAAATACGGGAACATGAAACTCAACATTTTTCTACAGAAAAGAATCATGTTGTTTTTTTTATTCTAAAACAGGGGTCAGCCATTACTTGAAAAGTGATAGATAAAACTTTCTTCATAGAATCTGGATGGAATATGATGGAAAATAACTTACCTTAATTTGGAAGATAATAAAGTAATATTTAAAATAAAGTTACTATAGTTGCATTTTAAATACAACTTTCTGATTTTTTTAAAAGTTGAAATTCAGATACTCTAAAAAGTCTCTGTACCAATATATGTTATAATAAGACATTTCAAAAGAGATTAGTTGCTCTGCTGAAACTTGTTCTATTTCCACTTTCCCTATTAATATCCATCCTTTGGAAATCCAGAAATCAGCTTGGTTTAAGCATACCTTAAAATTGTCCTTTTTCTGTTGCCTTAGTACCTTACCTTTTCTCTCTCCCTTTTTCCACAAATTGCATATTCCCATTCCTAGAAGAGGTTGCCTATCTGTTAAAACTAGTCTTATCTAAGTTACATTTTAGGTAACCTTTAAACTTATGCCCTTCTTCATTTTACATGGCAGGATTCTTAAATTCAGAAATTGGGAAAATATCTGAACCTAGACAATATCCTGAACTTTAAAAAAATACATTAAGCTTTTTCTTCCTATTTACTAATGTGTGTATATATACATTCATATATGTGTGTATATGTATATATCTATGTGTAAATATATATCTATGTGTGTATATATGTATGTGTGTATGTATGTATATGTGTATATAATATGTGTGTGCATATACATAGTATACATACACACACACACACACACACACACACACACACACACAAAATTCTTCATCCATTAAGAGGAGGAGAAAACCACCTCATAAAGTGGTTTTCCCCAGCTGGGCAACTGCTGAATAAAACTTGGGGTAAATCTTGCCTGCTAAATTGAATAAGTGGTTTAATTTCACAATATTCAAGGACTCAAAGCTGTGTGGTCAGTAAGTTATTTTGATACCAACCCCCACCACTCAAGTAATCTATTTGATAAATATTCCATTCACTTACTATGGGGTGTGAATTTGGTATTTACTCTATGTATTCTCTTCTCCCTTCTCTCCACTTTTGCTTTTTTTCTTGTTTTTTTTTTCTATTTTCTGGTGCTTCTCTCATCCCTCCACCCATCCGTCTTCGATTTTATACCAAAGGACTAGTCATCTGTAGTCTTTGGTAGCCAGAGTGCTCCTTTTTTTTGCAGATGACAAACTGACCACATCCCATCAGGTATAATCTTTGAGTCTTCACCATTTTTGGTTACGTTTAATTTTGTTGTTTCTGGGTGGTTTTTTTGCCTCCAAGTACTTTTTTGTGGAAATGGGGTTAATTCTGGATTCCTAACTATTCTTAAAGGCTATTAGTATGTAGGTCTGAATGCAAGATATCTGAGGGTTTACTGGAATTGGAACTAATGAAAAACCTCCCACCAAAAATTAATATTCCACTCTTAAGTAGTTGAAAATGCTAAATTTTGTGGAAAAATGATTCTAGTTTAGATTTTGACTAGTTTTAATTACATTGAGAAGATAGAATTTCTAAATATTAAGATAAGACAGCTCCATAAAATTCTTACTGTGCCTCAGCCTGTAAGGAAGTGACCTGGGTTCTTGAAGATTCTGCCAGCAGAGTTATGATTAATTCTACCAAGTTTTATGAGACTGGAAAGATTTCTAGTAAAATATTAACAACAAATCACTAAGTGGAGAATTTTCTTTTGCTTTTCTTTTCACCTCTTTGCATGTAGGGAGTTTTTTGCATTTCAGTTAGTTTTATACAGTGAATTCTTGAATTCAGTAGTAGGCAATGACTATGAGAGTACAGAAGTAGCATAAAATGGGACAGGGGAACTAGGCAGATAGGTGGTATGGTGGATAGAATGCTGGGCCCGAGGTCAGGAAAACTCATCTTCCCAAGTTCAAATCTGGCCTCCGACACTTACAAGCTGTGTGACCCCGGGCAAGTCACTTAACCCTGTTTGCTTCAGTTACTTATCATGCTATTGATCTCCAGGGTGTAGTTTCTGCCAGGCCCAGTAGGGGTGGACGAGTATAGTAAGAGTAGAGGGGAGAGAAAAAGTGTGAGGCAGTAGAGTACATGCCCTCCATTCACATGTAGATGCTGGGCCAGAGATACACAAGGTGAGAACAGAGGATGACTGCTCACCTGGCCATAGACCTACCTGTGGAAGAACATGGAGACTGTCTGATACAATCCAAACTGGGGACTACACAGTCCACACAGCAGGGGAATGGAGAGCAGCAGTAGCAGCAAGCTAGCTGAACAGCCTTCCTGATCTCCTCAGCTTCAGTATTTTCTCCCTATACCTTTTGAGTCATTTTGTATACCATCTCAGGTGCACAGACCCTACTTTAGAGATAGAGCATAGAAATAGGTATATAAACTTTTTATTTGGTGTGCCACACCATGTTTCAATACAAAAGTAGTAAACTCCTTGGATCATAAGTCAAAACATAAAACCATAAAGTTGTTGCTTTTCTTTGCTTTGATTGTTGTGAAATAATTTCATATGAATTAAAACAGTAGCAGTCCATTTTAGTGTAGATGTTTAAATAGGTATCCCAGAATATAATATGTGAAATATTACATGGAACTCTCAACTAAATGAATATGAAAATTACCAAAAAATTAGAGATTCAAAATTTTTATCTTTTAGTTTAAGCGTGTTTTTGTTTTTAATTTAATTTCTCTATAGGTGAAGTATTTTTGGAAGCTGACTTGACAATTTCTGGGTAAGAAAAAATAATCCCATATGACAAATTAATGTTTTAAGGCAATGGGTGATACAGGAAGAACAAGGTAGCACAAGGGGCGGGTGGTACAGGGGATAAAACAGAAAGACCTGAGTTCAAATCCAGCTTCAGATACTTACTAGCTATGTGTCCTTGGGTAAGTCACTTAACTTCTCTCTGCCTCAGTTCCTACAGTTGTACAATAGCATGGGAATAATCAATAATTATTAAGACCTGAGCCAGGTGGCTCAATGGATAGAGAGCTGGGCCTGGAGTCAGGAAGGGATCAGGGTCTCTCCCTGGATAAAGACCAGAGCACAGACCAGGAAAGCAGTGACCACACCTCTCCCCAATCACACCACTTTGGAAGCACTGAAAACTCCCAAACCCTCAGAACTAACTCTGAAAACAGAAGTGTGAAATTCAAGCCTGAAGCTTGGGACAGTCCCTCACCCTCTCCTCCACCACTTCCTCCAGGTGAAAAGATCCCAATTTGAACATAAAGTTCAAAGTCAAGAAATAGAATAGAAAATGAGCAAAGAAACAAATGAAAAGAACCTGACCATAAAAAGCTATTATTTTGACAAGGAAGATCAAGACACAAACTCAGAAGAAGACAATGATGTCAAAACAGCTATAAGCAAAACCTCAAATGGAGAAAAATGTGAATTGGACATAAGCCTAGCAAGAATTCCTAGAAGAGTTAAAAATGATTTTCAAAATCAAATCAGAGTGGTAGAGGAAAAGTCAGGAAAAGAAATGAGAGCAATACAAAAAAATTATGAAAAGATAATTAAAAGAGGCATTTTAAAAGACTTGAAGAAAATAACACCTTAAAAAACAGCCAAATGGAAAAAGAGGTATAAAATTCAGAAGAAAATAAATACTCAAAACACAGAATTGACCAAATGAAAAGTGGTACAAACATTCACTGAAGAAATTCCTTAAAAATTAAAATTGGGCAAGTGGAAGTTAATGACTCCTTGAAACATGAAGCAATGATAAAATAAACTTAAAAGGATTAAAAAAAACAGAAGAAAATGTGAAATATCTCATCAGAAAAACAACTGCCCTGAAAATAGATTAAGGAGAGATAATTTAAGAATTATTGGGCTACCCAAAAGCCATGATCAAAAAAAAGTCTAGATATCATATTTCAAGAAATTATCAAGGAAAACTTCTACAATATCCTAGAACCAGAGGGTAAAATAGAAATTGAAAGATTTCACTGATCACCACCTGAAAGAGATCCTGAAAAGAAAACTCCCAGGAATATTATAACCAAATTTCAGAGCTCCCAGGTCATGGAGAAAATTTTTCAAGCAGCAAGAAAGAAACTATTCATATAGTGTGGGGCCACAATCAGGACCATACAAGATTTAGTGGCTACCACATTTAGCTTCCACGTTCTCTCTCTGGAAATCAGCTCATTTTGTGAATGGTTATCTATCTAAAGATTTGTTTAAAAAAACCACATTCAATTTCACGAAGAGAATCTGTGGGATAAAACATATGACCTAAAGAATATATTGTCACATGTTCCAACACCCAGATTTTCTTTCTGGAACTTAATTTATTTCAAAAACATTTATCAAGCACCTCTTACGTACTACCTTCCATGAAGACAAAAAGATGAACAGGATGTGATCCCTGACTGAGTAGGTTTACACTAGAGGTCCTGGCAGCATCGAGGCCACTAAACACACTAAATAAAAAATGTGGTAGAACATAGATAATGTTATTGTGTTGTTTTCTCAGCTAATATGTGGCCTGTTGGAATCCTTATATATAGTTTGGTGGTACTCCTCTCTATTTGAGTTTGACATCACTTGTTTACGCTATTGGGGAGATTCCTTTTATACATCTAACTATGATACAGAGCAGAATGGGATATATATGACAAGGAAGTTCCAAAGTGTGGGGGTTCCAAGAGATCACTGTCAGCTAGGTCGATTGGAAAAGGCTTCTTGGAGTGGATGACATTGGAGCTAGGCTTAAAAGTACAGTTTGGATAGGTGGAAATAAGGAGAAAGGAGTTTTTGAGCGTAGGGAATAACAATGAACAAAGTCATGAATGTTTGGGGAACAAGTTGTCTAGTTTGGCTGGAACATCAAGTACATAAAAGGGAATGGTGGAAAAATAATATAGAAAAGGTAATAACATGATAAAGCTTTAAGAGTTACAAAGTACTTTGTTGACATCAATCCTGTGTGGTAGATTTAGGGCAGATTATGAAGTACCTTGAATAGCAAGCTAAGGCCTTTGGACTCTTATCCTATAGGCAATGGGGAGTCATTGAGGATTTTTAAGCAAGAGGATATCAAAATCAAATCTGTACTCTAATAAGATAATTCTGGCCTTAATATAGGATGGATTGAAATGGAGAGAGACTGAAAGTCAAGAGATAGCAGCCTAGACTAGGCCAATTCTTGAACTCAGTAGTAGGCAATGACTATGAGAGTACAGAAGTAGCATAAAATGGGACAGGGGAACTAGGCCCCTTCTGTTGTCTTATCCTTGAACCTCCCTTAGTGCCTGGGCCCTCCTCACCTTGGAGCATCCTATCACCCCTGCAGCCTACTCACCTTGGAATATCCCTTCACAAGGCCAGGCTTCCTTTCTCCCATTGGTGAGTTCCTGCTGGGGCCTCCATTTTGTGAAGAGTCCCAGGCTAGCCTGCCTTCATTTCCTTCCAAGCCCTGTTCCTCGGCTTCTGGACTTCATAATCATGCTTCTTTCAGGTACCTTCTTCTGCCTAATAAAAGACAAAATGGACAATTTTGGTTACATAAAACTGAAAAACTTTTGCACAAACAAAAATAATGCAATAAAATTTGAAGGGAAACAGGTTAATTGGGAGAAATTTTCATAGCAAACTTCTCTGATAAAAGTCTTAATATCCAAATGATATTGGGAATTGACACAAATTTAAAATAACAGGAACCATTCACTAGGAGATAACTGATCAAAGGATATAAACAGGCAATTCTCAGATTTTAAAATGCAAGCTATCAACAACTCCATGTGAAAGTGCCCCAAATCATTAAGCAGAGAAATGGAAGTTAAAACAACTATGAGGTTCTTTTACCCTTCAAATTGGCAAAGATGGCAAAAGAAGACTTTTTGTAAGGGGTATAGGAGGACAAGCACTAATGAACTGTTGGCCAAGCTATGAATTTATCCAACCCTTCTGGAAAGTAATTGGATCTTTATCCCAAAAAGTTACTAAACTCAGCAGTAGTCCTCACTATTAGGCACATGTCCCGAATAGGCGAAAGAATATTTGTGTACAAAAATATTTATAGCTGAACTTTTAGTTATAAAAAAGGAACTAGAAACAAAGTGGCTGCCTATCAGTTGGCAAACAACTGAACAAATTGTGGCACAGGATATTAATCAAAATGAAAATTATTGAGCCATAAGAAATGGAAAGTCTGGTGGATTCAAAGAAACTTGGAAAGATTTGAATGAACCAATGCTGAGTGAAGCGAATAAAATTAGGATCACAATTTACATGACTGCCATGATGTAAAGGAAAAGAACTTTGATAAATTTCAAAATTCTAACTGATGAAATATCTTCTCATGACTCAGAAGACTGATGATGAAGAATGCTTTCCACTTCTTGGCAGACGGATGTTGGAGAAGAGGTACAGAGACAGACTTAGATTTGCAGATGTAGCTGATGTGACTTGTTTTTCTTTACTGTTGAGGGGAATTAGTGAGTAATGAATGCGATACAAAAAGAAGAAAAAAAGTTCAATTAAATATTTAAAAATACACAAGAGAGGAGAAGGAAGTTTAGAAGAGACACAGCCAAATATACCATTGTATTACTATCATATTAAATTTAATATCTTTAATTTAAATTTAATAAATTTAATATATTTTAAATATATTTATGTATTAAGTATATAGTATAAAATAAATTAATTAAATATAATTGTATTTATGTAATTACATGCAATATATTTCATTTTAAAATGTTGATACATTTTAAAAGATAAGTAAAAATTCATCATTTCAGACATTAATTCTGTTTTTTAAAAATATTCATGTTAAGTTCATATAAGTTATATTTTTAAAGGACATTGATTTTTAAAGTCTTTCCTCTAGTTCATATAGTAACAATTTTTTCCTGTAAGTCTAGGAAAAATATATTTGAATTGTACATATTATGCTATTTCTTATCAGTGTACTCACATGGCCTCTCTGCCTGATTTTGAGGTATAGCATTATTAAAGAGCAGCACATTCTCTGCTTTGTTCTTTGGAGAAACACAGTGGGGATACATAAAAGAGCATTATGAATATGAGCCCAAGTGAACTCATGATTTCTTTTACAATCAGTGAAGAAGTGAGGAAGAAAGGAAAAGGAAATTCACACGGGGAAAAAAATCTCAGGGCTTTAAAGTTTATGAAGGGCAGCTAGGTGGCAATGCACACAGCAATGGGCCTGGAGTCAGGAAGACCTGAGTCCAAATGGCACCCTCAAACACTTACTAGGTGACTCTGGGCAAGTCACTTAACCCTGTTTGCCCCAGTTTGCTCATCTGTAAAATATGTCAGAGAAGGAAATGGCAAACCACTCCAGTATCTTTAACAAGAAAACCCCAAATGGGGTAATGAAGAGTAGGACCTGACTAAAAAAACAACAAGAAGTTTGTAAGCTAAGTAGAGTCAACATTATATAAAATAATAAGGAAGGGTAGATAAGGTCTAGGTTATCACTTCTGTCTTTTTTCTTCCAGGCAAGATTTCAGCTGAAGCTCCTTTCTTATCACTGAAGAGGTTATCAGTGTCTCTAGAGGCATTTTACAACCTTTTTAATCCAAAAGGATGTAGCTTGAACAGACTAAAATTAATATGATTATATTGGAAGCAATCAGTACCAACCATGAATTCATATCAGTTCAGCAAACATTTATGAAGTCTTTATTGTGTGCCAGGCATTGTTACTCGCTGGGCATACAAAGACAAAAATTCTCTGAACCCTGACTTAAAGGAGTTTGCATTCTACTGAGTGGGGAGGGGATGAAGAATAGCATGTCAGCATATAAAGAAATTTAAAATAATAGGGGGAGGAAGAAGAGCTGGCACTTACAAAGGCATCAGCTGGGTGACCATAGACAGGATGCTTAAACCTTGCAAAGCCTTAATTTCTTCTTCATAGGTTGAGCTATATGACTAATTGCTAAGATTCTTTCCAGCTCTAAATCAGTGATGGTGTGGTCTGTAAAATGGGCATTATAATTCTCATAGGGACTACACAAACGGCTGGTGAGAGTTATATGAGACAATGGATGTGAAGATTTTTTGGAAACCTTAAAATACTAAATAAATACTATTTATTTAAAAATTTATTAAATAATTATAAGTTTACTAAATAAAATACTAATAAAAATTACTATGAAGAAGGGTATACTCAATATCTCATAGATAAAAAAAAGATTTTGTCTTTTAAATGTGGTCTAATAACTAGATAATTATGAAATATTCTTTTAAAATATTTTATTTTCTAGGCGGAATTGTTTAGACAGACCAGACATTACTAAGGTAAGATTACACTTTTCTAGACTATTGTTTAGTATTGCTTCATGGCCATCTAGTCATGTATGTGTATATAAGCATGTTTTTTACTTTATTAAAACAAGACATTTTAGTTCATCTGTTAGAAATGTTTATTTAAAGGTTCTGTGTAAATATTTTCAAATACCCCAAACTGAAATAATGATGAAAATGTTTATCTCTTTTTCTGTTTTAGGAACCAAAGAATAGACACTATGGCAAATTGCAGGTGCTTGATCCAAATGGTAAATGATTCATTACTTTAACAGAAATATGTTTCTAATCACTATCAGTTTACTAAAATTGGTAAGAAGAAATATTATAAAAATGACTGTCTGTACAAGTAGTTTTAATAATACAGTTCTTTATTCCAGTATCTTTATTTGAGAAAATAAAAGCTAAAATGTTTGGTAATCAGAATTTACATCAAGGGGACCAACACAAGATACTGAGGCTATTTAACTTGTTTTTCAGAAGAAGTGGTTATTGAACCAGTTGAAGAAATGTCACGGTAAGAAGATGTCTTTGGTTGTGCAGCTGATCTATTACATGCTTCTTAAGCAATTAAAATGAGATAATGCAATCATTTCTCACTCAATTAAATTCGAAAGACCGGAAGTGCACGGATTAGCACTTTAGCCTTTACTTCAGTTAGTACAACTGTTATTTAGATTGAAGGGCATTAAAAATGAAAAGTAGATGTTGGTAAAAATGTATAAGGTATACATTAGAGAAAATACTCATTTCAACCTTGTGTTATACTGCTGAATGTTTTACAATTATTTTTATGTTTATTTAACATAGCATTTGCTATTCATACTACATTCCCTTTTGATATTTCATGATTCTCTCAAGATATATGTGTAAGGGAATCTTTGGCGTCAAAATAAAATTGACTTAATATTTGCTAAGACCCTACTAATTATAGCTTCATAAAATAAAAATTACTGCCAAATGTTAGCCAAAATCAAACTGAGACAATTTGGAAAATAATTATCATAGTAGAACAACCTGTTAAAATTATTACAGATCTCAGCTTAACCATCCAAATAAAGGTAGAAACAAAATACATGTATATAAGTATATGTATATAGTAAGATGCTATCACTTCCTGCCAATTTTGACTTCTAAGAAAAATTGCAAAGGAAACGGTGATCTATTCATTTGGAAACATTGTATACAATGTATTTTATAGGGTTCTGTTCCTGATTAACTGGTGTTTATTTATTGTAGAATTCCATCTGATCTTGTTTCAACCAATAATAAAAATAAAATAAATTCTACCATTTGACTTTTTATTTTCCAAATACCAGACTGATCTTATTTTAACCAATGTGAAAAAATAAAATAAATTTTACATTTTGACTTTTTATAATTAATGTTTATGAAAAATATACTTCAGTTTTTTGCAGTGTTGAAGTTATAGCTCAGGTTACAGTTCTTCCGTGCCTGGAATTCATTAATTTATTCTCTCTCTCTCTCTCTCTCTCTCTCTCTCTCCCGCTGTGTCTCCTTCTCTCTCTGTCTCTCTCTCTCTCCCTTCTCTCTCTGTCTCTCTCTGTCTCTCCCTCTCCCTCTCTCCTCTCTCTACTTCTCTCTCTCTCCCCCTCCCCCACCACTTCACCTCTTCATTCCCTGCCATCATTTAAGACTCAGCTCAAATCACACCTACTGTAGGAAGCCTTCCCCCCTCCAAGCGTTGCCTCCCCTCTTAAAATTTGAGTTTCTTGAGGGCAGGAACTGTTTTTGCCTTTCTTTGTAATCCCAGCACTTGATGTGATCAAACCTGCACTCCTTAGGAAATTGCTTTGGCAGTTGTGTGGTGCATGGGTTGGAGTTGGGAGAGACTTGAGGCAGAGGCCAGTTAGGAAGCTGTTGCAGTAGTCCAGGCAAGAGGGAGTCAAGGCGGGTGGTAACATGAATGGAGAGAAAAGCATTGTATAGGAGAGGTGTTGACAAGACTTGGCAGTAGATTGTATATGTGAGTCGAGTATGAGTGAAGAGTCCAAGATGATAGCAAGGTTGTGAGCTTAGGTGACTGGGAGAGGATGGTAGTGCCCTCAACAATTATAGGAAAGTTGGGAAAAGGGCAGGACTTGGGGGAAAAGATAGTGGTATCTGTTTTGGACATGTTGAGTTTTCAATGTCCGTAGGACATCTAGTTTGAAATAGCCAAAGCAAGTTGTTGATGCATGGCTGGACATCAAGAGAGAGACAAGAGTTGTGTATATAGGCTTGGGGAAGTCTACTTAGAGATGATCATTAAATCCATAGGAACTGATGATGTCACTGAGTGACAGTGTGTAGGGAAAGAATAGACAAAAAGTCCAAGATAGAGCCTTGGGGTACACAACGATTTAAGGGACATAATGTGGATGATGAAAAACAAAGCTGCAAAGGGGCAGTCAGACAGGTAGGAGATCCGAGGGAGTAATGCCAAGAAGACCCAGAGATGACAGAGTGTGTAGGAAGAGAGGGTGGTCAGAAGTGACAAAAGGGACAGAGGGGCTAAGGAGGATTGCAATTGAGAAAATGCTGATCCTGTTCAAATTGTTTTGCTTCCCAAGTGGCAAGAATATATAGAACACAATTCTGTGGAAAACTAAGATCTTCATTCCAAGTTGACTTGCAAGACAACTGTGAAAATACAACTTACTTGTTATTGGTGGCCTATGCATTGGAAATGTGTTTCCAAAGTCTTCTGAGAGTTAACATAATACAATGCAAAGAATGCTGAATCTGAAATTGGAACTCTGGGTTTGGCTCCCAGCTCTGATTCTCTGATAGCTATATGACCATTGGCAAGAGATTTAAGCTCTCTGAATCTCAGTTTACTCATCTGTAAAATAGAAAAAAGCCTACCCATTTTATGGAAATATAAGGAACACACTATGCAAACATTAGAGTGGCATATAAATGTGAACTGTTGTTCCCTCTAAAATGATCATTTATCTACAGACCTATAGTTAGTTTTACTAAGAAAAATAATTGTTTCCCATAGGAACCACGAGCAAGAGACCACTGCCCTTCCCAACATGTTGTAAACTTCCCCAGAGGATGTGATGTTTCGATATGACACTGTTTGCATTAGGCATTGTCAGCACTGTTAGCATGGTGCCCAGGGACACACCCAGTTCTGTAAGCCTCCCTTGTTGCAGTAGTGGCTCAGCCTGCATTCAGGAGCATTCCACATGTGATCCCACAAGCTCACCTGCACAGGTGCAGTCTGACTACTCTTCCTAGGGGACAGTTCAGCTATTCCATTTGTTGAAGGCTAACTCTACATTCTGGGGCAGCTAAGTGACAAAGTAGATAGAGCACTGGGCCTGGAGTCAAGAAGACTGAAATTAAAGTTTGACTTTAGACACTTAGTAGCTGTGTGTCACTTAACCCTGTTTGCCTCAGTTTCCCCATCTGTAAAATGAACTTCGAAGTGAAATGGCAAACCACTCTAGTATCTTTGGTAAGAAGACTCCAAATGGGGTCACCAGGAGTCAGACACAACTGAAACCACTGTACAACAACACACATGGAATTTAACAGGATTCTTCAACTAGTTAACTTTATTCCTAGAACAGAGCATCTTATTTCAGGAGCTACTATGTGAGGAAGCAGCATGATAATCCAGTGTTCCTTTGCTGTAAGATTCAGGAGATGTGGGTTCTAGCTCTGGCTGTACCCTTAATTATGTATGTGACAAAACCAGTTAATCTTTCTCCCTCTAAAATTAGAAAGTTAACCCTTTTGCCCTTACTGCTTCTAAGATTTTGTTTATTGAATATTTCAAAAGTGTAAGAGATTGAGCAAAAGTGTTAAACGGTTATTTCTCCTAAGACTAATTAATAATTACATATTAAAAAAAACTATGTATTTCATAATCAGTAATTACTTGATTGCAAATAATTTTATTTCTTTCATCAATGTGGAAATTCTCTCTATAGAGTTCTGTGATTTTTATAATCTTAGAGAGTTGTCTGGGACACAGACATTAAGTGACTTGCCCAGATCATACAGCTGGTGTGTGTTAAAGGCAAGACTTTGAACCTCCATCTTCCAGACTCCAAAGCAACACTTCTATCTATGGTTCAAAGTTGCTACTCTACAACTAATTATATAAACTCTATGTGAAAAGAAGATTCTATAGATTATTTCAGCTGTTAGGGCAATGCATGAGAACCATCATGATAGAGTAAATATTTCTCTGCTTTGTAATTCTCAAGGAAAGTCATGCAGTAATGGAACCTGCTAATCAGCCAATGAGGATCTCCCTTTTCTTTTGTTCGGTTAGATGTTAATTATCTTTAAAAAACCCAGCCAATCACATCCCCCCCCCAAAAAAACCCTCACAAATGTTTTCAATCTATATTGAATAACAGGTTGTTAGAAGTTTTTTTTTGTTGTTGTTGTTTTTAAATTTAAAGTGCCATGGTTTGGTCTAAGTGGCTGTCTAAAACTCAACCAAATATATAGTAACTCATAACCTCTATTACTTTATTGTTCCAGAGAGGAAGAATTTTTTTAAAAAAAATGAATTTCATCATTTTACAGAAATGTTACACAATTGGTATATCTTTAATTATTATGTCTTGTATAATTCCTTTCATATGAGAATCGTAGGCTCAGATTAAGCAGTAACAAAATTTTTCCAGTTCATATTAAATTCATTTCCAAGTCAGATAGATTTCAGTTTGGAACTTGGATAGCAGCAATGAAAATATCAATATATCTTGTCATTTATTAACATAAGTCTCTGGATTATATTTTGACTTCTAGTTGAATGACTTTTCAATTCCATTTAAGATAGAGTAAAAAAGGGAATTAATTTGGCCAAAGCTAATGAATATTAAACTCCTCTGAGGATTGAGAATTACTTAATATATAATTATAAAATCATAGTTTTATAACATAATCTATCCCCATACTAATGACGAACATTTTTTTATCTTGTTGTTGAAAATACTTTAAGTAAAATGCTCTTGGGAAGCAGACAAGAATTGACAAGGAAACCTTACATGGCAACAACAAAATCCTCCCTAAGTATAACTAAGATATCCTCAGAAAAGTAAGTTTTAACTGATTTTGTTTTCTATTTTAGGTCTAACTTTGGAAAAAATTAAATCATTTTTGGAATGTTACAAAATAGGTAACTTTTTTAGGTGTTTCATCACTTTACAGATTTGTAAATACCTAGATATCTCTTAATATTCCTTTAGAATTGTATAAACATTTGTAAAATTATTAAAAACTGTCCTTGTATTTTCAAGACTATAAGACCATTTACTCATAAGTTTAAGCTGAATAGTTAACCTGTCTTCAGACCTGGTAGCTTACAATAATCATCCTGGTTAAATATTTCAAGGATCTGATTTTGTCAGAGCAGATTCTTCCTCCCCAAATGCAAACTATAATCCTCTATACCTCAGTAGTTAGTCATTTGAGTTCCTGTGGCCACCTTGGTGATAAAATTCTCTCAGTTTAGCTAGTCTAGTTGTCAGATAACAGGTATACATGGCTATCTCCAGACTTGTCCTAATCAGCAGAATGAATATAACTTGCCAGAACTTTCTGTTTAACCAATATATTGAAAACCAAGACTTGGCTCTATGCACAATGAGACATGAGAGTACGACTTTATTCTAAATGATACCCAATAAAATACTTCTCTCACTGTCTTCTATACACTATCCCCACAAAGGTTTCCATATTATAGAAAGTAAAAATATATACCTTTCTACAGTTTTTGGGTATAGTAAAGTAAAAGCTAGAAAGAAAAATCAAGATTATCTTCTTTCCCATCCCCCACCCCCTAGGACTAGCGGTGATTACAAAAAATCAAGCTATTAACAAAAAATGCACAGGCAAAGGAGAAAGAATCCAACCATAGAGAGTTACTATGGGAATAGAAAAGACCAGGGTTCATCTTCAGAGAAAGATAGTGAAACAGAGAAACCCTCTTCTACCCTGAAGAGTAACGGCAAATGGTCACCCACCAAAAGAGAATTCATAGAAGAACTTAAAAAAAGACTTTAAAAATCAAATGAGAGAGATTTAGGAAAAAGTGAAAAAAAATAATAAATAAGAACAATCCAAGAAAAGCAAGAAGATTGTGAAAAGAAAGTCAACCAATTAGAAAAAGAGATCTGGAATCTTAAGGAAGAAAATGACTCCTTGAAAATCAGAATTGGGCAAGGGGAAGCCAGCAAAATCATGAGAACAAAAAATAACAAAACATAAAGAATGAAAAAATAGAAAAGAATGTGAAACATCTCATAAGAAAAACAACTGATCTGGAGAAGAGATCAAAGAGATAAAACATAAGAATAATTGGACTACTTGAAAGCTATTATCAAAAAAAAGTATCTTGATACAATAATGCAAGAAATAATTAAAGAAAATTGTCATGAAGCATTACAAGAGGAGAAAGTAGAAATAGAAAAAATCCACCAATCATCACCTAAAAGAGATCCTGCAAGGAAAACACAAAGGAATATTATAGTCAAATTCTGAAATCCCCAGCAACAAGAAAAAAAAATTTACATATTGCAGTACTGCAATTAGATCATACAAGACCTAGCAGTGGCAACACTAATTGACCACCAGTCTTGGAAGACTATATATTGAAGAGCAAACGAACTGGGCTTCTGGCCAAAAACCTCATACTCAGCAACATAATCCTGATGTATATGTGTATGTACGTATATGTATGTATATATCAATATTTATATATAAAGATACATAAATTTATATATAAAAATAAATATACCCTCACTTAATCGTAGCCTGTCAGGGGAGGAAGGGGGAAAAAGAACAAAGTAAAAACTGTACAGCAGAGAACAAAAGAAAACCTACTAGGAAACAAAAGATGGACAGCTTTTAACACAAGGTGTAGTATTTGAAATGGCAATTTATTGCTATATATTTTGAATCCTCTCTTATGTTCTGCTGTGCACATGACATTGTTTTCTTATTTTAGATTTGTTTATAATGTTTCTTTTTCTTTTCTTATTATGTATTTAAGTTTTAGTATTCAAGTGTAAAATAAAAAAGCTCTACACACACACACACACACACACACACCCTTTTCTTCTCCCAGGAGAGGATTGTTTGTATGGTAGATCATTTATCTATCTCTTGCTTACCTCTGGTCTTGGAAGGTATTTTCCTTTATTTTAAAATTTTACTTTGTTACTTAAGCTAACAAATGCTAAACTACTTTTATTCTATTTGAGATAATTACATATTCTAGAGAAATGAAATGCTTGGTTCAGACTGAACCCAAGGCCTTGGGAGCTCCTCTGAAACAATTGGAAAAAGTAGAAGAGCAGTATTGAACTGTTAGGAGCCTGGCAATTCAGAATTTTTGGAATTCTCTAGAAACAAAATTGTAAACTGGTGAGAACAGCAGGCTTTAAGAAAACAAAAGTAGACATTTTCCTTCCTTGCTATCTTTTCATAGCAGCAGCCTTTTCCCATGTCAGGCTTTGAAAAGATAAGCCATACCTTGAAAAAGTGGAGAATGAGTTGCTTAGAAAGAGAAAGCCTAAAGAGGAGTGACTTGTTAGGGAAGCTCTGCCCACTTAAAGAGAGGGGGAGTAAGTTGGATTTTGTTGTTAATATTCACTCATTTTTTCAGTCCTGCCAGACTCTTCATGACCCCATTTGGGGTTTTCTTGGCAAAGATATTGGAATTGTTTTGCCATTTCCTTCTCCAGCTCTGTTTACAGGTAAGGAAACTGAGGCAAATGGGTTAAGTGACTTGCCCATGGTCACAGCTAGCAAGTGTTTGTGGCCAGATCTGACCTAGGTCCTCCTGACCCCAGGCCCAGCGCTCTACCCACTGTGCCACCTAGCTGCCCTTGTGAGTTGTATTAGGATGCTCAATAGATAATTGATATCTTTACTGCCTTCCTTCCCAACTCCACTTAATGCCGGCATTTATCTAGGGTGATGTAGGTTACCGCATTACCATTAAGCAGCACTAGAAGGGCACGGCATACTTTGCTGGAAATCAGTAGATGTTTGTTGTGTTAGAGGATAAACTTATAGATGTACCTACAAGTCCATAGTTCTGTAAAGTCCTATTGAAGAGAATCTGTGGAAATCAGGAGATAAAAGATACATATTATATAACTTTTGAGCCAATGATTTGTTCAACTCTTGTTGAATTAATGCTTAGTGGTTCCAAATAATAAACTTTCAAATTCATATTGAGACCATAATGATGTCGGTCTGTTAGATGTTTTCTCACAGAACTGTTGAAGGCATTACCATGTTTCCTCAGCTGTGCTGGTCAGATTCTGTTTTGTACAACTAGAACTCAGAGAATTCATTTAATGTTCATTTATCTAACCTTTATTTGTTTGTTTATTGAATAAATATGTATTAAGCACATGCACTGTGCTAAGGATGGGGTACAAAGGTGCAAAGATTATAAAGAGTCCCTAAAGAGTTTACAATATTCTAGAGAAAATAAAAACATGTATATAGATAAATACCTTAGTGATATCATCAAAGTCCTTACTCCCTCCACTGGTATCATACATGCCCCAGATAATGCCAGTTAGAAGAAGAGTGGAAACGGTTTTGAGATTAAATGAGGATAGAGAGAATAGGCAGAGCTGGAAGAATCAAAGTCAGATTCATAGAAGAGGCAGCTTAGAAGAATGGGTAGGATGGGGTGGGGGGCAGAGCCAAGATGGTGAAGTAAAGGCAGGGACTCACCCGAGTTCTCCTCCAAACCCTCCAAATACCTTTAAAAATGACTCTAAAATTCTAGATTGGCAGAACCCATAAAAATACAGAGTGAAACTAATTTCCAGCCCAAGAAAACCTACAAGGTAGGCAGGAAAGGTCTGTTGCACCAGAATGAGAGAGAAGTACGGTCCCACACAAGCTGTGCCAGTGAAGCCTGGGCCTCAGCAAATCCTGGAGCAGGCCTCAGAGCTACTGAATTGCTGGCAGCTGTGGCAGTTTCCAAACCTCTTGGCCCACAGACAACAGGGACAACTTAGAAGGCCAGCAGGAAGGGTGTGTCACACCAGGATAGGAGTGGAGTGCAGTCCAGTGCAGGCCCCACTAGCACAGCACAGCCCCAGCTACCCAGGAGCAAGCCTTGGGAGTGACTGAATCAACAGCAGCAGCCACTGCTTTCAGGGCTCCCAGCCTACAGATGGTAAGGGAGTTGGAAAGGGGATCAGAAGGAGATTACAGGGGTCTTTTGCTAGCACTGAGGCAGGACTCTGATGCTTTGGCAGCACTCAGATCCCAGTCCTGGGTGGCAGTCCCAGGATGAGGAGGAGCACTAGCATAGCAGAGTTTATGGTAGCAGGGGAGGGGGTCTTCTCTCACAGTTCCAGGGCAGAAAAGAGTTTTGTGGTCACTCACAGATCACAACACAGTCCAGGAGAGTAGAAAACACCCCTCCTTCGATCATACCACCCTGGGAGAACTGAAAACTTACAGGTCACCAGAAATATCTCTGAAAACAGCTGCACAAAACCCCTGAAGCTTGGTACAGTTCACTCTCCACCCTGGAAGCAGAGCCCTACTTTAACAAACAGTTAAAAGTCCAGTAATAGGCTGGGAAAATGAGCAAACAATGGAAAAAATCTCTGACTATAGAAAGTTATTATGGTGACAAGGAAGATCAAAATACACACTCAGAAGAAGATAGCAAAGTCAAAGCTCCTACATCCAAAGCCTCCAAGAAAAATTTGAATTGGTCTCAGGCCATGGAAGAGCTTAAAAAGGATTTTTAAAATAAAGAAAGGTAGGGGGGAAATTGAGAAGAGAAATGAGAGTGATGCAAGAAAATCATGAGAAAAGAGTCAACAGCTTAGTGAAGGAGACACACAAAAAAAATACTGAAGAAAATAACACCTTGAAAAACAGACTAGGCCAAACGGCAAAAGAGGTCCAAAAAGCCAATGAGGAAAAGAATGCCTTAAAGAATAGAATTGGCCAAATGGAAAAGGTGGTCCAAAAGGTCACTGAAAAAAAAATAATTGCTTAACAATTAGAATGGAGCAAATGGAAGCTAATGGCTTTAAAACAAACCAAGAAGCAATAAAACAAAACCAAAAGAATGAAAAAAATGGAAGACAATGTGAAATATCTCATTGGAAAAACAGCTGACCTGGAAAAGTGATCCAGGGGAGATAATTTTAAAATTATTGGACTACCTGAAAGCCATGATCAAGAAAAGAGCCTAGGCATCATCTTTCAAGAAATTATCAGGGAAAACTGAACCAGTGAGTAAAATAGAAATTGAAAGAATCCACCAATCACCTCCCGAACAAGATCCAAATCAAGATCTAAAATCAAAATGAAAACTGCCAGGAATATTACAACCAAATTCCAGAATTTCCAGGTCAAGGAGAAAATATTGCAAGCAGCCAGAAAGAAACAATTCAAGTAATTCGGAGCCATAGTCAGGATAACACAAGATTTAGCAGCTTTGACATTAAAGGATCAGAGGGCTTCATATATGATATTCTGGAGGGCAAAGGAGCTAGTATTACAACCAAGAATCACCTACCCAGCAAAGCTGAGTATAATCCTTCCAGGGGAAAATGGGTATTCAATGAGATAGAGGACTTTCAAGCATTATTGATGAAAAGACCGGAGCTGAATAGAAACTTTTACATTCAAATACAAGACTCAGGAGAATCATAAAAAGGTAAACAAGAAAGAGAAATCACAAGGGACATGGCAAGATGATATTTGTAACTCATAAGACCTTTCTCATTATTAGGGTAGTTAGAAGGAGTATATATAGACATAGGGCACAGGTGTGAGTTGAATATGAAGGGATACTATCTAAAAAATTAAGGTGTGGGAGAGGAATGTACTTGGAGAAAGAGAAAGGGAGAGGTAGAATGGGGTAAATTATCTCACAAAGAAGAGGCAAAAAAAAAAGCTTTTACAATGGCGGGGAAGAGGAGGGAGGTGAGGGGGAGTGAGTGAACCTTACTCTTACCAGAATTGACTCAAAGAGGGAATAAGATACACAGGCAGTGGAGTATAGAAATCTATCTTACTCTACAGGACAGTAGAAAGGGAAGGGGATAAGGGGTGGGGGGCGGTGATAGAAGGGAGGGCAGATTGGGGAAAGTTGTTGTCAGAAGCAAAACACTTGAGGAGGGACATTGAAAGGAGAAAGAGAATAAAATAAATGGGGGCAGGGGGAATATGATGGAAAGAAATACAGTTAGCAATAGTAACTGTGAAAAAAAATTTTGAAACAAATTTCTCTGATAAAGGCCTCATGTCTCTAACATATAAAGAACTGTGTCAAATTTATAAAAATAAGAGCCATTCCCCAATTAATAAATGATCAAAAGATATAATCAATTTTCAGATGAAGTAATTAAAGCTATCTATAGACATATGAAAAAATATTCTAACTCACTATTGATTGGAGAAATGCAGATTAAAACAATTCTGAGGTACTACCTCATACTGATTAGATTGGCTAATAGGACAGAAAAGGTAAATGACAAATGTGGAAGGGTTGTAGGAAAAAATGAGACATTAATGTACTGTTGGCAGAGTTGTGAACTAATTCAACCATTCTATAGAGCAATTTAGAACTATGCCCAAAGGGCTATAAAACCATGTATACATGCCTTTTGACCCAGCAATACCACTACTAGGTCTGTATTCCAAAATAGATTTTAAAAAGAGAAAAGGACCTATATGTACAAAAATATTTATAGCAGTTCTTTTCTGGGGGTAAAGAATTAGAAATTGAGGGGATGCCCCTTAATTGGGGAATGTCTGAACAACTTATGGTATGTCATTATGATGGAATACTATTGTACTTTAAGAAATGGTGAGCCAGATGCTCTCAGAAAAACTTTGAAAGACTTGCATGGGCTGATGCAAAGTGAAATATACTGGATACAAGGTAATAGCAATATTTGTAAGATGATCAGCTGTGAATGGCTTAGCTAGCCGCAGCAATACAACAATCCATGACAACTCTGGAGGATGTACAATGAAAAATGCTATCCATCCCCAGAGAACTGATGGCATCTGAATATAGATTGAAGCATGCTTTTTTTCTACTTTATTTTTCTTGAGTTTTTTTTGTCTGTGTTTTCTTTCACAACATGACTATTATGGCTATGTTTCTCATGACTATATGTATATAACCTATATCAATTTCTTGCCTTCTCAGTGAGGGGAGGGAGGACAGAAGAGAATTTGGAACTCAAAGTTTTAAAAACAAATGTTAAAAATTGTTTTTACATGTAACTAGGGAAAAATTAAATACTAAATAAATACTGTAATGTTAATGGTGGGGGGGGGGGGCGGCATAAGATCTTCCCTGCCCATCAATAGGCCTCATGTGGAGCCCATTAAGGGAAGCTTGCTTGCTTGTAGGAAGGCTTATACACCTTTCATTAATTTTTAATTAGGCACTGAGCCTAAAGAGTATATATTCAGAGAGATGAGCTTTTGCTTTTGGGGCTCACTTATGAGAAAGATGTGATTCCCTAGTCGAGACTCTGAATGGCTGTATGTTCAGAACCTCTGACTGCTCAGAGGTAAAGGCTCTCTTGATTCAGTGGTAGATGTAAAGCTTTGATTCAGGCAGTAGAGCCTTGTCTGTTGGTCTTTATTTTTCTTTGTATTTTTTCTGTTTAAATTAAAGAAGATTGTTGACCCCTGAAACAGCTATCTTTACTTAGTAAAGCAGATAAAAGAACTTGCACTAGCAGCCATCCTGGGTGTGCCAATGTGGTTGCTGTTACACATACAAAAAAAAGAACAGGAAGAATGTCAACAAGGGAATGGGGGTAAGTGATTCTAGGGGCAGGGAATAGTGTGAGCCAAAGGTACACAGGTAGGAAAGTGTATGAGAGGTTTGGAGAACAGCAAATAGTGAAACTTGTCAGGAGTTCAGAGTGTATAAGAATAGGAATAATGTGAACCAGTGGTTCTTAAGGGAACTATGTTGTTATTTCAGTCACATCTGACTCTTCGTGACCCCGTTTGGGATTTTCTTAGCAAAGATACTAAAATGGTTTGCCTTTTCCTTCTCTGGCTCATTTTTACAGATGAGGAAACTGAGGCAAACAGGATTAAGTGCCTTGCCCAGAGTCACACAGCTAGTAAGTGTCTAAGGCTGGATTTGAACTCAGGTTTTCTTGACTCCAGGACAGGTGCTAGTGTGTTGCATCTAGATTGTAGAAGGCCCAGAATGCCAGGCTAAGGAGATTGAATTTTATTCAATAGATAATGGAAAGTTACTTAAGTTCTACAACAATGGAGTGATGCTGTTAATTTTTTGCTTTAGTAAAATTAATTTCACAGCAATGGCTTGGAGAAGAAAGCAACTGGAAGAAGGAAGACCTATTAAAAAGTCATTGCACATGAGAGGTGAGGATCTGAACTAGGGTTATTGCAGAAATGAAATTCACAGAACTTAACAGTTATTTGAATAGAGGGAGGGAGGTAGAGAGAAACAATTTTAATGGCTCTGAAGTTAGGAGCATGGGTGACTGGTAGAATGGTGAAACCATTGCCAAAAATTAGAAAGTCAGGGAGTAGTGCAGGTTTAGGGAGAGAGGTGGTTTATTTCCACTTTAGACATGTTTGATGTTTAGACATTTGAGATATTGATGGGAAATTCAGGTAGAAGTCTAGGAGTTAGTTGAAAATTTGAGTTTGGAGTTGGGAGAGAGGTCAGAGCTGGAGGTATAAATTTGGCAGGCAATCAGTATCAATTAAGCACCTACTATTAGCCATCAGTTGTGGTAGACACTAGAGATAAAGATATAAAGAATGAGACATCTCTATCTGCAAGGACCTTACATTCAAATGGGTCACTGATATAAAATTAGTAGTTGAAGCTAGAAGAATAAATGACATCACTATTAGAGAGTGTATGAAGACAATAAACTGTATCAGAGCCTCCTGAACTGAGAAAAATCATATAGGGACATGGCACCACCTAGTAATTCTATCTAGCAACTTTCAAGGCTCTCATTTCACATTTTGGATAGATTTTTTTAGTTTTATTTTTTAACTGGTTTTACTGGTGCCATTTACTCTTACTCATCAAAAGTTATTTCTGGATGCATCACTCCCACTTTTTTGCCGGATAGTTGAAATTTGACAGTGATGGCCATTGAATATTTGAGTGGTTAACCAATTTCTAGTCACATAAATTTCTTCGTAGGTGATTTCTTTCATAATAACAACACAAATGGCAGATATAAAATGTCTGCAAAATTACTTTTATTGTGCATATTTAAGTTGATAAAGAATGGCTCTATTTTAGGAGCATATCCATTAGAAATGGAGATACCAATGTGGTTATTGTAGCAAACCTTTCATTTCTAAGTTTTTCAATTCAAGTCACTGGTTGAATAAGTGTTAGTGCTATAGATTGGAGTATCAAATGTAAAGATATAGAGCTATGAAAAATTTGAAAATATTTATATGGTGTTTTTATTAAACACACACACAGGTAGCATTTGTTTTTGTTTTAATCTTGAAAAGGAAATTTGATTAATGTAAAACATTATAAAACTGATTCTGTTTATTTTACCAGTCAAGTTGGATGCCTAGTTTTTCTGGATAATACATATCACATGAGTTTCTCTCATTCCTACCAGATTTAATACCCATTAATATCAGCAGATATTTTCAGAAGTAAGATCTAAAAATGAAGGTTAAGCATTTATTATTTGAGCTTCTTATTTTACAAACAAGCTTTTTTTTAATATTATCCTCAGGCAATAGCAATGTTGTTGAACTCTGTCTGCAAGTACAGGATGTCCCAAAGCCCTTAGTGCAGTTTTAGGCTACTAAAGATTAAAACTGCACTAGGACTTTTGGGACATTCTGTATGTCAGTTAGCAGTAACAGGAGATGATTTATAAACTGTAGAAAGAATATTGCCTTAAGATCAGTATGTCCATTTTCTTTACTTCAACCACATCTAAATAAGGATGCCACCTGTAGTAGATAGCATGCCACACTATGGACCTTTCAAAAGTGTCTAGAAATGCTTGTTACCATGACAAAAATGATACAGAAATGTGATTTTTTTCTTTTGTAATTAGTTTGGTGCTATTACAACATAAACACCAAGTATTTGGGAAAAATCATAGACTTTATTATTAACAAAAAAGACAGACAAGAAAAATGTTAATAACTTCTGACCTGTGTGCCGTTTCCCACTGCTACAAAATCTTTATAATACTAATCTATGTACACAATATTTATATATATTTCATATATGTGTATATACATATATAAGTCATCCTTATTTGAAGATGCAAAAAAAGGGAAAAGGCAGGCTTTCATAAGTTATACTGTCCAGCACACCGTATCTTTACAATCACACAATTGACTGAAGGGATGAGGGTGGAAGGAGGGATTTGTTAAGTTCCAACTACGTGCCCGGACTGTGCTAAGGACTTTACAAACACTTTCTCACATGATCCTCCCAACGAACCTGTGATATAAGGACTATTGTTATCCCTATTCTATGTAAACTGAGTAAACTGAGACAGACAAAGGTTAAGTGACCTGGCCAGGGCTGCACAGCTAGTAAGTGTCTAAAGACGTATTTGAACTCAGGTCTTCTATTCTCTGCACCATCTGGCTGCCAAGATAATACAAGGTCTCATTATACTTCTTGTTTATTGATTATAGGAAGGTATTTGATTTGATGGAGAGAAGTGCCACTTTAAAATGTCTTCTCCAACAAGGTATTTCCCAAGCATCACCCATGACTCTTTGATCTGCCACATCAAAGATAGTACTTTTTTAATTCAGTGATCCTCTGATTCTTAATATCCAGAGTAACATAATGTAAAACAGCTGGACTCACCAGAGTTCTTTTTGACTGTCATGGTGGCTATCCAGCACAGAATCCAAATAGAAGAGAGGAATGTTCTGTCTATGTAGATGGATGTTCTTGTTTGTAAATTATATTGTGTTGATTACAATGAGCCCCAGAACACTGCAGAGCTTCCTAAGTGATAGCCATAGTCAGTCAAAAGTGTTCTGCTTCAGTTCTTGCCACACAGGAAAAGCTAAGAGCCTATACCGTGATGTGCAGTTTAATGGACACACTATAGAACACACCTCTTAGAATAAACATCTTGAGCAGAATCTGCCCGGAGACAGTGCACTGGGCTTGGAATTGAATGTAAGGAGAGTCGGCTGGATTACTTCGGGGAAATTGCAGTTTTTCATGACTTTTCAAATAAAATGTCCTTCTTTTTAACATCAGTATAACTTAAGTAGTTCTATATTACAGCAGGCCATGGAGTTCTACAGTCTCTTCAGAATTCAAGTTTCTGGTCACCCAGAGTCATGGAGGGTTATGGAGATAGGCATGAGTAAGCTACAGCACTTTACTGATGGAAAATCATATGGGAGAAGTAGTTTTAAAAATATATATGAGACTGTGACCAGAAAATAGGGTGAATCACTTCATGTGATGGAAAGGAGGGATAACCAGTAGATAGCCCATGTGCCTCCAGTTTCATTCATAGACCATCAAGGAAGCTGGAGGAAGGCTGACCATCAGATGTACTAAGTGGAGCTTCTGTAGAGGACTTATGAGAAGTTGTATAAAAGAGTCACATGAGCTGAGTAGATACTGGATGGGTTGTAGTCTGTACTGTTGGAAAGGTAGTACTCACATCAATGACACCATCAATCCATCAAAGTATTATAATGAGAATATTGTATTTGTAGTTTTCTACCTATCATTAAAAAAACCCACAGCTCATATAAGTCCTTATAAAAGAAACAGAATATTTTGTTAATCATTATTTACTTTAATATCTAGGAAGAAAATTTCCTCAAAGCGTAGTGAAAATAAAGATTTATTTACAAATTCAGACAATAAGTTATGGTCATCTTCCTTCTTACAAGAAAAAACAGGTAACGGTTTTCATTCAATTACAGGTGTGTCTAAATTAATTATCCATCTTCATATAAATCTGTGACTGAAGGCTTACTTGTCTTAATAGATAATGTTTGGTATAATGACTAATTAAAAATAAGTCTCATGGAAATATTCATCTCATAATATTTGTCTTATGAAATTTGGATAATATGGTATTTATATAATGTTTGCTAAATGGTCTACATGCATTATCTCATTTGATGTTCACAACAGTCCTGTGAATGAAATAAGATATTATTATCCCAATGGGAGTAGAGGGAGTTGAGTACCATGATTGCTTCTGTCTGGTGCTCCTGGTGTGAAAACTCCCTCCACCAATGCAGATCCATTTTACAGATGAGAAAATGGATGCTCAGAGAGAACAAGGAACTTATTTCTTGCCATTCATCTAGTAAGTATTAGAGGAGGGATTTGAAATCAATTCTGATCAAATTCCAAATTCTATGTCAAGCACTCTTTCCAGTATACGTATTGCCTTATTGTCTCGACTGTTCATCATATAATGGATGCTTGACTTCAGGGCTTGTCACCATATCTATACCTAGGGAAGTTATACATTCTAGGCCGTTTAAGTCTTAGTTTAAGTAATAACAGGTTCCTCTGGTTATTTTAGGGTAATACACCTCCAACTAGTTCTTTTTATAGCAACAACAATATATGTATGTTCCAAACTTTAAATTGCTATGTATCATCTATTGTGATGATGAAGAAGATGATGATGAGTTATGAAGATAAAATGTAGTTCTGTTTTGTTTAAAAGAAATTTTATTTCCTGAATTGTATATCTGAACATTTTGGATATATGTCATACACACAAACATATAACCTATATAAGTATTTAGGCTGGTTTCTGTGTGTGTATGTATATATATATATATATGTATATATATATATATATGTGTGTGTGTGTGTGTGTGTGTGTGTGTGTGTGTGTATAAATGTATGTATGTATGTATTTTTGGAAAAAAACAGCCTATATCCTTGGGACCATCTTCTAATAGCAGATAAACCCTGTCCATCTGTTTGTTCCTTAAGGATACAAACACTTGATATTTATTACTGTCATCCATATTTTAAATTATCCTGATTTTATATACCCCCTGAAAGTTCTAGGTTTGTTGCTCCTGCAACATCACATCAGATATTTCTCCATTATTACTAATCAGGAAAGACTTTGGCTGTGAACTCTGAGCAAAGCATTTTTCTTGATTCCCAGTGAGAGGAGTCTAGCTTTAAAATTCTGTGAGTCTTTGATTTCTAGTGAAAACACCGCATCATTTCATTTGGGATGGTGACTAGTCAGCCTGAATGAGCATCTACTCTTCCCTCCATCCTGTCACTAATGTCTCCATCCTGCTCCTTGGCCTACTGATCTCCAGCCTGCTGTCATTCACATCTACATTTTGTTGTAAAACAAAACAACCTCCTTAACCCTACTTTATTTCCCATTCAACTGAGCCCTCTTTACTCTTCCGCATATGGTTTTTACCTATACTTCTGAAACAATGTGGTAGAGTACTTTTCTTTTTTTCTGATTTTATTATTTATTTAATATTTTTAGTTTTCAGCATTGATTTCCACAAGATTTTGAATTACAAATTTTCTCCCCGTTTCTACCCTTCTCCCCCCACTCCAAGATGGCATATATTTTGATTACTCCATTGCCCACTCAGCCCTCCCTTCTGTCACCCCACTCCCCCCCCCATCCCCTTTTCCCTTACTTTCTTGTAGGGCAAGATAGATTTCTATGCCCCATTGCCTGTATATCTTATTTCCCAGTTGCATGCAAAAACAACTTTTTTTGAACATCTGCTTTTAAAACTTTGAGTTCCAAATTCTCTCCCCTCTTCCCTCCCCACCCACCCTCCCTAATAAGGCAAGCAATTCAACATAGGCCACACATGTGTCATTATGCAAAACCCTTCCACAATACTCATGTTGTGAAAGACAAACTGTATTTTGCTCCCTCCTATCCTGTCCCCTTTTATTCAATTTTCTCCCTTGACCCTGTCCCTTTTCGAAAGTGTTGCTTTTGATTATCTCCTCCCCCATCTGCCCTCCCTTCTATTGTGCCCCCCTTTTATCTCCTTCCTCCTTCTTTCCTGTGTGTATGGTATTCCCTCCTCAGGTCAATTGCAATGAAAGCAAGATTCACTCATTCCCCCTCACCTGCCCCCTCTTCCCTTCCTACAGAACTGCTTTTTCTTGCCACTTTTATGTGAGATAATTTACCCCATTCTATCTCTCCCTTTCTCCCTCTCTCAATATATTCCTCTCTCATCCCTTAGTTTGATTTTATTTTTTTCGATATCATCCCTTCATATTCAACTCACCCTGTGCCCTCTGTCTACATATATATGCATATTCCCTTCAACTACCCTAATACTGAGGTCTCATGAATTACACACATCATCTTTCCATGTAGGAATGTAAACAAAACAGTTCAACTCTAGTAAGTCCCTTATGATTTCTCTTTCTTGTTTACCTTTTCATGCTTCTCTTGATTCTTGTGTTTGAAAGTCAAATTTTCTATTCAGTTCTGGTCTTTTCACTGAGAAAGCTTGAAAGTCCTCTATTTTATTGAAAGTCTATATTTTGCCTTGGAGCACGATACTCAGTTTTGCTGGGTAGGTGATTCTTGGTTTTAATCCTAGCTCCATTGACCTCCGGAACATCATATTCCAAGCCCTCAGATCCCTTAATGTAGAAGCTGCTAGATCTTGTATTATTCTGATTGTGTTTCCACAATACTCAAATTGTTTCTTTCTGGCTGCTTACAGTATTTTCTCCTTCATCTGGAATTTGGGGACAATATTCCTAGAAGTTTTCTTTTTGGGATCTTTTTCAGGAGGCAATCGGTGGATTCTTTCAATTTCTATTTTACCCTCTGGCTCTAGAATATCAGAGCAGTTCTCCTTGATAATTTCTGGAAAGGTGATATCTAGGCTCTTTTTGTTGATAATGGCTTTCAGGTAGTCCAATAATTTTTAAATTACCTCTCCCGGATCTATTTTCCAGGTCAGTGGTTTTTCCAGTGAGATAGTTCACAATGTCTTCCATTTTTTCATTCCTTTGGTTCTGTTATATAATATCTTGGTTTCTCATAAAGTCACTAGCTTCCACTTGCTCCAATCTAATTTTTTTTAATTTTTTCTTTTTATTTTTAGTTTGCAACACACAGTTCTACATAATTTTGAGTTCCAGATTTTCTTCCCTCCCTCCCCTACTCCCTCCCCAAGATGTCATGGAATCCCATATAACTTCCATGTATAACTTCGCATTGAATTAATTTACACACTAGTCAAGTTGTGGAGAAGAATTATGACCAATGGAATGAATCATGAGAATGGAGAAACAGAACCAAAAAAAAACACAACCCAAAAACAAATACAAAAGAGAGAAAAAAGGGGGGGAGAAAAAGGCAAGCATGAAGTGTGCCTCAATCTGCATTCATCCTTTATAGTTCTTTCTCTGGATGTAGATAACATTCTCCATTGAGAGTCCTTTGGAGTTGTCTTTGCACATTGTGTTGCTGAGAAGAGCAAAGTTTGTCAGGGTTAGTCCTCAGAGAATCCATATATCTGTGGTTGTGTATAATGTTCTCCTGACTCTGCTCCGCTCACTCAGCATTATGTCATGTAGGTTTTTCCAGGTTGTTATGAAGTCCGTATCATCCCCATTTCTTATAGCACAATAGTATTCCATTATCTTCATATACCACAGCTTGTTCAGCCATTCCCCAGTTGATGGGCATCCCTTTGATTTCCAATTCTTAACTACCACAAAAAGAGCCGCTGTAAATATCTTTGTACATATGGGTCCCTTTCCCACTTGTGTGATCTCTTTGGGATACAACCCTAGAAGTGGTATTGCTGGGTCAAAGGGTATGAACATTTTTATAGCCCTTTGGGCATAGTTCCAAATTGCTCTCCAAAATGGCTAGATCAGTTCACAATTCCACCAGAAATGTAACAATGTTCCAATTTTCCCACATCCTCTCCAGCGTTTATCATTTTCCTGTTTTGTTATTTTAGCCAATCTGACAGGAAAGAGATTGCATTTCTCTAATGAGTAGTGATTTCGAGCATTTTTTCATATGCCTATAGATATCTTTAATTTCTTCCTCTGAAAACTGTCTGTTCATATCCTTTGACCATTTCTCAACTGGCGAGCTCCAATCTAATTTTTAAGATAGTATTTTCTTCAGTGGTCTTTTGGACCTCCTTTTCCATTTGGCTAATTCTGCCTTTCAAGGCATTCTTCTCCTCATTGGCTTTTTGGAGCTCTTTTGCCATTTGAGTTAGTCTATTTTTTAAGGTTTTATTTTCTTCAGTATTTTTTGGATCTCCTTTAGCAAGTCATTGACTTGTTTTTCATGGTTTTGTTGCACCACTCTCATTTCTCTTCCCAATTTTTCCTCTACTTCTCTAACTTGCTTTTCTAAATCCTTTTTGAGCACTTCCATGGCCTGAGACCAGTTCACATTTTTCTTGGAGGCTTTTTATGTACGTTCTTTGACTTTTTTGACTTCTTCTGGCTGTATGTTTTGGTGGTCTTTGTCACCAAAAAAAGATTCCAAAGTCTGAGTCTGAATCTGAGTCCATTTTTGCTGCCCGTTCATGTTCCCAGCCAACTACTTGACCCTTGAATTTTTCGTCGGGGTACGACTGCTTGTAGAGTAGAGAGTACTTTGTCCCAAGCTTGAGGGGTTGCACTGCTGTTTTCAGAGCTATTTCTACACAGCAAGCTCTGCCACACCAGCACTCCTCCTCCCCCAAAAACCGCCAACCCAGACCACGACCCACATTCAAGCAGGCTCTGCACTCCTTCTCTGATCTGCCACTTAATTCCTCCCACCAGGTGAGCCTAGGGCCAGAGGCAACTGCAGCTGTAGCTCTGGGAGCAGCCTCAGAGCTGCACCACCTCCGCCACCCCCAGGGCAGAGGCCAACCACGAACTTCTTTCACTCTGTCCCAGCAGTTTTTCCCCCACTAACCTGCTCTGTTGTCTTTGGCATTTATGGGTTGAGAAGTCTGATAACTGCCATAGCTCACTGATTCATGGCACTATGGCCTGTTCTGCCTGCCCCGGTCTGGTTGGTCCGGGCACGGTCCACGCTGGGCTGTGCTCTTCTCCGCTCCCAGCTCTGTGTGATAGACCTTACCGAGTGACCATCCAGGCTGTCCTGGGCTGGAGCCCTGCTTCCCTCTGCTATTTTGTGGGTTCTGCCATTCTAGAATTTGTTCAGAGCCATTTTTATAGATGTTTGGAGGGACCTGGGGGAGAGCTTAGGCAAGTCCCTGTTTTCCAGCTGCCATCTTGGCTCCGCCCCTAGAATATTTTTCTTATAATCAAGGAAGACCTGGGTTCAGATCCCACCATCCAACAGATAGTAACTGTGTGACCATAGAAAGTCACTTAACTTCTAAACCTCAGAGGCATTCTAAAGACCAAATAAGAGGGTGTCCCAAAGTCTTAGTCCAGTTTTTAGTTTTAATCACTGCAAGACTTTTGGGACAGCCGGTGCATAGAAATAATTTTCATAAGTAAATGCTAACTACTACTATTACTAGTAGAATTAGAATTATCCAATAGAATGTAAGCTTCTTGAAGTCAGGAGCTCTTTTGCCATTTGAGTTAGTCTATTTTTTTAAGGTTTTATTTTCTTCAGTATTTTTTGGGTCTCCTTTAGCAAGTCATTGACTTGTTTTTCATGGTTTTGTTGCATCACTCTCATTGTTGTCTTTGCATGCTCAGTATCTAGCACAGTGCTTGCACGTAGATGATTAATAAATGTTTGTTGAATTCCTTTACTACTTTATGGAATATATTCAGGTTCTTTTACCAGTCCTTCTACCTCAAAATATTCCTGTATCTATGACCATATTTTCTCTCTCACTTTCAAAAAAATTTAAATTGTGTTTATTTTATTTTGAACTTAAGAATTAAAACAAGCATTTCCATAACAGTTGAATAGAAGAAAGGTTGATTTTATATGAAACTGCAAATCTATCATGTACAACTTGCTATTACTTTTGAATATACAATAAAGTTATCATGTAACTTTCTTCTTTTTCTTTTTTCCTTCCCTACCCCCCTCTACCCTAGAAATGACTACCATTAGACACACATGCATACACACACGCACACACACACACACACACACACATAAAACCATTCTATACATCTATTTATCAGTTAATTCTCCGGATGCAGCTAGTGTCTTCCTTCATATGCCCTTTGTAGTTAATTGCGTATTTGTAATAGTCAAAATGACTTAGTGACTCAAAATTGTTCTTAAAACAATATTGCTGTTTCCATATACAATATTCTTTTGGTTCTGCTCATTTCACTCTGTTATTTTATGCATTTCTGTCCATGTTTTTCCAAGATCGTTGAGTTCATCATTTTGCATAGCACAGTAGTATTCCAGCATGATTCTTATACCACAACTTATTCAGCCATTCCCCAATTGATGGGCATCCCCACAATATCCAGATTTTTGCCACCACAATGAGAGCTGCTATAAATATTTTAGAACGTATAGGGTCTTTTTCTTTTTCCTTAATCATCTTGGGAAACAGACTTCATAGTAGTACTGCTGGATCAAAGGTAAAAACAGCTTAATAACTCTTTGGGCATCATTCCAGATTGCTCTCCAAGATGGACGGATCAGTTCACAGTTCCACCAATAGGGAATTGGTGTCCCAATTTTTCTACATCCCCGTCAACATTTGTCACTCTCCCCTTCAATGATTTTAACCAATCTGATGGGTGTAAAATGATATCTCAAGGTTGTTTTAATTTGCATTTCTCTAATAATGACTTAGAGCATTTTTTTCATGTGACTATAAATTGTTTTGATTTCTTCATCAGAAAACTGCCTGTTCATATCCTTTGACCATTTGTCAATTGGGGAATGACTTGTATTTTTACAGATTTGACAGAGTTCTTTATATATTTGAGATATGAGGCCTTTATCTGAAAAGCTATCTATAAATTTTTTTCAAAATGTTCTGCTTTTCTTCTGATCTTGGCTATTTTTGTTTTGTTTGTACAAAATCTTTTTAATTTAATGTAGTCAGAATTATCCATTTTACACCTCTCACTGTTCTCTGTCTCTTTTTTATTCATAATTGTTTGCCTGTCCATAAGTATGATAGGTAATATGTTTCATGTCCTTCAAATTTTCTTGTAATATCTCCCTTTATATCTAGGTCTTGTATCCATTTTGGCCTTATCTTAGATCTCTTCTATTTTTTCAGGGTATCTCTCTGTGGAGAGAAATATGAAAGAAGTGGTTGTCATTCTGACATGTCATAGGATGAAAAGGGGAAGGAAATAATGTCCTACATAATTATTGTCCAGAGGACTTCACTATGTAGTCAATGGTGCCCTATTGTCATGAATGAGTATAATAATGTACCCTCCCAAATGCCTGACTACCTAATTTATCATGAGATCATGACTTGGGTAGTGGCAAGAACATAATCCACTAAGTCTAGCGGAAAATGTAATTAATTGCTAATATTGAAAAATAATAACTTTTTTAAAAGGAGAAGGGCAAAGCTAGTGAAAAAGGGGAGACCATTATGTCTGATTCGTATATTTGTTTTTAGGTTTTGGGAGTAGAGGGAGAAGATTTGAGTAAACTAGTAAAAAAAAAAGGGGGTAGTAAAAAAATTAAATTTAACAGCTGTTGCTTATTTGTTATTTAAAAAGATTCTGTTCAAAAGTACCATTAGGTAGAAGGATTTTTTTATCTGAGCAACAGATTTAAAATATACAGGCTCATAAGAATATATATATATATATATATATATATATATATATATGTATACACACACACACACACACACACACACACACACAGAGTACTTATTCATTAGCCTGTATGTAAAATTAAGCAGGCTCCTGTATCAGAGTGTCTAACTGATTTTAGATATGTCTAAGAACAGGAAAATAATGAAAAGGGAAAAGGGGGAAAGGAAATTGATATAATATCAATTTCATATTGAATCTTATAATACTGAAATTGAAGTATATATTAATTAAAGGTAAGTATACTTTGATCCATATACACAACAAAGAATGGGTCAGGAACCATGAATGTTGCACCTTTTTATCCTGAACGTACTTTTTATTGTCAATTAATGTTGCAATTTTTTAGAAAGAAAGAGAGAAAATTCCCTTCCTTCTTCCCAAGGCTAACCTCTCTACTCCATATTTTCAATTCCATCCCTTCCTTTCAGTGTCTTGTTCTCTCAGTTATCACATTTCCCCGGCTTGTTCCATTTCTTCTTTTCTACCTGCTCTTTCCTTTCTGCTTTCCACATATGCTGATTTCCTCTATCACAGAAACATTTGTACTTGATCTTATTGCTAGCCATCGTCTGGTTCTCACTTTTCTTGTGCTGTCAGATTTCTTGAGTAAGTTGTCTGCACCTAAAACTACAGTTACCCCTTCCATGTAGCAGGGGTTAGGGGTGTAGCACCCCCACAATCTGGAAGATCTGCATAAATTTTTTTGGCCCTCTCTTCGTACCAGAGAAGAAGTCTGAATTATTATGGTATTAAAACATAAAATATGTTAACATTATACAATACTATACATATATTTTATGCATTTCTGAGTTTCTAAACTTTTTCTGTGTTATCTGTTGGCCTTTGTGTGTAATCTGTGGCTTCGGCAAAACTCCCCCAAAATTTCCATTTAATTTCTTATGGCAACCCACAATACAGCAAAACCTCAACGGGGAAAGTCATGATGTGGAAGAGATATCTGTACTTGTTCTCCAAATATTCTTTTCACTCTTCCTGTCTTTGCACCTTTGCCTACCCTACCCTTCCTGCTCCCCCTCCCCACAGCTACTTGATTTCCATTTTTTTATTCCCCTATTCAAGTTGTACCTTTTGTCCTTCATTTGGCAATGAATTGTACATCTCACACACCTTGTTATTCTCCTCTTGTAACCACAGTTCCTGAAAGCTGCATCCTAGGAAGCAGATTATATTTTTTTTTCCATAAGAACAGTGTTAAAATTGAAGTTTGGTTTCTTTGCCAGGAAGTCAGTCAGTATTTTAGATTATAGATATGATGAACAATAAGATAAACAACACAGTACAAGCCTTACAAATGGGTGTAAATATAATACACACACTAACTATTTGTGGGTCCCCAAAGTGCTAATATATTACATATAGAGCTGAATGTAGAAGTCATCTTCATTCCCACTGCCATTCTTGTCGCTTTATAAACTTTGATCTCAGTGTAGTTTACATTTTCCAGCAATATTGCTGATGGTGGATATACTTCCAGCCAGTTCCCACCTCCATTAGCATTGCCTCTTTTACCTGTGCCATTACTTAGTCTGCAAGCTGCCCCCTCTCTCTTCAGGGCAGACCTTAAAAATGAAAACCTCTATTTCTTGCTGTTGGAAGAGCACGCACAATTTACTTACATTTACCTTATGCTGTTAGTCCAGCTTTTTTAGGACTGTTAATAATAGCCAGACAATGCTCCACCTGGTAATCTCTTTTCCTCCATGTCCACCTTCTTTAGAACCCACTAGGCTAATCCCACTGGGTTCTGTCCTAATGAGAAAATTCTCCATATGCACATAGCCAGAAGCTTCCTAACCATAGATAGGCAAGACTGCCAGATGCGGCCTTCTGATCACACAATCCTCATCACCTTTTCCCCACTTAAACCAAAAGGTCAGACACAAGATCATTCTGACCCAGTTCTGCTAACTAATGCCAAATGTACTAGGCTGGGCCAGACTCAGGATTGGAATAAAATGAGACACCCTTATTACCTCATCCAACATTTAACAAAAAAAAAGTTTATTTTTGCCACAAAGATACTCTACTGGGTCAGGCAGATGCAGGCCCCTCCCCTCCATACAGAATCTCATAATGGTCAGAAGCATGCGTTGACTTTCATGACAGGGTGACATCCATTAAGTCTGAGGCTCACTGACTCTCTGTACACTGTCCGTTTTATACCCTACACAACTGAGAAGCCATGTCGAAGGCTCGAACCCTAGTTCCCTGAATCAATCAAGTCTCAGAGGTAGCCTTTTAGCAAAAAATTAGCCCAGCCCACATGACAGGAACCCTACTATTGCTTCTATATCACAGGGCTATTAGCACAGCTTTGAGAAGAGTTTCAAAGATGAGAATTACTAAGGCAAGAACAGTATCTTGACTGTCCAGAATGTTATTAGAGTCATCCATGCAGGGATCACCAAATGAACAAATGACTGCAAACAATGAGATGGTTACTGTGCAGCATCAAAGTGATGCAAACAGAATTCAAAGCAGAAATATGCAGAGGCTGACGGTGCTGTTATTTTACCCTCCTATTATTACTTTTTTATACCTCCTCCTGTCTTTTCTCCTTAACTAAATTTGTCAGTCCTGGAGGGTAGGGACTACCTCTAATTTTTATCCCCACAATGCTTTGCACATCAGTATTTCTGTTCATATTATCTCCTCTGTTAGAATGTAAGCTCCTTGAGGGCAAGTTCCATTTCATTTTTGTCTTTGTATCTCCAGTGCTTTGCACATATTTATTGTTCTGTCATTTCAGCCATTTTGGGGTTTTCTTAGCAAAGATACTGGAGTGGTTTGCCATTTCCTTCTCCTGCTCATTTAACAGATGAGGAAACTGAGGCAAACAGGGTTAAGTGACTTTCCCAGGGTCATACAGCTAATCAGTGTCTGAGGCTGGTTTTGAGCTAAGGAAGATGAATCTTCCTAACTCCAAGCCTTGCATTCTATCCACTGGGCTACTTAGCTACCCTTAAAAGCACCTGCCTCACAGGATTGTTGTCAGGATCAAATGAGATAATATACACAAAGTGCTTTGCACATCCTAAAACACTACATAAATGGCTAGCTATTCTTGTTATTACTGCTATTGATGTAAGTTTCAAGAAGGGCTTATATCCATTAATTTACATGAGCCTTTTCTGAAGCTGACTTCCATAATAATAAATTTATTTATACTGTACTCTAATGACAACTATAGGTACTAAACAGGGAATTAGCCAGATTAAATAATTCACAATAGCCCATTAAATAGTTTATAATGCATATTATGCCAAATGGCAATGTGAGGGATCTAAAAATGAACTCATTTTATTCATAGCTAATTCCTAGTCTCTTAAAAGGTATATTTACATATGAGGAGTGTAACATCATTAGTTATGAGGAGAGAAAAACTTCCTTTCCTGATTGGGGGAGCCCTGGTTTCTGTTTACAACTCAGGGTCATCTAATATTATTCATCTTTTCATCCCCCATTATGAGCTCTTGTGTGATGTCAGTTGTAAAGTTGGGTAAAGCCAGGCAGTCAGTCCTCAAGAAAAAAGGGCTGATTGAAATAAGGGGATTACCCTAAAGGATCCCAACACTTAAGCCAATGGAGCCTCAGACACACAGAACAGGTGAGTCTGGTCATCAATTGGACACTTCTGGACATGTTGGGTCTCCTGTTTTGGGACTCAGCTTTTCTCATGTGTTGTGCCACCCAGTGGTTTTAGCTATGGTCTTTTGTGCATTCCTAATACTTTCTTTTCAATTTGCTGATTTTCCTGATTTGCTTCATTCTTAAAATGTGTGCTTCTATATTTACCTAGATAGACCAGCTCCAAGTTACTCTGCTCCCACGGAAACCACCTCCCAAGATCCTCCATGCTATGACAGCCCTAGAGACACAGGTGAGTCCAATACAGGTGTACTTTAGAAGCCCCTAAGATTACTTCCATAAAGTTAGAGGCTAGCACTCCCAGAATCTCATGTAATAAATAGGCTGAACTGTGGAATTTTATTATTTGTCTTGATTTTTAAAAATACACAATTATTGTTGGAACATATATATTGTGGTTTTGATCTCAAACCACTTTTTACAATGGTCATATTAATTTCTGTTTGCTAATATTCAAACTACTTTCCTCTTATCTCTACTTCTTTCCTTAATTCAAAGTTCTTCTAGCATTTTTCTCTGAAGTTTCAGGGTTTGAAGAGACTGTTCTAAGAAGTATTCTCCATTTCTTGACCTCCCCTGTCTTGTTTCATTATTATCTCAATATGCTAAGCTATTTATATCTAATATTTGATATAAGCAGTGAAGTAGCATAGTAGATAGAGCACTGAACCTGAAGTCAGAAAGACTTCAGTTCAAATCCTGCCTCAAACATTTCTAGCCATATGACCCTGGGCAAGTCACTTAACCTCTGTTTGACTCAGTTTCCTCATCTGTAAAACGGGAATAATGATAATACTAATACCTATTCTTGTTGTGAGGATCAAAATGATATACTGTATGCAAAGTGCTTTGCGAATCTTAAAGCGCAATATAAATGCTAGCTATTATCATTTCCTTTACTTTTGTGGAGGAGTCAGAAAATATGTTTCTTGAGGAAAATATTTAAATGACTGGCATTCATTTCCTGTCTTATAAAATGATATCTTGTTTGGTCCACTGCAATCTCTAGCATTTGGCAAGGATTTGGTCCTCAAAGATAACAACTGCTCACATTTATAAAGTGATTTTTGGTTACAAAATGCTTTATATACATTGTATTATTTCACCCCCACAACAATTGTGTAAGTAGAATACAAGTATTATGGTCTCCACTTTAGATGTGAGAAAGCTGAGTCCCGGATAAGATCAGTCATTTGTCCAAGGTTACATGCTAACAAGTGCTGGTGTTGGAATCTTTAACTTCTTTCTAAGCCCAGGGACCAATTGTCGTGAATCGTTTTTCCAATCCCCTCATGTGCTACTGCCTCCCCTAAACAAAGAAATTTCTATTTGCTTTGTTTATATTTGATATTACTTGTATGTGTACATATCATTTTCCATAGTAGAATATAAGCTCCTTGAGGACAGGGACAGTTTCACTGCTATCTGCTTGTGTCTGGCATGGCGTAAACACTTGATAAATATTTGCTGATCAATTGATTGATTGGTTGATCAATCCTAGGTCACACCTGACCAGAAATTTGAAATTCCTGCCATCCTTCCACACTGCCTCTACACCTCAAGTGCAATGCTGACTTTTAAAAAAGCGTCATGAGGATCTGGGTGGTGGGGAGGGCCTCACATGGTATCTGTGCCCATGGAGGAGGAGGTGAGCGAACTTGCTTCTGGAATATCCGATGGGGAAAAGTTAAGAAAGCACTCTGGAGAGGCTGTGGAACACACAGAGGCCACTTCTGGTCTGTTGACCATGTGGCAAATGAGAAGCTTTTTGGCTTCAGAGGTCTTAAAAAATGAAATCTGTTTATTGTCATTATCTTTGACTTTGAAAGGACATGCTCCAAAACAGAAAGCCAGAGGGTAGAGTCAGTTCCAGATTATGTTGTTGTATATCACAGGTCAGGAATATCACCTTTGGATTTCTTAGTTTTTGAAGGCTGATCATCTAAAGAATATTCATTCTATATTTTGGTTAAATATAGGTCAAGATACAGAAGCTCCAAAAACTAATGAAGACTCCTCACAAAGTCCTGATGTCAGGCTGTCTGAAACTACAGAAGACGAGGATGAGAAACAACATAATGATGAATATGTTGGGAAAAATGTTGCACCACTGGAGTTAATGACAGAGGTAAATTTTACTTATACATTATTATATATTTGAAAGTCAGATTGTTACATCTTTGCAAATAATAATTTTTAAACCTACCCATGCAGACATTTACCTGGCCATCACCTTTGGGACCCACTTCCAGATTCTTCTGGAGTCTCCCTGATGTGCTGATGGCAACACTAATTGAGAAAGGGGCTCAGGGCAAAGCAGAGTTATGCTTCAACAGCTCTGCTTCCTTTCACTAAGATTGCCTTGGGATGTGTCCTGAGGGGCATCAACACACCCTTTACTTTCTCTGTTTGCCCAGTGTTCCCGTGGCCCACAGTGCCTTTTCTCCTCCCCTTGCATCTCAAATTCCTGTCTATATTTTAAAGCCCAATGCACATTTTCTTTTGCAACTCTCTAAGGTACTTAAATGTGTAATATTTTATATTATAGTTGTCTTGTACTATAGTTTATGTCTTATCTTCCTACTAGACTAACTCTCTGTGAGTTAGACGTGATATTATCTAAATTTTGTAAAGCATAGCAGTAAATGCACCCAGATGCTTAATAATGAAGAAAAAGAAGAGGGTGTGAGAGATAGACAGTAGGATGAGGGAAGAGATGTGAAATACATTTAATACTTTTCTCTACCTGTTTTTTTAACTTATTTCCCACTAACATCAGTTAGAATTAAATGCCTTATTTGTGAAACTTGAATCCAGGTACCACAATGTGCTAGATACTTCCATAGAACATTTATTGATACAGCAGCCCTCCAGTTTATCGCTTAAGATGAAACAGCATATTAGAACACAAAACTTGTATGAACATGCAATGACCACTTTGCTGGGGATAGAGGAGATACCCTCTACTTTTTTCAGGTTCTGCAGCCAGATCTAGAATCCCAGATCTAGAGTTAGGAGGGTCCCTTATAGTTTATTTGATCCCAAACTCATTACACTGTTGAGAAAATGAAAACAGGGAAGAGTTAAGGACCTTACCTCAGAGTCATCCAGGTAGTAAGTTGGCAAAGCCCCATGGGATTTGACCTCAGGTCTCTTAATTCTAATTCTAGGACTTTTTTCCCTGCAACTACCCTACCTGGAAAGGAGGGAGATATGTTTACTCCTTGTATTTGTCTAATTGTTTGTATTCATAATATTTGACATGGATGTTTGGAAAGTCTAGAATCATTACCCAGTCAATTTACTAAATCATCTGTTTAGTTAAAAATTAAATGTGAACACTGTTTTTGTTTTTACTGTCATCATTGAATATGTCTAAGCTTGCAAGAAAGCTAAAATAATGAAAATTTGGCTTAGCTACGAATTCACTTGTGTCTTCAGAAAAATCATTTATAATACATAATTTTATGTATGAAATGAAGATAATTTTCTTGCAATTAGATTTTTGAAATGTTCTGAGGTTCCTGGATGAAGGATTAAATAGATACAAAATACGACTTTCCTTGCTCTTGTTATCACAGAGACTTGAAAGGCTATGAATAAATCATCCAGTTTGGGGGACTTTCTGCAAAAAAACCTCTTCCCTTACTCCTTAAAGCAGGGGTGGGGAATCTGCAGCCTCGAGGCCGGCCACATGTGACCCTCTGAGTCCCCAAATGCGTCCCTGTTTGGTTCAGTCAAAGGGCCGCACTTGAGGACCTAGAGGGCCACATATGGCCTCGAGGCTGCAGGTTCCCCACCCCTGCCATAAACAGAAGCTTAAGATCAATAAAAGAGGTGTAGTAATACTAATGTAAATATCACTTCATTTTTAACATATTGTCTCAAGAATAGAATTTGGTTATATAGAAGCATATTACTAAAATGTAGCAAACTGAATTCCTGTATTGTTGACTCCACTTAAATTGTCAGCTTTGCGACTTCACAATTCAAAACCAATAGGTGATGTCAATTTATATGCTAATGAAAAATGCACAATTGCAAAGATTGTACTTAGAACAGTTAAGTCCTTTTGTACCTATGTCACTATGCCATGCATTTTGGAGCATAAAATAAACGCTTACCAATGAGAAGTTTCCTAATGCTACCTTTCCTGATTCTTGATGCTGCTTGCTTCATGAACTGAAACTCTTCATTGCACAAATCTGCTTAGTTCTCAGAAACAAATGGAAAATTATTAAATGTTAATAATTGTATCATGTAGGCTTTGACGATCAAATATAGTAAAAAAATCCTAAAATATTTTCTTATCAAGGTAGATTACTACTACATCCTTACTATGAAATTTCACAAGGAAAGAGGAATTCCTTTGTCATTTTTCCATTAAAAGTAATAATGCATAAGAAAAGTGAATAGAAAAAAACCGAATCCACACTATTTGAAATCATAATTATATACATTTTGGTCATTGCTTCCAGCTCAATAGAAGTATACAGGGTAAATTCAAATAATTTGACCACTTTAGGAAATTTATTAGTGTTACTAATCAGAAGCCATCCATAGCTGTGCCTATGCTAATGATTTTATCATTAAGTGATTGGAAGGATGGTATTGAAATGGTGCTTAGCTGAAAAAGACTCCTTTAAGCAATCTTCGTTTAGATAAAGGAAATAAGTTACTCTTCATGCAAAGTCCTATAACTATGATAGGAGTGTTGCCCATTTTCAAAAAAGAGATGTATCCATCTATCATGACATCTTTTTATATTAAAAACTCACTCATGTAGAACTTTATTTTTTATTTTAAATATTTTACTTTTTTCCAATTACATGTAAAAACAATTTTTAACATTCGGATTTTTTTTTAATTTTCAGTTTCAAATTCTCCCCCTCCCTCCCCTGCCCCTCACTGAGAAAGCATACAATTTGACATAGGTTAAACATGTATGGTCATGCAAAACATATTTCCATATTAATCATGTTGTGAAAGAAAACACAGAATAACCCTTCAGCCTACTCAGACACAGAACTTTAAAAATACTTTTCTCACAACTTTGCTGTGAGGTAGGGAGTAAAAATGTATTATTAGGCCTATTGTATAGAGAGGGAAACCCAGATTCTGAGGAGGTAAATGACTTGCCCAGGGTCACAGAGTAGTAAGTATCAGGTCAAATCAACAAGCATTTCTTAAGCACCTATTGTGTACCAGGCACCGGGCTAAGCAGTGGGTATACAAAGAAATGCAAAAATAGCCCCAGCTCTGAAGGATCTCACCGTCTAATAGATGATATCTGAGACAAAATACAAACTTGGGACTCCTGATTCCAAGTCTAGCATTATTTCCACAATAAATATCAGGCTGTCTCTCAAATCATTCACATTTAGCATTCATCCTTGTGGTTTTAATATTATAAATAATTTATAAGGAGACAAATATTTTTGATTTGTCATTCTGCTTTAATATTAAATATATTTTAGTTATATTTACATTTATTCAATAGTCAATATTAATTTTTTTAACATTCATTTTTTAAAATTTTGAGTTCTAAATTCTCTCCCTCCTACCCACTCCTTCCCTACCCCTTGAGAAGGTAAGCAATATGATACCAATTATACATGTGAAGTCATGTAAAACATATTTCCATATTAGTCATGTTGCAAAAGAAACCACCCTTCCCCCTCCATAGAACAAAGGAAAATTAAGTAGAAGAAGTATGCTTCAATCTGCATCCAGAGTTCATCAATTCTCTCTCTTTGGAGGTGGACAGCATTTTTTATCATGGGTCCTTTGGAATCATCTTGGGTCATTGTCTTAATCAGAGTAGCTAGGTCTTTTACAGTTGATCATGGTTATAACACTGCTGTTATTATATACACTTTCTTCTGGTTCTGCTCACTTTACTTTGTATCAGTTCATTTAAGTCTTTCCAGGTTTTTCTGAAACCCCTCTATCATTTCTTATATCACCAATAGTAATCCATCACAATCATATACCGCAACTTGTTCAGCCATTCCCTAATTGATGGGCATCCCCTCAATTTCCAATTCTTTACCACCACAAAAAAAAAGCTGCTATAAATATTTTTGTACAAATAGATTATGTCCCCTTTCCTTTGTTTTATGGCCCTTTGGACATAGTTCCAAATTTTTCTCCAGAATGGCTGGACCAATTCACAGCTCTACCAAAAGTACATTAGTGTCCCAGTTTTTCCATATCCTTTCCAGCATTTGTCATTTTCCTTTTCTGTTATGTTAGCCAATCTGACAGGTGTGAAGTGGTACCTTAGAGTTGTTTTAATTTGCATTTCTCTGATCAGTAGTGCATTTTTTAATGTTACTGTTGATAGCTTTGATTTCTCCTTCTGAAAACTGCCTGTTTATATCCTTTGATCATTTATCAATTGGGGAATGACCTGTATTTTTATAAATATGGCTTAGAACCTCATATATTTGAGAAATGAGGCCTTTATAAGAGAAATTTGCTACAAATTCCGCCCCCCGCCCCAGTTTCCTGCTTTCCTTCTAATTTTGGCTCATCTGTTTTTAAAATAAAATTTTTTATTAGTCTGATTGTAGTCATGCTTTAGCCCACTGTCCATTGACAGTTAAAACACAATCTTTTACTAAAAGTATTATGTAAGCATCTGCCCTGGCATTCTGCCTACTTCATTTTGTGGTGAACAATGCAGGCAGAAACAGGATGTTTTCATGATTGACAGATATAAGTCATTTTTATGCTTCTCCAGCATTCCTTCAGTGGATACATGTTTTTATTGATCCTCCTGTTTATTGCTACCATTTGAATTGTCTTAGGAAGATTCTGAAGATCACCTGGCAGGATAAGATACCAGACACTGAGGTCTTTACTTGAACTAAACTGCCAAGCATTCAAACTCTGCTTCAGAAAGCTATCAAACTCTACTGCAGAGAGCACAACTCCGATCGACTGGCCACTTTGTTCAAACATCAAATGTGTGCTTACCAGAAAGACTATTTTATGGAAATTTCACACAGGGCAAACCCTCACATGGTGTTCAGAAAAAGCAATGCAAGGACACTCTCAAGGTCTCTCTTAGGAACTTTGGAATTGATTGTGTGACAAGGGAGACGCTGGCACAAGAACCTGAAAAGACCTTACTTAGCCTACAAGACCCTTAAAGGGTCTCCCATTTCATCCTGGGCCATCTGCAGTTATCCTGATGAATATCTGGCCACTGGAGCCAGATGGCTCTGGTGGAGAAAGTGAGGCTGGTGACCTTTGCACAGCCCTCCCTCACTCAAATTGAAGTCAACTGCAAGTCATGTCATCATTTCCCTGATGTCATGGTCCTCTTTGAGAATGAAGGACAAACACAAGAACTCATCAGAAAAGGTGCTGTGCTCTATAAGCAAAGCAGAATTGAGGTAGTTCAAAAGAAACTTGAGATGGACAAATTTAGAGAATCAACCCCAAATGTTCACATGGACTATTTGTGCCCAACCTGTGGTACAGCTTTCTGAGCTCATATTGGTTTGATCAGCCACAGTCAGACACACTGTTACTTGACTCTAACATGTCATTTTGGCCCTCTTTGAGAGCTAGGGACAACAACCACCACCAACAACCACAATCCTCATGTTTACTCTAACCTATCTACTATGCTTCTGATTCACCTCTTGTCCATGAAACAGAACCTCAGGACTTCCCATTAGGAAAGGACATTAGCAGCCGTATAGTCTAACCTATAATCAAGCAAGAATCCCTTCTACAAATGACAAAAATTTCAGCCTTTGTTAGAAGACTTCAAAAGAGGGAAACTCTTGACCTACAGAGGCAACCCATTTCACTTTCTACTTGCCCTGCTTATTGGAAGTATTTATCTCTTTGTAGATTCTACAAATTGGTCCTCTACAGTCAAGCAGAATGAATCTAATACTTCTTTTATGTTATAGCCCACTGAATACTTGAAGACAGTTATCATTTCCCCCTAATATTCAGACTAACATTTCTAAGTCATTCATCTGATCTTCATATAGCATGAAATCTAAACCCTTTACCATCCTGGTTGCCTCTTCTCTGTGTGTTCTTCAGCTTATCAATGAACTCTTAAAATGTAATGGCCAGAACTGAATACAAAACTCAAGATTTAATAATGACCAGCATAGAGTACAGTGGAACTATCGCTGCCTTTTTCCTGGCGGTCATGCCTTTCTTAATTTAGCCCCAAATCACACTACTTATTCAGCTTGGAAATGAGCTAAAATCTATATGGTTATTCCATCCACTTGGTGGGGAGGGGAATAGGGTTCCGGCATCCCCTCGATCTGGAAAATCTGAGTAAAATTTTTTTACTCTCCCTTTGTACCAGAGAAGAAGTCTGAATTTTTTTCTTTCATGTAGTGTTTACAATGCCTTATTGTAAAATTTCGGTTAAGTATATGATCATAGGCTCTGTGTCAGCTGCTGGCTTTCACATGTCATCTGTGGCTTCCACAAAACTCCCCAAAAAATCCCATCTAATTTCTTATGCCAACCCTCAATATATTGAAACCTTCATGGGGAAAGTCGAGACATGGAAGGATAACTGTACCTCATTTTCAGACCAGCTTCTTGATATATCTCCTCCATATCCTGTAAGATGAAAAAATTGAGAAATTTATACTTTTAACCCAAGTATAAGCATTACATTTATCCCTACTGCATTCTATGTCATTAAATTCTTTTCAGTTTTCTAACCTGTCGACATATTTTGGAGCTTTATCCTAACATCTAAGGTATTATCTATTCCTCTTCATTAGATTGTGAGCTCCTTGAAGGCAGGGACTATCTTTTTTAACTAGGTAAAGATTTTGTTAACTTTTTTCCAAACTTTAATTCCAGGCTTGTTCAGTGTGGTTAGGCTGCAAAGAATGAATTGTGTATAAGCAATAAATGAAAAGAACTGCAATATCCAGTGGTCTTCAAAATACTAGAGATCTAATTTTCCATATCTGTGTGGGGATTAAAATTGTCCAACCTGCAATAAAAGAGACTGAGGCAGAGCTCTGAGCCAATGATATTTTATTAAACTGTCCATGGTCCCCTCTAATGAAGCCAACCTCAGATTTTCCTCGTGATCTGAGGTACTCTTCCTTCCAGGGCCCTATGTTTATAGGGCTAGATACCTAGACATTCTTGAGTGGCTATACCAAATACAGAATAATTCCATCAATTGACATATGACACATAGGCTAAAATAAGCAAAATAATATATCAACAGAGTCACGGGTTGGGTGAAGTAAGAAATATCCATTGACTAGGAGGTCATAAGATGGTTATAAGGTGGTAACCTGTTTGTGTTGGACAAAAGAGAATGGTCCAGAGGCACAAAAATAAATTGAGAGACTTTCCATGTAATTGAGTCACTTCCACCACACCAGGTTTGGTCACCATGACAACAAAAAACAAGGGTGGAGGGCCTGTAGTTATCTTTCTATGATTAAGCAAGTGAATTTGCAATCTGTAGCTCACAGCTCTGGGGCCAAATATACAGAACTTGTAATTGCTACCCCCATAAAATCATATCAAATTGATTTATACTGATTGAAATAGTGTAGGGGTCCTCAATGAACCAGCTTTCTCATTCATAAAGAAAAAGAAGAAAAGCAGTCACATGATATAAAATAGCAGCTTCATTTAATTTTTCAAATTTTAACTTTTGTTAGTTGGTACTCAATTCAGTTTGCCCTGTTCTAAGAGGCCTCATCAACATTCCCAGTGAGATCTAAAAACCTCATCATCATTATCCTCCGCAGTGGCAAGTGGTGCTTTTCCATTGGCAGGTTGTTTGGGCAGAGACTCTGCCAGTCTTCCTAAGGTAGTCAAGACTGTCAGCTCTAAACTGGTCTAAAATTCTGGGGAGCATTTCTGTTAGCTGCTTTGTCTAAGCATGGACTATAATAGTAAACATGTTTGCAGCCAATGATGCCTAAACTTTAGGATTTTTAAAGTGAGTCACTGTACCCTGGTTGGTAAACATATTTACCACTTTGATGCCAGGAATATCATTTACTCCTAGTTTCTTTAAGGAAAACTGAAGTTTCTTATATACTATAGCTGTTCTACGAACCACCTTCTTCTTTCTCCAAGCAGTTCCTTTCCCACCCAAGTACATTTGTGCCTACAACTTAGCAAGTTTCTCTGGTTCCTAATTGTTTCTTTCATCTTGCTGGAATGGAAACAGAACTGTGCAGGTGACCAGAGGTCACTTCCGGGGTTGAAGGTAGACAGGATAAAGATAGAAGACTCAGGGTAACAAGATGGCAGCCAGAGAGGAAGCCAGAAGTGATACCTGGGCCCAGGAACTTTCTTTTGCCTCTTATTTTATCTCCAGTGTCTAACATAGTACCTGGCACATATTAGGTACTTGTTACATGCTTATTCATTGACTGGTTTTGTGTCATCTGCAGATTTAATAAGAATGCCATCTATGCTTTTTGCCAATCATAGATAAAAATGTTAAAGCGATGCTAAGTATAGATCATTAAGGAATTCCACTGGAGACCCCCTTCCGAGTTGATATTGAACAGTTAACATTCTTTGAGTCCAGTCATTCAGTGAATTCTTAATCCATGTAATTATACTGTTGTCTAGACCACAACACTACATCTTTTCCACAAGAATAGCAGAAGAGACTAACTTTAGTTAAATACTTTGCCACAATCTAGTTACGTGTGTCTATACCTTTCTTCTGATCTACTAGTTAGTAATCAACTTGTCAAAATAAGGTTAGCCTGTAATGACCTGTCTTTATATAGTTGTGCTGGTTCTTTGGGGTTATGTATCCATTTTTAGGTATTCACTAAGCACCACTGCTATTATAAAATAATACATTGTAGGATTTTGCTAGGAATCACAGTCAGACTTATCATCAGCAGATTCCATTGTCTCTTCCCCCCTTTTAAAAAATTGGGACATTTATTCTTCCTTAATCTTTGGATGCCTCTCCCATTAGTGGCTTATCAATTACTCCTACCAGTTCTTTCCATTCCTGAGGATATAGCTCATCTAGAACACATAACTTGAACTCATTCAGTGTCTCTAAGTGTTCTGTTAATACCTTCCTTATCTTGGATATCAGTTCTCTCTTAGCCGTTTTTGTTCTGTCCTTTCCAATTCATTTTTTTTAATCAATTCTTACTTTACTTGTAATTTTTCAGCCACTCAAAAGGATAGAATAAAAATGGCTAGCAAGTAGTCGATATCCAAGAGAAGTAAATAAAGTAAATTGTTAGAAACTCTTTTGTTCAATTATGTGCTAACAAAACTGATAACTTAAATAAAATGAATGAATACTTACACAAATATAAAATTGCCATATAAATAGAACAAGAAATGGAGGGTTTAAACAAGCCTACCTAAGAAAAAGAAATTGAATAAACCATAAATGAGCTTCTAAAGAAAGAACCACAGGCCCAGATGGATTTACAAGTAAATGAACAATGGACTCCTGCATCACTATTTGCAAAAATAAAGAAGGCATCCTACCAAACTCTGTGCTTATGTAAGACAAATATGATCCTGGGGGAGAGAAAGCAGGGGGAAAACTCCTTGGCAGAGAAGACAGGAAAATAAGAATAAAGACACTCTACCTTCTCTTTGATGTCAGTTATCATCCCATCTGCCTTTAACAGGGATGCCAGCCTCCTTTGATCTTCCTCTTTCCACCAACAAAATGCTTTTTTGCTCTCCCCAGCTGCCCTCCTGCTGAGGAATTCCTCTCCCTAGCACTCCTGACATACTCTTACAGAACCATGCCATGCCTTTGTATCTGTGCCTTGCTAACTGACCCTGCTTATATTTTCTACCTGGCTTTTAAAAACCTCAGATAATTTTGTGTTCCCCGTGTAGCCATTTGGCCTCTTCAGACAAGCCCCTTTTCTCTTCTTCATTACAATTGTTCTTCTTTCTTCAGCATTTCACTATTGAGAGCTTGCTATCCCACCTAGGTTGACTTCTGTAGAAATAGTCCAAAGGATCCACAGTCTTTCCCACCTTTGAAGCCTTTAAAATCTTACCTTCCAAAGTCTATCCCTAGAAGAAATTTATGTCCATATTTCCTTTTCTATATCATATACTCAGGAAAAGAGGAGTGGTCACTTTATTATAATCATACTCAACAGCAAGCATTTATTAAGCACTTACTGTGGGCCAAGCATTCTATCTAAGGGCTAGGGATACAAAGAGGCAAAACCCATGTCCTTGTTCTCAGGGAGCTCACATCTAATGGGAAGACAATGGTGCAAACAGCAAATATACAAAGTACCAATGCAAATGGAAAGTAATCTTTAAGGGAAAGTTCTGGGTGAGTTTGGGGAGGGATGTAACAGGCAAGGCCTGCAGAGATAGGATTGGAGTCAAGTCAGGAGGGAGAGCATTCCTACCGTGAGGAATGACTGTGAAAAGGAACCAGTGGGGAGATGAAGTATAGTAGTTGTGGAATGGACAATATTGCTGGAGTGTAGAGTGTATAAAGGGAAGTATAAGAAGATTGGAAACTTGGAAGGGGCCAGGTTCCTCTCAAGGTTCACATCTTTTCCCTCCAGCACCAGTTCCTTCTTATTGATAAGAATCAAATACATAATCAAAGCCTCCTTTGTGGGTTCCTCTGTCTTTGAAGGATGAAAATTGTCATCGAAGCAAGCCCTGAGATTATTAGCCGCTCTGCTTTTAAGGGAGAGGAGTCTGGATAATTTAAGCTCCCATCATGGTTACATCGTTCCTCTTTGCCAGGCTTGTGGTCTGTTTCCCAAGCTCTTCATTTACTTCTTTTCTCTGTCCAGCTGGTCTATAGAATCCCCCTCTAACAAAATTATTTCTGTTTTTTGCCTTCATCATTCTTCACCCAAATGTTATCCACTGTGCTTCCAATGTTCTGGAGGCCTTTCTTTTGATCTTTTGACACTAGTAGGTAAGGCTGATATCAGAAGTATGTTAGAAGATCTTTGTGGCAGATTGTAAATTTCATGTGGACAGAGATCATATCTTATCTTTATATCTCCCACAAACATCATGTATACCATCCTGTTTACACATATTAAGTTCTTAATAAATGGTTGTTGAATAAATTATTGATTTATTTGAGGTTCTTCCTTAAAAGATGGCCCTATGAGTCTACATTTCTTCCAACTATTTTCATCATAAATATATGCCGGGGTCTCAAAGAAGTGCTAAAACTATACTGAATCGGTTTGATTTTGCTGGAGAATGGTGATGAATTTCATTCCTACTAGCTTCAAAATCCCTAGCAGTTTAAGCCCATCCATTTTTACAGAGCAAACCCTATAGCATATAGTTTATCTACTATAAAGCAAAAAATATTCTACTTACTCCACGGAGCTCAGGCACTGAAGTTGTAGTGCAAAGTGTCCTGAATTTAGCGTCAGGAGGGAGACCTGCCCTGCTTCTCATACTTCCTTGCCATGTGACTGTGGGCAAGTCATTTAAGCTCTCTTTTTAAAGAACAGAATAACATCTGTGACTATTGTGAGGGATAAATTAGATAACGTATCTATAAAGTGCTTTTCAGACCTTAAAGTACTTTCTTAAGTCAGCTATTATTATTTTATTTTAAATGGCTAATCATAATAAGGCACTCAATAAATAGTTCTTTGTTGATTGATTGTAGGCACACTCCTAAACAATGTGTATAAATAATTAGTAACTAAGGGAAAAGGTAATATCATAAGTCTTACTAATATTTAAACCCTAAAACCTACCAATTGTTCATTTTTCTTTTAGTTCCTAAGAGCAGTAATGAGCCGAAACTACACTGCAGCAAAAAAATTATGTCAGTTGAGTAAGTACCATTTTCTTATGCTTTTCTTTCTTTCTTCCACTTTCTTTCTTCCCTTCTTCTTTCCTTCCTTTTTTCTTTCTTTTTCCCTCCTCTGTTTTCTTTCTGTTTTTTCTTTCTCCTTCCCTTCCTCCTTTCTTTCTTTCTCTCTTTATTTCTTTCCCTCTCTCTCTCTTTCTCTGGTCTCCCTAATTTTGCCCAGTCTGAAAATGCAACATCTAGCCTGTCAGTCAATAAACAGAAAAGCAGGGGGAAGGTGGGAAGGGGTACCTGGTGTTGGGACATGATGCAGAAGTCATGAGGAGTGCAGCCAAAAGGGAAATGAAGACATGGCTGATCTGGACTCCTTACTTAAATGGAAGTTCTGGAAAGAAAGATGTCTGCTTCCAATAAGAGGGAAGAAGAGGCTCCTGGAGCAGAGGCCTCCATCCCATTACCAACAGGCATGGAAATTTGGACATGGTCCATTTCCAACCTGTGTTGGTTTGCCTCTGCATAGCAGCCTGGTGTCCCCCCACTCTCAGGGGCTCACTATATTAGGGATGGACTTAGTATCAGCTTTGGCTCTACTACAGCTCAGAACTCCCAAGCCTAAAAGATCAAGAGCAGCCTCAGCCTCCCAGTAGCAGTCATTATAGCCATCCTAGGTTTTCTTTATATTTCTAAATAAATACTTGTTGGATATAATTTCATAATAACAAACATAATGAGCCAGATTTTTCATAAATTAATATAAAGTTAATAAATACATATTATATATACACACGCAATACTTAAATAGAGGGTTGTTTTGGGAGAGGGCACCAGCAATTGGGAGGATCAGAAAAGGCTTCATATAGAATATAGTATCTGAACTGCATCTTAAAGGAAGGGAATGCATTCCAGGCATGGATGTGGAAATGAGAAATAAAGTGACATGAGAGAACAACAGATGGATTTGGATGGATTGCAGAATATGGCAGGGGGAATAACGTCCAAAGAGGGAATATAATTTGGGGCCAATTTCTATGGGACTTTAAAAACTAAACATGGCAGTTTATATTTATTCTAGAGGCAAGAGGAAGCCACTGGAGCTGGTTGATTAGGGGAGTCACATAGTCACATCTGTTCTTGAGTAATATTACTTTGGCAGCAGAGTGCAAGATGAATTGGGAGTGGTGAGAGGTTTGAGGAAGACCAGTGAGTAGACTGGTCCAGTGATCTGGGCAAGAGGTGAAGAACCTAAAATGAAGTGAATAGAGAGAATAGATTAGATGCCCAAAATTGTGTGAAGTAGAAACAGCGAGACTTGACAACTTCGTGGATATGTGGAGTGAAGCAGAACGAGGAGTCAAGGATCATGCCGAGATGACAAACCTGAGACACTGAAAGGATGGTGGTGCTTTCAACAGACACTGGGAAGTTTGGATGAGAGAAGGGTTTGGGGGAAAAGAAACTAAGTTCAGTTTTCACCTTGTTGACCTCACGATGTCTGAGAAATCCGGTTTGAACTTTCCGATAGGCAATTTATGATCCTGGACAAAACTTAGATGAGATGCTAGGCAGCAGGATGTGTAGGTCTGGGAGTCATCAGCACAGAGAGGAAATGGATGCCTGTGGCACTGAGTGATTAAGTGATTTGCTTAAAATCACAGCTAGAATGTCAGAGGCATCGACTTGAACCAAGATCCTCCAAACCCTGAAGCGAGTTCTCTGTCCACTACCCCACATTCCTTCTTTTGGCAATCCAATAACTTACCAAGTCCCGTTAATTCTACCTCTGCAATATGTCTGTCTTCCATCCATCCATCCCATCCTCTCCCTATATACAGGTCTCCATCTACCTGGACTGCTGCAACTGTCTAACAGCCTCTAGTTTATTTATCCTGCAAACTGTTCTTTGTACTCCTATCTTCCTTACTCATTGGTCTAGTCCTGTAATACCTCTGCTCAAGACCCTACAGAGTATAGTTCAAATTCCTTTGGCTAACATTTAAGGAACCTTCATGATCCTGTGCTGTTCTTATCTTTCCAGCTTTAATTTATGCTAATACTCTCCATGGGCTTTGCACACTAGCCCAACTATTTCCAATCCTTCATTCACATCCTATGCTTTATCACTTCCTTGCCCTTATTTATATTGTTCAGTATAATGTTCTTTCTTCCCTCTTACCCACTGAATTCAAACTCAGTGTCTCAGAGACATCTCAAATTCAACCTGTCTGAAAAACAACTTTTCCCCAAAACCTTCCCCTCTCTTGAATTTCCCTAATTTCATCAAAGGTACCATTATTCTTCCAGTCTCCCAGGTTCATAACTTTGGCATTATCCTTAATAATTCTTCCTTCTCTTGGTCTCACTCATTCAGTCAACAACAAATCTTGCTATTTTTAACTCCATTACATCTCTCACATCCAATCTCTTCTTTCTATGTAGGCCTTATTATCTCTTGTTTATACTATCACAATATTATACTAATTGGTTCCCTTGCATGTTTCATGATTGATTCTTACCAATCCTTTAAAATCACTCAAACCCTTTCCAAGAAGCTTTTTCTTAACTGCCCCTCCAGATTTTCATTCCACTAGGTAATATTCCTTTCCTCCATTAGACCACATTTATCAATTTATTCACGTACTTGTGAATTACTGTGTTGGTTAATTGTGTGCATGCCCCATATTTCTTGATTAGAATGTAAGTAGGGACTTATCTATGAGTTTTCTGTCATCTGAACTTTGTGTCTCCCTCAGTGCCTAGCCCAGTGCTCTGCACATAGTAGGTGCTTAGTAAATGTTGTTAAAATGAAAATCAATTACGTCAAAATTATACAAGAAATATCAGAAGTAAAAATATAATACTGTACCTTAAACTTGGTAACATAGACTAAGTAACTTCAGAGTCATTTGAGCCAGGATTAGGTCCTTAGGTCCAAGATCCTGAGCTCTGCTTATTTGTGTCTAAGATTATTAGGTTGTAAAAATAATTTCTCCTAGTTCCCCCTCAAGTACTTTACAATTTGAGTAAGACTGGTTTATTCTGGTTAGTTTCCTATCTAATTGCGAATATTGGAGTTATATCTTCTCTTGACTACAAAACTTAGTATCTGTCATGTTGGATGTCTTCTGAGGGCTTTTAACTTTATTCCTTTTTTTGTTTCAATCTACAAAGATTTCTCTTAAATAATTTTATTGGCTAATAGGAACTTAAACTTCATCCGCTTTCCACACACTATTCTTATATAGTCCTAATGTCTCCTACCATTTTCCTGTTGTCTCCTGCAGAACAGATGTCTTTGCCTGCATCCCATCCCCCTCTTTGTATTTGTGGCAGTCTTGTATAATGTTTTTAAAATGGGACTGGAAGTCAGAAGTTTCAGGTACCATTTGCAGCTCTTCTTTTGGTTTGCCATAAGGACTTTGCAAAAAATCAGTCTTACTATTTCTTGGTACTTTCACATACAAGACGGATAGGCTCAGTTTTGTCAGAGAGAGACAGAGGAGAGAGAGAGAAAGAGGGAGAGAGAGAGATTCCCCCCCCCCATCACAGACAACTAAAGTCTCTAAGTGGGAGAATTTGAGCCTTTTGATATTTACTTCATTACTACTTTGATGGACCCAAGATCCTATTGGTGCTGTTACTCCTCCCTTCCCTAATATACATCAAAATCTATCCATTCCTATCACACCCTGCGTGCATCTCATCCTCAACCTCATCATCCTCTTGCCCATATATTTCCATGAAACTTCCATAGAGGATCTGCAATACACTGGAGATTGTCCTTTGAGTCTTTGTATCAACAATCCAGCTACCAGCTTCTGTGGGGGTGTAAGATCCACCAACAACCAGCACCCAGAAAGCTGCCAACACAGGTCCTTTTGATCTTCTTTACTTAAGGAAAGCAACATTAAGGGGTTAACGATCTTACTTTAATCCAGCATACAAATAACATCCACCTAGTTCAGGGGAAAAAGCCAGCACCCTGAATTATAGATCAAATACAATTCATAGTTATCAATATCTGAGTGTTCAGCCAGGGAGCTCATTACAACAGCTGGCCCAGAGTCACATGCCACTTCTGCTGTGGCTAGGAGCTCCAAGACAGAATGCTAACCTCTGCGCTTAGGTATCCTGTTCAGGGCCCCCAGGGCCCTGACCTCACCCAGGCTGGGCATGGAAAAGTTCCCCACCCCCAATATCACATCAGATACAAATCAATCAATGACTCCCAATTGTCTCAATGCTGAGAAATACAAAAACATCCCACTTTATCTGCCCCATTCAAACAAAGGCCAGAATCATTAAAGGTCAACAGCAAAAAGTTCCACCTTAATTACTATTAAAGTCTTTTAATATTTCATGTATATAATGCAACCCTTGATCTGTCTTCTATATTCCTTTTGGTTCAGTTAACAAATATTTATTAAGGGGACTTCCAGGGGTGGAGCCAAGATGGCAGCTGGAAAGCAGGGACTTGCGTCAGCTCCCCACCAGGTCCCTCCAAAAACCTATAAAAAATGTCTCTGAACAAATTCTAGAACTGCAGAACCCACAAAATAGCAGAGGGAAGCAGGGATCTAGCCCAGGACAGCCTGGATGGTCACTGGATGAGGTCTATGGTGTACACAGTAGAGGGGAGCAGAGCTCAGCATGGGAGGCAGCAGGACCAACCAGACCAGGAGCCAGGCAGGACAGGCCCTAGCACCCTGAATCAGTGAGCTGTGGCAGTTACCAGACTTCTCAACCCACAAACACCAAAGACAACAGAGAAGGTTAGTGGGAAAAGCTGCAGGGGACAGAGTTCACAGTTTGGCCACTACCCCAGGGGCAGCAGGGGAGGTGCAGCTACAGAACTACAGCTGCAGTTACTTCTGGCCCCAGACCCATGTGGTGGGAGGAATTAAGTGGTGGATCAGAGCAGGAGTTCAGAGCCTGCTGAAGATTTGGTCAGGTCTGGGTTGGATTCTTGAGGAAGGAGGAGTGCTGGGGTGGCAGAGCTGGCTGTATAGAAATAGCTCTGAAATCAATGGCGAATCCCCTGAAGCTTGGAACAAAGTACTCTCCGCTCTACAAGCAGTCATACCCTGATGAAAAACTCAAGGGTCAAGTAAGTTGGCTGGGAACATGGCCAGGCAGTGAAAACACACCCAGATTCAGTCTCAGACTTTGGAATCCTTCTTTGGTGACAAAGAAGACCAAAACATACAGCCTGAAGAAGTCAGCAAAGTCCAAGAGCCTACACCAAAAGCCTCCAAGAAAAACATGAACTGGTCTCAGGCCATGGAAGAGCTCAAAAAGGAGTTGGAAAAGCAAGTTAGAGAAGTAGAGGAAAAATTGGGATGAGAAATGAGAACGATGCAAGAAAACCATGAAAAACAAGTCAATGACTTGCTAAAGGAGACTCAAAAAAATACTGAAAAAAATATTGAAGAAAACAACACTTTAAAAAATAGACTAACTCAAATGTCAAAAGAGCTCCAAAAAGGCAATGAGGAGAAGAATGCCTTGAAAGGCAGAATTAGCCAAATGGAAAAGGAGGTCCAAAAGACCACTGAAGAAAATACTACCTTAAAAATTAGATTGGAGCAAGTGGAAGCTAATGACTTGATGAGAAATCAAGATATTATAAAACAGAACCAAAGGAATGAAAAAATGGAAGACAATGTCAAATATCTCATTGGAAAAACCACTGACCTAGCAAATAGATCCAGGAGAGATAATTTTAAAATTATTGGACTACCTGATAGCCATGATCAAAAAAAAGAGCCTAGATATCATCTTTCAAGAAATTATCAAGGAGAATTGCCTTGATATTCTAGAGCCAGAGGGTAAAATAGAAATTGAAAGAATCCACAGATCACCTCCTCAAATAGATCCCAAAAAGGAAACTCCTAGGAACATTGTTGCCAAATTCCAGAGCTCCCAGGTCAAGGAGAAAATACTGCAACCAGCCAGAAGGAAACAATTTGAATATTGTGGAAAAACAATCAGGATAACACAGGATCTGGCAGCTTCCACATTAAGGGACTGAAGGGCTTCGAATATGATGTTCTGGAGGTCAATGGAACTAGGATTAAAACCAAGAATCACCTACCCAGCAAAACTGAGTATCATGCTCCAAGGCATGGATTTTCAATAAAATAGAGGACTTTCAAGCTTTCTCAGTGAAAAGACCAGAACTGAATAGAAAATTTGACTTTCAAACACAAGAATCAAGAGAAACATGAAAAGGTAAACAAGAAAGAGAAATCATAAGGGACTTACTAAAGTTGAACTGTTTTGTTTACATGCCTACATAGAAAGATGATGTATATGATTCATGAGACCTCAGTATCATAGTAGCTGAAAGGAATATGCATATATATATGTGTGTGTGTGTGTGTGTGTGTGTGTGTGTGTATACATATATATACATATGTGTGTGTCTATGTATGTCTGTATGTAGGTATATATAAATATATACACACACACACACACACACAAGGGCACAGGGTGAGTTGAATATGAAGGGATGATATCTAAAAAAATAAAATCAATTTAAGGGATAAGAGAGGAATATATTGAGAGAAGGAGAAAGAGAGAGATAGAATGGGGTAAATTATCTTGCATGAAAGTGGCAAGAAAAAGTGGTTCTGTATGAAGGGAAGAGGGGGCAGGTGAGGGGGAATGAGTAAATCTTGCTCTCATCGAATTCGACCTGAGGAGGGAATACCATACACATTCAATTGGGTATCTTACCCCACAGGAAAGAAGGAGGAAGAAGATAAAAAAGGGGGGATGATAGAAGGGAGGGCAGACGGGGACAGGAGGTAATCAAAAACAAACACTTTCAAAAAGGGACAGGGTCAAGGGAGAAAATTCAATAAAGGGGGATAGGTTAGGAAGGAGCAAAACATAGTTAATCTTTCACAACATGAGTATTGTTGAAGGGTTTTACATAATGATATGCATGTGGCCTATGTTGAATTGCTTGCCTTCTTAGGGAGGGTGGATGGGGGAGGGAAGAGGGGAGAGAATTTGGAACTCAAAGTTTTAAAAACAGACGTTCACAAACAACAACAACAACAAAAAGTTTTTTTCATGCAACTAGGAAATAAGATACATAGGCAATGGGGCATAGAAATTTATCTTGCCCTACAAGAGAAGAAGGGAAAGGGGGATGGGAGGGGAGTGGGGTGACAGATGGGAGGGCTGACTGGGGAACAGGGCAACCAGAGTATACACCATCTTGGAGTGGGGGGAGGGTAGAAATGGGGAAAAAATTTGTAATTCAAACTTTTGTGAAAATCAATGCTGAAAACTAAATAAATAAATTTTTTAAAAAACCAAATATTTATTAAATGCTTACTCTTTGAAAGGAACTGTGCTAGGCACATACAAATGCAGAAAAGCAAATAATCCCTGCCGTCAAAGAGATTACATTCTACTGGAGATAATCAACATGGATTCATAAGGGTAAATAGAAAATATATACAAATTAATCTGGGTGGAGAGGTGTAGAAAGGCCTCATGTGGGGGTGGCACTGGAGCTGAGCCTCAAAGGGTTGAGAGATTCTAGAAGGCAGAGGGGAGGAGGGAAATACAGCCTGGGCAAAGGCTATGGAGGAGGGAAATGGAATGTCGTGTATGGGGAAAACGAAGTAGGACGGTTTGACTGGAACGTAGAGTACATCAGGGTAACTAATAGAAATCAATCTAGAAAAGTACAGTGAAGGCAAATTATGAAGGCTTCAAATACTAAACAAAGGACTTTCTTCAGAAACTGTTCTCTCCAGAAGTCCTGTCCAGTGATATCTTAATTGCCAAAGTAATGGCCTTTTCTTTTTTTGAAGTGGCAGGGCAAGGCAATTGGGGTTAAGTAACTTGCCCAAGGTCACACAGCTAGTAAATGTGTCAAGTGTCTGAAGCCACATTTGAACTCAGGTCCTCCTAACTCCAGGGCTGGTGCTCTATTCACTGAGCCACCTAGCTGCCCAGTAATGGACTTTTCCCAGTCTTATTTGACCTTTCTTCAGCTTTGGCAACTGTCCATCACCTTTCCACCTGGATACTCTCTTCTCTCTAGATTTTTGTGATATTGATGGAATCTCCTGATTGTTCTCCTGCCTGCCTTATCTCTTTATTTTTAATCTTCTTTGCCTGATCTTCATCCAGGTCATGTCCACTAACTACAAGTGATCTCCACAATCTACTCTGGAGCCTATTATCTTTTTCCTTCTACACTGTTTCACTTGCTTATTTCATTAGCTTCTATGGGTTCAATCATCATCTCTATGAAGATTCCCAAGTCTGTATATCCAGCCCTAATTTCTCTCCTGAGCACTAATTCCACATTATCAACTTTCATTTGGACATCTCAAATCAGATATCCTGTAGACATCTCAGACTCCACATGCACAAAAATAGAACTCACTGTCTCTTCCCTTAAAACTTTCCCTTCTTTCCAATTTTTCTATTATTGTTAAGGGTACCATCATCCTCCTAGTCACCAAACTCAGAGTTATCCTCAGTTTTCCACTCACACTCCCTCCATGTATCTAACATAATTTTTATCTTCACATTTTCTATGGATATCCCTGTCTCCCTACTCACATACCTACTACCCCGGAACAAGCCATGCTCATCTCTCACCTGATCTTGTGCAAGAGCCTTCTAATTGTCCTTTCTATCTCAAGTGTCTTCCCATCTAACCATCCTCCACTAAGCTGCCAACATGATTTTCTTAAAATGCAGGTCTTACCATGTCACCCTCCTCCTCAAAAGACTGCAGTGGTTCACTATGTCTTCCAGGAGAAGAAGGAGGAGGAGGAGGACGATGATGATGATGATGATGATGATGATGGGAGTGGTGGTGGTGATGGTGATGATGGTCACGGTGATGATGATGATACTAACAACAATAATAATAGCTAACATTTATGTAGCATTTACTATGTGCCAGGCACTATGCTAAACATTTTCCAGATGTTATCTCATTTGATCCTCACATCAAACTGGGGAGGTAAATACTATTATAATCCCCATTTTACAAATGAGGAAATGGAGGCATACAGAGGTTAAATGACTTGTCCAGAGTCACACAGCTAGTAAGTGTCTAAGGCTGGATTTGAAATCAGGTCTTCCCAACTCTGGGTCCAGTGCTCTAGCTGCTGCACAACCTAGCTATCCATCAAATACAAACTCTTCCTTTTATCATTTAAAGCCATTTACATCCTAGCTGCTTTCTGCTTTTCAAGCCTTCTCCTGCTTTACTCTCCTCCATATACTCTATGAGCCAGCTATAGTGGCCCACCTATTGGCCCACATGTGGCAAACTCTCTCCAAACTCCCTATTTCTGTTCTGACTGCCTCCTGCGTTTATGATGGCCTCTTTCCTTTTAGTTTCTCTGGCTCTTTCAAGATTCAGTTCAAATCTTGTCTTTTGCCAGAGGTTTTTCCAGCATTTCTGTGCCCCAGCTACTAATGTTTTCTGTTTGAAATTACCTCCCATTTATACTGTATGTATCTTGTATTTACATGGAGCAGCCAGGTAGCACAGCAAATAGAGTGCTGGGGCCTAGAGTCAGGAAGACTCATCTTCCTGAGTTTGAGCCTGGCCTCAGGCACTTACTAGCTGTATGACTCTGAACAAGTCACTTAACCCTGTTTGCCTCAGTTTCCTCATCTGTAAAATGAGCTGGAGAAAGAAATGGCAAACCACTCCAGTAACTCTGCCAAGAAAACCCCAAATGGGGTATGACCCATTTGACAAATTATCCATTTGCATATTAGAGTAAAGGTTATTAGAAATTTCAAGAGATTTTGTGAGGAATATATCAATCATACGTAACACATCTCAGATGTGTGTTACTTTATTATTCTTTCAAAAATCTGTATAAAGAGTTAGTGAATTGATGGTATCTTCCTTCAAGGAGATTCTAATAGAAGACTCTCATAGTGTCCTAAAAGTGAACAGTCAGGAAGATTTTAGCATAGCGCTGCCAGTAGAAGGATATAACTTAATTGTAGAGCCCTGATACCATCTGCTATTTGCCAGGTTATGATGTTCCATCCACCCCGCCCCCCACCGGAGGCTCTATAAAGATAAGCAGTATGTTAAATATGTTAAGTAGATCATGAATGAGAGGAATCAAAAAACCTCCTGAGAAATAGAGCAAAGAAGACTATTGGAAAGGATTCAGATAGGGGCTGAGGGGTGGGGTGTGTGAAAATAGTTCTGATCCATATAACATTAGGAAAGCACTTTGCAGCCTAATGAAAGGGTGATATGACCATGTTACGTGAACTTGAATAGACTTTGAGAGATAGTGAAGGATAGAAGGGCCTGGCATGTTGTGGTCCATGGGGTCACAAAGAGTCAGACACTACTGAACAAATGAACAAGAAAAATGGCTGCATTAATGACAATGACAAAAAGGACCTACGAGAGGAGAATAGTATTGATTGGTCCACTAAAGAAGAAATTCTACCAGTTCAATCAGGGATCTGTACTAAAATGTGTTCTGTCAGGATGACGATAAAGGAATGAATGAATCAGATGTGTGAAAAAGCAGCAAGTGCGAGCAGAAGCATGGATATATGAAGTAAAGGATAATGAACAAAGCTAACTTAACATTTTCTTACTTGAGAGGTGAATGGAAAAGTGCCATTACCCCTATATTGAAAAAGCTAAACATATGGGGGGCTTGCACAGAAAATATGATATGCTTTGTCTTTGTCAGATATGGTAACACACACCTGAAATTTCTGCTGCCAGAGAGGCAGGGTGCTGGCAGACTTCTTGAGTTCAGAAGTTCCAAGCTGCAGTGGGCCAAAAGGGTAGAGTGTACTCCCCTGAGTTTAGCATTAATATGGTGAGCATCTAGGAATGGGGAGCCACTGGGTTGCCAAAGGAGACCTGAACTGTCCCAAGTGGGAAACATAATAGATCAAATCTCCAATGCCAGGTAGAATGGGACCAAGCCTATGAGTATCCCTTGCCTGTGCTTTCAGCCTAAGCAAGATAGAGAAACCCAGCATTTTGAAAAATAAATTCTTATAAAATTATTTTTATGTATTTGTTAGATACTTCCCAATAACATGTTTTAAATTTTTGAATAATATTTCCCAGTTACATATAAAAACAATTTTTACCACTTTTAATAAATAGAAGTATGCATAGAATAATTTTACATATATATTTGTGTCTAATGATAACCATCTCTAGGGTAAGGGGGGAAGAAAAAGGGGAAAAAAGAAATTTACATGATGATTTTATTATATATTTAAAAGGAATATAACAACTTGTACCTAGTGGATTTGCAGTTTCATGTGCAATCATCTTTTTTATTATACTGTGTTATGGAATTGCTTGCTTTATTCCATAAATTAAAAATGAAATAAATAAAAATTTACCATCTAAAAAAATTTTTGAGTTCCAAATTCTCTCCCTCCATTCCTTCTCCCTTCCCCGCCCATAAGCAATTTGATAGAGGTCATCATGTAAAAGATATAAACAATAATTAGGAATGAAAATGTTTTTTCTTCATTGCGTTTAACTAGAATTAGCAATGTGACATCCAATTAGAGATAAATGAGTGAACAAAAAAAGTAAACAACCTTCCCTCTCCCAGTCTCATCTACTGGCCTAGCTCATCCTGCAGCTGGATTACATCCTCTTTGGGGAAAAGAAAAATACACTGTGTCCAAGAAATGTTTTGAATCCCAGATAATAAATGAAGCCTAATTGAGATGTTAGTGATTTTTGATCATATTTGTTACCTACCTCACCATAGAAATGTAATTAGAATTAATAAAGTAATCTTTATAAGTAGCGTTATATAAGTAAGGGTTATTATTAATATGTTGTGATTTGTTATTTATAGTTGTTATTTTAGTATTGCTATATAACCAAAACATTCTGCGTAAGTATAGATATACCTTTGGTTATGATTTTTAGTACTTTAGTTGTGTGCAGTTTCATATTCAATGACTGCCAATTTAACTACATTTCTCTATGGGATGTCTATGTACTAAAACACTTTGATCATTAATAATGTGAATTCTCTTGTCAAATTTCAGTACTAATCTATGAACCAGAAAATCCTGAAGCCAAACAGTTTTCCCCACTGATTGAAGAAAAGTTGCTAATGGGTATTTTTTAAAATTTGAAACTACTTCTTTGTTTTATAACTAGTTGTCTAAAAATCTGTTACCGAGAGAGTGTGAATCTCATTCTCAGATGGAGATAGTTAAGAAAAAAGCAGACAACTACCTCGAATGTCTTAAGTTCAGACAAGATTGAAATCAGAGGCATGAACCCTCAAGGTCTGTTTCCTAGGGTTTGATTAACTACATAATGCAAGCTAAATTCCCATGATTTCTAGACCCTAGGCAGAGCTTCCAAAGACATGAGGTTACTACTGACCCCTTTCCTACTCCCTAGTCCTAAAAGCACAGGTTATCTCCTAAGTCACAAAAAATGTCTAAATTGTCTTCTTTATGTTTTTATAAAAATAAGCAACTCTGTTAAAAGAACCATGGAAAAACCATGTTTACAACTTTCTTTTTAAAAGATCTATGGTAAACTTAAAGTTCACAAACAATTATATTCAAATAAGAATGTGCTTCTTCACTGATATATGATATCATACTAGGATCAAGTTTTTAGCACTAACCTCATGTCTTAAAATGATAATTTATCAAATTACAATAGTGTAGCTTCCAAAAGTGGCTTATTATACATTGGGGAAATCTATTCCAATATTTTCCACTGATTTTATTCCAGGTATAAACAAAAACATGAAACTTCTATTTGACCCCATATTTATTATCTAAAAGTTCATTTATCTCCGTAGTCTTCAAAACAGCATATTACTTTGAAGGGGGGAGTAACATGTTTTCAACAGAACAATGCTTTAAACAAAATGATTAACAATCCTGTTTATTTCTATGGCAGAAAAAAGCCATGCTGGGGAAGAAGAAGAAGATGATGAAGATGAAGAAGAAACAGAGAGTGATGATACTAGTGATGATAGTGAAGAAGACAGCAGTGATGATAATGATCAAAGTGAAGACAGTTCTGATGAATCTGAAGATATATAAAAAATTCCTATGACTTCCACGGCCTGATGGTTTTTCGTTCATTTTTAGTAACATTCATATTCTTTTTTATTAGCATTTGCTATCAAAACAGAATGATAAAACTGAAAGCGATTCTGATGAACCTGAAAATATATTTTTTAAAAGCCTATTACTCTCCTGGTCTAATGGTTTTTATTCACATTTATTAATATTCCCATTATTTTTATTAGCATTCAAAATCAAAACATTTTCATCTTTTTTGTTTGTTTTACAACATTAGCATATTTGTTCTCGAGATACCTTACCTATTAAGTGACCCAATTACAGTGGAGTGTGGAGTGTGAGAGGAAATCAAGGTTTAAATAGTGCCTCTGATACAAGCTAGTTGTGTGTCATTGAGCAAGTCACTACCTCTCCTTGCCCACAAGTAACTCTCTTAAGAGTATAAATTCTAGAATAATTGATCTGTATTGGTGGAAGGAATTTTGTTCATAGGGAACTTGCTATACTAATGACATCATAGGTGCTGACCAAAACCCAAGTAATACAGGGAATATTAGCAAAGGCTTGTAGAAATGGGCTAGTCATAATTTTCATTTCTATTATGATGATAGCTACTACACAGGTAATTAATGCAGTGACTCCCACCTGATGTGTGCTAAAAAAAAACCCCTAAAGCCAAATCGTGTATTGATTTATTTCCTGGTTACACATAAAAGTGTGAGGAAGAAATAATTCAAGGAACTGGAGTTTTTCAAATAGAACACTACATCACAGATCAGAAACACCCCTAATAAAGAGACTATGAAGTCAGAAGCCATATACTTCTCACCTGTAGGGTATGGGATTATTTTTTACTTTTCAACTTGATTACTATGATGAGCAGTGATTATTGCCCCTGACCACTCAGATTACATCCTCTCTTGGTGAGGAGGAGTTAAGGGAAAAGGTACCTGAGTGGGAGAACTTAAGTGCTATTGATTCACACCCAGCTAATGGCTAAGAGGGCATGAAGCATGGCAGACTTGGGCCCACTTCTCAAAATGGAAGCTCTAGAAAGAACCCACCAATGAGAGAAAGGGGCCGGCATGGTGAAGGAGTCTTCCAGAGTGAAAAAAGTCTTAGGAACTTTAGGAATTTCCAAGGTGAAAAAGTTCCATCCACAGTCACATCTCAGAGGGTCACCATCTTGTAGAATTTTACCACCTCAAAATCTACAAAAACCATCTCTCCATGATTCTACCTTTCCCATTCCACTATCACTCAAACTATACCTACTCTCTGACATCATCATGACCTCTAGTCTCCTTACCCCCTTGTACTCTTGCAATCTCTACTCGAATTTACCTGAATACTCAGTCTTGACCTCACATGCCACTTTAATGATTCGTTATTGACTACCCTAAGATCCCTTGTCTCTCAAACTTTCCACGATTTCCAAAATCCCAAGTAACATCTCTAATTCTTCTGTCCATGATCCCAGTCTGCTGTATCATTTGACAATGTCACAAAATTGAACTGGTTTGCCTGCTATACATTTGTAGCTTGACTTCAACTGGGCCCCCATTACTGTTCAACAGGTCTATTATACTACTCTTACTGAGTCTCACAGTGAATGTTGCAAACATTTTTCTTTCCATGGGCTCCACATTACACCCTGCTCTGGTTTCCACCCAGCTAATGACCTAGGCTTCTAGTTCCCTAAGAAGACTGAAGCCACCTAACAGAAATTAGCTTAACTTTGAATTTAAACTATTCAAAACTCAGCACTGTCACCCCCTCTCCTTTCTGGAAGAAAAAACTTCCCAGCCTTAAAGATTCAGATTTAACATGCTTATGTCCCTAATAATAAAGACATGAATAACATATATCTTCAGCCAAATCAGAGAACAAATAAGCAAATAATTTACTCATATTTTAATGTCCACATTCAGCAACTACTTTATAATGTGTGGAAAATATAAATAGATCATAGAATCTAATTTTTTTTAATTTGGGGAAGGTAAAAAGAACCTGAGATTTTCAACTGTGGCTTGTAAGATAGAAAAGAAGAACCATCCCTCTTCTGTGACACTTAAGTTCCAAGAGAACCACTGAAAGACCTTTGGTTTGCAGAGTATGTAGAAAAAAATTGTAACAAACTCCAAAATTCTCCCTCCTGACACTACCTGCCTGGTCACTCCTTTGGAATGTCCATCTTCCAACCCTCTAAGGGTAGGTGTGCCCCAAGGCTTTCTTTGGCCTTCCTCGCTTTTGTCTCTACACTCTGCCCTTGTGATCTCAACCATTCCCCTGGCTTCAATGACCACTTCTAGACAAATGATTCTAGGATCTATATACCCAGCCACACCTGTCCCTCCAGAGCCATAGCTAGGAAAAGCCTATAAGATTTTACCCTGAACATGGAAAATCAGAGGGTGCTGATAGCACTTGTAGCCCTTCAGCAGAATAGAGACAACTGAGCTTTGAACTTCATTAACAAGAATAATTAATTTAAATAGGAAGCTATCAGGTGACAGTCATACCCCCAAATTGGCTCTTCCCCCAGCCTGTTGACCCTAATTACCCATCCTCCACCACCAGCAGCATTTAACTGGCATATTTTGTGCTACTTTGACCCAGCATAAAAATGGCTAGAATTAGGTCTACCTCTGTCCTCTGAGTTCCAGTCTTGTATTTTCATCTGTTTATTGAATAGTTGTACCTGAATGTTCCTCTAGAACCTCAAACTCAACATGTCAAAAATTTAAGCCCTCTCTCTCTCAAACATGCCTTTCCTCCCAAATTCCATATCACTATTTACTATTCTTCCAGTCACCAAGCTTGCAAACCTATCATCTTTGATTTTTTTGCACTTTCATCCTCAAAATCTTATTCAATCACCAAAGTGTATCAATTATACTTCTGCAATACCTCTCCCATTTGTTTCTGTCTCTGCATTCACGCTGTCATTTATTCTTATTCAACGCCCTTATCACTTATCACTGTTGTAATAGCCTCCTCAATGATTCCTCAGCCTTAGGTCTCTCCCATTGAGTTATAGGATCATAGATCTGTTGTTGAGCTAGAAGGGACCTTAAAGAGTGTGTGTTCCAACCACCTCATTTTACAGATGAGGAAACAGGCCCTGAGAAGTTAAATGACTTGGCTCAAGCCGTATAGCTAGTTATCTACAGAGTTAGGATTCAATCTCAGTTTCTACAATTCTAGTTTCTGTGCTCCTGATTCAGCACTCTTTCAAATTCAGCTACATCATACTTCCTCCTATCCCATCCATCCTTAACACAGCTGCCAAAAGAATATTTCTAATGGATGGGTGTAAAAATATTTTAGGGGCAGCTAGATGGCACAGTGAGTAGAGTACCAGCCCTATAGTCAGGAGGACCTGAGTTCAAATGTAGCCTCAGACACTTGACACACTTACTGGCTGTGTGACCTTGACCAAGTCACTTAATCCCAATTGCCTTGCTTCCCTCCAAAAACAAAAATATATATACTTTAACAAAACTTTCAATGGCTCCCTAGTCTGTATAGAATAAAATTCAAATTATTTATCCTAGCATTTAAGGCCCTACACAGTCTGCCCCAACGTACATTTTCAGATACTTCACATGACTTCTCTTCTTTTATTCTATACTTCAGTCAAGCTAGTCTCCTTACTTACTGTACGCTGGGCTCAGTCTGATACTTCCTACTTCCATGCATTTGCTCAGACTGAACTGAATGCCTAGGACTTAGTCTTTCCACATTCTCTCTAGCTGAAATCCTTCAAGGTCCAGCTCAGGTATCACCTCCTTCCTGAAGACTCTCCTAATCCCAATATCTGCCTGACATCTCTCTTTCTACAGTTTTTTAGATTACATTATATTTCTCTTCTGTTCTCATCAAATTATACCCCATAATGTACTTAGCTGTGTACATGCCATTGCTCTTTTGGACTGTTCTTCATCTTAGTATCCCCAAAGCCTGGCATAGTGCTTTTTACACAGTAGAAACTTGTTAAGTGTTAATTGAACTGAAATGTTGAAATCCTCATAGATAATGGGTTAGGCTTGAAGCTTGAGGAGCAAAGATATTGAATACTCTTTTCCTACCACTTGAATGTTAATAAAGTTGTGTCTAAACAGAAGAATAAACTAATCTTTCCTCCTAACCTATAGTTCAATTCCCACCAGTTCCTTATGACTCCCATTCAAAAAGATACCCAAATCTAGAAAGGATATGAGAGGGATTTGAATGTAAATTCAGCCAGAACTTGAAGTTTTATTGGCTCCAGCAAGACCCAAACCCTATGGTGGAAACATAGGAATGTCAGTAAGATCAGCATTCCATCAGAGACTTTAATTGATATGCTTTCCTGGTGACCAATCTTAAAAATCCTTAGGGAAAGGTTTGAAATTTTGTTTTGGACATGGGTAATCTAGAAATGTCTTTAATTTTCCAAGTCAACACCAAACGATTGATTCAGATTTTGCTAATTCTCTAGTTTCTATTTGTGAGGGCATAGGGACAGAAGGACGTCATTGCCTAATTTCCAAAGCCCCATTTCTAAAGGCCTCCTTTTCTGCTGACACTGTTTTGGAGGTGTCATTGGTCTCCTGACCCTTTCATCTGAGGACAGGAATCCATAGGTGTATCAGCTTATTGCATTCAGCCCTTCCATTCCCTCAAAAGAAAGGCCTCGCTTCGGGGAAAAAAAACTAGAAAGATCTTCGTTCTTCTTTGTTGGAAATACTGTTAATTTGTTGTTGTTGTTGTTTCATCTCAGAAATTGGAAGCTACCGCCACCTGGTGGCATTAAAATTTATTTAGCTGTGGAGATAGCACGAGCTTGGTGGTCTATTGAGATTTGCATATGGCGATATGCACAAACATAAATCACTCTGTCGTCTTGATTAATTTCTTTTGGAATATTTTCATCTTCTGGATATTAATGGGAAGGCAGCTACTTACAAATCACTCCGAGGAATTCGGTTCTCTTCTTTAGAATGAAATGGTTGTAATTTCTAGAGTAGATTCCCTAGCCTTCTGCCTGGAGCCCTATCGAGTTTACCAAGCCTAGCTGTATTCTTTTAGCGCTCTGACGACTGCTTTGAATGTGGTTTAGATTCAGCCATGGTCCAGCAAAGAAAGTCCTATTTGATTTTTATGGTTAAGATTTTAAAAAAACCAATACCTAACTTCGATGACCGCAGAAGAAATCCCACACGAGAAATGCCGAGTTCAACATTAAGCCAACAGTTCTGCACAATCCCTGTCTCGGGAGACAGACGTTTAACTGGTACGCACGGCCATTTTTTTTTTTTTTGGCTATAAATTAGAGACTTAAAATAGACCTTAGAGCATCAGCTGAACTGAACCAGCCTTGCAGTTTAAAATTATCTTTTCTGGAGGCTAAAAATGCTAAATGTGCTGGGGAAATGAGATTGACGTTTCTTATCTACTCACCTTGATTCGGACCACATTTTATGCTCCAAATCTCCACAGCTGCCTGTTTTAAGGCTCCCCCTTTGCTTCCCAAGTCTCACGTCCTTCCCCTCTCTCCTCCCCACCTCCATCTCTGATCCACTAGGAGGACCTGGACCCAGAATCCGGGATGGAATCTTTAAACCTCCCGGGAAAGAGGAAGCGTAGGCGAAGGGACAGAATCCAAAGCCCCGGACACCTCTGACCCGAAGAAAGGTTTTCCTTCCAAAAGAGAGACCCAGCTGTGCAGTTCTTCACTCCCAGGCTCAAAACCACACACAGGGTGGGGGTTGGGGGACAGTAGTCTGAGACCAGGGAAGAGAAGGTGGCGCAAATCGCCCCCTCCCCGCCCCACTTCTGGCTTTTCAATGTTTGTTTTTATTTCATCAAAGCTTTGGATCCTGGATCAAATGAAAACAAACAGCTGTGGGGATGCCACTCCCTTCCGCCTGCAAATCCCATTGCTAGTTCAAGTTCTGCAGGCGATTCCTTTATTTCCACCTTTACTCTTCCTCTCCCGCCCATAAAAAAAGAAACAAATACATGAAAAAGAGGAAACAGACAAAATAAGAAAACTGCAGACCATAGATATTCCAAACAGACAGCCACCGTCACCCTAAATTCATTGTCGATGGAGGAGAGAAGAAAGTTAATCCTGGAAAAACAAATAGTCCTTAGGGAGATAGGCTAGAGGACCTGGAGGGCTACTCGCGAGAAGACAAAGGAGAGAATTGGGATTGAAGGGAGGCTAGACGCTGTCCTTAGTCCTGAACTTTGGCTGGCCATCCCACTTTAGAGGTTTAGGAGGTGAAAACACTGAATGAAAAATCAAGCCCGTCAGTTCCTCTTAGTCATTGCAGAGAGGTCACCTGAGGTGTCTAAGGCATGTTGTGTGTTTGTGCACTTGTATGTAAAACAACAAAATGAAACAGACAACATGACCCCAAGTCCGACGTTCATCATGTACAACCATACCACAAGTTTTCAGAACAAAGGCTACTTACAGAGCTTCCTCTCAAAAAATCGAATTCCTGTGCCCACTGACCAGCCGATTTTTAAAAATCAAACAAAATTCCCTCAAACCAAAAGCCCTTTGAACTCTCACAGCTGGAAGGATTCAATTGCAACATAAATTCCGTAGTGTCGCAGATATTTCCATCCAAGTTATTTTTTTTCCATTATCTGAAAGGTTGTAGTGTGTATATTTTAAATGTGGGGTCAAAGTGGGGGTGTTTGGAAATTTCTAAATCCACCAATCATCCTACAAACACTTAGTAAGCGCTTACTGTGTGTCAGGCACGAATCAGGTGTTGGACAAAACTATGCAGTAAACGAATCTGCTCTCCTTCTGAACATGAGAGAATTCTAGGGTCTTAGGGAAAGTTGAGGGGACAGCAAGCGAGCAATTTGGATTCTCTCACAGTGGCAACTGCAAGTGGAATGAGCATTTATTTCCCTCTACCGGCTGGGCTCATTGTTCGATTGTGTCTCTAATGATTTAATATGGGCAAAAGATCACCCTGATTGGTGAGAACGACCGCTTTAGGGAGAAGATCAGATGAAGTGCAGTATGAAGAAGAGCGAGAAAACCAGAGCTTTGCTCACCATATGTAAACCGCACATTTCTATTAACTGGCTGAAATTCTGGCTGCCTTTTGTGCGCTATTTTTGATAGTGTGTCTAGCGCCTGGAAAACACACGTTGTTCTTCGGTGCATCCTGCCTAAGAGAGCAATGCCAACTATTAATTAATGCCAACTGACCTTCCGATAAGATTCGTTTGTGGACAAGGGTTTCTGGTAAGGTTAGGAGGGGATGGAGGGCATGGCCCCTTGTGAATTGGGTAGCATTTATTTAAAAAGAAAAAAAAACCTCACGACTACTCCCGTTTGCTTATCAGAAAATCTTTCTTCCTTTCCTCCCCATGGAGTCTTCTGCTTCCCTTCAAGAATTTTCGGTGGTGTACTGGGAATTTTCTAGTTTTCTTCGGTCCCTGTGAATTTCGAGGAGTCACTTTAAAGAAAGAGAAATAGGGTTCTTCTCAAGAGAGTTGTTGGAGCCCCCACTGCCACCAGCCATTTAGATGCACAAATAAAGAAACCCAGACGTCAGCACGTGCAAACCCTTTGCTCGCTGGGTCGCAACATGAAAATGTTGGAGAGTAAAAGAGATTTTTCCATCCCAGTTGACCACACCTGGTTGGCCACACGAAATTTTCTTTGCCTCTTCATGTAAAAAAAAAAACAAACACACAAAGGAAATGAACATGTAGGGCATGAGGATTAAAAAAGGGGAAGAAGATAGGGAAAGAAAACGTTAAAAGGGGGGTCTGAAATCCAACGTGGCTGTCTTGTAGCCCCCTTAACCGCTGTGCCCAGGTGTTTTCACTCGCCATCTCGGCAAGTGAAGGACATCTCAGTCTTTGGGTGCCTGGCGCCCTCTGGTGGAATGTGCTTCACGAAAGGTTTTCTTGTAGCGAGGGGCATTTTTTCACCCAAGCATTGTTATCCACGCTTTAATTATTGGGGTCATTCAACTATTGCCAAAAAAAAAAAAGACCATATAAGAGAACGTGAAAACAGAGGAAAAAATGCGGCTCAGCTTGGAAAGAGACTGGTGCTCATTCTCAGTCAACTCTATCAACACCTGGACCGTGTGCCACTTCCTCCATTAGATGCTTACGTGTTTCTGGAGACACTTTCATACTTGCAAATAACCTTAATGATTTTAAAATACGGCCAAGTGTTCAGTAACGCTGAATTTTCATGCCCGCTCCACCAGAATACAGTGTTTGAAAGGGTGAGTGAAGGTAGGAGGGGAAGAAAAAAGCTCAAGAGGTAGAGAGATTACCCTCCACCATCGAAACTGTGTATACACTCGTATAGGTAGAAGTATCCAAGCTGGGCTGGTGTGATCTTTTAGGGTTAGAATCAAAGGCACCAGGCTGTCCCTAGAAAAAGAGGTGGGAAATTGAAATATCTTTCTTATTCAGGTGTTACTCCTACAGCTCCCACAGACCCTTTCCCTCTCTATAAGGATTCAGGAAGAGCAAATGGAGATGAATTCTGGCGCATTTTTTCCCTCACTATTCAGTGTTTCCAAGTGTCAGGTTGGGTGGAGGGATGCCAGGGGACCCGGGAAAAGAGAGAAGTGAAAGCCATTTTCCCATCTCCTCGGAAATATATTAGAAAAGGGGAGGGGGAAATGGCTCAGCAGAATGTGATGGAGGAGTAAAAGCGTTTCTGCCCCCCAACTCTTGTTCCCACCCACCAGCATTCCTTGCTCTTTCAGAAAATGGAGCGTGTTGAGTGCGTACTAGATTACTCATTCCGGGTGCAACTTCGTGATCTGGATCGATAATGGAGCTATAAAGCCCATGCACCTGCAAATAAGTCACAGCATTCAGCCCGAGGAAAGCCGGTTACAAAGCCTCGTGATTCTCCCACCAACGTCTTCCCGCCTCCCCACTCCATCCACACACCACCCCCCTCAAAAGAGAACACGAAGAGAAAATGAGCCTTTAGTCTCTCTCTCTCTCTCTCTCTCTCTCTCTCTCTCTTCCTCTCTCTCTCTTCCTCTCTCTTTCTCTCTCCTTCCCTCCTCCCTGCTTTCTCTCCCTCTTTCTCCTCCCCCCTTTCCCTCTCTCCTCTGCTCTCCTCCTCACCCTCCCTTGCCGGACCTAAGGAGACAGCTGAGAAGAAAGCAGCGACTGCATCTACTAGAGGTGACGGACAGCAAGGCTGTGATTCATGCCTGCGTAGGAGCGGAGCTGAAAGGAGCAGAGCCGATCCGCCTTCCTTGCACAGAACATCCAGTAGCGCTCCTGAGCTGAGGAAGAGCTGAGAACGGACAGTCAGCGCCAGGTGCATTTTCAACACCTAAGTGCTTGGTATACCGGCGCTGTGCCACTCGGAGTTTATAAACGTCTGTCCTTTGCCCAGCTTCTGAAGTGCGCTATTTTCCTCTTCATCCTCCAGCTTTCCTGAGACTCGGAATCCATCAGCCAGCTCGCGCAGACTACCTCGGTCCGTCATTGTAAGTGACTAGCCAGACCCCAGTCGGCCAGCTTCTTTTGTGAGCCTTACAGACAACCTCTTCCTTTCTAACCCCAAATAGTAGAGCCGCGCCAAGCTGGTTCCGCGAGCTGGGAGAAAGAGGCTGCTCTTCTGAAAGTACAAATGGGAGCGGGCTGGGGGTGGGGGTGCCATCAATTTCTCTTTCTCCTTTTCTACTGTGTGATAGCAGCAGCTTTCTAACCAAAAGAAGCACTTAGCTAACCTTGCCAAAAGTCCCTGGAGCCGCTCAGAGCGACTATAACCTGTTACTTCCATTACAACTGCTAATCTGTCTGGCTTGCTCCTGGGATTGGTATCGGGGTGTGTGTGTGTGTGTGTGTGTGTGTGTGTGTGTGTGTGTGTGTACTCGCGCGTGCGAGCGCTTTGGGTAGAGGTGGGGGGCTGCAAGTATTTTGTTCCAGAGCCTTAGATCTGATTGAATTTGCACCTTTCCTATCTCCTAACTGTTCTGGACGCCCTCACATCTCTTTCAAGGGCTTCCCAAAGGCGCGCGGAGCAGGTTTCAAATTCCCCCGTCTCCCTACTCTGGGGTGCAACTTTGTTTCCCCAAAGGGCAAGGAAATATGGACTCGAGAGACCTGCAGATTAAATGACAGTGACACAAAACAAGACCCCTTCGCCCTGGTCGGAATATCAAGCTTCTCAGTCACAGATCCAAAATGCGAGCTAATCCGGGAAAAAGCGTTTGACCGACTAATTTAGGAAGAGAGGGGGTAGGAGAATTGTCCTTTCTCTAGGGTGACTGTATCTAGGGTGACTACCTCAGTCAAGTCTGGAAACGTCTCCATTCGGGATACCTTGCGGAATCTGGTAGGATAGCTTGCCTCACGACCAGTGCCCTTCCCTAGAACAGCATGAATCTTCCTTCTTGCCCTTTCCATGGATTAGCCAGACACAACAACAGAAACCAGACATCCTACCAGACGTGCCCGCCTCTCGTCTCCCACACTCACCTACTCCCTCCCGCCGTGCGGAGTCCTTTGGGGCTTGTCCTCGCTTAGGTATTAGCTCTCGTTCTCCCTCCTTAGAGCCGGACTTCAGGGCTTTGCTTTCTGACCTCTTAGGGACCCTGCGCTTCACCCCCTCTCTTCCTCGCATGTCCCGATGCAGAACGTCCTCTCTCTTTCCTGGACTCGTAGAATCGAGGCTCCAAGATGGAAAGGCCTGAAACTTGGGCCATATTTTTGTTGCTTCTCCTCCACACGCTGGATTGACAGCAGCTCTGGAACACACCACTCGAGCACTTCAAGAATATAAATAGGGCCTCTTTCTTTTTTTACCGTCTTCTCTGCCCCAGCGCAAGGGGGAGCCGCTTGACTCTCCACTACCTTGTGCAGGTCCTCAAATTCCCTTTTCCCTTCCTCCTCACCCGGATATCCCAAATGTGTAACACCTTCTTTCTTCTTGCAGTCGGCTCCTTAACTAACCGTCGGCTTCCCACGTGAAAGACCCGAGGAAGACCTGGGACTCTGGCAACTGAGCAAATGGCATCTTCGGCGCCTTCTTCCTCCTCCTCTTCTTCCAACCCAGGGCCGGACTCCAACCCCACCAACCTGCGCCCTACAAGTAAGTCCTGTCAGAGATTCTTCCTGAAATTCTTGGCCGGGGATGGAGATGGGGGAGGGTGGGAGAGAGAGGCAGAGAGAGAGAGAGAGAGAGAGAGAGAGAGAGAGAGAGAGAGAGAGCTGGAAAGTAGAAAAATCAAACTGTTAACCCAATGACCCAAGGTCTGTGTGGATATCCATATAGATTAGTGATTCTGGAGTCTAGAAGACTCGGGCAAGTGGTTTGTTTTATTTTTTGTGTGTGACTTATTTTGACGTGAAAGAGATCATGTCTGGGTCTAGAAAAAAAAAAAGGTGAGAAGAACTGGTAGTCCCTAAAGGAAACCAAGAACATTTCTGCCTCTAGAATTCGTTGAGCCAGGAGCTGGCCTCCCTCCCCTTCCCCCAGCCTCCCTCCCCACCCCTCTAGCTCTTCGTTAGGAAGTCTATAATCAGCGGAAATTTGGGCTTTAATTGCAGCTTTTCGAAAACCCCGAGTTCCTAATTGTCCCGAATTTGCGTCGAGCTATTGAAGTGTGAGGGGAAAGCAAGGGATGGGAAAGGTGGAAAAAATCAGTTGTGGTTCTGCCTTGACAATTCAGACAATCAATTAGGTTTTTTGTTTTTTTTTTTTAAATAGGAATGGAGGGTGTAATCATTACGAACGAATTAAAAGAGGAGCTTGCAAGGGCGGGGGAGGGTAGAGAATGGTCTTTCTGGGGCAGATCCAGAGAACCCTGACCTGTACTTCTCCTTGAGACTGACGGAAACCCGTCTGGAGGGTGACTATTCTGGAAAAAGGAGGAGGATGGAAAACAAAAACTCTAATGAAAAGGCAGCAATCCAACCAAAGGCAGATAGTTTCCAAACACATCCCGCCCCTATCCCTGCTCAAGGTTCACCTTAGCTCCTTCGCCCCGCCTCCGTCCCCCTTCCACCCCACAGTGGTTTAAAATAGGATTAATTTTCCTGGAGTCCGGAGGATAAACATAGCTATTTAAATGCCCCCAAACCAGTTTCCCCTTTCCATCCTACTCCCTTCTCCCCCCCCCCCCCCCCAACTCGATGTATAATTACCCTCATAACAAAGAAGATGTATCAGGAGAGGAGCCGAGCCCTCCCTGTCGGGCAGGCTGGCTCATCTCTGCGCTCCAGCGCTCCAGCGCCACCGCTCTGGGCCGATGGATCGGGGGAGGGGGCGGGGAACGGGAGGAATGCAGAGAGCTGGCTTTTGTCTTTCTGCTTCCAGATATATTTATTTTCACTCTTCAGTACTATCTTCTTTGCTATTAGACCCAGTTTTCCCGCTTATAGTCTACTTATTCACGACAATTTCCACCTCCCTTCATCCCCCCTCCCTTTTTTTTCCTCCTTCCATGCTCCTTTATTTCCTTGACCAGCTGCTTTCTTCCTCCTCCTATACCTGCCCTAGACTCCTCCCACACTTCTTTGGTGCTTGTTGAGTTTGGGTTTAAGCCCTTTGTTCTTCGGTCGTACTAGCCCATATCTCCACAAAGAGATTTTCTGAACATTCAAGGCCAAGGCAAAACGAAATAAAAACGGAGTGCCGGGTCCCTAAAGATTCCCAGTGAATTGGCAGAAACGATCAGAGGTGTTTTTTTTTTTTTTACCTTGTTCTGCTTAGGGGCTGAGGCTGATCCCCAATCCAACCCATGCCCAACACACCCACAGTTTCATTCTGGCACAGTCCAGACTGCAATTCCTCCTTCCAGGGGACACACAAAGTGATAACAGGAGCCTAGCCTGTCGCTTTCACAAACCCAAGCCAGTATTCCACAGTCACAGACTGCCATCTCCCTCTATCTCTAATTACCCAGCTTTCCATGAAAGCGCCTTTTGTTTGTTTGTTTGTCCCTGGCAGGGACATAGCAGGGAAAATTTATTCCTTTTCTGTACCTCAGCCCACCCCACTTAAAGTGACCACAAGGATTCCTTGATTCACCAGATCCTGATTTTAGGTCTCCAAAAGAAGTTTTTTTTTGGTTTTTTTTTTCCATCTCCTTTCATTCTTGTCCTCCTTCCCCTAAGTATCTTACTCCATTTGACCCTAGGGCAAAGAGAGTTGCAGAAACACAGCTTTCCTCTCACCTCACCTTGCTCTTCACTGTAATGTTGTCTCTCTGAGCATATATCGATAGTGAATGCCCTATTTCCTTCTTTCTCACCTTTTCCTTTGTCCTTTTGGGCCATCTGGCAATGATTACTGTCCCTATTATCTCTGACAACATGCATATACAGAGGTTGAGGAACTAGGGATACATGAAAATTCAAGAAATTTGGAGACACAAACTGGAGCTCCATGGAGCACTAAAAAAATGCCTACAAGGACTGCTTCTTCTAATTCCCCTTCTACATGAAAGCAAGCCTGAGGCTGGGGCAGACACAAGCCAAGATAAAAGAAACTTAAAACATTCCACAACATGCTGACATCAGTGAGATTAAAGTGTACCAATCCTAAACCCCCCTGGAATGCCTTTTCTTTGCCATCCTACCCTCTCTCTGGAGCAAACCCACAATGAAATCTGGCCCAGGAAAATGGGGATGAGGATTGGAGGCAGGTGGGTTAATGAGGAAGAAGGTTGAAAAGTGGGAAAATAGGGAAAGGGATCTGAGGCACACTAGTGTGTTTCTGACTCCTCAGTCCAGCTGAAGGGCAGTCATGCAAGCCCTATCATCTAGTCAAATACTATTTTTCACCCAATTAATTCCTGAACTCTTCTGCGACCCCATTTCATGCCAGTTTATTTTAAGCTGCCACTCTGCTGGAGACCTGCCAGGAAATTATGAGATGTTTAGGTCCCAGTTGCCTTTTTGTTCTTTGCTGGACTGATGTGAGGGCCTTTTCACATCTGCTGGACTGAAACAAAGGGCTTCTAGGCAGCCCCGTTTTTCTCTACTTGCTCCCCCCCCCACCATTGTTCCTACCCCAAGATCAGTAGCCCACAGTTAGTTTGGAATGTAGATTTCTTTCTGAGTTTTTTTTTAACCTTCATTTTATTTCCATGAGGGATTTTCATGGAGACGATGAAGGAAGTCCACGCTTGGCTAGCAGAAGGGTCAGGGGATAGGTCTGGATGCTGTCAATGACTTTTGTTTGCTTCTGTAGTAATTCTGGGAAAGGGAGCAGGGAATGGATAGATGTTTTTAATGCTATATTTCCTTCTAAAATCCGAAGAAAGAAACAGCTTCTGTCTTCTCCACTCCAACCATCCCATTCCCAATCCTGTTTACCTCCTAAGTTTGTTTCCAAACCCTAGTGAATGATTTTTCTCTTTCTTTCTTTCTTCTCTTTCTCTAGCTTATGACACCTGGTGCGGGGTGGCCCACGGATGCACCAGAAAACTGGGACTCAAGATATGCGGTAAGAGAAAAGACATGGAAAAAAAATTTTAAAAGAGAAAAGATATGCAAGGGAGCTAGAGATGGGATATGGTCAGGAAGAGAAAACCATAAACTTCGGCCCCCAACCTTATTCTGTGGGTATTGGTTTATTTTTAATAGGGCTTTAGGTGGGTAAGGGAAACTTGGCTTTTCTGAATCTTCTTTTCTCTCTTTGAAAACCCCCAACCCACCAATGCCCCTCACTGCTTAGGACCAGAAACATTAGCTACACTCGACTTCAGGTTTAGAACTGAGCTCTCTCCAAGGTGGCGCTTTTCGGTGAGCCCTCTGCGCCTTCTGCTGGCCCAAGGGCGCCAGTACAGCAAGGTCGCACCCCGGGGCTTCGGTCTCATTCTGCCTGTAGACAGCGCTCCACCTGCGAAATCCGCCCCAAGGTACCAGCTTAGCTTACGTGCTCAGGGAAAAGGACCGCTCCCGGGGCTCTAGTTTCTGGAGGCAACCAACTGATCGGGAGCTGTTTCCCCTGAGCAGTATTTGACTGGTTTGACAACAGGCGGGCCGTGGTTTCTGAGGGCAATCAAAACGTTCAGCGTAAGCCCTTTTGCCTAAAATGTCATGTTCTGGCCATCTTTCGTCTTCTAACGGGGCCAAGGAGGAATAGATGGTTTTCCACTTCTCTGTGACAAGAGGGAGGAGTTATCTGTGGAAGGGGAAGAGGTGGGGATGCGTGCCCTAGAAGATGATATGAAAGGGTGGGGAGCGAGGAAATCTCTGTTTGGGGGAGTGGGCAGGGTTGAGGCTACCAAGAGAGTTTGGTGCATACAGAACCTATTTGGTAAAGCTTTGCGGGGTGGGAGACAGAATCAGCCTCGTTCTGTCTGCCTCTGAGATGGAAGGGGCTGTGGAATTAATAAACAGAGGAGGGGAAGCTTCCGAGAGGTGAGGGGATTGGCAGAGGTGAACAGGGGACAGAGAGGCTATTTGAAGTATCTTGTGGTGACTACTCGAAATAAGTGAAATCTAAAAGAACAGTAAGAGATTTTGTTCGAAGGGCAGCCGATTAGCACCTCCAGCCGAGAAGCGCGAACAGTAATGGTTTTTTCTCTCTGCTACGTTTCGCCGTCTAAAATTCCCAAACCTTATCGGACCAGAAAAAACGGATCTCCACAGGGGGTAAAGGAGGAAAAAGATTAACGAGAGACTTATTAAAGAGCAATTCGTCAGAGGGCTGGGTGAGTGAGATAACAGCATTGCCTGCCCTGTTCCCCAGCACTCACGAAATGGACAGCTAGGAAACAAATAGCCAGACAGTCGGATGACCACGTTACAGCTAGAGATCCATTTGGCGATAACAAGCTGCCTTGGCCTTTCTTTTTCGGTTGTAGAGCCCTTAAATGTTTAGAACCCAACTAATGACGGGCACCTGGAACATTCAGATCGTCGTTCTATAATTCCAAACCTTCTCCCTTGCTCCCACCCTGTTGCCGATGACCAAAATGCACAGTAGTTAAGTAACCAGACTTCCTTAACAATCTTCGGGCCCCTTTTTTCATATCTTAGAGGGGCAAGAAGATTTAAGGTGCTTCTCCCTTGGGTGAAGGCGATTGACACTAAGAGGGAGATGCTTGGGCAGGAGATAGATAAGACCACGCACGCACACACACACACACACACACACACACACGTCAAATCAATTTTAAATCCCAATCCACTGGTGATGTTTAAGAATAGCAGCCTTGGGTTGAGCTTCTACCCCCTGCTCCACCCCCGCCCCCTCTGTTCCCTTCTGCCTAGATTCGTAAAGATTCTAGATTAGAGGGGAGAGCGGCCAGGGAGCCTACAATTTTTAATTCACATCATCTCACAGACGCGCCCCCCCCCCCCCCCGCCCTTGGTCTGGGTGTTGGAAGAAGGAGAATAGGGAGAGGTGGCAGAGACTCAGAGGAGAGGAAAGGCGAAGAGCTAGTTGCTTTGTTCTATAAATAGCCCCCTCCCCCCAATCTGGGTTTAATGGGCCGTTACGCCTAGGGTCCCTTCGGCGACTGAAGCGCCCGGCTTCTCTGCTGTCATTTTAATGCAGTCCGGCAAGCAGAACTGATCGAGTAACGCATCGCCGCCCGCCATCCCCGCGCTCTGGCCCCCGCCAGCGCAGTAAGGGAAATGAGGATGGGTGAGACCTAGTGGACGCAGGGAATAGCTGAAGGAGGGGGTGGAGGGGAAGAGAAGCCCACTTTCACTAGCAAAGCACTTTGTGAGCCTTAAAGCTCCAAATACATGTGAATTATCATTATCAAATCAAATCAATGTCCAAAGGGTTGGGTTTTTTTTTTTCCTTCCTCGGAGGGTCAGATTCGCTGTTTGGACAGGGGAGAGCAGGAGGAAAGCAAATTGAGTTAGATTGCAGCCCATCCCCTTTAGCCGGGTCACTGACTGCACAGTATTCACTTCTGTGCAGTTTTCAGGGGGGAGCCTATGACCTTCCCGACAGATTCGCCAGGGCCAGCCCAGCATGGTGGGAAGGGTGATAGCTTAAAGTAATTTCCTTAAAAGAAAGAAAGGGGGAAAAAACAACCCTGGGGCACAGGATCATCTAAAGTGATAGAAACCTGACGGCAACCGAGCCCGCTTGGACAGGGTGTCTAAGAGAAACATTAGTCACCCTCCAGTCCCTGGTTAGCTGCTGGGGAGGGGGGCGGTGCTCGAGGCAAGCTGCACAAGTGCGCTTGGAGAACTCAGGAACCCATTATTGCAATTAAGTCCTCCCCTCCCTTCTCTACAGGCGGTCCAGGTCTTTAGGGGATGAATCTCGCTGAAGCGTGCCGCGCTTAGAGATCCTTGTCCTGGGGATTCATTTAATTCCCTATCTCTCACTTTACAGAAGCACTGACCCCTCCTAAATCTCTGTAATTTAGAGATCGCACAAAAAAGCAGGGAAGAACCACAGAGGAGCCCGGCGATGGATGGTGTGTGTGTGTGTGTGTGTGTGTGTGTGTGTGTGTGTGTGTGTTCGAGTGATTGTGTGAGCGTGTGCCTCGAGTATGGCGGGGGGCGGGAGAGGACAGGACATTGTATGTGTAAAAGGAAAATTACCTTTTGAATTTAAGACCGTTGGTTGGAACAGGAAGAGGGCGAGGAAGAAGAGAGACAAGGAAGAAGAGAGACAATTGATAGACAATTGCTGACTGATAGCAAAGGAAAGACTAGTATTCATGTTTTAAATAATTTTTCAGATTTTGTATTTCGTTTATCAAATTGGGCAAGGGAAAGAAAGGTGGGGGATTCGGATAGAACATTTCTCTTTAAAGATCTTAGGAATGATATGTAGTTCTCACTGAAGTAACCTCGGTTTCCGGGATAGCTTGGAGGCAAGAAGATCAGGGTTAAAATCCTAATCCTAACAATTTAATAGTGTGGGTCTGAGCAAGTCTATGAACCTCTATGCGCCTCCAAAAACTCCTTAGGACTTACCTACTTAGAAACTCAGTGGCTAGAAGGATTTGCCATCTGCATTGGTAGAGATAGTTCCCACACAATTCCGTTGTGCTGATGAAATTTCAAATTCGCAGATAATTGGACATTTAAATCCACGGAGGATACAGGTGCTTCCAACATTCACTCATTCGTTTGACAAATATTTGTGAATGTTTGCTTATATCTGCGCTCTTCCTTTATGGGATCATAGATTTAGAGCTGATTCAAACCCCTTACTTTACAGATGAAGAAGCAGGCCCAGGGAGTTTATGTGACTTGCCCAGGGTCACAAAGGTAGCAAGTAGCAGAGTTCAGATTTAAACCGAGATTCTCTGGGTTCAAAGCAGTGTTCTTTCCACAGTGGGGTACTGCCTCTCAAGTGTTTGCCTTCAACATTGTTTCAGTTTACCCCTTTGGCAGCCTAATGCCCTCTCAGGCAACCCATTTTCTCTCACTTCCCTGAAGCTGAGTAGAGATTAGAGGCTTTTTACTGGCCCAACCCCTTCCCTCATTCCTGAACTTTTTCTCCCTGACTTAGGAGTCTGTCTCACCTCCTCAGGTCATTATGGCCAGGACTCTATCCCTAGCTGTCCTCTCCCCCAGAGCCTAGCCCAAGCTGGACATAGGACTGAATTTGGGAGATTATTCCAGTGGAGCTTCAGGTGGAAGGATTGGGTGGCTGGCTTTCCCATCTTCTGCTAACTCTACTCTCAAGAAGAGGTATCTTCACCTGGCCCCAAATTCCTCTTTCTTCCTCTGTCTCTCCCCTTAATTCAATCAAAGCTTCCAGGGGACTCATCTGTAGGACTCACCTTCCTCCACTGCCAGACTCATTAGCTATGGGTTTGGTTCTAGGGAGATTAGACATCCAGTCCACTCAGATAGCAAGCCTTCAGGCAGGGATACAAATACCACCACATAGCATACACTCCAAACTGTATAAATATAATATGCATTAAAATGTATGCATTACAATGGAAAGAGCAGTCAGGAAACTTGGGATGAAATCCCTGTTCTGTTACCTCCTAGCTTTGTAATTTTCGATGTCATTTAACCTTTCTGGGCTTCAGTTTAGTCATATGTAAAATGGGGAGAATGTGATCTTTAAGTCTCATTCTAACTGTAAATCTATGACTTGAAATGACTAAATACCTCCATAGCAGCCATAGCATGCAAATAGGAAAAAAAAAAAACAAAATAACTCATTTTTTTTTACATAAGGACACTTGGAATTATGAAAAAATGAGCTCAGTACCATAAATCCACCAGGGAATGAAACCCATAGGTCTCTTGTATACCTCTCCCTTTTCCTCCCCCACCCATGCCTCTGGAACCCCTGGTAGCAAAGCTATCGGAATGAGACAGGTTCAGGCTGGTGACAGTGGTATTTCTGGAATCCAAATATAGTGATTATGTTCCTTGAATTACTGGAGGGTGGCAGGGGCAGTAAACGGAAGTAGCACAACGGCTGAAAACCAAATTGAGCTTCACTTTTGTCTCCAGGTCCCCAGCCCCCAAGGTGTGGAGGAGAGGGAAATGGCCGGGGGGAGGGTTGACTATCATTCAGGACCTTGACTTCCATCTCTCAACTTCTCAAAGAGAGATGGTCATCTAGGCAACCATGACCTATCTAGGCAACCCTGTGACCCATCTACTACCCATTCACCTCTGGGGGAAATGTCAGGTCCTTTCAGATGCTGGTAAAACTGAGTTCAGTCAACTGCCTCAGGTTTCCAGAATAAATGAATCAGTAAGAGAAAAGGAGAAGACTGGGAGAAGTTTAAATGCCTGGTAGAAGAATGAACCAATGATGATCCAAACCCTACTATGCCCCACCTATCAAGCCTTCTATATGGTCACATCTTCTAAAGATTTATTTTGTGTAGTTCCAGAGTGCAGACCGAGGCCTAATGGTTCTAAGCCACAGGGAGACAAATTTCAGCTCAATGAGTGTAGGACTAGAGGGATGCAAAGCAATGACCAGGGACTGTGTGTTTGAGAATGAAAGCTCCCCAGTCCATATCCCCTATCCTCTTCTAGTCCTCATTACAATTGCACTTGAGTCCTGGGAAAGTAAACCTTGAATCCACAAATGGACTTATTCCTCCTGGAGCCTTTTAAGTCTCCTTGCTGACAGTTGTGTTTCCCAGAGGAATTTAAAATGTTGATAAGAAGAATAACTTACATTGATTCAACACTTTTTAGTTCAGGGACACTGGTTCCAAGCCACTTTACATATATTTCCTTATTTAAGCCTCAAAACAATCCTACAAGGCAAATAGCAGAAGGCTTCACAATGGAGGGGCCACATAGTGTAGTGGGTAGAGAGTTAGCCTCACTGCAAGGAAAACCTGGGTTTGAGTCCCAATTATGACTTCTGGCAAATCATTTAAACCCTTAGCGCTCCGGGCAACTTGTTAAAACTCTAAGTTTAAGAGAAAGCACTGATCTGCTTGGATAGATGAAGTTCCTTCCCTGATGAAATAACAGGTACCCAATTCCTTTCCCTGTTGTTATTCCCATTTTCCATATGAGGATGCTGAGACCCAGAGAGGTAAAGTGAACAGTGGCAGTGTGATGCAGTGAGAAGAATGCCAGATTTTGAGTCAGAGGAATTGGGTCCCAATCCTAGCTTTGCTACTTACTACGTGTGTGATATTGAGTAAGTCACTTATCTTTCCAGGGCTTCAGTTTCCTGCTGTACGGAACTAGAGGCTTGAACTAGATGATCCTGAAGGCTCCCTCTAGAGCATTTGATCCTATAGCTTGCTCACACTCATATTGCTAGTAAGTGGCAGAGCTCACACTTAATCCCAGGACCTCTTACACAAAATGTGGTGTTCTTAATAACTACGAAACTTAGAACTCTTTATTTTTATATATGTCAAAGTAAGGACTTGAGAAGGAAGTCCTGAGGGGCTTAGAGAATTTTGAAGGTAAGGAGACCTCCAGTGGATGGCTGGGCTAGAGGGTATCTGTGATGAAAGGGAATGCCCTCTGACCTAACTGGTACTTATATTCTTCTGGTATAGCTCCGCTGGCTTCTTGAAGGGGCTCTTATTCCTGAAATCAACTGTTTTAAAGCCACCCCTACAGGGAAATTGGTATTCCCTCTGAGCGCTATCACCCCAGCTGCAGAAGACGTTTGTCTTCATTTGTGGGACATTATTCAGGACACAGGGACCTCTGAAGAGACTGTGGGAATTGAATGAACCATACCAACTCTGTCTTGTGACTCAATTGAGAATCTAACTCAGTTCCCTTTCTATTCAATTATGGCACTAGTCGAATTTCTGTCTTGCAAGAAAACTTTATTCAATTATGAGACTTGTGAGAAAACATTAATGCATTGTTTGAACCTAGCCTTGCATGGCTGAGAAGCTGGACCAGCTCTCCTTGTTGCTTAGAGACCCTTGACTAAGAGCCTAAGTCACAGGTGAGGAACCTGTGGCCTCGAGGACACATGTGGCCCTCTAAGTCCTCAAGTTCAGCCCTTTGACTGGATCTAAACTTCATGGAACAAATCATTTTATTAAGGGGATTTGTTCTATGAAGTGCGGATTCAGTCATGAATGTGGCCTTGAGGTCACAGGTTCCCCACTCCTGGCCTAGTTACGCTGACCAGAAACCTAGTCAGGTCCAAAGATTAATGCAAGGAGTTTTCTCCCAGTTATATATCTCAAGCAATACATTTGTCTTATCTAAAAAATGCCTTGTACGGGTCAATCAGTTACTGTTTCCTTGTTCCTTTGATTGAATACAGACATTTGGTGGAGAGTGGGACACTTCTTTTGCTAATTTCAGGGAATTGTACCTGTCTGTTCTCCCCTTCCCAACTTGGAAAACCCCTAATCTTTCTTCCAATTAGAAATCAGATGACCTAATCTTGTGTCTTGTTAATTGTTTTCTTTTAATGCACAAAAATCGGTATCCCCCTGTACTTGAGATCCAGTGTCAAGCTGAGGAAGCCTGGTCTTGATTTTTTATGCAATTGACATGCATTGTTTAATAAATCAATATGTTCAGAAGCTCAAACCTTTGTTTCTTTAGTTATTTGAGATTTCACCTGGCTCCATTTCCTAGAATCTCTTTCTCCCCAAAGGGGAGGGATGAGGACATGACCGATGCAAAGAGAGGAGAGAGGCATAGGAAGAACATTTCAGGTCTGAGTCAGAAAAATTTTGGTCAAATCTCCTGTCAGTAGACTTCAGGGATGGGAGTGAGGGTGGGGAAGAGCAGCTTCCAGAATTTCCGTCATTGACCACCCTGACCCCGTCCCTCCCCTTGCCCTCAGAGTCATAAACCCTATGGCTGCTTGCAATGACAACGATCCCATCCATTCCCTAAAACCCTATTCCCAGGGCTGATTACTGGAGTGGAATATGTCCAGTTGGCTTAATTCAGAGCTTACTGTCACTTTCAGAGATGGAAATAGGCTTCATTTATTGTTGTGGTTTTGGGGTTTTTTTCCTTCTCTCTGAACACGACTGGATCTGTGCCACCAATGTCACTTTGTGTTGTTTCCTCCCTGCCGGAGGCAGAGAAGTCATGTGTGTTTATGTGTGTGTGTGTGTGTGTGTGTGTGTAGAGACTCAGCTAAACTGACTGTAAGAGAAAGAGAAATCTATTTGGACAGCTTGGGTTTGGACCCTGCAGCTGACTGCAAGCCTGATGGGGAGTCCTTGACCACTTTTTCTTACATTAACATAGGCTTCTTGCAAAGGACCAACAGCCTGGAGGAAAAGAGTAGGATTGTGAGTGCCTTCAAGGAGAGGCAGTCCTCAAAGAATCTGATATCGTGTGAGAACAGTGAACGGGAGGCACGGTTTCGACGAACTGAGACTGACTTCTCCAACCTGTTTGCCAGAGGTAAGGCACTTGACTCCTCCATCCTTCTCTTCCCTCTAAGGAGTTCTTTTTGTTTGCTTGTTGATGGATTTGATAGTACTAGTGGCTGGGGGAGGGGGGAAGAGGGGGCATCAGGACCTTTAATTCATATCCTCAAACCCTCCTTCATCAAGACTGTCATATCTCAGGGACAGGGGAACACCCCTCCCTCCCTGACTCCCCAAATCTTACTCATTTTGGAAGCCAATTGAGAATGTCAACCCATCCCCAATTTATTGTAGAAACTTCAGGGGATACCTTTAGAAGCTAAAATCTCAGAGTTAGAAGGGATGTCATATAATCTAGCCTCTTAATCAATTGAGGGATCCATTCTATAGCAGACCTGTCAAGAATCCCTGCTCAAATACCTCTAATGATGAGGCAGTCCACCCCCTTTTTAAACACCAATAATTATTGGAAAATTCTTCCTAATGTAGGGAAGGCAGAAAGCTTGTGAGGTCTTGTGCTGGCCAGAAAATAGAGCACAAAGATCTTCATGGTTTTGGTTGATTTTGCTGGAAGGAATGTGGGCCAGGAGGCTAGAGTTCAATGATGGGAGGCAGAAGACCTAGTTCAAATCATACCTCTAGCCCAGAGGACTGATGAAGAATCATGCCATGAATTTCTTGATAGAGAAGTGATGGAATCAAGACAAATATTTTGTACACGACCATTTCAGGAATTTGTTTTGCTTGACTATTCGTATTTGTTTTTCTTTTTACTGGGGATGGGAGGGGGAATGAGGAGAGAAAATTTATTTTTATTAATAAGAAATAAATTAAAAGAAAAAGCAAAACAAACCCTTCCTCTGATGCTTACTCCCTGTATGATCTTACGCATTTCACTTGCCCTTTCTGGGCTTCAGTTTCATCCTCTACAAAATAAGGGAGTAGACCCAGAAGGTTTGGGAGGTTCCTTGTAGATCTCAATTCTAGGACTTGACTTTCTTTCTTTAGCTCTGCTCTGCAGAAAATTTAATATTTTTTATCAACAAAAATCTTATTTCTCTCCCTCCCACTTCCCTTTCACTTCCTCCTTCTCCCTTCCCCTAGGAAAAAAAGAAAAATCCCTGTAAGAAACATGTATAGTCAAGCAAAACAAATTCTTGCATCAGTCATGTCCTCACCCCTCTTCCCCCCCCCAAAAAAAATATGTCTCAGTCTGCACTGAATTCATCCCTTCTCTATTGGAGGTGTTTTGTCAGGAGTCTTCTGGAATTATGATTGGTTGTTGTGTTGATCAAAGTTCCTAAGTCCCCTTAGCTTTACTCTTGTAATACCAGTGGGTGTCATGGTCTCAAATCTCCACATATTTCAGATGGTATGTCTTTGACAGAGTCCCCAGGTGGGTTTGGGGATGCAACATCACTATGTCCATATATAAATTGAGCTGAGATTCCTTATGACTTCTACCCTTTGGTCCTAGTTCTGCCTTCTGGAGATTTTATTGAGATAATCATGTCCTACTCTCTGTGACCCCATTTGGGATTTTCTTGGCAAAGATACTAGAGCAGTTTGCCATTTCCTTCTCCAGCTCATTTTACAGATGAGAAAACTGAGGCAAACAGAATTAAGTGACTTGCCCAAGGTCACACAGCTAGGAAGTGTCCGAGGCCTATTTTGGACTCAGGAAGATGAGTCTTCCTGACTCCGGGCCCAATGCTCTATCCACTGAGACACCTAGCTACTCACAGAGATGCATAGAATAAATCTATTCCTACATTACAGCCTTTCAAAGAGTTTAAGATACTTATCGTATGCCCCACCTGCCCACATTTTCTCTTCTCCTTTTCTTTTTCAGGCTAAACATCTCCAGATGCTTAGGGATGTGTGTGTGTCTGTGTGTGTGTGTGTGTGTGTGTGGAGGGGAATAATAAGATCATAAATCTAGAGGTGGAAGGGACCTTGAAGGCCATTAAGTCCAACACCATTATTTTACAGTGAGGAGACTGAGACTCAAGGATGTTGAGTGACTTGCCCAGTGAACCATAGTTAATAAGTATATGACGCAGGATTTTAACTCAGTTCTTCTTAACTCTGTGTAGCACTCTACCCACTGTGCTACCCAGCTGAGGGTTGATGGTATGTGCCCTAGGACTGAAGTGAGTCTGGGAGTTGGGGGGTGGTGGTACAGACAGGAAGGAATGGGAAAGATATTGTTGGTTCCCAGGCATGAGGCATCCAGATATTAGGTGTTAACTCTTTGCTCTCTTTCACCTCTCAGACCTGCTTCCAGCGAAGAATGGGGAAGAGCAAACTGTACAGTTCCTTTTGGAGGTGGTGGATATCCTCCTCAACTATGTTCGAAAGACATTTGACAGATCGACCAAGGTGCTGGACTTCCACCACCCACACCAGTTGCTAGAAGGAATGGAAGGCTTCAACCTAGAACTATCTGACCACCCTGAGTCCTTGGAGCAGATCCTCGTGGACTGCAGAGATACTCTGAAGTATGGAGTTCGAACAGGTAGAGTCCCAGGCAGCTACAGGGAGATTAAACTCTGTTCTCCACACCTTAATCTCTTCCTCACCCCCACCCCCACCCCTCCATATATATATATGTGTATATATATATATATATATGTGTGTGTGTGTGTGTGTGTGTGTGTACACATACACATATATATGTATATGTATAGTTCTAAAGAAGGACTGGCAAGATCAAACTACCTCAGTGAGCAATTAGCCCCATGCTCAGTAGCCTGCGGGAATGACATGAACTTTCAGAATCATCAGGAGGGAATAAATTCCTCTAGAGGCTCTGCCTAGCAGTCTTGGATCATGAATTTTTTCCTAGTCTGCTTGGGGGAAATCAACTGATTCTGGCCAGCTCATCACTATTTAAAAAAAACACCCCCCACACACAAACCTTAATTATTAATTTATATTTTTCATTAATTTTAAACTTTATTCTGAATTTATCTAAACAGAATGGTCATTTTCATATGCATAGTAGAAAGAAAAAGAACTGCAGGTCTCTGTTATGTACAGCTTACTTTTCTTTTTAAGTATATGATAAAATCAACTTCTTGCTTACAAAACTATCCTACTTATATGGCCTTCTTTCTGGCCTTTCTTCTGATCTTTTTAAACTCTTCTTTTTTTTCCTTTTTTCTTCTCTTCTTCTTTCTTTTCTTACCCTAAATCTATCCCCCCTTTTCCTCCCACTCATCCTCCAATGGGGATAAAGGAAAAGAAAAACAAAGCCCTTTCAATTTACATACATATGCACATACATGTATGTAGAGCCAAGCAAACAAATTTCCCACATTAGTCTAAAAATGCATATCTCATTCTGCATCTTAAGTCTATCACCTTTATCAAAAATCCAGTAGCAAGTTAAGCATCAATTTATATTTGGTGCTATGCAATGCATTAAACAGATAGGAGATTGATTCTTCTTGTTTCTCTTTTCTCTGTGGTTTCATCCCTATTTCTATTAACTCCTCTCCCTGTTCCCTGGTCACTGGGTAGGCTGCTGTTTATTTTTTTTCTATTACCCAATTTGTGAAATCAAACTCTTCAAGCCTCCTCATTATCTCTGCAAAAAACCTATGAACTCTCTGCCAAAAATTTCTCCTTCAGGCTAAAGATCCCCTAGAAACAACCCGGAGGGTGATTCCAAATATGATGCAGAAGTTAGAGGTATTGGCTCTTTACTGTGGTGTGAGCATAACCCAGCCAGCTCATACCAAAACTCAATGGTCTTGTAGCTCACAGGGCATATGGAGAAGAATTACGCATCCATTTAGAGCAAGGGGAAACAAAATGCATACCTAGCATGCATTTTGGTAGATACCTGGAGACCCAGCCTTGCATTGGACATTCTTTGTGAGTCTCTCACTAACAAAAAAGTAAATTTATTTTTTAAATAAATTTCATTATTTTCAATGAAGGAAAATCCATTCTCTCACTTTCTCTCCCTCTCATCTCTCTTTCCCTCACTGAAAAGATAAACAAAAAACCCTAATAACAAAATGAACAGTAAGTTAAAGAAGCCCTTACATTGGTCAAGTCCAAAAACCATATGCTTTGTTCAGCATCTTGAGTCTCTATTAGGAGTTGGGTAGCATGTTTCCTCCTCATCGGTCACTTGGAATCATAGCTGATCCTTGCATTCATCAGAATTCTTAAATCTTTCTAGTGTTATTGTATAAATTGTTCTGTTTCTGCTCACTTCACTCTGTATAAATTCATGTGAGTTGAAGTTAAATTTCCTGGCACTATCTGGTTAGCTGAATTCATCTAGAGTGCCAGAAAGGAGAGGCTTTGCTTATGCAGGTTCCCCAAAGATCCACATTCCAGGTGCCAGGAGGAGGAGGAAGCAGAATTTGGAAAGCTGCCCAAGGTTGTCAGTGGCACTTTCTCAATTTCTAATTGCCACCTCTGGTTAACTAAGGCAGCTTGGTTGGTACAGCCTTTCTTGTAGACCTCTCTGGCCTTTCCAATTTACCAGAGGCATTCAAAAGCTTCAGAGTATAGTCTTCTCTCAGTCCCCCATTCTTCACTCAAACACAGTGCCCTTTCTTGGGATACTCCTCGTTCCAGAAAAACCACTGGGTCATTGTTATAGTGTCCTCTAGCATCCTAGACTTCCTTTGACTTCTTCCTTCTGCTGCCTGTCTTTGGGCCATTTCACTATCCAGTAGGATTTCTACCACATCTTATCTTCATTAAAAACAAGAAAATGTTAAATCTTTTGGGGAGGGGGTGAAGACTGGGTCTCTCTAGGCTAGAGAAGTATATATACCAGGAAATATAGCAGTCTCTACTGAACCTAACTTCACAGAAGCTTTAACTAGTTTTTTTTTTTTTCTGACCTAGGCCAGTTTGCTCACCTCTTAGGCAGCCTGATGGTTCTCCACAACATGGGGCTCACCATACTGGTCATGGACTTAGCGTGAACACCCCATCAGCTTTAGTCTGACCACAGCTAAGAACTCCTGAACTCAAGTAACCAACCAGTCCCCCTCTCCCCAGCAGCAGGGACTACAGGCGTGGGTCACCGCGGCTACTTATGACAGAAATTCTAGTAAAGGTTTAATGAAACCATAGGCCAAATTGAGGTTTGAAGGTAACCGATGGGTTTAATTTACACATGTTCTTCCCTCCTTCCCCGCCCTCCACTCCTCTTTTAAAATTTATTGAAGTATGGCTTCTTGGCCACTCAGAGTTGTGCATTTATTTGGCTTTTTGTTTCATGTTGACTGATTTTGAAAATTTTCTTTTTAAAAAATCTAATTTAAATTTATTTTCAAGCAGACTTTTTTACTCCTTTTACCTTTTACTCCTTTACTCCCAATTCTCTCTCTCCCCCTAACCACTCTCCAATGAGAAGGCAAGAAAAACAAAACCTATTACAGATATGTATAGTCATACAAATTTCCACATTAGCCATTGAAAAATTTCTAAAGGGTGTCAAGGTACACTTTAAGTTCAGTTGATGATTTGGTCATCCACTTTGATACCCACGGTGACTGGTGATTTTTCAAAGGGGTATGCCTTCTATAATTCTTAATAATCTAAATATGATTTTGTACTTGGATAGGCAGAGGAGCACCTGATCAGTGGTGTTACTTGAGTGAGATCTCTCTACAATTCATAGGACATTTGCCCTAGACAATCTAAAGTTGTCTAAATGAATTTTTAGAATCTGGTCCTGCAGTGATAAATAGCTTAATTAGACGGATTCCTTTATTAAAGTCTGTATACATCACATGAATTTCCACGTTTTTCTCATGGGTACTATTGGGTACAGGAGGTTATGATTTCAGAAATGTTTTCAGGGTGAGCCCAGATGATTAGGTGTGTTTCTAAATGAGTGAATGACATGTTCAAGGACATGTCTCTATTACAGTGGAATCAGCCCAGATATTTAAGTATATCATTTTACATTTATACTCTCTTTCATTGCCAAACAAATTTTTGTTTTTTAAACCAGACCTGTAATTTTGTGGGCATTGGGAGCTACCTACTAGTGAGAACCTTTAACTACTTGTGCAGAATTATACATTTTCCGAAGCTTATAGTCAGAGGGTTGCCTAGAGACCTGAGAAGTGAAGTGACTTTCCTATGGACACACAATCAAGTAGGTACCAGACAAGGCCCTTGAACCCAGATCTTCCTTCTGAAGCCAGGTCTCTATGCACTGCCCAGGGGTACCTAGCTGAAACAGTCTTCTCTTTATCTCTCTTAAGGGAAGTTCTCTATTTCCCAACCAACTAATCAATAAACATTTATTAAGCACTTACCATGTGCCAGGTACAGTGCCAAATGCTAGGGATGCAAAAAGAAGCAAAAGACAATGCCTGCCCTCAAGGAGCTTACAATCTAAAGAAGGGACAACAAGCAAATAAAACAAGCTATATACAGCATAAATAGGAAATAATTAGGGAAGGTGTGGTGACTGAATGAATGACAGCAGAACAGATCAATGTATGCTGCTGTGGAATTGAGTAAAACAGATTCTCTGGGACTGATTACATCCATTTTGTAATTTCATCAACTTTCAATATCTTTGCCACCACTCTTCTCCTCCTCCCTATGAATGCCAAATCAACCAAGTACTAAAGGGCTTTAGTATCAGGCATGTTAATAAAGGTATTATGAGAACAAAGGACTTTAGAGCCTTTTATGAATAATAATTATTCACAACAATACTTAAGTCATTGAACTTTTATTATTTTCCTCATTATTATTGTTCCCATTTTCCATATGAAGGATACTGAGGTTCTGTCTATCCAGGACCTAATAGGCCAACTTGAATAAAAAGTTGAGTAAAATCTGTCATTTGGCATCTTGATTTAGTTTTCGACAGAACTGACAGAATTGATTTGATTGGATGACTTAGCTTCATAAGACACAGGAAGTCTGATTAACTGGTCCAAAGTCATGTAACATGGTGGAAGGGGCAGAGCCAAGACTTTTCCCCAGGTTGCAATACCATTCTCCCTCTCCAAGGGGAATCAGTCACAGGAGGGACTAGGCTAGTCCAAAGCTGACTCACTGAATCTCATTTTTATCCAAGAGGCTTTGAAAGAGGTATATCATTTGGTGTATCTGTTGAAATCAAAGGAGTAGTTAAAGTTCTTAAGGGTACTTCATCTTGTTTTGCACTGGGAAATTAAACATGAGAAAGATTTGCAAACCAAAATCACCAGTCACAAGAAGCAGAGTGACTGTCTTTATAATTCAGCAGTCTCTGTTTTATTTTAGAACTGCCCCAGTTTTCAAGCCATTTTGTGGAATATTGCTAAGCTTTGAGCTTCATTTCAGAGGGGACAACTACACCCTTCCATTGTGTGCCTTTTGGTGCTACTGTTCATGCTGGAGTACAGGCGATGATAGATCATGGGTCTGACCTCAATTGGCAATCCTTGTGTTCTTTTTTAAAAATTATTTTTCAATTTTATTTTTAGTTCCAAATTTTTTCCCTCCCTCCTTTCTCCCCCTCCTCTACCTGTCCAGAAAGTAAGAAAAAAAGTCCATTACAAACATGTATAGTTGTGCAAAACAAATTCCCACATTAGCCATGTCTGAATAAAGAAAAAAGAAGAAAACAAAATATGCTTCAATCTGCACTCTGAGTCCATTGACCCTCTATCCAGATGTGGAAATCCTCATTTTCCTGTGACTGTGTGAACATCCAGGCCCAAAGGGATACATATCTGTTATTCTTGTCTCACTAGGTCATCCTCGGTTTTTCAACCAACTCTCCACTGGACTGGATATTATTGGCTTAGCTGGTGAGTGGCTGACATCAACTGCTAACACTAATATGTAAGTCCTATATCTTTTTCTTCTTTTCTAATAAGCAATATTGATACATTTTTACTGTTAATTTGCATTTATAGAGACTAATCCCTATTAATTTATTATAAATTGGCAAAGATTTCTCGGGGAATTTTCTGCTGTAAAATTCCTTAGGCATACGATTAGAGTCATAGAGTCATAGATATAATAATAATAAATTATAATAGCTAGCATTTACATGGCATTTTAAAGTTTGCACAACACTTCGCATATTCACTCTTTAGATCCAGAGCTGGGATCTCAAAAAGTCATCTAGGTCAACCTTCTCAGACCGAGACCGAGAGAGGTTAAGTTATTTATCCGTCACGTAGCTAATAAATAGCAGAAATGGAATTTACCCCAGATCCTCTAAATCTAAAGTCAGTATCCTTTCAGTGCTGACTACATGGTAGGCGCTCCTTAGCTCTGTGACCCTGGACAAGTCACTTAAACTCTCTCACCCTCCTTTTCCTCATCTGCAAAATGGGGATAATAATATTTGTAGATGGTATCTCAAACAGTTCTTATGAGATCCGAATGGGATAATAGGTATAAAGCAGTTTGCAAACTTTAACGATTGTATAAATGTCAGCTATCCTTAGCATCATTACCACTCAAAAACACTTTTTGAATTGAATTGATCTACTTCATTGACAAGATGATTAAAAGAAATGGAGATGCTAAGGCTTATTATTTAAGTTGAAATTGTGGGAAAGTGCCCGTCCATTATGCTCAGGAAAAGGCAATTAAACAACCTTTCTTTTTCTCTAGTATAATCTTGATTCATTTTCCCACTGATAACCAAAGCTGTTGACCATTATCATTAAAGTTGGTGATCTTTCTACCTTAGGTTCTTACAATACATTACAACCATTTTGGGAAAAAACCAGTTTTTTGGTTGAATTAAACTGATTGTGGAATATCTGATTGTTTAACCGAATGTTACTTTTTTTCCCCCAACCTATTCATATTTGCGGACACAGCCTTAAAATGCTCTCTGTTCTTGTAAATTTGTATAAAGCTCTGATTTTGATTTGTCTAATGGGTAATGTTTACTGCCATGACCATCCAGCAATGATTCCTGTGTTTCTTCTCTATGCAGTTATTCTCTGTACTAATTGCGTCAAATTCATAAAAGTGGGACTATTAAACTATATATTAAGGATCCCTGTGGGTTTTGTTTGTTAAATATTTCTCAGTTACATTTGATCAGGTTTGGGAGTATTGAAGCCTACGTGTTTGACACCTCTGTTCTATCAATCAGAAAAATTACAAGTTAGGCTTCTTTTCTAGGTAGGGCTTATAGCCAATGGAGCATTTTCCTTTTCTATCAATACCATAATAGTTCTGTGCCTCCAGAGCAATGGTTACACTATATATACACAATATACACTAATGTATGTTGGAAACAGTAACTAATAGTCAAGTGAGAATCATTTGGGTTATCTGATGGGCTTAATTCTTGTTGAGATTCTCAGAGTTTATGTTCATAGTAAAGGAGACTCGGAAAAATGAATTTAGGTGGAAAGGTTATATGATTTAAAAAAGAAAGTCCTGTTTGACATCAAGATGGAATGCAGGTTACTCAAGCTTAAGATGTTTTGTTGTACTTCAAGACCAAACTACTACCATCCACAACACCCTGAGGCCATTTTGAAATTGTGTATTGATTTGTGTTTCAAAAGTGTAAAATGCTGTGAGTAAAAATACTTACCAGTTATTGAAGACAAGTTTCTATTAATTAAACAAGTATTCCTGCATAGTTTGCTATTTTAAACTGGCATTAGATTTGAAAAAGTGTCTAAATACTAAAATCTTCAGTGGCATATGTCCTGAATGATGACATTGATCTGAAAAATGGAAAATGAAGGGAGCTTTAATTTGCCCCATCTGTGGGTAATGGTTGACATAACGAGGTTTAATCATGTGGGTGATGAGGCATGCTATTCAGACACATGAAACTCAAGTTAAAGGTACATTGTTATTTTTAATGTCCATCCCCCCCAAAAATTCTCTCTTTGTTCACCTCGTCATCTCTGAATCTATTCCTTTGTGATTCATCATATAATTATATAAAGGGCAAAAATTGTATGATAGTAATTAATAACTTTTAAAAATCATGGTATATGCTGCCTACTTAAAGCACCAGTTACACTTAAAAATACCTAATTATTTCATTAGAAAACTAAATATGAGTTTGTTGATGTTCAGTCATGTCCAACTTTTCATACTCTCATGGACTATCCCATTCTGGCAAAGATACTGGAGTGGTTTGCCATTTCCTTCTCTAGTAGATTAAGGCAAACAGAGGTTAACTGACTTGCCCAGGGTCACATAGCTAGTAAGTATCTGAGGATAGATTTGAACTCAGGTCTTTTTTACTCCAAGCCCAGTGCTCTATCCACTGAGCCACCTTACTGCCTCCAAAAATATGAGTTTAAAACTCAACTACTCAAAGAAATACTTTAATATCTTCTTGTCGTCTGAAGGTGACCCTATCTTCTAAAAGGGTATGCCAATGGAGGGTAAGTTCTAACAGGTCCTACTAAGTTGGGAAGTCTTCCAACATGGGCCTGGCAAGTAGGCTGTGCCTACCATCTACCTAAAGACCAGCCAAGCTAAGTATAGAGAACCACATAACTGGCAAGCACTTTTGGGGGGAGGGACAGCATGGCAACTATACTGAGCATCCACTAGGGCACAGAGGGATTACTATCTATATGGGTGGAGGGAGTACCCATGTTGTTACTCATCTCAGATCTTTTGAAATATTCAAAGATAATCTCAGGAACTACAGAAATCAGTGGACAGTTATCCATATAGCACAAGGGCCTTTTTTTAATGCCTTTGATGAATTCGCTTGACCGTCCTTAAAAGGGCTAGTGCCTATTTTGTCAACCTTTTGAAGTTTTTTTCCCTAACACATCTGGCTAAAATGTCTAAGTAATTAACATTAGTTTGCCTCTTTGAAAATTTATGACCCAAATACCTTCTTCAAATGTTTTTCCTTTAGCAGGAAAATCACACAAATTTTCTCCTTTTGTTCCTGCTCATAAAATTAAAGTCTTTTTCTCCTCTTTCCTAATCTAAGTTGAACCATGAAATGCTAAAATATATTTCAGCCATTGAAGGTCAAAGTATAGCCCTTTAATGGCACACGGTAATTGCAGCTGTACTGCAGAGTGAATGTTTTAAAAATATGATACGATTCCAACAGATCAATAGAGAAGGTTATTTAAAATAGTGAAATAGTTTCTGCCAGTTCTCAAGACAAGGCATTGTCTAGAGAAGAGGTAATAACTATTATCTAGAAATTGTTCTAAGCCAGTTCTATGGAAGGATCATGAAATGTGACAGGAGAATCGAGTTCTTTGGGAGGAATTATAGCCCTGCTGACGGTCTTCTCCATATTGATGCAGTGTTCAAAATATTTCTGGGAAAAGATGGGGAAAAGGATCAAGCTTTTCCAGGTAAAGTTTGCATCAATGATGCACTCATTACTTGAGCTACATTTTCGTCTGGTAGACAATTACTATGAAGAATAATGACCATATTCCACAATCCATGTAGGCTTGTAAAATGTACTTCCTTATGACATCATTAAAATGGCCACCCATGACATTTCTGCATTGTTAGCACAGAAAGTATATCTATTTATTTCAGTTTGCTTTCATCGCATACCTTCTGTTTCAGGATGCAGGCTCCCAAGCTAAAAGACTAGGGCAAATCTGTAAGGGATTTCAGACTAACAGGGTAGGGTCCCTCCCCGCTGAGGGCATTTGGTTTTCCAGATCTGGTTTGTACCTCTGTTGTTGTTGTTATGAATTCATTTTTCTGTCATGTCCCACTGTGACCTTGTGACCTTGTGACCCACTGTGATTTGGGGTTTTCTTTTCAATGATTTCACAAATGATAAAACTGAGGCAAACAGGGTTAAGTGACTTGCCCAGGGTCACACAGCCAGTAAATATCTAAGGCTAGATTTGAATTCAGGTCTTCCTGACTCCAGGCCTAGCACTCTATCCACTTTGCACTAGCTGCCCCTTGTACCTTTGTATCTGCCTACAAATACTTGATGACCTTACTCAGCTTTAGTGACAAGATCACTCACAGCTCCTGCACTATTTCATTAGGAATTCAGAGCAGCCAGGCCAATAATTTCATAGAAATTGCCCTCTAGAAATTTTCTCTGCAAGTTGCCATGATGTTGTATGCCTAGCTACATTGTGTTAGAAAAGCACACATTATCAGCAGCTCTTATTACCTAGGAGTAACTACCCTGCTAGGAAAAACTGGGGAAGGTGGTCAACTCTGGTTTGGCCAAGACAATAGAATAGCAGGAGCCTCCTCTGTGCTTCTCCTTCATTCTACTGCCCCATCCTTCCTAACCCTAGTACTCTCTGACCTCTTCATCAATTTTCCCAAAGATAATGTTAAAATCTCAAAGTTTGAAAGGACCTTAGAAGTCATCTAGTCCTCCTATGCAGTGATTCCCCCCAACAGATAGACCAAGCCTCGGCATCTGCATTGCCAATGATACTAGTTCACAGTCCATTCCATGTTAGAATCTCTAATTGCTTGAAAGGTCTTCCTTAAACTCAGCCAAAATATGTCCCCTTATACCTTCCACTACATGGTTCTAATTCTTCCATCTGGAATTATACAGAAGAAGGCTGCTCACTCTCCCACACAACACCCCTTCAAATATTTGAAGGCAATATCTCACCTCCTCTCAGCTTTCTCTTCTCCAGGTTTAACAACCTCAGAACCTTCTGATGACATGATTTGGAATCCTCGCACTACCCTGTTCACCTTCTTTTGAAAATGCTCCTGCTTGTTATTTTTGTTCTTAAACTGTGGCAGACAGAAGTGGACACCATAATACAGGTGTGATCTGACCAGCCCTATTACCTCTCCCAAAATCTGGACACTATATTCTAAATTTTATGAAGTGGTTAAAGCTAACAGGGAAGAAATTCCCATAGGGCCCATTGCTCCTTCAGTGAAATACAGTAGAAGTCTCACCTTCCACCTTAGTCCTAAGATGGGAAGGTCAGAGAAAAGACTGTGTATGATCTTTTGGTAGGGAATCCACCCCAGATGTTTGGGCCAATACAGTAAAGTTTACTCATCTTTCCTAGTGTGTATATAGAGAAACTCAGGCTATCCTCAGCATCATACTGATGTGAATTACACTCAGCTCAATGTATTCACTTCTTGCTTCTAAGGCCTAATTCCTGTATTTCAACCTGGATCCTTTGTCTCAGGTTCTGATTTCTTATTCTCTGCTCCTCCTGCTTTGTCCTCTTATAATATAATTTGCTGCTGGATCCTAACTTGAATTCTGATCCCTTGATGTCTGTAGTGGTTCCCACCTATCCCTCAGGGGACCTCCTCTATCAGAAGCCAGGCAGGGTGAGATCCTTCTGACCATAATGGTACCCTCTTATGGGGATATCAGGGCTGGCATCAGGGGCCAGGAGGTACAACATTAACCTAGAGGGGAACTGGACCTGCCTGCCCGATACTAGGTAAGGAGAGGGTTGAGATCAGGAACAAAGGACAGAGAGCTAACCTGAAGGGGAAGAGTCCTACCAGGACCATGTAAGAGTTTTCAAACAGGTTGTAGTTAAAATCAGGAATTAGGAGGCATGGAATTAGACAGACCATATCATCAGAGTAAGATAGATAGATAGATAAATGATAGATAACAAACATTTATTAAGTACCTACCATATGCTGTGTACTCTGCTAAGCACTTTATAATTATCTCATCCTCATAACAACCCTGGGGATTGTCATTATCCCATTTTACAGATGAAGAAACTGAGGCAGAAAGAAGTTAAGTGACTTGCCTATAGTCACATGGGTAACAAGGGTCTAAGTCAGATTTGAACTGAGGTCTTCCTGACCCAAAGCCTAGGGGTGTTCTACCCATTGTACTGCTTAGCTGGCTGTAAGACTTGGGTATTGGGATGAAGCCACGGAGTAGGAAATAGGATTGGTTGATACCAGACTTTCTTGTTATTGAATTTTCTAAGCTTTCAGTTTTTTTAATTAAATTTCTTTTTTTTCAAATGTCAAGCATTTTTTTCTCCCTCCCATTTCCCCACTGAAAAAAGAAAAAACAAAAAAGAAATCCCTTCTAACAAATAAGCACTGTCAAGTAGAACAAATTCCCATATTAGTCATTCCAAAAACCGCACGCCTTGTTCTGCATACCCATCATCTTGCTCTCTGTAGGTGGGTTGCCTTTGTCATCACTGATCCTCTGGACTCATGGTTGATCACTCACCGATCAGAGTTTTTAAGTCTTTCAGAATTGTTCATTTTTACAATGTTGGTGTTATAGTATACATTGGTCTTCTACTTCCTAAACTCTTTTTCCAAATCCCAAGAGTGATAACTAACCAAGGGCAGGGGCAAGCCAGAAGTCAACATGAGCAAACTTGTACCTGATCCACCTGATTAAGCAACTAGGACAGGAAGATCACCTGCTCAGGCAAACCCGAGGCTAATTAGACCTGGTCTAAAGCCAGGCAAAAGGTAAAGGGCAAGAAGCTGGACAAATCATGACATCCCATTCCTGGTACTTTCTCCCTTGTCCATCTGGTTCCTAACTGATCATCTGATTTTGGCTTAGCTACTAATGCAATCTATGGTCAAGGTTGACCAATCCTTGATAAGTTTCTGATCTCCTGGGTTTCTGACTCAGTTTGTTCCTGGCCTCACCACAGGTCAATTTTAACAAGCCTTCTTAAGAAGTTTCATGAGTATCTAGTGTACACACTGTGGCCAGCTCAAGCAGTCATGCCAGCATCTCCACAGTGTTAAAACAGTTCATCCTCCCAATGGGTTTTTGGAAGCTTGGATACACCCTCTGCCAGCTCACGTGTTCGGTGATGTCACACATCATGAGTTTGCAACTTGGTACTTTAAATAGCACAGGCTAAACCAGGAACCCTTCTCTCTTCTTCTTCCTTTATGACAGCCAGTCTCCAGCATGCCATCAGACATAAGGGATTGTTGGTTGCCATGATGATGGGGCTCAGAGCAGGACCAAAGCATGATTGTGGCCCTCCAGAGGTGATGGTAATTAAAAAATGACAACCAAGTATTCTTCCTCCTAATAGTTCCATGTCATCCTAAGAGCAGTGAACAGATTCTTTTTGGTTAAAAATTTCTGCCACCAGCAGAAGTGTCATGAGAGTTCTCTGTGATAATTCCCCCCTCCTCTACAACTGTCATTAAATTGATTGGTTTTTTCCCCCTACTCTTGGAAATGAGAATTGTTGCTTGCTTCTTGTGTCTGAAAATGGCCTTTCAGACATTTTTTAAAAATTGTTAAAACCAACAAAAATTCCACTTGGCCCACACTCTCATTGGCCCCACCGCTCATTGACTGACATTGCAGCTTCCCCTGCCTGGGCAGATTCACCTTCTCTTTCTCCCCACATCACAAGGCTAACAGAGCTCAGGCATCAACCTTCGGCTAATAATCAGAGCATACTGCAAAGACACAGGTCCTCAAAGAGACTAAACAAAACAAATATTGAAGAGTAGCAGAGCATTTTAAATATCTTTTAGGCCTGCTACTTAATTTTCATTAGACCTACCTCGATATTTTTTAGACCCTGGACTCAGGGACATACACTTATTTTCATAACTTGATCAAGGGGAGCCTTTGCCCCTCTTCAGGGATCACTTTGCAGTTCATAGCCTGCTGCTTGAGATTCAGTTTGGCATAAGACAAGCACCACATGCCAGGCCATCTGATGCCCTTTGCCTAGAGTAGATAGAAATACCAGTTGACTGCCTTCTTGTTATTTGTAATTGGTAATTAGAAAATCATCCTTTATAATTACTCTTGACAGATATTGACTACATGGTGCTGTTGAAACAAAATTGTCCTTGGGGATTATCAGTAGAAAAAAATCCACATAGATCATTGCACTTAGATTTTTAAAATCCAAGCCAATATTTCTAATTATTTTCACAGTTAGCTTTCTGATGTTCGTGATTTTTTTAAACACCCTAGGACTTTTGGCATCAAAATTTCATATTATATAAGTATGAAATTGGCAGTGATAGAAAATTTTTCTTTGCAATCTAATTTTATATAGAACTATCAATATATTTGTAATGAAGATGTGCATTGTCATATATAATCCTAGGCTAAAAGGGACCCAGAGAAGTTGCCTAGTCCATCCCCATGCCTGCAGGTAGGACCATATCCAACTCTTCCAATAGGAATCTCTCTTATTCTCTTAGTGATCATTTAAAAAAAGATTTTAAGAGAATATTGTCAGCTGGCAGGTTTATCTACTTGTTTTTTCATATAATTGTCCCTCCTTAGATTCAATGGGAACACAAAAAATTCTCACAAAATGATTTGTGAACAAATCATAAATTTTTGTAAAGCTAATTTATTCTCCAGTCCTCCTGCATATATATATACATATATACATGTATATATAATGATGGGAATTTTTTTAGAAAAGCAAAAAACCATTATACTTGCTGCATTTTTACCAAGGCTTTATTTCTACAATTCCTGGACCACTGCTCAGTTCAGTAAAACTTCTGGTAAATCCAGTAGGGGGAAAAATCAACAAAATGAATGTATTGGTTGAATTGACTAGTCCATAATTCCAGTAGTCTCTAGTAGTTCTCTATAGGTTCAGACAGAATCTTTAAAACAAATACCAGAGTCTTGGAAAAGGTGTGAATGTTTAGTGTTTGCAGGTACTGTCTACAAAGGTAGAATGAAGTGAAAAATTTTAATTATCTGGAAAATTAATCCTGATAATTAATTTAATGGTGTCTGATAGCTTACAACTGGTGACTTGCTCTATCTTCAATGAAGATATTTTATTAGAGATTTGGAAGACCTTTCTGAAGAAATACAACTTCCTCTAAGTGAGTTCCTGAAATTAGTGGTTTGTCCTTGTTATTCATCTTCTTTTTCCCCTACCATCTTTTAAGGTTTACATATGAAATTGCCCCAGTGTTTGTCCTCATGGAGCAAATAACACTTAGGAAGATGCGAGAAATTATTGGATGGTCAAGTAAAGATGGTGATGGCATATTTTCACCTGGTAGGTTTATTTTTCTTTGTCTCATCTTGTTATAGCCACAAAGTTTAGAGCTCAGTTCCTTAGACTGGGTGAGGACATTTGACAAAATGCACCCAAAGGGTTTGTGGAAGAACATTGAAAGTTTCCTGAAGTTTTTTCAGTTCTCCAGACTTGCTCCTTTGAGAGATGCCCATCTATATAATGCCTAAACAACCGATCAGTTAAGTCAAATTACTGGTCAATTCAGAGAAAAAAAATAAAGCTAGTTTAATGAATACTAGACTTTTGTCCAAAATGGTAGATCTGAAAGTCTTATGTAAACACAAAATGATTCTTTAAAACAAGCACAAGTGTTCGTAGGGAGCAAGTTGTGAGTGTACTGCACTGGGTAGCGTTTACACATCGTGTCCCAAAACTCTTAGTGCAATTGTCAACTTATACATTTAAATTACAGTTGTAAATTGTAAATTTTAAAAGTTGTGTTTACAAAGTAAAATATGCATGTTAAAGGATATACAACTATTCTGTTGCAAACATCTAGTTAATTTAGACAGATGATTAATGAAGCTATAATATCCAGATAATTGAAATAAAAAAGAGGTGAGTTTTTGTCTAAATTAACTAAATGATTGCTTTGGTTTCTGGTTTCATTTTTTGTGTAGATTCAGGTTCTGTTTTCATCTAAATTTTCTAAAAGCACTTAGTTTCATGCAAAAGTGTAAATGATTCGGCCATCTGAGTGCTCTTTGAGGAGACAGGGCATTCAGTCATCCCACATGCATTTATTAAGCACCTACTGTGTTCAAAGCATTGTGCTGGGTACTGGAAATACAAGGACAAAAAGTCTCTTCCCTCAAGAGCTTCATGATGGCAAGTAGGCAGGGGACTGAAAATTCAGGAGGCAAGAACTTTCAGGAAGTTCCTTGGCTTGCTTTCTCTCTGCCTTCAAGTCTCTAATCTTTCTGTTTTTCAGTTTCCTCATCTATAAAATGGTGATTAATAATACTTATTATTGCACAGGTGGTTGGAAAGCACAAGTAGGTGTTGCCATGGAAACAACTTCAACCTATCCCAGTGCCTGATCCATAATAGGCACTCAATAAAGTATTGATTGACTTATCGATTGAGTCATTGATCTATGAATCACCCTCAGTTTGAAAACAGGAAGGTTCTATTTCTTGATAACTACTGCCTCACTCCCTCTTCCACTTCTGGTCAATTTGAGAAAGGTAGGCCACTGTGGAAGAACCAAAAGCCAATTTATAAGGGTGAATCTACCCCCAATACAGATGGGAGGATAGAAGCTGGGACCATAGTGGCCATAGTAAAGGAGCTAAAGTAACTAGGGGATAGCCCAGAGTATCCCAATCCATCAAGATGTCATTCGTTCCCACTCTTATCTCCCTTTATCTTGAAACTCAAGCACTGACTTTGTTGTTATGGGCAATAATAAGCACAATGACAAATTCCCCTCAACGTGTGTCTTGTTTGGTTACAGGGGGTGCCATATCCAATATGTACAGCATCATGGCTGCTCGATATAAGTACTTCCCGGAAGTCAAAACCAAAGGCATGGCAGCTGTTCCCAAACTGGTCCTCTTTACCTCAGAACATGTGAGTTGCAGCTACTGCTCATGCACTGTAGTCTATCCTAAAGAAGCACTTCCCTTGTCAATACATGGCTCTTTCCATTGCAGAGTCACTATTCGATAAAGAAGGCAGGGGCCGCACTTGGCTTTGGAACAGACAATGTGATCCTGATAAAATGCAACGAAAGGTAGGAGGGGACAGTGACTGCTAAATTTTTTGATGTATTAAATGTGTTCATCTGTTAAATTTGTTTTACTGTGCTTAAGGGCTGGCTCGATACAATGTGCCAAGCTGCTAATGAGCTGGTGAAAATATCCCATTAAATGACTTTTTCCTGCATCTGAAGCTCCTTCACATGCAGCCTTGTTTATGCTTCTTTAAAAAAAAATCTATCTCCTTCTGTTACAATTACAGGGGGAAAATCATCCCAGCTGATTTGGAGGCAAAAATTCTTGAAGCCAAGAAAAAGGTGCGTGTGGTAGAAAAGTCTGGACCAGAGTCAGAAGTCCTGAGTTTGAGACCAAGCCTGAATACTTACTGGCCCACATGTGAATATGGGCAAGTCACTTGGTCTCCCTGAGCCTCAGTTTCCTCAACTGAAAAAAGGATAAGACCTATCTTATAGTACTGCCTTAGAGATCTGTTGTAAGGAAACAGTTTTGTAACATGGTGTCACAGAAAGGGCACTGGACCTGGAATTAGAAGTCTTGGGTTTGAGTCCCAGCCCTGACAGCATGAGCTTGGCCAAGTCACTTAATTTTTATGAATCTCAGCTCCTTGTCTAGGTAAATAGATGTAAAGATAGATATATAGACATATTTAGATAGATAGACAGATAGATAGATAGACAAATGGTTAGATAGATAGACAGACAGACAGATAGATAGATAGATAGATAGATAGATAAACAGACATACAGATAGACAGACAGATAGATAGATAGATAGATAGATAGATAGATAGATAGACAGATAGATGATAGATATTTAGAAAGATAGTATCCACATGACCTAACTCACAACATCATTGTGACAAAGGGGCTTTAAGCTGTAATGTACTATGTAAATGTGAGTTGTTATATTACAGCCAAATAATACAGATAACCTCTAGTATTTATGTTTTTTAACCAATTTTGCTCTGGAAATTAAAAGGCATTATTAAACTAAAAAATTATTTCATGAGAAATGGCATTATTCAGTAGATGGTGAGATGGCTTCATAATCAGGGAAGACCTGGGTTCAGGTCCCACTTCTTTTTTTTTTTAAATCATTATTTGTTTATTTAATATTTTTAGTTTTCAGCATTAATTTTCACAAGAGTTTGAATTACAAATTTTCTCCCCATTTCTACCCTCCCCCCCACTCCAAGATGGCATATATTCTGATTGCCCCATTCCTCACTCAGCCCTCCCTTCTGTCACCCCACTCCCCCATCCTCTTTTCCCTTACTTTCTTGTAGAGCAAGAGAAATGTTTATGCCTCATGGCCTGTATATCTTATTTCCTAGTGCATGCAAAAACTTTTTTATGAACATCTTCTTTTAAAACTTTGAGTTCCAAATTCTCTCCCCTCTTCCCTCCCCACCCACCCTCCCTAAGAAGGCAAGCAATTCAACATAGGCCACATGTGTATCATTAGGCAAAGCCCTTCCACAATACTCATGTTGTGAAAGACTAAATATATTTTGCTCCTTCCTATCCTATCCCCCTTTATCCAATTTTCTCCCTTGACCCTTTCCCTTTTCAAAAGTGTTTGTTTTTGATTACCTCCTCCCCCTATCTGCCCTCCCTTCTATCATCCCCCCTTTTTATCTCCTTCCTCCTTCTTTCCTGTGGGGTAAGATGCCCAATTGAGTGTGTATGTTATTCCCTCCTCAGGTCAAATCCGATGAGAGCACACATTCCCCCTCACTTGCCCCCTCTTCCCTCCCAACAGAACTGATTTTTCTTGCCACTTTTATAAGAGATAATTTACCCCATTCTATCTCTTCCTTTCTCCCTCTCTCAATATATTCCTCTCTCATCCGTTAATTTGATCTTTTTTTAGATATCATCCCTTCATATTCAACTCACCCTGTGCCCTCTGTCTTTATATATATATATGTGTATATATATGTATATATGTATATATATATATGTATATTCCCTTCAGCTACCCTAATACTGAGGTCTCATGGATTATACACATCATCTTTCCATGTAGGAATGTAAACAAAACAGTTCAACTTTAGTAGGTCCCTTGTGATTTCTCTTTCTTGTTTACCTTTTCATGCTTCTCTTGATTCTTGTGTTTGAAAGTCAAATTTTCTGTTCAGGTCTGGTATTTTCACTGAGAAAGCTTGAAAGTCCTCTATTTTATTGAAAATCCATATTTTGCCTTGGAGCATTATACTCAGTTTTGCTGGGTAGGTGATTCTTGCTTTTAATCCTAGCTCCATTGACCTCTGGAATATCATATTCCAAGCCTTTCCATCCCTTAATGTAGAAGCTGTTAGATCTTGTATTATTCTGATTGTGTTTTCACAATATTCAAATTGTTTCCTTCTGGCTGCTTATAGTATTTTCTCCTTGATCTGGGAGCTCTGGAATTTGGTGACAATATTCCTAGGAGTTTTCTTTTTGGGATCTTTTTCAAGGAGGTGATCAGTGGATTCTTTCAATTTCTATTTTACCCTCTGGCTCTAGAATATCAGGGCAATTCTCCTTGATAATTTCTTGAAAGATGATATCTAGGCTCTTTTTTTGATCATGGCTTTCAGGTAGTCCAATAATTTTTAAATTATCTCTCCTGAATCTATTTTCCAGGTCAGTGGTTTTTCCAAGGAGATATTTCACATTGTCTTCCATTTTTTCATGCCTTTGGTTCTGTTTTATAATATCCTGATTTCTCATAAAGTCACTAGCTTCCACTTGCTCCAATCTAATTTTTAAGGTAGTATTTTCTTCAGTGGTGTTTTGGACCTCCTTTTCCATCTGGCTAATTCTGCCTTTCAAGGCATTCTTCTCCTCATTGCCTTTTTGGAGCTCTTTTGCCATTTGAGTTAGTCTATTTTTTAAGGTGTTGTTTTCTTCAGTATTTTTTGGGTCTCCTTTAGCAAGTCATTGACTTGTTTTTCATAGTTTTCTCACATCATTCTCATTTCTCTTCCCAATTTTTCCTCTACTTCTCTAACTTGCTTTTCCAAATCTTTTTTGAGCTCTTCCATAGCCTGAGACCAGTTCATGTTTTTCTTAGAGGCTTTTGATATAGGCTCTTTAACTTTGTTGACTTCTTCTGGCTGTATGTTTTGGTCTTCTTTGTCACTAAAGAAAGAGTCCAAAGTCTGAGTCTGAATCTGGGTCTGTTTTTGCTGCCTGATCATGTTCCCAGCCAACTACTTGACCCTTGAGTTTTTCATTGGGGTATGACTGCTTGTAGAGTAGAGAGTATTTTGTTCCGAACTTGAGGGGATGTGCTGTTGTTTTCAGAGCTATTTCTACACAACAAGCTCTACTGCACCAGCACTCCTCCTTCCCCAAGAACCCCCAACCCGGACTGGTCTCAGATCTTAAGCAGGCTCTGCACTCCCACTCTGATCTGCCACCTAATTCTTCCCACCAGGTGGGCCTGGGGCCAGAAGCAACTGCAGCTGTAGTTCTGTAGCTGCACTCCCTCCGCTGCCCCTGGGGCAGTGGCTAAACTGAGAACTCCTTTCACTCTGTCCCTGCAGCTTTTCCCACTAACCTTCTCTGTTGTGGGTTGAGAAGTCTGGTAACTGCCACAGCTGACTGATTCAGGGTGCTAGGGCCTGTTCCGCCTGGCTCCGAGTCTGGTTGGTCTGGGCGCAGCCCACGCTGGGCTCTGCTCCGCTCCACTCCCAGCTCTGTGCATGATAGACCTTACCCATACATCGATGAAATCACATGTACAGACTCCCAAAACATCACTTAATATTACTTCTAACATATTTTTCCTCCAGTTGTTTTTTTTGTCTCCAATTAATAGGTTGGCCTGATTCTCTAAAGCTTTGTCTACATGGTGCCCAAAAAAGCCAGCTGAAAAGTAAAAAATCCAGCCATATTTTGTCCACATTATGCCAAATAATTCTGTATCTATATTCTTCTTTTCTTCTTTCCTTCTTTTTTCTTCCTTTTTCCTTACTTTATTTTTCTTTTTTCTTGCTCAATTGACTACTTGCTTTAGCGTCCTCTAGACACAGCCTTATTTAAGTTTTAACTTGTTTTTATACTGGTACAATCTCAGTTTAACATTGGGGTCTGTTTAGCAAAGCTATTCTCGTGTTCTAGCTTATGGCACATAGTAACAGTTCTTCGCTGATCCAATCTCAGCAAATTCTATTCTTGTCAAACAGATGTATTCATAAAGGCCTTGCCATGTTGGAGTCAATCCATTTAACAATAATGTTGTTTTGGTTTAGCATTCATGCCTTCTGCTGTAACTATATTTATTTGCTTGGCTTTCAGTAGAGTGAAGAGAGAGCTAGATGAGAAGGAAAGAGACTGCCAAAGTTTGGGCAAGGATAATTCAACAACAATTTCAATTCAACCTACATTTATTAATGATCTGCTATATGCTAAGCACTGGGACTAGAAAGAAAAAAATGAAGTCTTTGTCCTCAGGGAGATTACATTCTAATCAGGCATCACCACATGCATAGGATAAATGTAGTCCAAGGAAAATGGAAGTGGAGGAGAACACTAACAACAGGAAGGTTCTTGGAAGGCTTCATGGAGGAGAAGGTGTCTGAGTTGAGCCTTAAGGAGGACAAGAATTCTGAGAGGTGGGGATGAGGAAAGATGGCATGCTGGGCATGGAGGATGGCTTCAACAGAGGCATGGGGTGGAGGCAGAGCTAAGGTACCTCAAAACTCTTAACTCCCAGATGTCTCTAAACTCACTCCAGTTCTATTATAATATTTCTTCCTTTATTGTTTATATCAATATTTTGATATATCAAATATTCCAAGTTCTAAAAATGAATGGATTTTTGTAACTAACTACCATGTTAGCATAGTCGTAAACCAAAAATATTTTAGAAAGGATGCCTACAAAGAAGGATAGACAATATCCATATAAAAAACCCACAAAGTTTTTATATGATGTCATACAGCAGTCTTGTCCCTCTGTCTAGGAGGCAGCATGAAGTAGTGTAAGAAGAGCACTGACCTAGGTCTCCTTTCTGTGCCTCAGTGTCCTCATCTGGAAAAGGAAGGAGCTAAATTTAGATAATCCCTAAGGTCCTTTCCAACTCTAAGCCCTATGAGTTCATGAATTCTGTCTTGGTCACTTATCAGCTATGTTGACCTTCAATCTCCCAGTCTGGAAGCATTTTTAAGAATGTGTTTTTATTGATGCCTTTGTTTTTGCATCATGGTCTTTGCCCACACCCACATAGATTAAACCTTCCTTTGTGACAAAAAAAGGAGGAAATTTCATACCTGATCATGTATATACTATTTTGTTCTGGTAGTTCCCCCACTTCTCTGTTTTGAGAAGGAAGAAATATGCTTCAATCAGTTCTCTAGGACCTTCATTAGCTTTGAGTTACTCAAAGATCAACTTCCTTTTATTAGTCTTTTCATTTGTTGTAATCTGGTGTTCTGTGCAATTAGTTGTACTTGTTTTACTCTGTATAAGTTTATACAAACCTTACCATGAATAAGCATGGAGCTTCCTCCTACTATGTGCTAGGCACTGAGAATATAGAAGCAAAAATGAAACAGTCTCTACCCTCAAGGACCCTACATTTTATCAGGGGAAACAACACATCCATGTAAGGGAATACAAAGCAATTTCAGGGGACATTAGGAAAGATCTTGGGTAGAAGGTGACACATGGATTGAATGTTGAATGGGGCCAGTAATTCTTAAGAAACTGAAGTGACAAGACAGTACATTCCAGGAATGACGGACAACCTGTGCAAAAGTACAGAGATGGAAGAAGGAATATCATGTTTAATGACAAGTGAATAGGCTCATCTAGCTAGAACTAGAAAAGGAACACTGTGTGATGAGCCTAGAAAAATAGGTTAGACACTGGACAAGTCACTTCACTTTTCTGGCCTCAGTTTCCTAATCTATAAATGAAGGGGGTAGACTAGATTGGCTCTAAGTTTCTTTCCATCTCTAACAATCTTTGAGTTTAATATAACTCACTTCAGGTTGTTAAAAAATGAATACAAACAATTTAGCTGCCACCATTTGAAAGCAAGCTCTGATACCACTTGGTTCAAACAAGAAATGTTAAAGATTGAATAGTTCTTTTGTCTTTTGTCTTATGCTATAGGGATATGTTCCTCTTTATGTCAACGCAACTGCAGGCACGACTGTGTATGGAGCTTTTGATCCGATACCTGAGATCGCAGATATATGTCACAAATACAACCTTTGGCTGCATGTCGATGTAAGTGCTGGAACCCAATCGACAGCCCAGATCCAGCTAAGTGAAGGAAATGGCTCTCCTTTTGGGGAACCTGGGCTGTTACCAACCCCCTCCCTGCAGGTCTGTCCACATCGTCTCAGTCCCATGCTCTCCTGACCATTCCGGATAAATGTCCAAAGTTGCATCACAGACTGGTGTTCTTTAGATTTCTCTGGCCTACTCCAGAGTTATTTGAATTTTCTTTGGTTTATGCCCACCAACTTCTCCCATAGCAGCTTCATTTGGATAAACTGCTCCTACATGGCAAAAACATGAGAGAAGGGATAAAGGAAGTGGCCACACATGCTTGGTTACCTGCTGTCAACGCAGCTTTCCATGCCCTTTGCTTAAAAAGATTGATCTAGAATACAAGGACATGGAAACTGATGGAAATTGGTCTAGATGGAACTGATGGAAATTGATCTAGAATACAATGACATGGAAACACTTATATAACACCAAATGAGAGAGATTTTCCCCCTAAATTGTTCTGAAGAGACATAAAGGACAACAGAGAACATTTTTCAAATATGTAACTATATTTCTTCTCTCCTCTCCCTTTCTCTCTCTGCCCCCTAGGGATGTGCTGGTAAATTTTTAACATCTAGCTCTCTAAAAAAATGTACATATGACATACTTTAACATTTAATTTGTATTAACATTTTTTCCATCGCTTTCTTAAGGCTAGACAGTCAACAAACCAATAAATCAAGTCCCGATTTGTAGCATTTGCTGATTTCCAAGGTGTAAATGCTCACACACTGAAAATTTAACAATCTGGCTCCAGCAAACCCCTGCTCATCCTGCTTCTCTTTCTTTCTCTCCTTCTCTACTCTCTCCTCTTTCCCTTCATCCTTCCTCCTCCCCTTATCACTCTCTCTCTCTTGCTCTTTCTCCACTTTCTCTCTCGTTCTTTTCTCAACGTATCTCTCTACTGTCCCTCTGTGTGCCTATCTCTGACTACTTATCTTTTTAACCCCTCGCACCTGGACTGTCTTATCTGCTGTGAAGCAGATGACAAAACATAGATTACAAATATTATTCATTTCTGTCTCTCCCTGCCCTTCCCTGCCCCCCACACCCCTGCAGTATTTTACATGGTTACCCTCAGAGAAGCCTGGACATTTTGTGGCTTGCTACAGCCTTCAGGGACCACTCAAGTCACAGCCATACGAGTATGATCTTGTCATTTGTCTAGGTACTTCGAGATACCTCATGCAGTGAGAACTAGGAAATAGCTACCTTCAGCTCTGTAGCGCTCCCCAAGTGGTCCCTGACTCAAGCAGCAACCTAGAAGGGTCTTTGATCTTTACCTCTTCAGTACCCAATATTTTTGGATATCTGTGGTGCTACCACAGACTTAGGCCTTAACTAACCTGATCTCCCACCTGCCACCAACTAACTTGCATGACTGGAACCTGGGTTCACACTCCCCTCAGTGAAAACTTCTTTGAAAAAATGGCAGAGATTGAGGCTTGAAATTGTTGCCAGATGAAGGCTTCAGCGGGTTTATTTTGACAGAGGAACTTCTGGGTCTCACTTTCCATATCACATGTTTAAAGAAAGCTATAGAATGGCCAAGCAGCCTAGAAAAGAATTTGGAATCTTTCCATGCAGCCCCTCATCCCTCTTCTTTCTCTGCTCTCATAGGCTGCCTGGGGAGGAGGTCTCCTCATGTCCAGAAAGCACCGTCACAAGCTCAATGGCATAGAAAGGTATGGGGCACAGTTTCCAGGAATCTTCTCATTCAAATTATCCAACATGCACCATGTGGTCCTCTGATTCAGGGTGGCACCTCCTTTGATTGCCTTGCAGAATCAGTTATTTTTCTACCTAGCTGGGAAGTGCTCAGGTGCAGAGTTTGCAGTTTGCCACTTTACCCAATAATTCATTTCCCATCTTTCTCTGCTTCTTTGTTGCTGGCTGGCTCCTTTGAGATAGAAGGGGGGAGGGGCTCGAGAGATCATCCCTCCCTCATTTATTACACCTTTTCTTCTCTCCAGTTCAAGGCCATTGGCCAAAATAAAAAAGTAGTTTATGAATAGAGGAAAAAATGTCATATCATTGGCCTCACTCTCTGTTTCCTATAGTGACTTCTCTGGCTTAAAGCCATTTCTCCTGGCCATTTACAAGGAAAGAGCTCCAGGAAATAAGGATGGCCATTCAAAACACAAGCTGTAATGAAGTGTGGCCACAGACAGGAGCCAATCCAGAGGCAATTTAGATTTATCAAACAATTTCCGTTTTTAAGTTTTGAATCTGGGAAAACCTGAAACATATTTTGACTCCAGGAATTTTCGTCTTTAGCGTGAGTATATATGTGTGTGTATGCATATATGTGCATATAAATATATATTGTGTGTATATAGCATAAGTGTGTATATATACTGTATACGTAGAATGTATGTACAGTGTACAGTAATACACAGAAGTATATACACACATTCACTAAGGAAGAAAATTCCTGGAGTCAAAATATTTTTCAGATTTTCTTAGATTCAAAATTTTAAATTGGAATTTTTTTGATAAATCAAAGAAATTCAATAAACATTTATTAAGAACCTACTATATGCAAAGCATTTTGCTAGGAGCTGGGGCTAGAAAGATAAAAATGAAGTCTTTGTCCTGGGGGAGATTACGTTTAATCCAGGCTTTACAACAGGGACAGCATCACATAGTACAAGGAAAATGGAGGTGGAATAGAAACAGGAGGGCTCCTGGAAGGCTTCCTGGAGGAGGTGACACCTGAGTTAAGAATTCTGAGAGTTGAAGATGAAGAAAGATAGCGTGCTAGGCCTGATGAATGGCTTGAACAAAGGCTCATTGGTGGAAGTCTGAGTCAGATATACATGTATATGTATATTTCAGGCATATACATATATGTTATATATTCTCTCTATATAGTATGTATATATAGTATATGTGTTATTTTTAATTATATTATACATTGTATGTACATATGAATATATTATAGATTATGTGTTATATACATACACATTTACGTACACACACATATACATACATACATATATATGTGTATATTTATATATGCAGCTAGATGGCTCAGTGGATAGAGAGCCAGGCCTGGTGTCAGGAAGACCTAAGTTCAAATCTGACCTCAGACACTTAATAGCTGTGTCACTTTGGGCAAGTCACTTAACCCTGTTTGCTTTAGTTTACTCATCTGTAAAATGAGCTGGAGAAGGAAATGGCAAACCACTCCAGTAACTTTACCAAGAAAACCCCAAATGGGGTCACAAAAAGTTGAACACTACTGAAATGACTGAACCCCAAAAAAACAAAAAAATGATAAATATTAGTTTATGTATCAGACCTTGACTATATCTTCTTATTTTCTATTTGAAGCATAAATATATTGTTTATTTAGAATCTCTGGGAAGTTCAGAAAAGTTTGTGACATTTTGTGAGACAAATATAATTCCTTAAGAACAGGACAATCTGTTGTGCAAAGAACAAATGGGCTGTTGCCCTTTGTAGTAACCCTTAGTCTATCCCTGTTGGCTCTGAGGCCCTGATGGCTTAAGTAGGGCTCCAAACTTTGACCCTTGGGGATGAGAGGAAAATCCATTACTTGCCATCTGAACATCTTGCAAATCTACCCTGGAGTAGATTTGCTTTCTTCATTATAATTTTTGGAGGAAGAAATTATTCAGGGTTTCTCTATTCACATTTTACAGACATAAATATACCTACTAAATACTTTCCCCACTAACAGACCTCTTTGACATAAAAAAGGTAAGAATTCTGGGTGAGGGGCATCGTATGGGATGGTCAAACAAATATTTCAATGGAACCATTGATTAATGGGGGCAGAATCCATCAGGTTCACACAAAATTTTTAATAAGCCTCTGTATCATTGAAGCAAAAATGCCAAGGTTTTAAGCATTATTTATTTCACTTAAGGATTGTTGAAAAATCCTGGTTAAGGTGCTCCTTAGTCCCTTAATTGTATCGGATAAGCTGATTAGGATACTAGGAGACCTGACCTCTTAAACTGTGATTACAATGAAGATGGTGAGATCATGATCATTTAGCATTTAAATAACCTTGCTGGGTAGCAAAACTTTAGAGTTGGCTAGTCTATAGGCATTTTTAGGAATATCTCTTCATACTGCCCAGTAGGGGGCAGTTAGTTAGGATGGTGCACAGAGCATTGGACCTGGAATCAAGAAGACCTGAGTTACAAATCCAGCCTCAGACACAAACTGTGTGATCCTGGGCAAGTCACTTAACCTCTTTATTCCTTAGTTTTCTCATCTTTAAAAGGGGGAATAATAAAAGCATTTACCCACCCACCCACCCACCCCAGGATTGTCATGAGAGTCAAATGAGATGATATTAACAAAGCACCCTATAGATGCCAGCTATTATAGGGAGGTAGACATGCAGTTAGATCCATCACCAGCCTGTTTTATGGATAAGTACAAGAAGAAAGAGTGTCTGAGTCACTTTCCTAGTAATAAGTGACAGAGTATTGTGCTCATTGCCCTGACACTGTATTTACCACTCAAACATACACACATATGTTTATTCAATCAAACTAGGGTTGTGGGTGAGAAGGATATCAGCTTAGGAAAGTGAAGTGCTGACTCCCCAAAGAACATAATTTGTTGTTCCCCACTCTCTGCATCTCCTCTTACGAGCACCAATTTCTTCTTCTTCCAGAGCCAACTCAGTCACCTGGAACCCTCACAAGATGATGGGCGTTCTGTTACAATGCTCTGCCATTCTCGTGCGGGAAAAGGTTTGCTTTCTTCCATCGAATGACTCTAAAATACCAAAGATTTAGGTAGCTGGAGGGAGAGGAAAGAACAGGATTGGTGCCACATAACAGCTGCTGGCCACAAGGCTGGCGACCCTGTTGGAAGGCATATGTGCTGCTGTCCTTCCCAGGCATGAATTTTTGAGGTTCTTGAACAAATATCTGTCTGGATGGGATCAGGACCAGGTTTTGAAGGCATCAATAATCCATTACTAATCAATCCATAAGCATTTATTAAGTGCCTGCTCTGTGGCAGGCACTGGGAATATGACCAATGTGAAACAGTCCCTGCTGTCAAAGAGCTTATATTCTAATGTGGGAGATAATATGTCAGTGTGTGTGTGTGTGTGTGTGTGTACAGAGAGAGAGAGATAAGGAGGAAGAGAGAGAAAAGAAGAGGAGAGGAGGGGAGAAGAAAGGAGAGGGGAGGAGAGGGAGAGGAGAGGAGAGGGAGAGGAGAGGAGAGGGAGAGGAGAGGAGAGGAGAGGAGAGGAGAGGAGAGGACTGGACTGGGAGAGGAGAGGAGGGGGGGGGGGGGGGGAGAGGAGTGGAGGGGAGAGGGGGGGACGAGGGGAGGGGAGGGGAGGGGTGGAGGGGGGAGGGGGGAAGGGGAGTGGAGAGGAGGGAGAGGAGAAGAGAAGAGAAGAGAAGAGAAGAGAAGAGAAGAGAAGAGAAGAGAAGAGAAGAGAGAGAAGAGAAGAGAAGAGAAGAGAAGAGAAGAGAAGAGAAGAGAAGAGAAGGAGAGGGAGAGAGGAGAGGGAGAGAGGAGAGGGAGAGAGGAGAGGGAGAGAGGAGAGGGAGAGAGGAGAGGGAGAGAGAGGGGAGAGGGGAGGAAAAGAGAGAGAGGGAGAAGGAGAGGAAAAGGAAGAGAGAGAGAGAGAGACAGAGAGAGAGAGAGAGAGAGAGAGAGAGAGAGAGAGAGAGAGAGAGAGACAGAGAGACAGAGAGAGAGAGAGAATATCTAAAAAAGAATATAATGTTGTTTTAGGGAAGGAGGCCATTAGCATGTGAGAGGATCAGAAAAGGCATCATGTTCAAGGTGACATTTGGGCCGAGTCTTGAAAGAAACCAAGGATCCTAAGACTCAGGGGGAAGGAGAGATGGTGTTCCAGGAATGGGCCAGTACAAAGACACAGAAGCAGATGATGATAAGCATATGACACACATCATCTGTGTGTCAAACAGCAAGGAGGCCCATGTGACTAGACTCCAGAGAACACTGAAGGGAATCCTGTGCAAAAAGACTAGAAAGCTTGGAAGTGGCCAGGTTGTGAAGAGATATGTGCCAAACAGAGGAGTTTCTGTTAGCTCTGGGCTGCTTATTGGCAGTTGCTGGCCCTCTTGCTCAGTATCCATAGTTGTACTGATGACTGAGTATCTGCTGTAAAGGTTATTTAAAATCCCTATGTCCAAGCAGGCAGAAGTGAGAAAGAAGACGATAGACCTACCCGATTAGGTAACCTCCCACATAAAAAAACCTTTAGCTGCAAGTTATTAGCATGGGCTTATATTTTCTGGGAAAGAAACTAGAAAATTAGAAGACAAAAAGGAAAAAAATTTAGATGATAACTTTGTTATATATTTAAAAGGAATAGCAAGTTGTACATAATAGATTTGCAGTTTCATGTGCAATCATATTATTTATTATGCTATTTTTATGAAATGCCTGTTTTATTCCATAAGTTAAAAAAAGTCAAGTAAAAGACAAAAAAAATTACACTGGTCCTAAAGGACAAAATAAAGCTTTTATTATTTTCTTAAATTTTGGAAAAATTTGTTAATTTTTTAAATTATAAATTTTTAATCTGACTCCAGAGGCTGTGTTCTGTTGGCAGTGTCTATAGTGGAAGAGGGAAATTTAGAAGTCAGGAAGCAAGAGGGCTCTGCATTATACTTCTCCCAAGAGTAACCTCCGCCTTAACAGGACAAACAGCACAGAGTAGCTTAACAATACTACTGGGGGAGGCGGAGAAGCTGTGTGTCATCCCAAGTGCCCTCCCTTCATGCATCCAGGGATGCTTTAGAAGATCAGCAATACAATATTCAAATACTTCTGTTTCCACCCCCAGGGTATACTCCAAGGATGCAATCAAATGTGTGCCGGGTACCTATTCCAGCAAGATAAGCAGTATGACATTTCCTATGACACTGGAGACAAGGCCATACAGTGCGGCCGCCATGTGGACATTTTCAAGTTTTGGCTGATGTGGAAAGCTAAGGTAAACAAGGAGGGAATCCAGGAAGTAGGACAGAAATGCTTTCATTTCCTGTTTTCTGAGCACATGGTAGGTAAGCTAGGAAAAGTAGCCTTGGGGCTATCATCAACATTTATCACAAATCATTGGTCAAGTGCATAATCTATAAAACTGTGACTGCCAGCCAGTTTGAAGGAAGTAGTTTTGGGCAGTGTGGAACCCCACACTGTCTTGTTAGTCAACCCCAAATCAGCCCTTCTGAGAGCTCATCTGTTCTTGTTAACACCAATCCATGCAAACACTTTGCAGTTCTAACTCTCAAATCTTGTGCTTGTCTAGATTGACTAATTTGTCAATACTTGGGCCCAATGAAACATCTGAGACTCCTGCTAAGCCAGGGAATCCACTGGTCTCTCCCATCTGCCTGCTGATAAAGAGAAAAGTATGACACTAATAAGAAAAGCTGTCTGTCTGGGGTGGGAGCAAGGGGTGTTTGGTCAAGGTTCACTTAATACTTTCAAGTCCAAGGTGGAGGGATATGTAGCATGTTCCAAAGCAAACACGACTTCAGACTGAAAGCACTGGCAGTGGAATTTTTTGGAAGATAAAGTCTGTGCTGTAAATAGCCACTCAAAGGTCAGAAAGCCCCCATGTTTCATTCTGAGCTGTGCATATCCTCATCCTAGGACTTTTTTTTTTTTACTGGAGTTCTCCTTCACTGTTTAATTATTTCAAAAAATAACATTTTGCCTTCTGACAAATGAAAACAATCACATAATGCTTGGGTTCATTATTTTAGAGACTTCAAGTAGTAGAGATACGTCAGGTGGGAGGTTGGACTAAGTGACCTCTGAGGTTCCTCCCGACTCTAAGATTCAATGATCTTAATACATAAATGGGAATCTGAACCTTTCCTATTAATATCTCTCTTCCTTTGAAAACAGGGCACAGTGGGATTTGAAAATCAGGTCAACAAGTGCTTGGATTTGGCAGAGTATCTCTATGCCAAAATTAAAAACAGAGAAGAATTTGAAATGGTTTTTGATGGTGAGGTAAGTCATCACAATCTATCCTAACTATAAATAGCATATGTTGAGGGCTGTTGTTTCGTTGAGTGTTTCCATTAGTGATGACTGTGAGTCCATATTTGTCCAGAGTGCTAGGTATTACACTCTGAACAATCTTTTAAGTTTTCATGATTGGTCTTTGGCCCACAAAAATACTACTGTCCAAGACATCTTGGATGTGTTTTTAAATGATATTGTTTTGGTTGACCCAGAATTCAAATTGGAAGTGGCATCATTAGACAAACATTAGCACATTCACAAATAGTTTTTCCACTTAGGGATGGGTTCACTGATTACTTAGTCTGATCCATCTACCTTTGGGAAAGAGCTCATAGAAACCATCTAGGACAGCTGTGAAACTGACCTATTTCCCTGTTCTTCAAGGTCTCTGGGAAAAGGTAGCCGATATCTTCCCTTGCTAGTAGTAATCATCTCTCCTAATCTCTACAATCAGGAATTCATCTCTAACTAAAATCTTTACTCCTGCAGGATAAATTTAATTTTTCCCTCTTCCTTTCCTTGGGAGTCTATCTTCTGAAATTAATCCTTTATAAACCTTTTTTTTAGTTTTAAATTTCATGGCCACCTTTTTTTCCTGACATATACCTTTCTTTCTAAATATATCCCTCTCCTGCCCAGAAAGTAATAATGACTAAAAAGAATCACAGTTCAGCAAAAACCGACCCATTGAATGAGTCTGGCAGACTCTGCAATGTCCCACACCCACAGTCCCTGACCTTTACAAAGAAAGAAGGGAAGCACATCTTCTCTTCTTTTCACTGGGACAAACCTTGGTTATTATAATGGATACAATTCTTAAATGCCTTCAAATAATCCAGGATATAAATGTGAGTTCTGGCTCTCTCCAGAACAAATTCTCAGAGAGATAACTATCTAACAATCATTTAGCCCCATCTTCCGGAGGTAAAGCACATGACTCTCTGTCAAGTTGCCATGGACATGTTGGGGATGACTTTTAGCTGCCAAATACCATTCTTAATGCTTCCTAATGTGAGTTCAAAGCAGCTTCCCCCACAAGGTCCCAACACCAAAATGACTAGCACAAAGTCTGACTATAGTAAAATATGTGAGAGGAATTAGAGAAAAGAAATCCTGTTCAAATCTCAACCAGGTTGTAGAATAGCATAAAATGAGCACGGATGAATCAGTAAGATTGCTGACTACTCACAGAATCATAGAACTGGGAAGGCCCTCAAAAAGGTCACTTCCTCTCTCTCTCTCTGCCTCCAGACTGTATTGGATTCAATATTCTTTACCCAAAGAGCTGCCTACCCTCTCCATAAAATATTTTAAAGGCAACTACACAAACTCCCTCCGTAATGCTTCCACTATTGGTCCAACGAGTTCTTCTTCATCTAGCCTAGCCTCTGGTGGAATCAAGACTTCAGGCCTCTCTTTTTTACTGTGCTTCTAGAGAATTTGGCATCTTTGCCAAAGCTTAGGGGAAGACTAGGTGTTGCTAACTTGAAGAAACTCTCATGGGAAAGAATGCCGTCTTTAGGCAGGACCCTCGGAAGCACCTACTCAGCTTGTAGTACAAGTTCTTAGAATGTTCTAATCACGACTTGGTCATTATGCCCTATTAACTATGCCCTCATCAATCTCCTGACTTTGTACATCTCTCTCCCAGCATTGTACTGTCCCCCCACCGCCCCATTCATCTTTTAACTCTGGGCCATACCTAATTTATATCTTGTTTTTTCAACCTAGTTGTAAAGCTATATATTGGTGAAACACACTCCATTGGGGAGGAAGTGGACCTGGCTGTAAGACTCGTTTTTGTGTCCATAGTCCAGTTCTCCCCTTTGGTACATGAGTAATAAAAATACCATGGTTAATCTAGAAAAAATTCAGAGTATTGAATTTATTCTTTAATGATCCTATTTGTCTTTGGGCTGATTTGGGTGTTATCAAAAATTTCACTACATACATCCAAATATATGTAGATATGCACATATGTTTGTGTGTGTGTGTGTGTGTGTGTGTGTGTGTGTGTGTGTGTGTAGTCTCTCACTATACCACACCTTTGATTATACTACAGATCAGATCACATCCCAAGTACATAATCACTATAGCTCAGAATGTTTACTGGGGATGTTGTATGCGTCCTCTGATATCAGCTTTAAAATGAAGTTTTATTATAGTCCTGGGAAGAGAATAAGATAAAAACTAACTTTTTGTAAATCAACATCAGGCGGACTAAAATTTGAAATGTATTTGACTCAGAGTGAAATGGTACCACTTTATAGTAAAGGCAAATTTCACAACCAAATACAGTTAGGAAATATTTTAAAACCTTCACTATCTATAAAATGTTTAAGAGTGTTGAGCACTCTGAACATCCGAAGAAGCTCACAAAACCTACATTCTTAAGCTCGTACACTTTAAAATGTTTTACTAATTATTTGCATTTTTTTACACACCACAGTCACTTCCCAATAAACCACCTCGTCCCCGGAGGAGTTAAGCAAAAGTTAAGCAAAACCAACAAATATAATGCATTCAACATTCCACACCTGTAGTCCACCACCTTAATTCCAAGAGGAGAAAAAATGTTTCATCATCATTTTTCTGGACCTAAAATTAGTCATGGCATTTAATATGAATTTTGATAGTCTTGTCTTAATTTAATTTAAATCTAATTACTGTAATCTTTGTGCTTTTTGTTTTCCTGGCTCTGCTTTCTTCACTGTGTCAGTTCATACAAATCTTTGCAGATTTGTCTGAATTCCTTATAGTCATTGTTTTTTACAATGCAATAACATCTAATTATATCCATAAACCACAGTTTGTTCAGTCATTCCCCAATCTACAGGCACCTACTTTGTTTTCAGGGGTTTCTTGGCTTTTTTTTACTACTACAAGAAATGGTGCTATGACTATTTTGGCATAAATGTGACCTTTCTTTTTGTCATTGATATTCTTGCACTACTGGGATTATTGCCCAGTAATAGGATTCCTGGGTCAAAGAGTATGAACAGTTTTAAAAGTTTTCTTATATAATTTCAAATTGATTTTCATAATGGTTGGACCAATTCACTGCTCCACCAACAATGTATTAGTGTGCCTGACTTACCAGAGTTCCTCCAATATTGACTATGTAACAGGGGTATGTAAGTCACCAACCTTGCTTATAGGTCACCCCCTCAGCTACTTCATTCACTCCCATATTTTATCTCACCATCCTAAAATGTAGGACAACCCAGAAGTATGTTTGTATATATTCTCATGAATTAATGAAATTTTCACCTATTTCCTAATTAATCAACTCTTCTCAGAGCCCCCACTCAGGTTCAGCAAATACTATTTATTTAATAAACTATAGAAACTTATTTTCTCTATAGTAATTACTTAAAGCTCTCTATATTAAATCCTATAATCTCCCATATTAAGGTTACTAAATATTTATAATTAATAATATAGTTTATTAACAATAAAGCCAATAATTAAACAAAGACACAGGTAATTATTTCCAGTATTTAGCTGAGAAATGCCACAGCCTGAGTCACCTTAAACCCTCATTATGACCTCACTTCCGAGAACATAGTCCATACCATTTAGTATTCTTAGAATAACAAATCTCTTCAAAAGAATCCTCTTCATCCTCTTTGTAAGTCAATGTTTACAATAGTTTCATAAAGAAAGAAGGTTGTCTCCATCTGCTTTCTCCTTGGGCTCACTCAGTCTTTCTCCAGATGTGACAGAAAAAAATGGCATTTTTAGCTTTTATCAAGTCTTCATTCTCAACAGTATCTCTCCATGCTAACTCTTCATGAAGTTTTTTTAATTAATATTTCCTCATAAAATAACAGTTAAAGACAGTTCTCTCAGGAAGTTTCTCCTTCTTTCTCTTGGTTTTCAGCACAATTTCTCATAGATTCTCAGAGATCAAAGTTAAACTCACACATTCTCCCAGATTCAACAGAGTGAAGCCTCTCACTGAATTATAGTTAGAACTGTAACTCATAGCTTTTCTGATTTTAAGGAGACAGTAATAGCTTCTACAGTCCCTGTCAGAGAGGCTTTTGAAACAGGGTTTTAAATTGTCTGTCTTTTATCTTTGCCAATTTGATGGATGTGAGTTAAAAACTCAAAGTTGTCGTAATTGAATTTGTCTAATTATTAGATATTTTGTGCATTATTTTATATGCCTATTAATGGTTTATATTTCTTCTTTTGAAAATTATTCTTATTTTTTGGCCACTTATTTATTGGGGAATAACTCCTAGTTACTGCATTTTACTCAGAAGAGAGTCCTTCAGACCATCACAAGGACACTACTTACTTTTATATACGTTACACTTATATCGTATATTATATTTTATTAAGTTTCCCAGTTTCTTAGACCACTGCCAAATTAGAAGGAAGAAGAGAAACTTTAGGGGGCAGTCATATTGACAGCAGAGAAAAGTGACACTTGACAGTGTGGGAGAGGATAGAAAGGCTATGATAAACTGAAAGACAAGAACTTGGCAACCAAAAAATCACAGCAGTCATAAGGCCATGTAATGAAGGGTATAAACCCCAAGTACTCCAGTTGTCCCTGAGGACATCACTGTGTTAATACACAACATAAAAAGCATGCTTATAAATAGGACTCTGAGTCAGAGGCATGCTGGAACCAAACTTGAATTATCAAGAGAGTCAGTTGTTCAATTTTCAGTGTGAACATTTACACCTCAGAAATGGGTAAACTCTATGAATCAGGGCTTGGTTTATTATTTTTTGACTATACTTTAAAAAGTGATGGAAATGTAAATAATGCAGATCAAGCTTAAAAATGTATCATATGTACTTTTTTTTTTGGTGAGCCAGTTGTCAAGTATTTACCACCATGCTCCTGTTTTGAGTCATCAACACATAGCATACATATATTTTAAATTTAATTGCTTGAAGGGATAGTTTTCAGTTATCTGTAAAATTCTCATATATGGAATATCTCATTCCCTGGTGATGCATAATAATATCAGGTATTACTCTACTTAGTACATAGAAACATTTATTCCAACATTCCATGCTATTGGAAATCTGAAAGCTTTGTCTTGTTGCCTGATCCTCCCACTTCATATATGGCTTTAAATAAGAATTTGGGGTTGGGGCAAGCCCTTCCTTAGGTTTTCATGTTCTTTACTGCATCATTGTTTTTTCTCCACAGCCTGAGCACACAAATGTTTGCTTCTGGTACATTCCACAAAGCCTCAGGGGCGTCCCGGACAGTGATGAGAGACGAGAAAAACTTCACAGGGTATGGAGTATATACAATCTATCATCTATCCTTCTGCATTTTCTCTGGCAGCCTAGAGTTAGCTTGTTCCCATATGATGGTTCTGCTCACCTTGACTGGAGATTTTTGAGTAACTCAGAGTTTTCTTCTTTAATTATCCTTGTCACGAGGGAACTTAACTTTTCTTTTAAGGTCAGCTCAACTCTAGCTTTCGCAAGGTATCAGTCTCAGTTTTCATGGGGGTCCCCCTTGGAACATAGCCAGGATTCATTGTGCAAAGTAGTCTGATGAACATTCCCAGATAATGGCAGAGTCTCAGGCCAGAGCTCTTCATAACTAATTGGCAATTACCCTGAAGCTGTCCAGTCATCTAGCTTCTGTGTATCAACTAGGAACATCCATTTAAAACAAAGTAGGGAATGAGCTAGTTGGTGCAGTGGACAGAGCACTAGGCTTGGAATCAGGAAGACTCATCTTCCTAAGTTCAAATGTGGCCTCATAAAACTTCCTAGCTGTGCAACCCTGGGCAAGTCACTTAACCTTGTTTGCCTCAGTTTCCACATCTGTAAAATGGGCTGGAGAAAGAAATAGTAAACCACTCCACTATCTTTGCCAAGAAAACCCAAATGGGGTCACGAAGAACTGAACATGACTGAAAAAAACCGAACAATAACAACAAAAGGGAATGAGGTGAAAGGTTTGATGGAAACTTGGCTCAGGGGTTGAACTTTCAGTGACTCATCAAACAAGACTTGTATATCTAGTTGAGAACATTGCTTAAACCTGTAAGTACAATGTCTCTTCTTTCTCATGATTCATCCCATTGGTCATAATTATTCTCCACAACTTGACTAGTGTATAAATGAATTCAATGCGAAGTTATACATGGTAGTTATATGAGATTCCAGGCCCTCTTAGGGAGGGAGGGGGGAGGGAGGGGAGAAAATCTGGAACTCAAAATTATGTAGAACCATGTGTGGTAAACTAAAAATAAATAAACAAATTTTAAAAAAAAACCTGTAAGTACAACTGCAGAGCAAACAATCCCATCCTCCATTCAGACAGTTTCTATGGTGGAGAAGGAAACAAATTCTGCTTTTAGTTCGATTGAATCTGCTCCTCAAGGTAATATTGTCCTGGTCCTGCTTTCTACATTTTCTAGTGGATTGTTTAGCTTATAACAGAGTAGAGTCTCTCAAGTTTTGAGGACTAGAGCAGTTGAAAGTGCGAAACCAGTAGTGAAGCAGTTACTTAAAATTTAAAAGGTAATGTCTAACGCTAAAATCCAGAGCTCAAATGAACCAAACGGTTTTGACCTTTACCTCAAAAATCTACTGAATCCTGGCAATGTCTCTCTCTCTTTCCCTATATCCGCCTCTCTTCCTCTTTCTTTACCTTCACCTGTTCCTCTCTGTCTCTCTCTTCCACGTGCATAAATGTGTATGTGTGTATGTATATAAATATATATATGTATGTGCATATACGTATATGTGTGTTTGCATATATGTATGTATTTGTCTGATCCTTCTTTTCCCTCTCTATCTCTTTCCCTCATTTTCTTCTATTCTTTTGATGTCTATATCTACTCCTTCCTTTCCCTCCATCTCTTTTTCTCACTCTCATTTTCCTCTATTTTTTCTGTGTCTGTCTCTCTCCAATTGCTCCGCCCTTCTCACTTTTTCTCTCTGTCTCTTCCTATCTCCTTCCTTTTCCCTTGCGTTTTTCTGTTTTTCACTTTTTTTTCTGCATTTAACAGACCACAACCTAAAACCAGAGGTATTTTTTTAGTATTTGTTGTGCTCAGTGAACAAAGTTTTATGTTCCCTGTTTTTAATTTAAATGGTAGGTGAGTTGAAGTATTTTTATTTATTTAAGAAAACATTTACCTCAAATTAAATTGCTTTTTCTGTGTAGTCATGAATTGATTTTTTTGCAGGTAAATGGCCCATGAGAATATTCTCACCCCTTGTCTACATGGTGTCATAACCTGTATTCAGTTCAGTGAAGCACTCTATTAAACCAACCATTGGCATTGAAAACAAAACAAAACAAAATCAGATGTTAAAACTAACTAGATATTTTGCTTCTGAGCTCACTATTTGGCATTAGATGGTCACAGCTTCAGAGTGCAAAGGCCTTGGAGGGCAGTAAAGTCAGGGTCTGTTAAACTTAAAATGCCATAGATTGGCTCTTTGAAGACTATGACTTTTAAGAATGTCCATGGGTCATACGTTCCTTGCGGTAAGTAAGGGAAGGGAAAGTCTGTCTCTAGTTCTGGATTCCTACAGTATTTAAACAGAGCGGATTATAAATGTCTGCAGTGTCACTGTTGGGACGAAGCAAACCCCAGTGGGACCATTGGTCTATGACCAGGGAAGGAACAAAATGTAGAAGAATATGACATAAGATGGAAAAAAACGGAGTGAGAGAGTAGAAGAAGGGGGTGAGAAGAAGGAAAAAGAGGAAAGGAATGAGGTCTCTATGGTGGAAAGTACAACTACAGTTCCACTGGCAAACCTTTCACGATAGTGAACTTCAATACACGTTCTTATTCTTTCCAAATTTGCCAACCAGGAATATAATTCAAAAGTATACTTAGACAATATAGATTGCCTATAATTCCAGGTAGGGAAATAGATATGACTGAAAAGATAGAACAATTTGGTGAGGTTGAAATATAATGTCATTCTTTTAAAATAAAAAGATTCATCTAACCTAAAATAGGACAACTAGGTGGCACAGTGGATAGACTGCCAGGCCTGAAGTCGAGCCTGAGTTCAAATCCAGGCTCAGACACTTACTAGCTGTGTTACTCTGGGCAGGTCACTTGCCCAGGATTGCCTCAGCTTCCTGATTCCAAGCCCAGTGCTCTATCCACTGTACCTGATGGCCCTGATGGCCTCTTAGATCTATTCTGGATCCAGCTCTATGGACCTATATAGCTGAATAATTCAGTGGACAGTATACTGTACTGGGTGGGGCATCAAGAAGATCTGAGTTCAAATCCTGCCTCTGACACTTACTAGCAGTGTAACCCTGAGCAAATTATTTAACTTTTCTGTGCTTCACTTTCCTCATCTGTTAAAAGGAGGCAAATGGACTCAATGGTCCCTAATGCCCCTTCCAGCACTAAATCTATAATCACTCAGCAGATCCTTTTTTTAAACCATATCTAAGTGACTAGATGTCCTGTCTCTTTCTTCTGAACTCGTGGTAAAAATGGATCCACTGAAGCATGATTTTTTAAAAACTGGCTTTTCTGGTGGTCAACAAAATCTTGGAACCTGAGCTGAAAGTGGCTGGAGATTATGGCAGTCAAACCACGTGCTTGAGACAGTAGATAGGACTTGGGCCAGTTTTCTTGAGACTTCTGAAATTTGGGGTTCTTTATGCAAAAATAAAAATACAGCTCAAATTAGATAGACACAGGCTTCTGCCACCACTGTGCTGACAGGGTAAAATCTTTGTCATCTGTCTCTCCCTCTCTCTCTCTGTCTCTGTCTCTCCCTCTCTCTCTCTCTCTGTCTCTCCATCTCTGTTTCTGTCTCTCTGTCTCTGTCTCTCTCTGTCTCTGTCTCTCTCTGTCTCTGTCTCTCTCTGTCTCTGTCTCTGTCTCTCTCACACACACACACATACACACACACACACACACACACACACACACACACACAAAATCTCCACCATCTAGCCTTCCCCCAATTGCTTGCACAAACTCCAAGAAACAAGGAAGACAGTACCATACCTAGAACAGGACAACTGGGGCTTTGCCCAGGACAGAATTAGAAGGCACTAACTGTACTTTCCAAGTTTTAGCAGGGTAGAAATATTAGAACTCAGTAAGAATAATTAAAGTGGAAGCTACCAAATAGTTGCACTCCACCCTTCACTGTCATCCTGCCTCAGTCTCCTAAGCAGTAACTTCATGCTGATGTTTGAGTTCTCTGTCTACACCCCAGTGGGACAGTGTTAACCCCATACAATACTGGGCATCTTTTATGCCATTTGTAATGAGTACAAAAATTTCATGTGGCATCTCTGTGAAGACTTCCCCGATATCGCTCTATTTCATCCCTCAAAAGCATATGACACAAGAATCCACTCCCTTCTTGTGTTTATCCAATCCCTGTCCTCACTTTGGAGTTAGGAAATAGGAATTAGCCAATCAATAAATATGTAGCATTATTTTATTGGTCAACTAATATTTAGATAGCACTTTAGGGTTTTCAAAGCATTTTACATGTAGTATCTCATTTGAGCTTCATCGTAACACTGTGAGGTTATCCTTATTTTGCAGATGAGGAAACTGAGGCTTAGAGAGGATGTTGTGACTTTCTGAGGGTCACACTAGGAAGAGCCTAAGGCAGGATTTGAACCTAGGTCTTCCTGACTCCAAATCCAGTGCTTTGTCTACCACACAACACTGCCAACCAATAAGAGTAGTGAGATGCTTTTTTTGGACATTGACACAGAAGAAGATTGACAGGGTGACTTTTGTCAAGCTCCAAATGGTTACAATTGTACATGGCTAGGTGGAACAAATTTTGGGTAGTATTTCAGAGCTATATTTAAATAACTGCTGTTAACTCTGGTGCATGAGCTTGGATAGATGCTCCTTTTCAGCAGATACTGTTGGAATTGATTCCAGTGATGTGCTGCCATGAGGTCCCCTTTTAAACTGAACGTCCCAGAACAGGATCTCTCATCCTATGGTAGAAAATAGAGACATCCAAAGAGCATGGGCCAGGTATATTAGCATATCACAGTCACCTGGCCCATGTTCTATGTACATCTATGGAAGTACAATACTTTGTAGTTCTCTTAGGATACTGTCCAAGGATTAGGCACCTATTAATATCTGTTCCAATATATTCTTTAAAGTTTTGAAAAAAAAATCTGTTTTTTCCCATCTGTTTATTGAAGCAAATTCTGACCTCTTAAGAGTTGCCATTGTTGAAAAATTCATCACCTGGCAGCCAACCTTTTGACAATGAGCTCTTTTAGTACTTAGTTTAGTTGGTCCTCAAACAAAGACATGCATAACCAGTCACCAGGCTCATTCAAAGCCCTTCTACTTTGGTAAAAACCTACTACAGTTCTTATTTCAGTGGCATAGCCTTGGAGAGTCTATGGTTAGTGCTTGACCAGGTGTGTGTTAGAGCCAACTTGTGAACTAACTTGTGAGAGCTCACTGTTAAATTTTCAGTGTGAACATTAAACCTTGGAAATTGGCAAATACTACACATCGGAGCCTGATTTATTGTTCTGTTGATTGTCTGGATTTAAAGTGATGAAGAAAATGTTAATAATGGAGATTAAACTTAAAAGTGTACTTTTTTTAAATTGAGAAGGTTGTTAAACCTTTACCAGGTTACCTCCTCTCCTGACACAATTTGGTGCCAGAAGGCCAGCAGAACTATATCCTCTGATATAGTTAATTAGACTATAGGCACATAGATATAGATATAGATATGTGTATATGTAAATGTATATATTTAATCCAAACTATGCTTTAATTGATGTAGGAAACTACCAATGTGGAAACTCCCTCTACTAATGAAGATTAACAACTCATTTTTTGCTTATAGTCTTAATTCTCTAAGTTGAACGAGACATTGAAAGGTTAAGGGATTTGTCTGTGGTCACATGTTTGCCTGTGTTTGTCAGAGGCTAGACTTAAATCCAAGCTTTCCTAATTCTATCCCTTATGGCACATTGCCTCTTCCATAGAACAACAGCCACTATAAAAATAGGAATTTTCAACATTATCCTTTTCTTTTTATTCTTGTCCATGTTTAAAAAAAATAGCAAAGGTATTTTAGCTAGGTTGCTCTTTCCAAACTCCCCACTACCCCCCAAATGTGTTGGACTATTTATTATTATTTATTGTTGTTATTATTAATAACAATAGCCGTTAGCATTTATACAGGGCGTTAAGGTTTTCAAAGTTGTGTATGTGTATATACTAACTCATTTGAAAAACATCCTTAAAGGAGGTCAAAGGAAGACACAGACAAGTAGGACTGCTCAGAAACTAACAAGCTGAATTTATTGTATGATTATTAAAAACAAAAGCTTTACTTATAAAGATTTTCCGTTTCATATATAATCCTCATTTTCTGGTCTTTGAATATGGAAATGTTTGTGTTTCTTGGAGAGAAAGGTAAGATCATAGATAGATTAACAGCTGGAAGGGACCTCAGACACTGATTTCATTTGACCCCCTTATTAGCCTGTCAAGTTACAAATAAGAAAAACCAAAAATGATCAAAATTTCAAAACAAACAAAAAAGAGATGTTCAAGTTGGCCTTATGTATTGTTTTGTGCTCTCTATCACAAGGTGGCACCGAAGATCAAAGCTCTGATGATGGAATCTGGTACAACTATGGTTGGATATCAGCCTCAGGGAGACAAAGCCAACTTCTTCCGGATGGTTATCTCAAATCCAGCAGCCACCAAGTCTGACATCGACTTCCTCATTGAGGAAATTGAAAGATTGGGGCAGGATCTGTAATAACAATTGCGCGAACCCTTTCTTGCTTTCATGAGATGTTTTCCAGAATTGGCTGCTTCACACACACCCAGTTCTACAGAACACACTTCATGGAAGTTTCTAAATGTCCCATTCTCCTACGGCACTCTAGAACAAATCCCTATAAGTTGCTGAAAACATATAGGCCATTTTACTGAGGGTGATAAAATATATTATTGTGACGTGTACTGCTAAACCTTATTTAAGCCTGTTTATTGTAGTTAGTGGGAAACTCATAGGTCTTAAAAGAAGTTGCAGATGAAAAACTCTTTACAGTATATATGTACAGTTATATATAACTATATATATGTGTATAGTGAGTAGGACCTTAGTAATAAGCAGCATGCTTTCCACTTTCAGACAGCCAATTCTTCCTTCAACAATCATTGAGGAGGGGGTAATGTGCTGCAAACCAGCTTGCCAAAAGAAAACAGGAAAGTTTTTATAAAACTGTAGTTCTGTAGATACAAAAGAAATTACTACTTAGCAGGACTCAATCTTACCCCCAGTTAGTCTCTCTTGCCTGACGTAATGAATTAGGAAAAGCCAGAGCTATACAACTAAGGAGGAGCAAGAGAGGCTTTGTCACAGGATGCTAACATTTACAGGGCATTGACAGCACTCGTATTCCTTCATCAAGTAGAAACAACTGAGCTTAGCACCTACTTAAGGAGAATAATTAGTCAAAATAGGAAGCTGTCAGATGACAGTAGCTCCCTCCCCCAGTTGGCCTGAATCCCAGGTGAACATCTTTCAAGCCACATTATGCTCCATTCCCAGGTGATGACCTCACCAAAAGCAGCTTCTAGGTGTCCTGGGGTGTCTCCTCCCAAGGGATCTTGTGTCTTGAGATCTAAGTTCTTCTCCAAGGGAGGTCTTCCTCCCACTCACCCCACCTGTCCCAGTAGAATTTGTCTTACTGCTTCCCCCAGGCACAGGCATCTTGTGCTGCTTTTCCTGAGCTCCAGAACTGCTAGTTATGGCTTTGGGAAAGTCACCATTTGCTGCCCAAATAGCCATACCCTCTCCATTAGTGTTATAGTAGGGGACAGTAGTAGCACAGTCCTTGTTAACAGGTATATTCTTGCAGTATTTTTAGAAATTACTTTGCGTAGATTGTGTATATTATTGTTAAATGACTTTGGGGGGAAAGGAACACGTGTAATGGTTTCAATAACTGTTCAATTGTAGGTATATGAAATATTTGCTTTATTTATATGCAGAGATTTACCATGTTAAGAGTTGTCTTGTATTTTCTTCCATTTGTAATGTATCTTATTTATATATTACTGAAGTAAGTTTGAAATAATGTTTATGGTATTTTAGTGTATTTGTGAGCCAAAGAGTAAAGAGTAAAATTTAGTAAATCTTGCATTTCTATTAGAGTGCCCTTAAAAATAATCATTTAAGGATCATTTTCCTGTCTAGAAAGGGAATTCCAATATTGTACATAGAGCTGAGTATATTGAAGCCCCTTTACTCCCATAGACTCTGCACCTTTGTTACTGTGTGGCTGTGTGTCCAGTTTTCTGAATGCTTTTCTAGTGACTCCTGGCTAACAACCAGGCCCTTGTACCTTTGTAGTAGATCTGGACCAAGCTCTGTGACTAGCTTAGCTAAATTCTACGGCAACATTTCTGAAGATCCTTATGGATTCTAGAGGAGTGCTGACCAGGCTCACTGCTGTTTTACAGAAAGAACATTTTAGAGTATACATGAGAAAATGAATAAATAAAAATGTTCTCCTTTGGAGAACTTGGACAGAGTGGTTTGCCAGTTCGTCTTTTTAATTGAGAGAGATGTTTCCAATTGCAGTCACCTGGGACACCTGCAGCTCATTCAGTTCCCATTAGCTGACTGACTGTGAGGCTAATTGCCTGCATTTCACCCTCACGATCAAGCTAAATCTCCATTCAGCATCAAACCAAAGTCCCAGAAACACCCAGGAGCTGCAAAATTTTATTGTGGCCAATCACTAACATTTGTTGATTTCAATGCCTTGGAAAGGTTTCGCCCTATTAACCCATTATTCATTTTGGAGTTTGAGGCTTCATTTCTTAGTGATTCTATGAAAGTTAGAAACACAAAATGAAACAATCTGTCCTGCCCAGCTTGGTTTGGGTGGTTCTAGTCGGCATGGGCAACTTCCTCCCAGGAAATAATGACATAACTGTGAAGGGGTCCAGAAAAATAATGAATATGGTTTTGCTTAGAAGGGCCTTAAAAACAGATTTTGAATTTGTCCTACTACAAAATTCCAAAGTTTTCTGGATATGTGCATGCAGCACCTCTAGGTAAACAATTCCCTTTTGTAACAGGGACAGTGGTACATTGGTACAGTGGACAAGGCACTGGATATGTAATCATGAAGACCTGGGTTCAAATCCTGCCTCACACTTTAGCTTTGTGACTAGATGTCATTTGACCTCTCCATTTCTTCATCTGCAAAATGAGGGATTCAGACCTAATGGCCTCTAGGGTCTCTTACACCCCTAATTCTGTGACCCCGTGAAACATTTGCATGCAGTTCACCAAGCAGAGGAATGGAATTTCATGAGACTAAAAACAATCTAAAGGCAAAGATGAATGTTCAGCTAAAGATGTTTTCCCCAAATCTTAGCCAGAATCCATAAATGGTTTTGGTGTGATGGAAGGAACACAGAACTATAACTTGGGAGACCAGAGTCCAAATTTTGATCCTACCATTTAACAGATTTGGTACAGTGGAAAGAGCTCTAGATTCGGGTGTTGAGGACTTGGATCCAAATTCTGTTCCTTTCAGTTAGGATCTGTGTGACTTTGGGTCTCAATCTTTTCATCTATAAAATAAAAGAATTGGATTGGATGGTCTCTTGGGTAGGTGCCTTCTAGCTAAAAATTACTTTGATTCTAGAATTGGCATCTGTTGATTTTTAAATATAATAGCAATTACATGATTGGGCAGCGAAGTGGTGCAATGTATAGAGTGCAGGGTCTGGAGACAGGAAGACTCATCTTCCTGAGTTCAAATCTGGCCTCAGACACTTACTGGCTACGTGTCCCTGGGTAAGTCATTTAACCCTGTTTGCCTTATCTTCCTCATCTGTAAAATGAGCTAGAGGAGGAAATGGAGAACTACTCCAATATCTTTGCCAAGAAAATCACAAATGTGGTCACAAAGAGTTGGAATGACTGAACAACATTAGGTGATACAGTTGGTCTAGAAGGGAAGGTATTGTTCAAGGTGGTACTTGTGGTACCTTCTGGCCTCAGCACTTAGTAAAGACTGAGAGTCCATTCTGGAGTAAGCCTCTAGGATTAATTCTGTACTCCAAGGCTTAAAGTTCAAGTTCAGGCCCCAGTGGACAGCTATGTTTATTTGGGAGAAGAAAGCCAGTTGATTCCCAATCCTGAACATTTAGGTTTTGAAGTTTTCCCCTTTGAAAGGAGCTGCCTGCCATCTATCTCAATTGTACTTCTCCCAGGAGAATATTTCCTGGCAACTTATCTAAGATGAATATAAGGTTCACTCCTCGGTATTCTATTGCTTCCGTAGTCTAAGTTGTGGTGCAGTATATATGATCTAGGTTTTCTGGTCCCTAAATCCAACTTTCATTGGGTACACAAGTAGTCTTTCTTTCCTTCCCAAACTGACTCTTTTCCCCCTTTCCCCCTGTAGAGCCATTGTTTTGAAGTCCGGTGATTTTTCAGTCAGGAGAGAATCCCCATTGCTCACTAACCCAATTCATGAGTTTGGGAAAGTATAACTATTAAAGAAAGCTGAAAATGTCCAGTGTTTGTGCCATTAGCCCGATATTTCTGACAGATAGGCATAGAGAATGTTAGATACCTGAGGGAAGCTCAGAATTTTAGAATAATTTATTTGGGGCAAAACAGGAAATTATTCAAGAAACAGACTGTTCTGACTTGTTAGAAAACTTATTAGAATGATGATAATAAGCAACAAAGTTTTAATTTTTATATAAAATGTTTTAAGTGCCTCTAAAATGGTTCTCTACAAACCCTTTAGGGATACTCTTCAGAAAAAAAGGGTAGCTCATCATCTTTGCAAGAAGACATTAATGGCCCCAATTCCTTCTTTTCTTTCTCCTTTCCCTCCCCCTCCTCTTAACAGAATGAATGTAATGGGTAACTGGTGGGGAGCAGAGCGGGGAGGAGGAGTGGAAAGAGAAGAAACTAACTAAAAGTAGACAGGGAAAAAAGGAGGAGAACCCAAAAGTGAATATGAGGGACCCTAGAAAGCTTGGCTCACTTTACAATTTTTCTATGGGCTTATTCTATAGTTGAATCTCTAGTAATTAAGCAATCTCCTTAGAGTCCAGCTGAATACTCATAGATCCAGAATTTGGCTATGAATCTCAAAATCATTGGGAATTCCAGGAACAGGGCTATATGTGAGAGGGGCTACAATGAGCACAAGGTGACTAGGAGTTTGCCCAAGGGTGACAACACTGATGGGGCACACTTCCATCTGGTGGTGGTCCTCTGGTTCAGCAGTAATGTTAGCACCTTACAATGGTAGAAATAGTGATGAATTTGGGCTCATAGAAGCTGAGTTCAAATCCCAGCTCTGTCATTTACTATATGTGGGTCTTAGAGCAAGTCACCAAATCAGTCTGGGTTTCAGTTTCTTCATCTGTTAAATAAGGCGGGTAAACTAAATGATCTCTAATATGTCTTCTTGCTCTAGAAGATACTATGATGGGAGGCTTTTCTGCACTCCATGTAAGTTTTCTGTGGCCTAGTTCTGCCTGTCTCCCTCCCCTGGTGGCCTTCCCAGTAGCAGTTTCTTGGGGGTCTTCATGTCCCTGCCATGGGGTATTGTGTCCCGAAGTCTGAAGTTTCTCCTTGGTGATTGTCTTCCCACTGTCCCCTCCCCATTCCTATTTCCTCCAAGTACCAAGAGAATGTCTAGTTCAGTTTCATATGTGAAAAGAGCCCAAGAAATAAATTGCCCTATTACTCTGCTCACTATCACCGCAACTTTCCAGTCCAAAATGATCCTCCTTTATATATGTGTTGTCTTCTCATATTAGAATATAAGCACCTTGAGGGCAGGAACTTTCTTTCTTTTAATATCTGCATACCTGACTTAGCACAATACCTGGCATATAGCAAGTGATTAATAAATCTTTTTTGTTTATTTTGAATCTCTCTATAAAAAGGTATACAATAATTAAAGGGGAACCTCTGAAGTCTTCTTCCTATTCAATGTATGCTAAGGAACCACTGATTTTTTTTAGACAGAAAATACTTTGGGTTCTTTGGATGTGGTTTTGCCTTTTAATGTTATAACCTCTATCATTATTATTATGGGAAGTAAGTTGCCATAATCTCTTATTTCCAGGCTGCATCATAATGACCTCTAGACAAAGCCAAAAAGTCCATATATAATTCCCGTAAGAAAATCATGCTTTGACAGTGTTAGAGAGATTCTCTTCTTATTCCTTTCTTCTCCCCAGGGAAACCCTGAGAACAGAACAAACTAAAAAAAATCCTCACTGTCTTGGTTCTGAGTCCTTAGGGATAAACAGATATAAGGATAAAGTACAAGATGAGGGAGTTATTTGAGGAAATTCAGATGTCTAATACTCTTGGGCAGGGAAGCTCCATTACAGCTCCATTACAGCCAATACCAGACAGAACTAGTTAGACAGTAGTTCCTAACTCAAAAGGGAAGAATAGCCTGGCTTCCTTGCCCAATATTTGCACTGGTTCAGAGGCGAACCTTTTCTAGTTTCCCCAGAGAGAAAGTGAAATGTTCTTCTGGGAAAGAGAAAGAGAAAGGTAATTTCTTTTACTTTAACTATAAAAGTTATTTTAAGTGCCTCCCCCAAACCACAGTACTTCCTCTTTGTGCTTTAACCTGTCCTAGACTAACCCAGTAAGCCTCCTAAACTGAACCGTTTCCCCTGAATCAATGGACTCAGCCTAGGAGTAAATTTTTTGTTGTTGTTTTTCAGTCATGTCCTATTCTTTGTGACCCTATGGATCAGGTCTTTCTGCCCCCACTATCTCTTGAAATCTACCCAAGTTGATGTCTAATGTTTCTATGATACCATCTATCCATTTCATCCTCTGCCATCCTCTTTTCCTTTTGCCTTCAATCTTTCCCAACAACGGGGTCTTTTCCAATGAGTCCTGTCTTCTCATTATGTGGCCAAAATATTTAAGTTTCAGCTTAAATAAAAGTATTTGAAGTATTTGACTTTCTAGTGAATAGCCTTAATTAATTTCTTTAAGTATTGACTGATTTGACCTCCTTCCTATCCAAAGCACTTTCGAAAGTTTTCTCCAGCACCACAATTCAAAAGCATCAATTCTGTGGTGCTCAACTTTCCTTATAGTCCAACTTTCAAAACCATGCATTGCTACTGGAAAAACCACAGCTTAACAAGCAGCTAAAGTCTGTGAGTCTCTCAAATCTACTATGGCTCCTCCTCTCCCAACCCTATCAGCTGAGAAACTTGTCTCATATTTCACAAAAAAAAATGAGTCTATTCCCCAAGATCTCCTTCTTCTCTTCTCCTCACCTCAAATCACCCAGATGCCTTCTGCAACTATTTCTTTCTTCGTCTCTTTCTCACATGAAGAAGCCACTCTGTTCCTTACCAAGGCAAGCCCTCCCATATGTACCAATGATCTCATTCTATCCCATCTTCTCCAACAAATCGCCTCTGTCATTCCCATTCTCTCACTAATTTTCAATCTCTCCCTATCTACTGGCTGCTTTCCTATTGCCTGCAAACATGCCCATATTTCCCCCATCCTCAAAAAATTCTCCCTTGATCTGTCCATTCCTGCTAACAATCATCATATATCTTTCCTCCCTTTTATAGCTAAATTTCTTGAGAAGGCCATTTATAACCAATGCTTCAAAGTGCTTACACTTCCTTGCCTTTCACTCTGTTAACCCTCTGTAGTCTGGCTTTTAACCTCATCATTCAACTGAAACTGATCTCTCCAAATTTACCTATGACTTTTAATTACCAAATCTAATGGCCTTTTTCCCAATTTGCATTCTTGACCTCTCTGTAGCCTTTGACGTTGTTAATTACCCTCTTCTCCTTCACATTCTCTTTTCTTTACGTTTTGATGATACCATACTGGTTCTCCTCCTGCCTACGTGACCACTCCTTCTCAGTCTCCTTTTCTGGATCTTCATCCAGATTGGGCATTATCCAAGACTGTCTTGGGCTCTTTTCTCTTTTCCACCTATGCTATTTCACTTGATGATCTCATCAGCTCACATGGATTCACTTATCATTTCTATGCTGTGGAGCCTAAAATATATTATCCATCCTTAACCTCTCTCAACCTCCAGTCTCATATCTCCAACTACCTATTAGATATCTTGTACTAAATATCCTGTAAACATCTCAACATGTACAAAACTGAACTATTATCTTCCCCCTGCCCAATTTCTCCTCCTACTTCTTCTCAATTTCCCTATGGTGAGGACATAACATCCTCCCAGTCACCCAGACACACAACCTAGGAATCACCCTCACCTTCTCATTCTCTCTCATCACCATATCAATTTGTTATTAAATCCTATCATTTCTACTTTTTCAACATCTCTTGTATACACCTCCTTCTCTTTTCTGACATGGCCACCACCATGGAGCCAGGCCCTCATCACCTCATGCCTGGCCTATGGCAATAGTCTTCTGTTTGGTCTCCCTGTCTCTTTCACTCTCCTGTCCAGTCTATCCACTACTCAGCTTTCAAGTGATCTTCCTAAAATTCAGGTCTGACCATGTCACTCTCCTTCTCAATGAACTCCAGTAACTCATTATAATCTCCAAGTTCAAATATAAAAACCTCTGTTGGGCTCTTAAAACCCTTTGTCACCTGGCCTTTCCTACCTTCCAGTCTTTTTACACCTTACTGCCTTCCACAAACTCTATGATGCAATGACTGTAGCCTCCCTTGCTGTTCCTTGTATATGCCATTCCATCTACTAACTGTATTTTCACTGGTTGTCTTCCATGCATAGACTTTTCTCCTCCATATCTCTACCTTCTGGTTTCCCTGGCTTCCTTCAAGTCCCAGCTAAAATCTCACCTTCTGCAAGAAGCCTGTCCAGACACAGGTAGGTGAGGGAAGGCAGGATATCAGGCAACTGCTAGTGGTTCAATGTAAATGAAACATAGAGTGTACAAAGGGAGATGATGTAAAATCAGGCTAGAAAGATTAGTGAGAACCTGATTGCAGTAGGCTTAAACACAAAAGGAGAAATTGTTGTCTTTTATTTTGGAACGCAAAACAAGACAAAACATTGCATTGCCTGGCAACATGATATGGCAAAGAGACATGGAGCAACAGTATAATCCATTAAGAATTTAAAATGAATAACACCCAAAAGTCAATAAAGGAATGGCACATGGTAGGTGAAAGCAGGGTACAATTCATAACAACTCTAAATTATAAATAAAGGATTATTCAAAAAAATGTCGGATTGAAAACGATGGACTGGTCACATGGTAAGAGTAGTGAGAAGTAAGTGACAAAAAGCATAAGTGCCCCATTAGCATCCTTACAACATCAGGAAAAGTTTAGGAAGGACTCCAGCATGGACTCCCTGTGGTGAACATATGGGAAGACATAGAAAAGAGTGACCATGGAGGAGTGGTTGTGGATGAGTTGGGATTTATATCATGAGAGGGAACATGAACAGCTATAAGACCACAGATCCATTTCTGTTTTTGAGACTCTTGCAATTGGCAGCCATTGAAGATCTTTGAGCAGCAAAGTACATGTGATCAGACCTAAAGTATTATATAACCTGAATAACAATTCAAAGGACATATTAAAGAAAGGGAGGCCTAAAATAAAGGAAAATAGAAGACTATTACAATTGTGTAAGCAAGAGATAATAAGGGTCTAAACTAGGATTATGACCTTGGGAGTAAAAAGGAGAAGTGTGAAGAAAGAAAGCCAAACCAAGTGAAATCAGCAGATTTTGGGTCAAATACAATGACGAATGTTGGTTCTAAATTATTGATGTTAAAAAAAAACTTCCTTCTTCTCTGCTAAGAAAGGACAAACTACAAGTGGAGGATATTACATATTCTATCAGTTACAAATGCTAAATCAGATGGTTTTACTTCATCTTCTCTGTAAGAGAAAGTAACATTATGGGCTGAGTGTCAAAATGTGATTGTTGTGTGAAAACAAAATATATCAATAAAACATTTAAAAAGAAAGGATGGAAAAACATGCAAGCTATTGCAGAAGTAGAATCCATAGTAGTTGGCAATTGATCAGCTATAAGAGATGAGAGGGAAGAATGTAAAAAGCTTCAATGATGCTAATACAGTAGAATCTCTTCTTTGATACATGGAGTTTCTTGCCCATGTATCAATGCCAACAAAAAACTTTCCATGCAACTTCACTTGCCCACTTCAGAAACTTCATACCAGTCAAGCTTTCATGGATCATTCCTGGAACAGGGCTTATCCATCTTAGAATCCTTTGTTTCCTTCCAAAACTCTTCTCAAGCTCCTGAAAAGACTTACATGAACTGATGTGGAGTGAAGTGAGCAGAACCAGGAGAACCTCATACGCAGTAACAGCAACATTGTGTAATGACCAACTATGATAAACTTAGCTCTTCTCAGCAATACGATGATCTAGGACAATTCCAAAAGACTCATGATGGAAAATGGTATCCACACCCAGAGAAAGAACTATGGAGTCTGAATGCAGATTGAAGCATACCATTTTCTCTCTTTTTATTTCTTGTGGTTTTCCCTTTTATTCTGATTCTTCCTTCACAACCTAATGTGGAAATATGTTTAATATGATTGTAATGTATAACTATATCAGATTGCATGAGGTCTTGGGAAGGGAGAAGGGAAGGGAGGGGGAAAATTTGGAACTCAAAATCTTATAAAAGTGAATGTTGCAAACTAAAAATAAATAAATATGAAATGCTTGATTAAAGAAAACTCTACTGAAGTGATACCAACATAAAGCCTTTCTTGATCTCCTCAGGTGCTAGTTCCCCTCTCAACAACGGTAAAAAAATGTATTTTGTACATACTTCTGGCAGGGGATGGGGAACTGAGGGAGATAAGGAGAAAAAGAGAGAGAAGAGGGGAATGCAGTAGCAGTAGCAGCAAAAACAAAAAACAATTTCACCCTTCAACTAATGAAAAAAGAGGACAATAACGTCTGAAAATCCCAACACCTTCTATCTAAGCGGCTCCAGAAAATTTCTCAGAATAAACTTAATGTTGCTACAGGTGTCATCATCATCAGAATCTGAAGGAAAATAATATTTCAACTACTATGGACAATATAAAAGGTGAGCTTCCATTTCAGCACCATGGACAGATAAGTGACAAAATGGTCACAGACAGACAATTGGGACTGGGAATCCAAGATCTCTATCAACTTAGTTGGGGTGAAAAATCTCTAATATTCCTTCACCCACCTCTACTGAAAATTTTGTGAATTACCTAAAGAATGATACCAAAATGCCATATATTTTTTGGCTTCACCAGTAGGTTTTAATTACTAAATTGCTGTCACTGAAAAGTGAAGAGACAAATAAGAAAGCCCTTGCCCAAGTTTTTATTTACTTTGCTCCTTGCTAGTACTTTAAACAGATGGTATCAATTCAAATGAAAATGAGGTATATAATGAATTTTATTAAGATTAACTTTCAATTGGGGTTTTGCTTTATTGTGCGTACCACAAATAACTATGTAAATACCCTGTAAACAGAATGTATATGTGATACAATCCATAGTTATTCATGCTCTACCAATTATATTGTAATTATGACCAAAGTTGCCATATAGTCTTAATAATAATTATATGCTATTTGCAATATTCAAAATGGGAGGGGCATCTCAAAAGGTGCAAGTAACTATTCAACTGTTTTTAGATGGTATAGTAATGACTGTTATTGCTGGGTAGTCAAATGAATTTTTTTAATGCCCTAAAGATTAGTTGGTAATTATACTTGATTTTGCCCTTAAGAAGAAAAAAGACCCAGCATAACAGATAACAGCCTAACTATATAATTGTTCTATGTCTATACAGTAGGCTAATATAATCTAGGGGGAAAATTAGCATAAACATTCATTGATTTTTATTTTCCTAATGGGACACCTGCCTATATAGGTCTACCTAATTAGATAGATAGATAGATAGACAGATAGATACTTGATTTCAAGCCTGACATTAAAAGAACCATAAATGAAATTAAAAGGCCCATTTCCTGGCTTTTCCTTTACTACTTTAAGCATTTAAGACCTATCTAGCTCTCAGAAATCCAACACTCAGTCTCAGCTCCTGTGCTGGATGGCAGTCATATTATTTATACTAAGTCCACTAACTATCCAGATGATTATCTCATACCCATGCGCTAAGCATCTGCTTTTCTATGTAGTTACTTTTTACCATTGGGGGAAGGGCTCCTGCAGTCCCTTCCCAGTCATATCATTTCCCTCCTGTTACAAGTTCCTCATGCTTTGATTCCTGCCATATTTTGTTATACCTTTTGCAAGATGGTCCCAAGAGATCTCATGTGGACACTGCCAGTATTTTTCCATTCAGCCCTCCTAGAGATATAAACCCTTTTCTGCCCTGAAGGGCATTGAGTCACTAGCTAGTGTGATGTCAGTACAAATGTCTGCTCACACAATACAAATGTCTGCTCATACAATACAAATGCCTGCTCCCTTTTATTTTATTAATGGGACTCATCATGCCATTGGTAATTGAGAATCTGGGGTTCAGGATGCATGTGACTGACTGGACTGCTGATTAAGGATCTGCTGTGGCTGAATCTGCTAGTGAAAGAGGCTGCTGCACGATACTTGCTCCTGTGTATCCTTTCAATAAACCTCACTTTTCTACAAAAGTCTGAGTCTCCCACATAGTTATTTCTTGTACTTCTTAATTCAAACCCAAAGACTGACTTCTCCATCAGTCTAATGCACCTCCTCTTCCTACTGCTCCCTAACTTCCATATTTTTCCTTAAAACTCAAGTTCCTTAGGTATAATGTCTAAACCTCTGTTTCCCTTCAACTATTTCTCCCTTAGACTAGTATTTCTTACCATGTCCTTCAACAAGGCCTTCATTTTCTCTGGATGAAATTCATTCAGACATTTCTCATATATACATTATTAAAATGCAATAATTTCCTCCAAAGATACTTCCAGACCTCAAATTATATTATTAACCAATTAGCAAAATTATTTGGTACTGATTGAAAAATATAAAAATAGATCAATGGGACAGAGTAGTCAAGGAAAAATCAGAAATAACTGAAATCAATAATTCAGTGTTCAATAAGTCTGAAAATGTAAAATACCTGAAAAAATAATCCCTTTATAGAGGAGTTACTGGGAATACTGGAAAACAGTCTGGCAGAATTGAGTTTAAACCAAAATCCTACACCATATACAACAATGAACTCAAAACTGATAGGTGATGAAAAATCACACCATTAAAAAAAATTATAAAACAATCAGAGAAAATATCTAGAAGATGAATTCTTAACCAGACAAGGGATAAAGATAATCACAAAGGACAAAACAGATCATTTTCAGTACATAAACTTGGTCAGTTTTTGCATGAACAAAATTAACATAACTAAATTAAAAAAGGAAAGCAGCCTGGGGAAAATCTTTGTATCAAATATCTCTAAGACATCCAAGATATCATTAACAGAAATATTTAAGACCAAAAGCTATTCTAGATAAGTTGTCAAAGCATTTAAACAGTTTTCAAAAGAAAAAAAATCACAAATTTTTTTTGAGACTAGTCCTCCCTATCTCACCCAGGCTGAAAGTATAACAACTATTTATAGACTGAGTGCCTCTGCTGATAGCTACAGAAGCCTTGACCTGATCAGCATTCCCAAGCTCAAACAAGCCACTAGTCTCAGCCTGCCCACTAGCAGGTTTCACAGATATATGCCATCATATATGGCAGAACTTCAAATAATTAATACCCATAAGAAAGAATGTTCCAAATGACTGATAACAAGTGAAATGTACATTAAAACAACTCTGAGATTTCTCCTCATTCTGAAAAATGGCAAAAATGACAAAAATAGGAACGCTAAATTGTGGGAAGGCAAGCACACACATGCACTGCAGGTAGAGCTGTGAATTGGTCCATCTATTCTAGAAAAAAAAATTGAAAAAAATAAATTTGCTAAAATGTCCACAGAACTCCTACTGTTAGCATATATGTCCAGGAAGCCAAAGACTGGTATAAAACACTTATGTATATAAAATATTTATTGCCCCACTTTCTGTATAAGAAAAGAACTCAAAACATTGTAAGATGCCCATCCATTGGCTAATGGCTAAATAAGTTGTGGTATATCGATGTCATAGAATACTACTGGGCTATAAGAAATGAATATGAAGAATACAAAGAAGTATGGGAAAAACATGTAAGCTGATTCAAAGTGAAGCAGGCAGAATTAGGAAAACAATATACCTAATAACTTCAACATGTAAATGGGAAGAAAAACAAAAACACCCTTCCTGAAAATTAACAAAAATTTAAAATGACTATTTGGCCCCAAAGAAGGAACAAGAAAGGGTACCTTCCCCTTCCCCACCCTGTTCTCCCCACCCCCGGCCATCTTTGCACAGGTTGGGGAACAGGGGTATGGAAGTCTGCGTATATTGTGAGACTTTTTTCATATGTCAGTTAGGTTTTTCTGAATGGGTTTTTTTTCTCTTTATCATTCTTTTAAAATATATATATATATATATATACATATATATATATATGTATATATATATATATGTAAGAGGGACAGCTAGGTGGTGTAGTGAATAGAGCATGGGCCCTGCAGTCAGGAGGACCTGGGTTCAAATGCAGCCTGAGACACTTGACACTTACTAGCTGTGTGACCTCCTCCGTTGGAGGAGGAAAGGGAAGCACACACTGAGAAATGTGGGTTGCATGAAAACAAAAAATAATTCAAAATTATTTTAATAATAATAATTTCATCATATATTTCTGGTTCAGGAAAAGAAGATTAGGATCAGTCCTGGGAAAAAAATGAGAAACAAGCAAAATTTGTTGAACGTGGACTTATAGTAAATATATGAGAAGACTGTTTTAGCAAGAGGTCTAATTTAGCCTCAAAGATACCTAAAATAGGAATTCTTCCATTATCAGAGTGACAAATATGGAAAAAAGTTGCTTAAAGGCTTATTAAGATTAATTTCCAGAGCAACTGATCAGAAGGCTTTTACTTGGGTATTCTTTGCCCCTCCTCTATTTGAACTCCCAGGCCTCCTTTTTTTTTTATCAAAACCTACTCTCAAATTATACTATAATGTTAATTTCCACATCTATCAACTCAGTTATCTTCCTCAGGCCTGTTCATGTATTTATTCTTAGCTCTAACTGTGGAATTAAATGCTTTTGCCCATAGTTAAAGGTATTTCATGCATCATTCAGGAGGTGGAGGTAAGGAGCACCATGTGAGCCCAGATTATAGTAACTAATTATTCTCTTACTATTGAGGTGACAGGTTCAAGTTGAACAGGCCACAGTTTCTTCCTTCTCTGATTTTTTAAAAGGAAGTCCTTGTCTGAAAATAGCCACATTGGTAATGTTATGAATTAATTTTTACTGTCCTCGCTTTCCCAAATAGCTATTTCAAACTGTTATAAGTTTGCCAACAACCTTTTCCAGACCTGTCTATCTGATAACATAGAGTTCTTGTTTCCAATAACTATAAGGTCTCTATTAGACAGTTTGAACAAAACAAAACAAAACAGCTTCCTTGTTTTTTATTCAACTGATTAACTCCAACTGTTTTATTACAAAGCTTTTTAACTTAATAGTCTAAAAAGCATCCCATAAAATGCTTAATGAGTCCTTTCTTGGGGCCTTAAAAATTGTCAGGGTCTAATATACTTCAAAATTTGAAAAGGGGAAGTTCTCATCCCCTCCTAGAGGAGCAGAGAAATTTTTATTGTCATTGGATAAGAATTCCACATGCAAAAAAAATCAGTGTCTATGGGAAAAAAAATAGAAAAACAAAATAGAGAGTATAACTGGTGGGGAGGGGGTGTTAGTAAATGTTTAACAACCAGATCTATAAAAATGCAAGACTACATTAAGTTTAATCTGAATTATTAACATTTTCTCTATCATTTTCTTAAGTCTAGACAATTAACAAAATAATATATCAAGCCCCAATTTGTAACATTTGCCAATGTCAGAGCTGTAAATGCTCATGCTGAAAATTTTACAATTGGCTCTTGCTAGCCAATGTGAGCTAGTTGCAGAGCACCCCTATTATAATTCAATGCATCAATGAGATACTGTTTGTAAAGATCAAATTATATAATATTTGTAAAGTACTTAGCATAATTCTTGGCACATAGTAAGTGCTTAATAAATATTTTCTTCCTTATTTCCATAAATGAAGAGCTTTCTGAAGTTGGGGAGCAGGTAAGACTACAAATTCTACTCCCATCTTATTGAATGACCTTGCATATGTCATCTAACTTCTCTCAACTATGATATAAGGATTAAGTGGACAAATTAAATTAACATGAGTTCTTCAAATATGCTACTATGCAAATATATTTTAAGATGATTTTCTCCAATTACATGTTAAATAATTTTTTAACATTTTAAAGTTTTGCGTTCCAAATTCTGTCCCTCCCTCTCCTCCCCCCTCCCTGAGACAGTAAGCAACCTGACATAGATTGTACATGTTCAATCATGTAAAACATTTACATATTATTCATTTTGAACAAGAAGATATGAAGGAAGGAAGGAAGGAAGGAAGGAAGGAAGGAAGGAAGGAAGAAGAAAGAAAGAAAGAAAGAAAGAAAGAAAGAAAGAAAGAAAGAAAGAAAGAAAGAAAGAAAGAAAGAAAGAAAGAAAAAGAAAAATAGTATGTTTCAGTTTGAATATAAGTTCTTTCTCTGGAGGTGGACAGCATGTTTCATCATTAATCTTTTTGGATTGTCTTGGATCATTTATACAAATAAATATTAAATTAATGTCAATGTGGGGGAGATACACATAGGAAAGTGGATAGAGAAGCATGAGTTAATTGAATAGATTAGATTGGATTGAAAAGCAGTGCTTATGCCTGGTGAAAACAGATAGAAAAGCCCCAGGTGTGGGAAAAAGCCCCCAGACTTCTGGATAAGGTTGGTTTTATGTGTATGCAGAGTAGATAACCACAACCTGAAGAGAATTCAAAGCCTTCCTTGCCCCCACCCCAGCAAAAATACCCATATCACCAGCTCAAAATTCCTTCCACTACTTATTTAAGGGGAGATAATTTCTCCAGCCAACCTTATTAAAATACAAGGAGTTACTTGGGAGGAGTAACACTCTCTCTCACCAGTAGCCATCAGGTCATGAGCTCAGGCAAGTTTGTCTGAGATCACTAACTGCCTACCAGAGTCTCTTCAGGATCTAGGTCAAACACTCTCACTACACTTCAGTTAAGCAGACAACACTGTGCCTTCCCCCAACATGCACTGTTCTCTAACCTCTCTATGCCTAGAATCCAGCTCTTCCCTTTGTCTGGAATACTCTCCTACCCTATCTTCACTTCTTGAATTCCTACACAACCTTTAAAGCCCAACTCAAAAGTCACTTTCTTCAGGAAGCCTTCCTGGACAATCCCAGTTGATGATAATCTTCCCCCCTATGATCTCACATGCTACTTTGTTTGTAAGTATCAACTGCTTTTATTATGTAGTATTGTACATTATATAAATCTGTGTTAGTGTCTCATCCTCCTACTAGATTGTAGGTTCCTTGAAGGCAGAACCATAGCTTATCTATGTGATGTATTTTCCCCCAGTGCCTGATATGGCACCCTGCACACAGCAAGTGTTTAATAAAGGCCATTTAAATTTCTCCTTTTTATTATTATAAATTGATAAATGTTAAAAACAGATGTTCAAAAACAAAAAAAAAAAGTTTTTACATGCAACTAGAAAATAAGATACACAGGCAATGGGACATAGAAATTTATCTTGCCCTACAAGAAAGGAAGAGAAAAGGGGATGGGAGGGGAGTGAGGTGACAGAAGGGAGGGCTGACTGGGGAACAGGGCAACCAGAATATACGCCATCTTCGAGTGGGGGAGGAGGGTAGAAATGGGGAGAAAATTTGTAATTCAAACTCTTGTGAAAATCAATGCTGAAAACTAAATATGTTAAATAAATAAATTTAAAATTAAAATAAAAAAAATAAAATGAATTGATAAATGTCACCAAAATATTTCCCTATGAAAAGAAAAGAAAAGAAAGACTGCATATGAAACTACGAATCTCTACTACATTCAACTTATGATTTAACATGCCTGGCTGCTTCCCCTTATAAATTTCTATCTTCTGTTCATTTTTTAATGGTTCATTGACACTTTTTTCTCTTCCTTTTTTAGTATCATTATTACTACCAATTTTTCCCCCTCCCAACCATCCCCACCCAAAAAAAGCCCTCCCTTATAAAAACGAGTGTAGTCAAACAAAATGAATCCTGACATTAGTTGTATCTTATTCTGCAGCTCTAGTCCACCATATCTTTGCCAAGAGGTGAGAACCATAGCTCGTCATCAGTATTATGGAGTCATGATTGATTATGCATAGTTATCAATGCACTCTCCCTCTTCAAACTAACTCGTATTCATTTGTCAAAGTCCATGCTGTATTCCTCCAGTTAATGTCAGGGATTACTTTGTTTTGTATTCCCAACACCTAAGAAGCACATGACATGGTAGAGAAGTGCCAAACACACCACTCCTGAGTGTGGACCAAGACAGATGAAAATTTAGTACCTATCTGACTTTAATATATTGATATATTGATTAAAAAATAAATGTGTAAAAATGTGTGGTTTTTTAAATTAATATGTGGCACACAGGGATCCTTATGTATGGTCTAGTGGTCCCCATTTCTATTTTAGTTTGGCACCATTGGAGTAGTAGATTGAGAGCCACCCTTGAAATCAGGAAGAGTTGGATTCAAATTAGCATTGGGACAGTAAAAAGAATGCTGGAGGAGAGGGCTAGGGACTATCCTATTGGCATAGAGATCCCTCTGTAGAATTCTTATCTAAAAGAGGAAAGATTCTGAGGTACAAAGCCTCTAAGTATAATGATTTATTTACAAAGCTAGCATTTGCAATCCAATCAAGTCTATAGAATTCTCAGAGGTCAGCGACAAATGAGTGATCTACAGATCCTATTTTTATAACATTTACTTCTCTCAGGCTTTCCTAATCCAAATTAGAGTTATTTGGAATGTTTGGTGGGTCAAGGAGTCAGGTAGTCATTATTAAATCTGCTCTTCTATTGAATTAGGGCCTGTGTCTATCATCCTGACTGTCAGAGATTGCCTTGGTAATCTTTGTCCTGCAGCTATAGCATTTTGCAATTATAAGTGTGAAACAGTAAGGCAATAATAATAATGTAGATGTAATTGTCAAAATGCCTATGTAGTTCTGTATCACAAAGTATACAAGACTCTCCACATAGAAGTTAGAAGTAAACCATTTATGCATACACCAGAGAACCATATCCCATAACCAAATGCTCAGCTCCCACAGCCAGTCAGTCCACTTCATCATAACAGCAAGGAACCTAAAACATTCAATACAGAATATCACAACATGGAGCCTGGCCATCCCAAAACCTCTCTGACCCCCTGCTGGGGTCTTCCCCAAAACAAACTCACAGTACAGCTAAGTCAGCCTGTTCAGTTCTAACAATCACAAGGGCAGTCATTAGCAGCCATTAGTAGCCCTAATATCTCTCTCTCAGCATTTTCTGTGACATAACTTCCTTTTCCTGTCAGAAAGCTCCTCCTACCACATGTGTCTTAGGCTTCCTGTGACAAAAGCAGGTCACATGGCCTATTAATGGGTGGGAAAGATCTTCAAATCTAATTGCTACTATATTCAGCCCTAAGATCTTTCTTATTCATTACATAGAGCAATGGGAATTCTGGGATAACTGGTGTCAACAGAACTTAACACAACAATATAACAGGGATAACTCAAGATAAGTATATAAAACAACGTCACCATTCACCCCTCAAATGAATGGGGCTCAAAATCTTGGGGTAATGGGGCATAGGTCTCATCCTCCAAAGCTTCTTCCTGCTGAAATTGGATGTAGAGCTGTCCCTGCCCCAAAAGATAAAGAGTCCTATTCAAGAGGTCAGCTCTTTAGCAAGGTGGCATCTGGAACTCAGTTGACGCCAGATCCAGGGATGATACATCACAGTCATGGACAGGTCCAGAGATGACATGTCACAGTCATGGACAGGTCCAGGGGTGACATCCAAACACATCAGAGGGTGATATCTGGCTTAAGCGATCAGGCATCTGTAGGTAGATGGTACTAAGCCTGCAGGAAACAAATCTCACAAACAAATTTAAGAGACAAAAGCCAAAAAGAAACAGACTGTCATAGCCTCATTCATGATAGAATACATGAGTCAAACATACAGTTTCATAACCATTTTCTCCTGGGTAAACCACTATTACAGTATTGTCTTTCCCATGTGCTATAATTTCTGCAGCCTTTGGAATATCGTCCAGCTTCTGTTTAACCCATACTTTAGCTCCCAATTTTATTCAATCAGTAGAACCAAATCCTTCCTTTCCTCTCATAGTTATTTTGGAAGGAGGGTCAGTTTTCACAAGAGGTATTGTTTCATAAGGAATAATAATCAATTGAACTATTCTATCATCTTTACACAACTGTATAGGTTCTTCACCTAAATTCTGGAGTGTTACAATAATTTCTCCTTGATAACTAGAATCTGTCACTCCAGCCAATACATGTATTCCTTGAGCTGCTAATCCTGGTTTAGGTAATATCCGTCCAAAATGATTCTTAGGGATTCTCATACATATCCCAGTAGAGATTTTTCTTATCTCTTTTATATCCAACCAAAAGTCATCTAAACAATGTAAATCATATCCTGCCAAGCCAGGTATTTCTGGACATGGTGGTGGGACATCCTCCCTCTCAGTCCAATACTCAATATTTTGGATCTTATGTGTTTGCTCCTTTCTAATTTGCAGATTTGGGGTCATCATTTTGGCTAGAGGTGTATTTCCTCCTAATGGTCTATTATTCAAATTACATAAAGCAGTGAACAAATTATCTTTCCAATGTTGATACAAATTATTAGAACTTAACTTTCTTAACTGTTCTTTCAACAATCCATTCATTCTTTCTATCAATCCAGATGCTTGTGGATAATATGGAATATGATATATCCACTCTATATTGTTCATACACAATATCTCTTCTTTTCATTACCTTTGAAATGTGACCCATTGTCACTTTGAATCTGCAATGGGGTTCCATAATATAGACTTATAATATCTAAAGTTTTACAGGTGTTTTCTGGGTTGCATTCTTACAAGGACAAGCCACTAGTACACCTGAATAGATGTCAACACAAGTACATATAAATTTGCATCCTTTATCTTGGGGTAGTAGTCCAATATAATCTATCTGCCAAATCTGGGCTGGAACTTTTCCCCTTGCTATTTCTCCAGTTACTCCCTGAGGAACGGTTCGTTCCTTTTCCAATTGACATATATGACATTCCTCTGTTACTTGCTTTAACAATGAATAATACCTTGGTCTTGTGCCCACCAGTGTGTGGCCTGGACCCTTAAATGTCCAGCTGTTTGGTGGACCTATTTTGCTAGTACCAGATCGTCAGTTGGTGTCGGTGTAGGGACAATATGTTCAGTAGCAATCTTTGCTAGTTGATAAGCATGTGCATTGTACTCACATTCTGGCATAGTGAGAGGCACATGAGCATCTACATGAAAAACTGACAAATTAGTAACCAAAGACATGTCCCATATATCTTACCATAGTTCTTTGCCCCAAACTTGTTTACCATGAATTTCCCAATTTTGGTTTTTCCACATTGGCATCCATGTAGCTAACCCATTAGCTACTGCCCATGAATCAGTGAATATATGGCACTGTCCTCCTTTCTCTGTTTTAATAGCTTGATGTACTGCCATAAGTTCAGCATATTGACTACTTCCACCTATCCCAGTACTTTCCAAAGTTCTCTTAGTACATGGGTTATAGGCTATTGCTTTCCAATGTCTCTTAAGAACCAAATGTTTTGCTGTCCCATCAGTAAACCATGTTCTTCTGTTCTTCAGTTAGTCCATCACATCCATCATTCCATTTTACCAAAGATTGTACCAACTGTTGCCTTGGTTCAGAGGTTTTGTCATTTCCATCAATGTCCATGCTTGTGATAGAGTCATGTAGAGCAGAAACTCCACTTTTGCCTGTCTTTGATCTATTCGGAATATACCATTTCCATTTAATTATACTAGCCTCTTGCACATGTCCAATTCTGTGAGATGCTGGGGTACTCATTACCCAAATCATAATAGGAATTCCAGGCCTTAATATAACTTCATGGCCCCGAGTCAGTTGTTCAGTCTCTACCAAAGCCCAATATGCAGCTAACAACTGTTTTTCAAAAGGTGTATATTGTAATCCAGATGAAGGTAGTTTCCTTGACCAAAATCCTAAGGGTACATTTTGGCTTTGTTGTTTCTGCCATAAACTCCAACTCACAAAGTTATCTTGTATAGTCATTTGTAATTCCACTGGGCCACTTTGCATAGGCCATAAATCCAGAGCTAATTGTATAGCAGCTTCAGCTTCTTCAAAAGCTTTACTCTGTTCAAGTCCCTGATCATATTCAAATTTTTTCCTAGTAACTTTATATAAGGGTTTCAAAATTTGTCCAAGATGTGGAATGTGGTACCTCCAACATCCAAACAGTCCTATGAACTTTGGGGCCTCTTTCTTATTGGTGGGGATAGGAAAATCTTGAATCTTTCGTTGAGCTTGTGGGAGAATTTCTCACAGTTCTTTTTTCCATTGTATGCCCCAAAATTTTACAGTTTGAGCTGTTCCTTGAATCTTTGCAGGGTTAATTTCCCATCCTTTGTTTTTCATATGCTCAATTAAAAGCATCAAACTCTTCTCCACTTCTTTTACATTCTCCCCCTGTATCAAAATATCATCTATGTAGTGGGTAAGCTGTATACCAGGTAACTTCAATTCATCCAAATGTTCAGCCACAATCTTATGACAAATAGTTGGGCTATGCAGATATCCTTGTGGCAAGCATGTAAAAGTATATTGTCAGCCCTGCCATGTGAAAGCAAACTGGTCCCATTGTTTGGAGTCTATTGGGATCGTAAAGAAAGCATTGGCCAAATCAATAACTTTGTACCAAGTCCCATCATATTTCTGGATCCTTTCTATTAAGGTAGCAGTATCTGGAAGAGCAGCATACAGAGGAGTCACTTTATTCAATTGTCTATGATCAACTGTCATTCTCCATGTTCCATCTGACTTTAGTACTGGCCAAACAGGATTATTCCATTGAGTGGTTGTAGGTACTAATGCTCCTGCTTCAACATATTCCTTTATAGTATTGGCAATCTCATCTTGCCCACCTGGAACATGATACTACTTCAAAGTAATTACTTTAGAAGGTTCAGGTAAAGTAATTGGATCCATCTTTACTTTTCCCACCAAAACTGTATTCCTATCCCCCTCACTGCAAATTGATATCTCCCCTCAAGCAAATTCAGAGTTATGCCTTTCAATATATCTATTCCAATGATGTATTCAGGAATGGATACAATGACCACGGTATATTCTTTCTTAGGCAATTGTCCAATTTTCATCATAAGTTTCACTTGTTTGGCTGATATTTCAGCCCCTCCTAGTCCTGTGATGGTAATAGGAGTTCCATGTTTAAATTTGTCAGGGTTTCCATAAATCAAGCTGGGCTCTGCCCTAGTTTCTATCAATGCTCTAGTTATAGTACTTGATCCATTCTTCCAATATATAGTCAGATTAATAGGGGGTCTGTAATCCCATCTGTGTGTTTCTTTAATCTGGGCTGGGGCTCGGCCTATTCCCTAGTTTCCTTGAAGGTGTGACTCACTTGGATACAAGGATTCAAGATCTGTAGGATTTGTAGGGGCAGTTCTTACTTCTCTATTGTTTGCTACTAAGCCCCTTAACTTGGTACATTTTGTATAGCTCATTAGTTGGAATACCATATAGTCTTCTAAAATCTACCCCTGCTTTCAACAGAGCAGTAAACATCTCTTTCCTTGTCACTGTATTCGTTGGATGTTGAATTCGTTGGCTATGTACCCTTCTTTCCCGAGGAAATTTATTAATTCCCCAGTCTCCTAAGTCACTCAACTGTGAAATCTTATCCAGAACCTCTGAAAGAGGGTTCCCTACTTCTGCAATCAGCAGAGTCAGAATCACATGTTTATAAGTGGGGGGTACCATATTAACTATCAAATTCCTATGAGAGACTCCCAAGGGAGTTTCATAATAAACTTCGGCATTCCCTAACATAATAGGAGTCTTAATTACCTCCTCCTTTAACTTTCTCATGCAGTTACTAATTGAACACCAAGGTCTATATGGAGTAGGCCACATGGTATCAGCACGATATTCCTCTTTACAGCCTGTCACAGCCAAAGCCAACAAATTGGTTGTCCAGTTCTTTGCGAATGATAATTCCTAAAGGCTTGCTGTACAAAAGAGTTCTGACTAATACTTATGAATCTTATACAATCCACAGAATCTACAGACACTGCTGCAGCCCCTTCATCACTGATTCTCACCATCCAAGATATTAACAATTCTCCCATTCCCTGGGTGAACCTACTCAAGATATCTGTGATTTCCTGCTGTGTAAAATCCTCTAAAACCAGCCTAAACTGAGTATGATGATCTTGCATTTCCTGCCTCCTCCACTCTATGGGGAGCACTTCTCTTTGAGAAGTCTGGTGTGATACTCTCTCACTCTCTCTTTGAGAAGTACCCTGAGACAAAGTATTGCCTCTTATCTATGGTTCTAACATTGTATTCTTCTGTCTAGATTCTCTGCCCCTGTTACCATGGTAACCAGACTGAATGCTAGGCTCGACCTCAGCTGAACTGAGGTGAACTCTTGACCTTCCTGGCTCTCTCTGCCTTCCAGCTGAATTTACAAGACCGTTAGCTTCCTGCTGTTCTGCCACCTGAGTTTCTCTATCTTGCTGTGATATAGAAGTATTCTCAGATGTTTCAGCAACTGTCTGATCCTGAGCTCTCTCTCATAATAGCCTGCCTCTGTGTTCACATAAAATATGATAGACTGTGAGTAAAATCCAGCTTCATCTAGAAATCCCTCTTGGGATCCCCATTCCTGGCTCAACAGTAACTTCTCTGAGGCATTGCTCCAAATCTCTGGGTCCTCCGCTCTGTAGCTTCTGCTTCCAGTCCTCACAGAGACCAGTGTCCTTAGACTATTCCCTTGCTAGGGAGCGATACGTTACATCCTCCCATCCTGGGACAACCATTTCTTCTTCTAAAGCCCTTCTACCTCTAAACAGAAATCTTATACCTTGGGACCCCATCCTCCTAGACGCCAGATAAAAAAGTAAGGCAATAATAACAATGTAGATGATAATTGTCAAAATGCCTATGTAGTTCTACATCACAAAGTATACAAGACTCTCCACGTAGAAGTTAGAAGTAAACCATTTATGCATACACCAGAGAGCCATATCCCATAACCAAATGCCCAGCTCCCATAGCCAGTCAGTCCACTTCATCATAACAGCAAGGAACCCAAAACATTCAATACAGAATATCACAACATGGAGCCTGGCCATCCCAAAACCTCTCTGACCCCCTGCTGGGGTCTTCCCCAAAACAAACTCACAGTACAGCTAAGTCAGCCTGTTCAGTTCTAACAATCACAAGGGCAGCCATTAGCAGCCATTAGTAGCCATAACATCTCTCTCAGCATTTTCTGTGACATAACTTCCTTTTCCTTACAGGAAGCTCCTCCCACCATGTGTCTTAGGCTTCTTGTGACATAAGCAGGTCACATGGCCTATTAATGAGTGGGAAAGATCTTCAAATCTAATTGCTACTACAAAGTGTTACTTTTGAAGAGGCCTGTAGATTTTCTAACACAGATTTTCAACTACTAAAAAGGGGATCTTACTTCAGGGAGTACAAGAAAAGGGAAACTTATCTGCTAAGACTGGAAAGAGGCATTTAACCTTTAAAAAGAGTTTTATAAGATCTAACTTAATCCTATGCTTACTTTATTCCTATAGAGATATATGTATACTCTAAATTATCTACCAATAAATGATAGCTACTTATGACAGCCCTATCAATCTATTAATTCCTTTACCTCAGAAAAAGAAACTTCCCTCTATCAGCGCATAACAGCAGCTTCTCTGCAACTTAGATTTTGAGAGTGTTGCCTAGAGCTCTGACAAAACGAGTGACTTATTCGGGGTCACGTAATCAGTATGTGTTAGAGGCAGGACTTGAACCCAAGTCTTTTTGACTTCAAGATCAACCATTCCACTCCAAACTCATTGCGTCAAGAGAGGGGCTTCCTGATGACTGAGAATGAGCCTGGAACGGAAGAACAGGTTACTGAGCTAGATTTACACTCTGGATAAATTCCATAATTAACTTGAGGATGTTCTGGGGGTAGGAACCAATATTTTCATCTAGGGCCACAAAGTATATGAGTATGCCAAGGTGGCACAGTGGACAGAGGTTGGCCCTGGAGTCAGGAGGACCTGAGTTCAAATCCAGTCTCAGACATCTCCTAGCTATATGACCCTGGGCAAGTCACTTAGCCCTGTTTGCCTCAATTTCCTCATCTGTAAAATGGAGAAAGAAATGGCAAACCACTCCAGTATCTCTTCCAGGAAAACCCCAAATGGAATCATGAAGAGTCACAAGAGACACAACTGAAACATGACTGAACAACATGTTAATACTAGGGCAGGGAAGAAAGTTCCAGGTTGAGCTTACTATACACCTTTTTTAAAATGCTGTATTTACTAGAGACTTACAGTTTCAAGTACAAACCTCTTTTCTGTCCTAAGTCAATATGCGGCATATGGAGTGGTTCATTTTTTTTGGCATTTGATAAATTCATGATAAAAATTTAAGTACCTCATGTTTTCCTTTGTTGCTAAGGAAAGTTCATTGGGTTAGGGAGAGGGGAAGGAATGGAGAGTATATTTGGAAAGGACTGTGGCATAAAACCAGAAGGCATAAATAAAATAAAATTTAAAAACCAGGCCATGCCCCACTAACCTCATTCCCCTTATTATCAGACATACATAGGGGGAACGCTGTAGTTCCACTTTGCTAAGTTTCTATCAAAGCAGTTAACACAATCTCTCATGCTTTTCTTGTAGGAACAATGGCACAGTATGGGTATGCTTCCCCCCCCATCCCACCCCCCACCAGATTTGTGGTTGGCTTTGTGCTGTTTGATGTTTTTATCAGTGACTTAGATAAAGGTGGTATGTGTATCAAATTTTTAGATGATACCAAGCCAGGAGGGATGGCTATCACATTGAATGACAAGGTTAGGATCCAAAAATATTTTGGCAGTTTAAAACATTGGGCCAAGCCCTATCTGAATACTTGGATGGAACTGTGATCTCCCCAATATGACAAGAGCCTTCTGATGGTGCAGAACATGGCTCATCCATACCTTCCCATCCTGATTCTCTCCTACATCTTCCATAAATCCTCCAAAGTTCTGACAAATACACTGGGGGCCCTCTTCTAGATTTCTTTACATTATATGAACAGAGTTGAGGGCCATTTTATATTTTTCTGTTTCATATGTGTTGTTGTTGAGTCATTTTTCAGTTGCGTTTCACTCTTTGTGACCCCTTGGGGTTTTCTTGGCAAAGATACTGGAGTGGTGTGCCATTTTTTTTCTCTAGCCCATTTTACAGATGAGAAAACTGAGGCAAATAGGGTTAAGTGACTTGCCCAAGGTCATATAGCTAGGAAGTATCTGAGACTGGATTTGAACTCAGAAAGATGTGTCTTCCTCACTCCAGGCCCAGCACTCTAATCACTGTGTCACCTAGCTGCCCTTCATGTTTTGCCATGGTCAGAGAATTCACCATCAAGTGGCCAGCCTTCTGGTTCTTAGCCTATTCAATTGGATGAAAAATATCTGTTGTCTAGATCATGCTATCATATGGGCAACCTATAGAGCTGGTCCATTAATACATATGTCTTGGACAGTCACTGAAGTTGGTCAATGATTTGGACCCAAAATTGAGTAGTAGGAAAAGAATAAGCTGTATTTGTCTTTGGAAAATTCAAAGTGCTTTTAATAGTCCAACATTTCTCTATTAAGCAGAGGTACATCTTTTTAATAAAAAAAGCATTTTCACGTGTTGTTTTATGACTGATAGCAATGCAAGATCAAGGTTTCTAAAAAATTAGTTGTGAATCACCTACAGGGTAATGGTTGAGGGTTGGGTAGAAGAGGCAGCAGGATATAGTGGACATGAATAGACTATAGAAAGTGGGGATTGAGGCTGAATCTTGAAGAAAGCCAGAGAAATTGAGGGGGAGGTGAGAAGAAAGAGTGTCCCGGGCATGAGGGAAAATCAGTGAGAATGCAACAGAGGAGCATGCAAGGAACAGCAACTAGGAGAGTATGGCTGGATGGTAGAGCGTGTGGAAGGGAGTACTATGTAAGAAGACTAGAAAGGTAAAAAGGGCTCTAACTGCAAAGAAGAGGAGTCTTTATTTGATCCAGAGGTAACAGCAAGCCACTGAAGTTTGATGAGTAAAGGAGTGGCACAGTTAGAGCTGCATTTTAGGAAAATCACTTTGGCAGCTGAGTGGAGACGTAATTTATGAAAACCAATTAGAAGGCTATTGCATTAGCAAAAGGTGATGAGGATCTATATCAGGAGGGGTAGTTGTGTGAGTAGAGAGATGGGAATGTATATAAGAATTGTATGAAAATAGAAATGACAAGACTTGATTAGGTAGGAGTTATGCCAGTGGGGTGAGTGCAAGTGAGGAGTCATGAATGACAGTGAGGTTACAAACATAGGTATTTGGAAGAATGGTAGAACCCTAAGTAGTAACAGGAAAACTGGAAAGAAGAGAGGATTTGGGGGAAAGATAATAAGCTGTTTTGGACATGCTGAATTTGAAATATGTATGGAATATCCAATTTGAGATATCCAAAATTCAGTTGGCAATGTGGGACAAGAGCACAATAAACCTGGAGACCACCTACATGGCAATGAAAATGTAACCTATTGTAGCTAATGAAATCATCAAACAAGATAATATAAAGTACTAACCTTTTGTGTCAGGGACCCCTTTGTCAGTCTAGTGAATACTATGGACTCCTAAGAAAAAATGTTTTTAAGTACATAAAATACAAAGGATTACAAAGGATATCAATTATCTTGAAACAGTTATCAAAATAATTTTTTTAAAAATAAGGTTAAGAACACCTAGTGTAGAAGAGGAAGAGAAGAAGGAAAAGTACAGAATCTTTAGGGACACCCACAGTTAGTGGGCAAGATGTGGATAAAGGCAGAGCAAAGGAGAATAGGAAGGAGCAATCAGACAGGAGGAAAGCCTGGAAAGTACAGTGTCAAGAAAGCCTAGAGAGGACAGATTATCCAGGAAGAGACAGTGAACAATGTCAGAGGAATCACAGAGATCAAAGCTGATGATTTTAAAAAGGTCATTCGATCTGTTAATTATGGTATCATTGGTATCTTTGGACTGTTGAATGATCAGGTCAGAAGCCACACTAGAAAATTTAGAAGAAAGAAAGAGGAGAGGAAGTAGATTGCCTACTGTAGATGACTTTCTGAGGTTTAGCTGAGAAAAGAGAGAGATACTAGATGATAGCTCACAGATTGTGTTTGTCCTTCATTTTTGAAGAGGACCATGACATCAGGGAAATGATGAAATGACTTGCAGTTGACTTTGATTTGAGTGAGGGAGGGCTGTGCAAGATCACCAGCCTCACTTTCTCCTCCAGAACCATCTAGGTCCAGAGGCCAGAAATTCATCAGGACCATTGGAGATGGCCCAGGATGCAATGGGAGACCCTGGCCCTTTTAGGCTAAGGCCTTTTCAGGCCCTTACTTTGAGTGAGGTAACGCCCCTTCATTGAATAGGCATCTTAAAGAAGTGAGTCAAGGGATGGTCCCTTTAATTAAAAAAAATCAAACTGGGAGGGGAAGACCCTCAGTAGATCAACTGGGAGGTTTTTTCCCCATTGATGGGGGACATAGGCATGATTGTAGGAATCAAGGAAAGAACCCATAGATAGAAAACCATAGAACATTAAAAAGAGCTGGAATGATAGTGGGGATAATCTGCTAGAGGAGTCAGGAGGACATGGGATCAAGGGCAGATGTTAAGAGATTTTCCTTGGTAAGAAGGTACACTTCTTTTTTTCAAATATTTTTTTCCCAATTACACATAAAAATTTTAATATTCATTTTAAAATTAATGCTGCATTTTCCCTCAATTGCACTAAAAACAATCTTTAACATTCATTTTTTTAAAATTTGAGTTCCAAATTCTCTCTATCCATCCCTCCCTTCCGCAACCCCCCCCACCCTCCCACATTGAGAAGGCAAGCAATTTGATGTAGGTCATACATGTGCAGTCACACAAAACATATTTCCCCATTGCTCATGTTGTGAAAAAAACACAGATGAAAAAAATACCAAGAAAAATAAAGAAAGCAAAGAAAAAGTATGCTTTAATCTGCATTCAGATTCCATCACTTCTTTCTCTGGAGATAGCATTTTTCATCATAAGTCCTTGGGAATTGTCTTGAATCATTGTATTGTTAAGACATTCACAGCTGATCACTGTACAGTATTGCTGTTACTATATACAATGTTTTCTTGGTTTTGCTCATTTGACTTTGCATCAGTTCATGTAAATCTTTCAAGGTTTTTCTGAGAGCATCCTGCTCATCATTTCTTATAGCAAAATGGTATTCTATCATAATCATATACAATGTTAAGCCATTCTCTAATTGATAGACATCCCCTCAAGTTCTAATTCTTTGCCATCATTAAAAGAGTTGCTGTAAATATTTTTGTACATATAGTCCCTTTCTTTTTTGAAAAATTTCTTTGAGATACAGACCTAGTAATGCTATTGCCGAATCAAATAGTATGCGTGGGTTTTATAGCCCTTTGAGCATAGTTCCAAATTGTTCTCCAGAATAATTGGATCACTTCATAACTTCACCAACAGTGCAGCAGTTTCCCACATCCCCTCCATTTATCATTTTCCTTTTCTGTCATGTTAGCCAATCTGATAGGTGTGAGGTAGTACCTCAGAGTTATTTTAATTTGCATTTCTTCAATTGATAGTTATTTAGAACATATGATTATAGATAGCTTTGATTTTTTTGTCTGAAAACTGCCTGCTCAAATAAGGGCCACTTGTTCTTACCAAGAGGCAAGATCAAAGGAGACAACAGGGAGGAGATAGTATGGGAAGATGCTTGAATGATATGACATGAGAATGAAGGTGGGGAAAGAAGTTCTTGATGGATGTCCTCATTGTTTTCAATGAAGTACAGCATGACATTCTTAGTAAGAGTATGTAGGAAGGAGATACCATGGGAGGCTTGACAGGTGATGAAAAGGTTTGGAATACCCAATGTGTTGAGAGAGGTGAACTGACTTAGGGAGGTGTAAATGGATTGCTGCTGGAAATCAACACTTGGATATGGCAGCCACCTTAGGCTCTATTAAGATAGGCAGAGTATCCAGGACCAGGAAGGGGATAATTCTGCTATACTCTACCCTAGTCAGACCAGACCTAGGCCACTGACTTCTGGAAGCCATACTTTTAGGAAGACATTGCTAAGCTTGAGAACATTCAGTAGAGTCACCAGGATGGTGAAGGAACTCAAGATATCGCCAAATAAGGATTAGCTGAAGGCACATACATACACAGGGTAGAGCCTGGAGAGCAAGCAATAACCATAAGAGTTATGAAATCGAATTCTGTCTAGCACAGCTTAGCTGAATCATGCTACTCAGCCGAGTTTGATTTGATTCTTGTTCCTGAAGGATCAGGGTTAGAAAGGATCTTAAAGACCTCCTTGTCCAACAACCTTATTTTACAAATGAAGAGCCTGAGGCACAGAAAAGTAAATTAACTTGCCATACTGGCAAAGCTAGGAAGAAGAGGCCAGGGCTGGCACCGAGCACCACAACTGACTGGCACTGGACAGTTCTCTTAATTCTGCCATCTAATAACCTTATTATATAATTTCTGAATTTGTACACATTCTTTCCCCTTGCAAATAAATCTTGGAAAATATTCTATTGTTGTTTAGAATGTGCAACCACAGATGTAAGAAGAGAAAGAAGGAAATAGGTGCCAGACAGGGGATATGAGGTGGCACAGTGGATAGATAGAGTGCTGAACCCAGACTCAGGAAGACCTGAGTTCAAATTCCAACTCATATACTCCTACTCATACCATGAGCAAATCACCTTATCTCACTGATCCTCAGTTTTCTGAGATGTGCAATGAGGATAATAATAGTAGTGCCTACTTTGCAGTGTTATTGGCATGACCAAATGAGATAATATATGTGAAGGGTTTTGTTTGCTTTTTTTGCAGACTTCAAGGCACTATATAAATGCCAGCTATCACCATCATGGGGTAGTTAGGTGGCACAGTAGATAGAGTGCCAGGCTTAGAGTCAGAAAGACTCCTCTTCCTGAGTTCAAAATCTGGCCTCAGATACTTATAGTTGTGTGACCTTGGGCAAGTTACTTAACCCTATTTGCCTCAGTTTCCTTATCTGTAAAAGGAGCCGGAGAAGGAAATGTCAAACTGCTGTAGTATCTTTGTCAAGAAAACTCCAACTGGGGTCACAAAGAATCAGACGTGACTGAACAACAGCATCCTCATCATGCCGAGTACAAGGGCATATTGGTGACAGCAGAAGGGAGAGTTAGTAAGTTAGGAGTAATTTAGAGTAATTTAGAATCATGTGTGGTAGATCATAGAACCTTAGATTTGCAGGGAAATTCAGAGATCATTTAGTCTGCCCCCCTAATTTTACAGAAAAAAACCGAGGCCTAGTGACTTGTGGTCCAGTAACTGAGGTTTAGTGACTTGCTCAAGGTCATACAGGTGCTAAGTATCCAAGGTGAGATCTGAAAACTTGATTTGCATGATTTCATATGTATAGTTGATATCATATTGCTTGCCTTCTCAGTGTATGGGACAGGGGCAGGCGGGGGTAGAATTTGGACCTCAAAATTTAAATAAAAAATAGTGTAAACAATAAATTTAGTATTACAGAAAAAAAACCACTTCCTCTGACTAGCATGGGACACACACAGCCTTTCACTTCAGACTCCCAAGCCAGTCCTCTTTCCACTCTATATTGAACAGGATTTAGAAGAGCATATATGTCAAATGTGCAAATGTCTATTAATAGAATCAAGATTAACACTTGAATACAAAAGCAATGCCGGGCAATAGCTCCCTGGATGTAATCATGATAAACTTATGGTGAATTGACATGCGGGAATGGAGTAGAGCACACATGAGTAAGAATCTCTAATTACTTTTTTCTTTGAATTGACCTCAGCTGATCTATTCATTAGCCTCATTCAGTACTAAATAGTGATTCATCAGCTTGGTCTCCTTCTGACTGTCAGGTTTACTTAATCAGCTGTGGCATCTCGCTTCTCACTTTGCAGTCTTTTCCAAGAAAGCTGTAACTGGCAAGCACAAACACGGCTATGGTTGACGGTTTGGTGTTTTTAGGACACAGCTCCACCTGCCAATTGTGAAAATTTAAGTCGTCTTGGCTGTCATGGCTGATCGACTCAAGCCTTTTTAGACGCTCGTTGAGAGGTTCAGCTATTCATTTCTTGGCCTATTTTCTGAAACAACAGGACTTCAACAGGTGTGTTGGGGTCAGACTGCCCCCTCCCCCAATTAATAATGGTCACTGAATAAAGATGTGTGAATAGGTTACCTTTTACTCTTCACATAGCAGTGTGATGTTGTGGGAACCACATTGGACTAGCAGTCAGGAAAAGGGAATTCTAGGCCACTGACCTTTGCAACTAGCTAATTGTTTGACTAGAGGAAGCAGTAAGGTACCAGCTCTGGAAACTGAAGCTCTGGCTCTGGAGTCAGAAGACCTGGGTTTAAATCTGCCTCTGCTGATTACTTCCTGTGTAACAATGGGCAAGTCACTTAACCTCTATGAACAGGTCACAGTTTCCTTATCTGAAAAATGAGGAAGTTGAACTTTACCAAGTGAGATCCTTTCCAGCTCTCCATCTATAAGCCTCCACCACTTTGAGCAAACCAGTTGGCCTCTCTAAGCCTCAGTTTCCAAATAGGCCCTTTGGTCTAGATGGCTTGTAGGGCTTCCTTCCAGCTCTAAGGCTATGAGCATGGCTATAAGCCTTCCAGTTCAATGCACCTCCCTATGGCAGGTTCAGAGCAAGTCTGTATTATTCTAAGATTTTCTTAAACCTGTCTGACTTTTGTGGAGGACACTGACATTCCTTTACAGTATGTGCCACAAAAGCCTAAGGCAGCAGAACCATGATCTGATATAGATAAAAAAACTGTTTCATCCATCTAGCAAAGAGTAAGCAAGCAGTCACAAGAAGGGGGGGAAATCATTTAATTAATTTAACATTTTTCATTCTCTGTTCATCAAAGGCAGTAGCACTTGCTTAAATTCTATAGCTCAAGAAAACATTTCAGAAATTGCCTCTTAAAATTTTATTTATTTTATTGTGAACTTAAGAAATAAAATAGGTATTTCCATAACAGAATAGGAAAAAAAGATTATTTTACAGAAAACTATAAATCTATTATGTAGAACTTACTATTCCTTTTAAATATATAACAAATTTATCATACAACTTACTTTTTTCCTTCCCTTTCCTCCCACCCCACAGAAGTTTACCATTAGACATAAATACATATCAGACATGGAAAACCTGCAGTCTTGAGGCTATATGTGACCTTCTAGGTACTTGGGTGTGGCCTTTGGACTGAGTCCAAGTTTTCCAGAAGAAATCCTTTTATTAAGGAGATTTGTTCTGTGAAGTTTGGATTCAGTCAAAGAGCCCCATTTGAGGACCTAGAGGGCCACATGTGGCCTCCAGGCCTCAGGTTCCCCCAACCCTCCTATAGATATATGTAAAACCATTCTATACATCTATTTATCATTCTTTCTCTTTTTTTTTTTTACTACAAATTGATTTAAGATGAGATAGAAAATACTCCCTATATATGGTGACAGTAACCTCTGCCCACATGGTCCCTTCTGTAGGGCAGTAGCTGTCTGGGCCATATTTTTGCTTATTATCTAAGTTGGAAAGACAGTGTGGTATAGTGGATAGAGAACTGACTTTAGGGTCAGGAAGACTGATTCATGTTGGTAAACAAGGTTTCCTCACTGGGAGTTCCCTACACAAATTAAATAATGGGCCTGGTCAAAAAAAATTAAATTTAACATAAAATTTAAGTCCTGCTTTTATCACCCATGTATGCATCAAGGCTCCTAAAAACACTTTATCTTATGTGTGAGTATGGAAAAACAGAGAAGAACTTAAACAGCTTCATCACAGGCAGAGTTATTGCCCCTAGAGACCAAGCATTGCCCAAGCTACATCTGGGCCACCGTTTTCAGTCCCAAGCACCACAGGTTAAGAAGGACATGATAAGCTGCAGAGTACCCAGAGGAAGGCAATATGAGGCTTGATTAACTGAAGGAACTGGGGATTTGGGGCCTGGAAAAGAGAAGACTCAGGGATGTGATACATGACAGTGTCTTCAAGTATTTCACAAGTTGTCACATAGAAGAGCAATTAACCTTGAACTGCTTAGCCCCAAAGGATGGAAGTGGCCTAGATGCAAAACTAGGCTTGATGTCAGGAAAGTTTCCTAATAATTAGAGCTATTCAGGAGTGTAATGGAGTGCCTCATGAGCCAGTAGGTTCCCCTTCATAGGAAGTCTTCAGGCAGAAGCTAGACATGCGCTCACCAGACATGTGTTGTTGTTTAGTCATTTTCAGTCATGTCTGACTCCTCATGACCCTGTTTGGGGTTTTCTTGGCAAAGATACTGGAGTCATTTGCCATTTCCTTCTCCAGTTCCTTTTATAGATGTGCAAAATGAGGCAAACAGGGTTAAGTGACTTACCCAGGGTCACATAGCTAGGAAGCAATTGAGGTTAGATTTTGAATTCAGGTCTTCCTGACTCCAGGCCTGGCTCTCTATCTATTGTACCACTTAGCTGATAGGTTGTAGGGGGATTCTTATCCAAATATGGGTTGGACTAGATGGCCTCTGCATTTCCTTCCAACTCCAAATTTCTGTGATTCTACGAAGGGCCAGGAGACCCAGTAAAGGGCTCTTGCCCCCAACCAGCGCCATCACCACAAGCTGTATCTCTTGCACATGAAGTGGGAGTGGATGGCCTACATCCATAAGGATCTATATATTTATATATACATATATATAATATTTATATAAATTATGTATAAATATATGTAACTATATATTTATATATTTATCCTCACCCCCAACCTTCTGAACATCCCACCATGGAAGGAAGAAGGCATCCAAAAGAGGCCAGATACTGATCCTCTCAGTTTTATATGAGAAAAAAGAGGTTGATGGGCTGGGGGTGATGAAACATCCGAGGCAGTCCCCTAGGTGAGAGCCTGAGACTTGGTTGTTATGGTAGATAATATACATGAATGGAGAGATTCAGACTTTATTGGGCTTCAGAGAAGGGCTTCACAAAGGCATTGGTGGGGGAGGAGGGGAATGGAAGTAGACAACTGTTGATTAAATGTCTAGGCACCATCGTTGATCTTCAACAAACAAATTCAATTTTTTATTGTTCAGGTGTCATTCCCATTGGGTTTACAGGTGAATCACTCTTCCATAAAATCCTAGAATGTCCCTTAATTGTTCCATTAATCCCCTAGAAGGACCCTTAATCCAATCCCTTCATTTGCTAGAGGAGAAAATGAAGCATCAGAAAGGGAAAGCATCTGTTTCAAGGTCACACAGCCAGTTGTGGTGGGGGGAGACTCAGATTAAAACCCTGGTCATCTCACCCCCAGTCATGGCTCTTCCCATGATGCCATTGTGTCAGTGGTCCAGTAATAGCTAAAATAAATCACAGCCACTCATAGACATAAACCGCTGTTTCAGAAGTCCAAGAAAATTCATTTTCAGTAGAGAAAACTCATTTACTCAGAGCAGGGATTCAAGCTGCTAACTTCACAGAGAACAGGGCAGAAACCCAATTCCTGTTCAGTTGTGGAATAATGCACATATAGAGGTCAGAAGTAAGGCAAATGTGCTTACAGGTCAAAGCCATTTTATGGTTTCCCTTGGCTTTCTGCTTTTTCCTTTACAACTGATTAATGGCTAATGAGCCGTTCTCTCTGTCTCTCTTTTTTTTTAAATCTTATTCCTTAGTTTAATTAACTTCCCAAAACTAGTATTTACAACAACCTACCTAATTCCAGGGAATAATTTCACTGATTCACTGGGGCAGCTCATTCAATTTCAACTATGATCTCGGGGCTGATTTTATAGAGAGCCTTGAGTGACGTAACGGAAAAACCACTATCCTGGGCATCAGCAGGACTGAGTTCAAGTATTGGCTGTGCATTTATCAGCAATGGGACCGTGGGCAAGTCATTTAAAGCTCCCCATGGAACCTTTCAATTTCCTCATCTGCAAAATGTCACCAACACCTCCCCTGCCATCTGATAGGGCTGTTAGCACTATCAATTCAAAAGAGATGTGCCTAATGTTGAAGAACTGTCTCTGGGCCCACAGGGACTGAGGCAAATGTGCCCATTCCCTCTCTCTACAGAGCCAATATGCTTTGGACCCAGACCCTGGACAGTGGAGCAGTACATAGAGTGCTGGGCCTGGAGTCGGGGAGACCTAAGTTCAAATCCAGCCTCAGACACTTCCTAGCTGTGTGACCCTAGGCAAGTCACTTAACCTCTGCCTCAGTTTCCTCATCTGTAAAATGGGGGTGAAAATAGCACCTACCTCCCAGGGATGTTGTAGAGCATTTAGCACATTTCCTGGCACGTAGTAAGCACTATATAAACGTCAGTCATTATTATGAATTAGGACTGAATTAAGTCCTGAGGAGGCTGGCCTCTAAAGAGAGGGTGGCTAAGCTGCCTTTTCTCATACTTTCTGACCCTGGCATCTTGGGGGGAAATATACTTATATTTGAGATTTAGGCTCTCATCTAAGGTTTCATCAAAAAGGAGGCATAGAAAAGTATTCAATAAATCAGGCATAATACAGGTACTTATTTTCTACATATGAAAGAAATGAAAAAAGCCCACATCTCATAAGTATGCACTGACAGTAAGACATAATGCAGGATTCAATAACAATTTATAACTAAGTTATACTCCCTTAAGAGGCTAATACTTAAACCTCAACAGAACATAAAACAGTTTCTAGGATTTCTGATAAGGGGTAGATTTCAGCTTGACTCTACACTGTCCATCTCCCACTACATTTGTACTAGTAAAATGGCCAGGCTCCAGCCAATCAGGCTTCCCCTGCCAGCAACTTGTTCCTCTTATCGAACCCAGAACCTTCAGTCCTCTTAAACTCACAAACTGACTTAAGGTCACCTCCAAGTCTGGACATAATAACCCATCTTGAGGATGATGTTTGATCTTCTATACAGACAAAGTAATGCAAAACAGAAAAGGCAGCCAGGAGTCCAGGTGCAAGGTCAACTTAATTGATCATTAAGCATTTATTAAACAGCTACTGCATGTACCTACCTACTATGCTACATACTGAGGACACAAAGAAACGTAAAAAAACAGTCCATGGTCTTAAGGTGTTCACAGTCCAGTAAAGGAGACAGACATGCAAACAACTATATGCAAACTATATAGGATGAACTGGAAATAATCAACAGAGGGAAAAGCACTAGATTAAGAAAGGCTTCCAGAGTTAGTGGGATTTTAGGTGAGACTTGAAGGAAGTCAAGGAGATCAGTAGTCAAAGTAGAAGAGGGAGTGCATGGGGGACAGCCGGAGAGAATGCCCAGGGTCTGGCAACAACCAGAGCTCCCATGTAGTCAATAGTTAGAGCCAAGAAGAGTAACTCCGAGCAAGATCCACCGAGCAGTCCTCCTTACATATGTAAAGGGCTTTACTGATGACGGATCATGATTCCTACCTCTTGGCAGAGATGAGATGGATTAGAGAAGCAGAGTGAGACATACATATTTTAGGCATGATCGATATGTGCCTTTGTTGTGTTTGACTGTACTTATTTGTTACAAAGAAGAGCGTCTGGGGTAGGGGGGAGTGGGGTTAGGAAAGCAAGTTAATAATAGTGACAGTGATACAAAAAAAAAAGAAGGAAGAAAAGTAAAGAGGAGCATTGAAAGAAAGTTATAGCATTTTCCAGTGGAAGAAAGACAGTAGGAAGCAGATGGCTGTGATGAAGGCAATGGCAACGTGGTGAAGCATGGAGAACCACTCATAATCATGACTGCAGTAATAGGAAACCAGAACATTTGGGGATGAGAGGCAAACAGGGACCAATGCCTCAAAAACTCTAGCTGTGACATGTTCCAGTGGGAATCAGGCTGAACCATACTCTTTTTCACCAACAGTTTGTGGGGAGGGGGATGCCTGAGGATACAGGAATAAAATGTTTCATTTCTGTTCTTTTTTCTCTTTCTATTTCTTTCTCTTCCTTTCTTTCTTTTTCTTTCTTCCTTCCTTACATACAGCCAGTGGACCACATGGGCCCACAACATTCCCAGTGCCAGTGCAGGACCAACCAGATTAAAATATAATTGGGAAATACTTGACATAATAAATTAAAATAGAATAGAATATAGATAATATTAATATGTGCTTTTCTAAGTCAATATGTATACATAGGGATCCTTATGTACAGTTTAATGGCCCAGTTTCTATTTTGATACCACTGATCTAGCCCAACCCTCTCATTTTACAAATGAGGAAATTGAGACCCAGAGAGTTTAAATGACTTCTCTATGGTCACATTGCTAGTAACAGAATCAGAATCTAAGCCCAGGTCTTCTTATCATAAATTCAGTGTCCTTTTCACTACACCAGTCATGAAAGGCTTGGCAATCAGCTTTTGCCTAGGACAGGGGTGGGGAACCTGCAGCCTCGAGGCCACATATGGCCCTCTAGGCCCTCAAGAATGGCCCTTTGATCGAATCCAAATTGGTGCTGTGAAATTCAGATTCAGTCAAAGGGCTGCACTTGAGGACCTAGAGGGCCAAAGGTGGCCTTGAGGCCACAAGCCCCCTATCCCTGGCTTAGGATGATGCTAGAAGTTTATGGGGCAGGATTTGATTCTAACTTACAGAACACAGAAATATTTTTCAGATATTACTTGTCCAACAGTCTTCTTTCCTGCCGTCTATCACCTATCATAACACATCTCCAAATCAATATTTCATAATTTTTGTTTAGAGGTAGGCTATTCCTATTAACAAAGGTAGAGGTCCTTGATTTATTTTGGAAATACTGCTTATCAGCCAGTGATACTATCCACACTTGCCACCTCATACTAATTATAGCTATTAAGTTTTCATGGCCCTATCAAAAAGAGCAGCTCGTTAACTTTAATTATTTTTGAAATGCAATGGAATGGATACACAGTGAAACTAGCAGGTGGCAGAGGGTCATAGCTGCAGAAATTAATTAACAAATGAGTTTTTTAAGTTAGGATTTACTTTTGTGCTGTTTGTGCGGCTCTGCATTAGTAGGGCTCCTTTACTTAGGACAGGGGTGGGGAACCTGCTGCCTCGAGGTCTGTGCCCTAGGACTTCTCTGGGGTGACCAATGAAATCACAAATATAGTCCCTGACACTGTCCCTAGTAACCCAAAGGGTTGGGCTGATCCAAGGTCAAGGAATCCTAGGTCTCAGTCTCTGGTTTTAGGCAGAGTACTTCCTTGATTAGTTTTTTTTCTGAAATCTTTCTTACCAGATCTGTATATGGAACACTTCCAGGCCTCACTATTGCCATCATATTCAGCTGGTGCCCTAGTTCACATGACTGTAGACAGAAGCTGACATTTAAAAACTTAACGAGAAACTCCTTTTTGTTGCAAACAAAAGCCTCTCTATTGTGCCTGGTGTTTTATTGGTTTTTCACAACCACTAAACTTGTAAGAACATACAGTACTATGTTTCTCTAGGTTTGTCAGTCTGTTCCACTTTTCCTTAAAAAAAAAAACCCTTCTTGAATTAGCACAAATATATAAAACTAAATCAAAGAAGACTATGAATTTTCAAGCAAAGAATTGAAAATTAGTAATAAGCGCATGAAAGATTGCTCTGTCACTAACCATAAGAGAAGTAGAAATTAAAACATTTCAGAGGTTTCACCTTGCACCTACTGTATTAGCAAAGATGACGAAAAACAGAAATAGTCCATATAAGAAGAGTTCCAGAAAAACAGGTATACCAACATGCTGTTGGTGAAGCTGTAAATTAGTCCAAATGGTGAGGAAAATAATTTGGAGGTATGCCAAAATAAAAGACTACTGTAAACCCTTTGACCCAAAGAGCCCACTGCTGGCCCGTAATTCAAAGAGATCAAACACAGAAAGGTCTCATACATACCAAAATATTCACGAGGGTATTTTTGTGGTAACAAAGAAGTGGAAATACGTTGTGTCCATTAATTGCAGTATATAAATGTAATGAAATAGTATTGCATTAGAAAAACAATAAAAAGAAAGAATTCACACACAAAAAAAATGGAAAGGCTTACATGAATTGATACAGAGTTAAGTAAATAACCAGAAAAAAACAACCTAGAAAAAATCTAATGACTACAACTACGTAAATTTAAAAAGAAAATAAATTGAATGCTTTATAATCATAATAACCAACTGTGGCCCTGTGGAAAAGTAGAAGAAATATACTTTCCTTTCTTTTTTCAGGAATAAAGCTGCGAAGATCTCTATCTATATAAATTCCTGGGCAGTGGCCATTGGTTTGACCAAATGGTCTGGGCCTGGAAAAGACAGGACTGATCAGTTAAAAGCTCTCCGCTTTGGGTCAGGAATTTTGCTGATGCCTCCCACTGCATATAATTGTTTATGTTTATGTCGATATGCCTTAGAGACATATGCTAAAAAATAAAAACCAAGTTGAAGCTGTCACAAGAGCAGCAAAGGTTGGGGAGTAGGTCTAATATCAATCTGGACATCTAGGTGGTGATACCATGCTGTGTCCAGCACAGGACCTCTAATTAAGGACAAGACAGTTTTTCCTGACCCAAGTAGCCCTCAGTCTGTCCCCTAAATGGTAAAAGGAGCTCCCCCATCTCAGGGTAAGAGAGTTGCCCCTACTCATGAACAGTTGCATCGAGATGCATCTGATTGCCTGTGCCAAGAGTCCTTCCTCCCAGAAGCCATATCTGTGATAAATCAATGCTACCTGGAGAGAAGAAGGGCTCCCTTTTTCAGCAGTTTCTTGGACCCAATCTCCAGGAAGATTTATCTGATAAGAATGGACTGTTATTGGACATAGGGCATTCCTCTCCAGTTATTTCTTATTTCTTCCCCAGCACAGAGTTCCTTTGGGTTCAAGGTCTTTGCCCCTTAGGAGGGCTCCATGGAGAAGTAGGTCAAATCCCCCTCAACTGGCAGACTTCCATTCCTTTAGAATAGTTAAAGGAACACCTTCCCAGAAAGGGGTTAGGGGACAAAAGGGCAGTAGTGTTGGGAGTCATCTTGCTATCTAATAGCATGGGAGAGGTGGAACTGTTGCTATTTAATTAGGGTGGGTGTGTATTTACCTGGAAGAAAAGAGAGCCCTTAGTTGACTTAGTGGTAATTCTGAGTCACTGGATGAGGGTGAGGTAAAGTCTATTTAATTCCTATTTTAGTCACTGTACAAGAGAGGAGTTGAGGCCTCTACGGGAGCAAAGCTTTTACATCATTTCCCTGATATAACCCTCAGGGAGGGGGAGGTTTTCACAGGTGGGCCAGAGAATACTGAGGGGTTGGTAGAACAAGGAGAGCCTTGGTAACAACTTAAATCCTGGGATAGGTTGTGTGCAAGAGGCTTATTATAACCTCCTAGTCTCCTTAATACAGATATTCAGTGACTTGTGAGTGCTTCGTTTTGTCCCAACATCAAACCTGAGCTAAGAGGTCATTGGCTTTAGAGCGGAACTTACAACAACCCTCTATACAGTCATGGCGCCTGCACTTAAGGAAGCATTGCTCTTCAACAAGTTACCACCATACTCCATTCAGTAAATTCTAGTGATTTCCTATCTCCTCCAGAATAAAATACAAAATCCTTTATTTAGTATTCAAAGTCCTTCACAACCTGGCCCCTTCTACCTTTCCAGTCTTCTTGTACTATACTCCCTGCCAATGACACTGGCCTTCCTGATCTTCTTTTACAAGATACTTGATCATCTCCAGACCCTGGACGTTTTCACTAGCTGTATCCCCAGCACTTAGGACAGTACGAGATATACAGTAAGTGTTTCATAAATGCCTGCTTGCTTGATTGCACAGAGGAAATGTAGCATGAGCATGATATTAACCCCCCATTTCTCTCTAGGCTCCTCCGGCTTTCATTGAATGGTCCCTGAAAGCTAAGAGCTCTATCTCTAGCTGCTGAACATACCAGCCCAATTTACTTCCAGTCTGACTATGCTGGCAGCCCATTTTCTAGGGCACAGTCAACAACAACCAAGCCACTGCTGGCCTTGGCTCTTTCTTGACCCTCCAGCACCCACTGAGCTAATCTGTCCCACTGAGATGACTCCCTATACATGATTGGGAGGGTTCTGGTGACAGAAGACTAGGCAGTATCCTGACATTCAATTAGGCTACCCTCCTCCTCCTCTGTATTTGCAGGGCTCCTCCCCCAACTCAACTATAATTAGAGTCATGAGGGCATCTCTCATTCTAACCTGCCAAGAGTGCACCTAATGTTGCAGATATGGCTGTAAAGCCCCTCTTAGTTCAGGCTCAACGTTGAGATGAAATGAAGCACTTGAAAGTGCTTTTAATGTTTAAAGAAACATTTGATGGAGGAAATTTACTTTGCCCACCGTAGCAAGGATATTAGCTTCTCTGGACTTGGTCCCCCTTGTCTCCATCTGGAAACTTATCAGTTCACCAGGGTATAGGAACTCATATGGTCAAGGGCACCCACCAAGCCTGAGGGGCAGTCACTACATGAGGTTGGGACCTTTTATGCCCCTAGACCAGGAAGCTACATCAGGGACGCTGAGCCCAATCAGGTTGCATGAGGGAAGGAAGCTATATCAGGAAATGACTGTTCCTACCACAAGGATGGAGCACTGGGCTCTAGGCATCATCCCATGCCTGTTACTGGCAAATTGACTCTAACAGCTGCAGTTGAGGTCTGATGGCAACAAAGTTCCTGATCTGTAAAGGGGTCTGCCAATGCAACTAACTGTTCCATTAGATGTCCAACCTTCGGCACTACAAATCTGCCTGTAGGCTATGACATACAGACATGTAGATGATGGCCAAGTTGAGTCTACTGAAGAATAATTCTCAGGGGATCTGGTATTGATTGAGCTGTCAAGCAGTCTGGAGGTGATCTAGGTTCTTCTGGTCATCACTGACGATGACAACGAGAGGCAACACTCCCTCACTTCAAATGTGACAACGACTGCAAGAAGCTCACTCCTTCATTTTTGTGTGTATGTTCTGAAATAATGGGCTTATAGAGGTAAACATTAAGGGACTCTAGGTGGTGCAGTGAGTAGAGCACCAGCCCTGGAGAATCCAGCCTGACACATGACACACTTACTAGCTGTGTGACCTTGGGCAAGTCACTTAACCCCAATTGCCCTGCCTTCCCCCCTCCAGAAAAACAAAAGAAGTAAAACATTGTGCCAAAATGGGTGGAGGAAAGATGAAAAGATGACTCCCACCATGATATGGATATGACGGTCTCTACAATGACCTATTCTTGTGTTTTCCTGAAATGAACCAGTTCTCCAGGTTGTATAATTTTGCCTTTTGCCTTTTGCCTCTGGTAAGGCACGACATAAAAGCCATCAGGCATTTTAGCAGATCTATGAGAGCTGAGAGACAGTAAAGTTATGTGACCAAGTTAAAGATGGCTCACAGCTGCCCACAGTTATTTATTCCCTCTCAGGATCCAAAAGAAAGGTTTAGATATTTCCTAATAATGGGAAATAGTGGAATAGGCACTGGAGTATGGAGTACCTTTTGAGTGCCTGCAGAAAATGTAATTAGAATATTACACGAAAATAAGAGGCAGGAAGAGGATCACAACAGTGAATAAGCGAGCTGGTATAATCCCATCATAAGAATGAGAGATACGTAAGAGAAAAACAGGTTTGCGTGAAAGCTATGAGTGAATAGTTTGTGGCTGAATCCCAGTGACAATCTTTGAAGGGGTAGTTTTGGCTCTATGATGAACCTTGATGTAAAGAGCATGAAGATTAGAGAGACTCACAGAGGCTGTGCAGATAGCCAGCAAGATTTAGTGTTAATGGGTTCCTAGTGCCTTTCTCATGAAGCTATTTTAGTACTCTGGGGAAAGGGATCAAAGACTAGCGTCAGATGTGGCCTATCTAAATACTATAGTTCTGGCTCCTATGTAGTCTTTGAATGGGAAAACAGAACACCTAGAGGGTGGGGAATGGGGTATATGAGTGAAATCAGTATGAGCAGATTTTAACAAGTTTCCCACCATTTCCATAAAGACAGCTGCCCCCTCTTTAGGTATCTTGGAGGGATTGGCCAGGGTAGAAAAGACTCGGAGAAACTGCTTCAGGGCTTCATCTGCTCATTTGGAAGCTTGTAGGACAGCAGACTTGCCTGGGCAGATTAAATGTAGATGCCAACAGGAGAGTTGTGCAGAGAAAGCCTTGTCCAAAGCTCATGTGATTAGGGGCCACCTGGCATAGGCAGATACCCCAGTTTTGGCACTATAGGAAACATGAGGGCAATTCCCATGTGGACCCCAGGGCCACCCTGTCTGCCAGTGCTGATCTTTAGAGCGAGAGAAGCACGATAAAGATTGGCAGGAGGGGTTAAAACAAGGTTTTAAATCCCCAGGCCACAGCCATGTGAGGCTTATTTGGACCCCATTTTTTATGATTAGGACATTTAGGTAATTTGTTCAGTTTCACTTCTGACTTAGAGGAAGACTTCATTAACATCCTTCTTCCAGACTGGAATCAAAGGGGTACAACCAAAATATCCCTTTATTACTTCCTTGCGGCAGTAAAAGTTGAATCTGTTCACTGGAAATGGTAAGGGCTCAAGATGATGTTCAAGGTTGGAAATGAATTATTCTGAAGCTTATTAGCCCCATTTGGGGAGCTCAGGAAGGCTATATCTCTGAATCAAATCAAGGACCTCAGACAGGACCTCAGCACTTGGAATAATCTGAAGAAAGACTGGGATTGTGGCAGAAGTAGTATGTCAAAAGTTTTGAGAATGTCTTCACGGACAAAAAGTGAAGGAGTAAAAGAATGAAGGCTTAAGCAAGATAAAGAGAAGACACAATTTCAGATTTATGGTAGAAGCAACAACCCAATCCTACTCCCCATTCAAGTTGGGCTAATTTTTCCTTAAAAGGTATTGAGACTATCATCAGGAGAGTCTATGCTGGCTCAAGGAACTAACGATATAGGCTACTGACCCCACTTCCTGGTCTATTGAACACAAAGGAGCCACAAGGACCTCCAGATGCTCCCTGATTCTTGGCTGGTGGGTCACTATGTGCACCTTCAATAAGGGAGCTTCAATCAGCTGAGTTAACTTGAGGTGTCCTCAATGCCAAGTAGAATATCCTTCTGCTATGGCTAAATAAATCTCTTTTTATTATCTGTTCAGTAGCCTACTGTTTAGTGTCTTGTTTTGTTCAAGGGACTGGTGTCAGTCAGTCCAGGGCTGAAAGGGAGAGAGGCTGCAGAAGGAAGTGTAGGTGAAAAAAGGTAAGAGCTACAAACAGCAGTAGCAGAGAAGAGAACCTGTAAAATTAGGCAGCAACTAGGTGGCACTGAGGAGCTGGGCACTACTGCAACAGCTCAACAAAAAACATTTATGGGGCAGCCACATGGCACAATAGATAGAGCATTGGGCTTGGAATCAGAAAAACTCATCTTCCTTAGTTCAAATCCAGCCTCAGACACTTACTAGCTGTGTGACCCTGGGCAAGTCACTTAACTCTGCTTGCCTCAGTTTCTTCATCTGTAAAATGAGCTGGAGAAGGAAATGGCAAACTGCCAGGGAAACCCCATATGTAGTCACAAAGAGTCAGACGTGTCTGAAATGGCTCAAGAACAACAAGAAAGAATATGAAAGAAACTGAAGTTCAGCCAGGATCATAGAATCATAGATTTAGAGAAAACAAGAAAAATACCTGAAGAGAAAGGAAGACCATAAACCAAAAGGAGATTAAAACCAAAGAGTTGATAGAGAAGATATAGATGTATATGTGTGTGTGTGTGCATAAGTACATAGAAATTACATATATATACAGATGATGGGAGGGAAAGCACTTTGAATGCATATAACATGGGGGTATTTTCATCGAGACAATGAACATTATCCAGTTCGCTGGGCTTGCATAGAAGGGGGTACCAATTTTCCTGTGTCCCTTTCAAGGCACTTCAATGATTGATTACAAAGGAAATATCTATATACCCAAGTCTAAATGGACTTAAAGCTATCCATGGTTGATTGCCCTTGGGGGTATAAAAGGGATAGCCAGTACATCCACCTGATACTAGTAAATTGGTAAGATAGTTATGAACCTAGGCCTTCCATCCAAAAAGTCATCAGGAAGAGATTAATGAGCAGGAAGAGCATACAAGTGCAAACAGTAAACAAAAATCAATTTTATCTCCTTACTTGTTCCCCTCCCCCACCACTGGAAAAAAGAAGAGAAAAACAAAACAAAACCTTTGTCACAGATAATTATAGTCAAGCCCAGCCTATGACTGGGTGTAATTGTCATATGTCATATGCTGAAAATAAGGATGTCATTTAGGAAACTGTTATACGAATCCAGGTAAGAAGCAATAAAGGCATGAACTAAATGGTGACTGGGTGACTAAAGAGAGGGGGACATGTGTAATGATGTAACTGAGGTAGAAGTGACAAGACTTGGCAAGTGATTGGATTGGGGACTGAAGGAGAGGGAAGAGGCTGTGAACAATAAGGATGGTGGTGAGCTCAACAGAAAAAGGGAAATCTGAAAGATGAGTTTGGTGGGAATTGTGAGTTCCTTTTCAGGGCATGTTGCATTTGAGACCCTAATGGAACAGCCAGGTGGAGAGGTGCAAGAGACAGATGGGGACGCAGGACTGAAGTTCAGGGTACTAATTAGGGGTAGACATGTAGAGTTGGAAATCATCTGCATTGAAATGATCATTGAAACCATTGGGAGCTGATGAGATCACTGAGAGTGTAAAGGGAGAAAAGGATCTAGCACTGAACCCTGGAGATACCTAAACTAAATGGGTGGGAGATCTACGGTGATCTGGCAAAAGAGACAGAGAAGGAGTGGTTAGACATAGAGCAGGAGAATAAGACAGACTGGTTCACTGAAGGCAAGGGAGGAGAATATCCAAGAAAAAAAGGGTGGTCAACAGTATGAAAGGCTGCAGAGAGGTACTAGTCACCTACCTTTCCCCCAGGCTTGGATGGAACATTTTTTTTAAAAGACCTATGATTTCATCAATGTAGAGTTCTCAGTGAGGAACACGGATCAGCACCTCATCTTCAATTTATATCTTAACAAGTTTCCTGGAACCCTGAGGGTCAAGTGATTTGCCCATGGTTGCACGATTATTAACAGCCAGAACCAGGATTTGAACATAGGTCTTCTTACTCCATGAAAAGCCTTCTGTGACCCATGCCACCTCCCAAAGAGAAGCCATTCAAAAGACAGATTTGACTCTTTGATAGTTCTCACTGGTGATGACTATGGATATGTCTCACAAAAGAACCCCAGAAGCTTTGTGGTATTGAGCTGTGCTCATGTGTGCTGTAAGCCCCTCCCTGCAGAGAAGGGGCCACAATTCAGTGGAGAACCAGCAGGTGGCAGTATCAGTTGCATTGCAAAATAGCACCCAGAGGCCAGCTGGAGAAAGCAACCCACTAGATAATTTCAGCATCTCTGTCCAGAAGCTGTGGGTACCACTGCTGGAGGGCAGAAAGATGTTCCAGCAGGGTCATAACCTTAAAAGCATGTATTTTATGATCTCTGTAAGCATCCTTTTCAACCAAGAACTTGGGGAAACTGTGGGAATGTGTGTCCCTGTGGATATGAGGAAGAGTTCCTTGCAATGTGGTACAGTCTAAAGAGAACTAGATTTGAAATCACAGGTCCTAGGTTCACTGCCATTTACTACCTCTGTGACCTTGGACAAATCCCTTTGCCTTTATGGACCTCAGTTTTCTAATTTGTAAAGGAAAAGGATCAGAGTAGCTGGCCTCTAAGAGTCCTTCAATCTCTAAACTAATTAAACTTGCTATTCTGTTTACCTAAATGCCCTTACTTTAAAATAATGTGCTCCCTAGTATGGTCTGAGCAAAAGGAAGGAAAGAAGCACTTATTAAGCACCTACTGTGTGCCAGGCACTGTGCTAAACACTTTACAAATATCTCCTTAAATCCTCACAACAACCCGGTGAGGTAGGTGCTATTATTATCCCCATTTTACAGTTCAGGAAATCAAGGCAAACAAAAGTTAAGTGACTTGTCCAGGGTCATACAGCTAGAATGTGTCTGAGACTAGATTTGAACTCAGGTCTTCTTGACTCCAGGCCCAGTGCTCTAAAACTAAATGTTGGCCCACAGGTACCTTGAACCTGAAAGCAGTCTTTAAGGGACCAGGACTACACATAGAAAAATAAAGACCATTCTTTTCCTATCAGAAGAATGTTTTATATTTCCTCATCAACTCATTCTAAGCTTGTCTTTTCCTATCAGGTATATAGATGTGACATATAATTGGTCAGCCTTCTAGTACAAATGGGATCATAGATTTAAAGGTGGAGAGCTCTTAGAGGCCATCAAGTCCAACATAGTTTTACAGATGAGTAAACTGAGGCAGAGAGAAATAAGAGTCTTGCTCAGGATCACACAGGTAGTACTGTATTTCGCCATGTATAAGATGCACCCTTTTTCGAAAAATATGGGGTCTGAAAACTGGGTACATCTTATACAGTGGTTGTAGATTTTTTTACTTGCATTTCGCACTTTTTCGCACTTGTTGTCTTTGCGCTCATTGTTTCGCATTTGTTAACGGTATATGAGGTTACGTTTTGCCACGTTCTGCCCAGAAATGGCTCCGAAAAGATTTTCGTACAGTGCTGAATTCAAGTTAAAAGTGATCCAGTTTGCAAAAGTGAATGGAAATTGTGCTGTTGAACCTAAGTTTGGTCCTCCTCCAACTGAGAAAACAATCCAAGACTGGCTACTGGAAGAAGAAACCCTACTGAAAACGCCATGGCAGAAGAAGGCTATGAGAGGCAAGTCAGCAAAATGGCCTGATTTAGAGAGGGAATTGAAGATATGGATTGAAGAGCAAAGAGCAATTGGAATTCCTGCGTCCACAAAGATGGTTCAGTGTGAGGCAAGAAGAATTGCTGATGAAAAAGAAGTTACTGGTTTCAAAGGAGGACACAATTGGTACTTCAAGTTCATGAAACAGAATGGACTAAGCATACGTACATGCACCAGACTTGCCCAAAAGATGCCTGAAAGCTATCAGCTGATGAATAAAACTTGAGTTCAATAACTTTATATAATACATTTTTTTTTCAAATTTCGGGCCCCAAAATTAAGGCGTGTCTTATACATGGGGAAATACGGTACATATTGAGGCAGTGGTTGAACCCAGGTTTTGCTGACTCCAGGCCTAGCACTCTACTACTCTATATTGTATCTTCACAAGACAGGATTGAGCTTACTCTAGATACAGGCTGTCCTATTTTAAAATTACAATACTTCTTTTTACAAAACTAACTTTTTGAATCATGTGTAAATAGAATATAAAGGTAATAACATGATTTCTCTATATAAATTATCCCTTCCACATCGCAGAGGGTTATGGGCAATCTGGAAAATCCAATGTAAGATGTTTTGGCCCTCCTTTCATAACAAAGAAGAAGTCTGAATTTTTTCTTTTTCTTTTACAAGGTGCTTATAGTACTTTATTGCAAAATGTGGGTTGACATTATGCACTACTATACATATATTTTACACATTTCTGAATTTCTAAACCTTTACTATATCATCTGTTGGCATTTAAGTGTCGTCTGAGACTTCTACAAAACTCCCCCAAAATTCCCATTTAATTTCTTATGCCGACCCACTAGATATCAAAACTGAGATGGGGAAAGTCACAATGTGGAAGGGACATCTGTAGTGCCTGATTCTAGACAACCTGATGATTAGGAAAAGGAATTACTTGAAAAATATGCAAATTTAAATAACAGTAAAATCAGTCCAGGGGCACTAGTTGACACAGTGTGATAGAGTACTGGGCCTGGAGCCAAGGAAGACTCATCTTCTGAGTTCAAATGTGGCCTCAGGAGCTTACTAGCTGTGTGAACCTGGGCAAATCACTTAACCCTGTTTGCCTCAGTTTCTTCATCTGTAAAACGAGCTGGAGAAGGAAATGGCAAACCACTCCGGTATCTCTGCCAAGAAAACCCCAAATGGGGTCACAAAGAGTCAGGTGTGACTAAAAAACAACAAAACCAGTCCATATCCTATATGCTGATTATGTTTCACTTAGAATAAGAATGAAGGAGAAAGAAAAAAAAATTCATTCCCAAATACTGAATCCTTTTTTTAAAATATATTTTATATTGTGTTTAGATGGAACAAAACATTTCCCTCTCCCCAACCATAATGTAAAGGAGGTTAAGTTTTGAGAAAAAATAATAAGTAATAATCTATCAATTAACAAGCAGGGCAGGGACTGTTGCAATTTTTTCACCTAATACAGTGCCTTGTACACAGTAGGTGCTTCATCAATTAACAGGCATTTGTCAAATTCTTGTCGGGTATGCAAGAACAAAACAGCCCTAGCCCTCAAGGAACTTACATAATAAGAGGATAATAACAATCCCAGAGATAGGTAGATACAAGGTATTCTTGGAGGGGAAGGTGTGACCAGGAAAGGCCTCTCATAGAAAGTGGTGCTTGAACTTACTTAATCTTAAGGGAAACCAGGAATTCCCAAGAAGGAGAGGTAAGGAGGGAACATGTTCCTGGTATGCTAGCGCAAAGGCGATTTTAGGAAAGGGTTCCCTACAGTTCATTCTACCTTAATCCAATAAGTTCTGAATAGGAAAAAAAAACATTTTTCACAAAGGAGACATTTCTAAGTTTCACCTTCCTTCCCACATTTGTCTCCTTTTCGTCTCTGGGTCACAGAAGAGCAGGTGGTGGACTTCTCTAGAGGGCAGCTGGTCGTTTCTCCTATAGCCTGTTGGCACACACTTCTGTGCAGTTGGGGAAGAGAGATCTGCAGGGTCTCCTGTCTGGGTGAACTCTGTTTAGTGGCCTGGAACTGTGGGAATTTTCCTGGCTTGCTTTGCACAGGAGAGAGAGGGAATGAAGAATGCTTCATAGCTGGGCTATATCTGACCTAGAATTGATGGTCAGAGGAAAAGGTATTTTCCATTGCTGCAGCTGCTGGAGTGTTTGACTGAAGTATAGCTTGTCTGAAACTCACGATAAGCCAGAAAAAGAAATGAAAATACAATAAGTCTTAACATATCTTCAACATTAAATGTGTTCTCTGAACATTTCCAAAATGTATTTTAAATGCCCAGCACCTTGTTTAGAAGATAGTTTTCTGTTGCCAGCTTGGCAGAAATCTAACAAAACCAACAACTTGGCATTCATCCTGCCCTCACATAGCCTGAGGTTTGTAACCTCCCAGTCCTGCCTGAAATAAGACTGTGGACATTGTGCAAAATATTCTGTTTGCCTTTGATACTGTCTTTGATGGACTTGGACTGGATTCTCCTTCCTCACACTTAGAAGAAGAGTGGGGGGAAGAGGTGCAGAGAAATAGTTGCAAGTTGCCGACCATCCAGACTCCAGATCCATTTCCCGGTGCCCGACACTGTTTTCAGGCCTATTGCCACAGGATCAGATTAATGAGGGAGGAAAATGTATATAAAGTTTTCAAAATCAGAAATATAAATTATCAACAACCATCTCAAAAAAAATTCAAAATTCCTGATAATCAGAGCGATGCAAATTAAAACAATCCTAAGTAAGATGATAAAAACTCATCATTGACAGGGTTTTGAATGAATAGATAAATGAATGAAAAAACATTTAAATTAACTTTACTCTGTTCCAGGCACTGGAGATACAAGAACAAATGAGCAAGACAGTCCCTGCTTTCAAGAAGCTTACAGTCTAATAAGGAAAGATGACATATATACAGGAGTAATGTTATATGCAGGAATGTTTTGGAGAAATAAGAGAAAATGGTGATTGGAGTAACAGGGTAATTGAATGAGATGACCTAGCCAGGAATAGTAGTTTTGATTTCATTATCATTCAAAGAGACAAAGTCAGAAAATGATATGGAGATGACTGGGAATTTGCGTGGTAGGCCTGAGACTGGACAAGATAAGGTAAAATGCTCACTAATCAAAGTGAAAGATCATAGGAATGTGACCTTTACTTCTATAGGCAGGTACGGGCAGGAAAGCAGGTGGCCAGGCATGAAGATGGCTCAGAAGTGTGATGATGGGCCTGAAACTATGCTTTGGGAAAGGAGGCCCACTAATTCACTGCTGATATAACTGTGAATTGATTCAGTCATTCTAGGAAATAACTTGGAATTATGCAAAAAAAAAAAAAAGCTAAATTGTTTTTAAAGCTTTGACCCTACTACTAGGACTATACTCCAAGGAGGCTGAATAACTATACAGAAAGGAAAAAAAAAAAGACTACATTTGTATAAATCTACATCTTCCCAATAAGGATGGGTTGAGTTCAGTGCATGAAAGTGCAGAAAAACTCTTTAGATGACAAGTTGCTTCTGTCCCTTCTGTTTCATGTTTTAGGTCAATCCAAGGATATTTATTTCTTTCTCCTCATCTCAATTACCTTTTTGTTTAATTCTGTTTGAGTAATGAGCCTTTGTAAACTTCCTAAATACAGCTGAAGTACAGCATCTGCTTATTCAAAATTATTCTATCCTATTAAAGATAGGTACAAAGTATTCTTTAGGATCACTGTTAAAATTATTCTAAGATATCAATGTAGCACAGTTTCTGTTTCTAACCACATCTGGGAAAAATGAAATTCTGACAAGATAAACACAAATGACTCCAGTGGAGAATAAAAGAGGGAGCTAGCTGTCTAAAGAAACCTATATGGATGCGTAGGGAGCTCATTGACCAGCTGAGACTTTAAAAATAGATATATAAAAAAACAGAAAGGAAATAAACTAGGATGATGGCAAAAGACTGGCACAGTCCTGTAAGAATATCGGGAATGCTAAAGACTGGGATGAACTGTGACTGGCTAGGAATATTAAGGACAACAGAAATAGTATGCCTTGTATGTATCTATTTACTTGTTGTGTCCTTCATTAGAATGTGAGTTCCTTAGGGCAAGAACTGTTTTTGCCTTTCTTTCTAGAACACAGTAAATACTTAATGCTTCTTGGTTGATTGATTGATAATGCCTCTGTGAAACACAGTAAATAATGATGCTATCCAAACACTGACTAGTTAGTTAAATGGAAGCATTTGTCATGCAGCAGGTGGGAGACTCTTTTAGGAAAGAAAATGCAGAAAAATTCAAGTAGGAGGAGAGAGGAGAAAGAGCATTCCAAGCCCCTAGTTGCTGAGAAGCACCTCTCTCCAGAGCTGGGCTTTGTGGGACCCCATTCAGACCTCACTGGTGATGGTGAGAGAACAATCTGGGTTTCTGTCATCATCTGGTTTCTGTAGCAAGAAAACCTTCACATCCAAAGCTGCCCTGTGGACACTGCCTTAAACTCCTACCTGTTGTGCTGATGAGCCAGCCTGGGGAGCTAAAGGTCACGCGGATTTATATCCTCCCTGAGCAGGAGGAGTCAGAGCTTGCATTTAGGAAATGGGTGGTAAGAGTGCTTTCTGCTTATCTAATCTTCTGTTGTATAAAATGCTTTGCATTCTATTTTAAATAAATGTCCTCTCTACCTGGGACAGAAAATGGGAGCCCATGAGCTATGGTTTTTAAATAGATGATGAAGCCAAACCAGAATGTGGTTTAGAATTATATCTACAAAAGTTCAGGGCAACATTATTTGTAGTAACAAAAAGTTGGACACAAAATGTGCCAATCAATTGGTGAAGGGTTGAAAACACCATATTGTGTGAGAATATTCCTATGCTAAAAGGCAGGCCCGCACAACCTGTGGCCCACCAAAGGATTTTAGGCGGCCTACAAAAAAATGTAGTGGAAAACATCCTCTACATTTTTCACAGGCGTGCCCATGGACTGCTTATGGCCCGCAGACCGCAGGTGTGCAGGCCTGCTATAAGGAAAGATAAATGTAACAAATTCAGAGAAACACGGGAAGGCTTGTATGAAGTCACACAAAGAAAAGAAAGCAGAGCCAAAAGGACAATTTACACAATGACTATCATGATGCAGTGAAGACAACCAATACAACTGGGGTTGAATATAATTATAGACAACATTAGTACCATAAGTACTAATCACAAAAAGTATAATTAGTACTATTAGTACCAAAGATAAAGCACAAATCTCTCTTTTCTACTGACAATAAAATACAAAGGGGAAAAATGGCATTCTATTTAATGTAATCTTTGCTAAGCCCTGCTAAGTGCCAGGCATTGCCCTAGGTGCTGAAGATACAAATATAAGATGGGAACAGTCCCCTTCCCAGGAGGAGACTACATTCTAGTGAGGGAAAATAATAAATATACTGATAAATAAATATGAAATGTAGAAAAGTAGAGGATTTGTATGAATTGATGCAGAGTAAGGTGAACAGAGCTAGGAGAACAATTTATGCATAATAACAACACTGTAAAATCAAACAACTTAAAAGACTTTAGAACTTTGAGCACCGCAATAAGCAACCATAATAATTCTAGATGATGAAGCATGTTACGCACCTCCCAAAAGAGAAGCGATAAGACTCAGGGTGCAGAATGAGACATATGTTTTCTTGGGCACGACCAATGAAGCATTTGTTTTGCTTGACTATGTTTATTTGTGACAAAAGTCTTTTTTTCCCTTTTTTTCTTTTTTTCCAGTGGTGGGGGTGGGAAGGAGAGAAAATTGCTTTTTGTTCTTTGAAAAAAAAAATTATTTAAAAAAAATAGGGATAAAGTAAGGGAGGAGGGCTAACAACTAACAACTGGGGGAATTAGGAGAGGCCTTTTGTAAGAGGTAGCACTTGAGTTCAACCTCAAAGAGAGTGAGGGATTCTAAGAGGCACTAGACATATCACATCATATTATATTTATTATATGTTATATTACATTATACATATGTGTGTATGTGTGTGTGTGTGTGTGTGTATAAAACATTCTAGGCACAGGACCCAACCTGTGCAAAGGCAGAGTTGGGAGACAGAATAGTTAATATCAGTCATAATCACAGTATTGAGCAGTTTTGTTTAACTATTTTAAGGGATTTTGTTGGATTTTGTAAGGAAGTGTCTATCTTATCAAAACAAAATGTTTAAATTAAGTATATATGTATATGTGCATATATAAGGGGTTAGTGTGAGTTGCCCATGTAAGTTACGGGTGTTCACATGGATTTGTCTAGATGGGGCTCACAGGGAGGCATGAATATGTATCTCTAGACTTTGAAGGGAAAATTCTTCATTTGGGCTTTCACCCGGATTAATGAGGCAAAACTCAGGACAAAGAGAATCAAAAGGATATTATTGTGAGTAACCAAGGTAGCAACACGTTGACAGGCTGATCACTGAAGATCAGCCGTGGCTTCAAGCTTGTGGACAGCTCTGCTGAGGTGGACCTGTCTGGATTGTCTTACAATCCAGACAGGTCCACCTCAGCAGAAGAGGTTGGGCCCTTGCATCTCAGTCCCTCTCCAAGGTAGCAAGAACATGACAATTTGCAGGTATGGGTATGTGACAAAGAGCAGATATTACAAAAAGCAGCGACCTAAGTGTCTCCTTACCCACCCGAGACTCCTCCAATATTATTTGATAAGCAGGGCTGAAACAATGGGTGACTGAGTCAACACAACTTTCAACATTAGAGTCTTCTCCAAGGGGGACTTTGATTCCTGCCAGGAGGGAAGCAGGAGATTGGTGCCAGAAGCTGACTGCTCTGCTCTCCTCACAAAGAGGGAGTATGGGCTAGAATTATATGTATCTTCCCCCTTAAGTATTGTTAGTCTTGGGGAATTTATTCTTAGGTTCAAGCTGAGTTCCTGTTGGATATACTGTCAGATGTGGTCAAAGTGTCAAATGGTTTTCCTTCATTTAAAAAAAAAATTTTTGTTACAAGGAAAGATTTGCTGGGTAGGGAAGAGGGTGTATATTTGGAAGTGGATGTGACATAAAAACAAAGTCATCAATAAAATTTGTGAAAAAAAAATGTAAAATGAAGCTATAATTTGGAAGGTGATTTCTAGGTGGCCTTGAGGACAGAGGAAGAAAATCATGAGGCAGAAGTACAGAACAGTGAAGTGAGCACTGGATTTGGAGTGAGAAAACCTGGGTTCAAATAGGGCTCCATCACTACCAATGCGATTTTGAATAATCAATCAACGAGCATTTATTGTGTTAAATGCTGGAGGTACAAAGACAAAAACAAAACAGTTTTTCCCTCAAGGAGGCCACATTCTACTGGGTAAGTCTCTCTGAGTTTCAGTTCCTTCATCTATAAAATGAAGCAGTTGTAATAGATTGTCTCTAAGGTACTTTCTACCTCCAAAATCTTAAATTTCCTCTGGCTTCTGTGTTACTAAACACTATGAAAACCTCCCAAACTCATCACATCTGGGGACTCTTCTTTCCAAGAGATCACCAGCAACAGCATCTGACAAAATCACATCCCTATATAAACCATTTCTTGACCATCCAATTTAATTTGTCCTATGAAAGAGAAAGGGAGGAAAGAAGAGAAAGGAGTGACACAGATTCCTCTTCATCTGCCAGAAAGATATCAAAACTCAATATACAATCCATGCCTCTCTGCTGTTTGATGGAGTTCTAAGCAACCATCTCTCTTTGTGACATCAAACACTGAAAATAGCCTGGAAAATAAAAGAGCCTCAAACTGTTACAGCTTCAGTAATTACTGACCCTATTCCATCTAGCAGCTTTCATCTTCATGGTGCTTCACAGGTGATAATTAGTCCCATAAGCATTTAACTCCTGGGTGTTACATGCCTCCACCTCCACAGTTGCTAGTCAAACTCACCAAGCAGATCTTAAAAGGAAAGGTAACAAGACAACATTCAGATAATTACAAGAGACAACCCGGTCCCTGAAAAGTCCTTTAGGCAAGTAAAGGCCTCATCATCTACCTAACTTTCGATTAGAATTATGAAATATGATGAGGCTGGTGTCATCTACCTACTGAAAAAAATACCATTGAATTCAGATTCAGGAGGTTTGGATTTGAATCTCAGCTCTGACACTTACTTAGCCATATGACTTAACATCTCTGTTAAGTCTCCTTCTAGGTGAAGTGAGGATAGTAAAGGCAGTAAATGCTTGTTGATTTGTTAACAGGCAGCTGGAATTCAAATCTGGAGCCCTGGATTCAAATCCTGCAGTAAGCACTTATTAATTCTACAGCCTTGCATTTTAAAGCCTCAATTTCCTCATCTATAAAACGATGATAATAATATGTGCAGTGCCTACCGCACAAGCTGTTGTGATGAAAGCACTTTCAGAATTTAAAGTCCTATATAAATGTGAGTTATTATTATTTATGGCACTACAGAGCTGATGAGACTGATTAAGAGCACAGAATATTATAGCTGGGATACGTGGGTCTGTTTTTGCTTTGCATGCTGAAGGTACTGGGCGAAGGGGCCATTATGTAGCATTTTACTGCTTTTGACTTCTTAGAATTGTGTTTGGCAGTGATTTCTGGAATGAATTTATTTAGCCCATTCTAATTTTTTACATTAATGTAAGACATGTAAATACCTGCTCACCCTTTTCCAGTTTGCTGATTGTTGCTATTCAGTTGGTTTCACTTGTGTCCAACAAATCTTCGGGATGTCCCATATGGAGTTTTCTTGGCAAAGATACCAGAGTGGCTTTGTGGCCAGTGAAAAATGAAATGACTGAGGGAAAAAAGGTTTGATCTTCTGAGCATATCAATTTATTAAGCAATGAATGGCAACCGCCCAACAAACTGGGAGCAGATCTCCCCAACTTAGGCCTGGACCCCAAATATAGGGTGTTATGATAGGGTGGGACTTTTATTTTTTTTTACTGTTTTCTCTTTTGGAATGCTGATGTAATGAAGTACATTTGATGAGTTTTGCTTTTCAAATGTAATGGCAAGCAAAGCGGACTTTTTGTTGTCTTTGTTTTGGAGGGCTTCTCAGCACTAAGGAATCTTTGATTAAATCGGAAGTCTTTGATGACCTGCTTACATCAAGATAAGGCCTAGTTCGCATGGGTTTGAGTCACATGGTGGTGACACCCTCTGACCCTGAGCAAGTATTTAAGTCATAAGAAGGCCTAAGTCACGTTGGGTTTGAGTTGTATGGTTGTGGTGCCCTTTGAGCCTGAAGAAGTGTGTATAAACTCAGAGGTCAGCGTTTTGCCTTTGGGGGCACACTCATTGAAAGAGTGTTGATGACAAGACTCTGGGTAGCCACTGAAGCAGTCCCCCAGCTTTGAAAACCCAGATGTTGGTGCCTCTCTCTCTAGTAACTATGTAATTCTTTGGTCAAACAGATAGAGGCCTGTCTGTTGATCTCAGTGTGTTATTTGCTCTGTTTATATAATGTATTTTTGTAATTTCTGCTTATATTTGCTCTGAAGTTAAGGGTGCTGACTTCTTCCCCTGAACTAAGTGAATGATATATGTATGTTTAATTAAAGTGAGATTGTAAACCCCTTAACGTTGCTTTCTCTAGAAAAGCAGATCAAAGAGCCTGTGCTAGCAGCCTTCTTGTGTGCTTGTGTTATTGGCCTTACACAGCCACAGTAGCATCAAGTAGTACTGTTGTTACACAGGGGAGAGACAGATTTTTATACATTAAGAACAACAAAATAAGGCCAATTAACTAAAAATAAACAATTAACCAGGTTACATTAGGTAATCTGATTTCTAATTAGAGGAAAGGTTAGGGGCTTTCCAAATTGGGAAGGAGTAAACAGGTGCAATTTCCTGAAATCAGAAAAGGAGGTGTCCCACTCCCCGCCCAAGTGTCTGTATACAATCTAAGCAACATGGAAACAATAACTGATTGATCAGTATGGAGCCAGTTTTCAGATAAGACATATGGGTTGGTTAAGATGTATAATTGTGAGAAAACTCCTTGCATCAATCTTTGGATTTGACTTTCTGGTTAGTATAACCTAGGTCCTTAGTTAATGGTCTCTAAACAGAAGGTGGAAGTGGTCCAGTTTCCCAGCTGTGCAGAATTGGTTAAAAGGATTAAATAAGGTTTTCTACCAGTTCCCACAATTGAAAAAAGTTTTCTCACAAGTCAGAATTTGGACCAGATCCAAACAATAATAATAATAATATATTAATACAATTGGGCAGCTAGGTGGTGCAGTGGATAGAGCACCAGGCTCTAAGTCAGAAAGACTTAAATTCAAATCTGGCCTCAGATAGTTATTAACTATGTGACCCTGAGCAAGTCACCTTAACTCTCTAAACTTTGGTTTCCTCATCTATAAATGGGGATATGAATACCACCTCCCTTATAGGGTTGTTGTGTAGATCAAACAAATATATGTGTGTGTGTGTGTGTGTGTGTGTATACATATATATGTGTATATATATACATATATATATACATCAAATATATATGTATATACACATACATATATATAGTGTTTGCAAATCTTAAAGTGTCATTTAAATGCTAGATAGTATTTTTATTAATTTTTTATTATTATTGTAGCTGGATGAACACCAGAAAACTTACCTTAGGAAAACTTTGACTGTAGTTTGGTTCTCAACACCAAAACCCATTGGGCTGCTCTTTCCTTGAGAACAGCCTTCCCCAACAGAATATTACTGCCTGTTGCATGAAAAAGGGTTTTGTTTCCCCCTTATTCATCTCAAAAAGAATAGTCTCTCATTTGTCCCAGTGCAAGTGAAAGCACTATCTATTAAGATACCCAAGAAAATGGGACTTTTCAAATATTCCAATTCTAGAATTCAGCAAAAAATGAAGTTCCCAAAGGCTGCACAAAAGGAATTCCAACCATATGCCACATTCTAAAAACCAATGATTCTCTTGCAAAACAAGTTTTAAGCAGGTGGTAGTTGGTCCACAAACTTTTTATTTCCCAATAAAAGAGAAGCAAATATTGACTTAGGATTTTCCAATGCTCAAAAACTTGGAAGAACACCAAAGAAGATGAATTGAGGGGCAGAAAAGTATGGCATCAAAGGGTGGTCCAGGCAAGCCCATGAAGACCACAGCACCCTGCCTGTTCTACAATGACTGGTCAAATGTCTGTCATATGACTGTAAGGGGCTGGGAAATAGGGGTCCCATATTCTGTCTGTGACCTTAGAGGCAATTAGAGGGACCTAAATGGGGAATCCCTACTGTTAAGACTTGTTTGAGCCTCCTTTTGGTTTTGATTCTTCTTTACAACATGACAAATGTAGAAATATATTTAATATGATTGTACACGTATAGCCTATATCTGATTACCTGTCATCTTAGGGAGGCGAGAGCAGAGGGAGAGGGAGAAAATTTAGAACTCAAAACCTTATAGAAGTGAATGTTGAAAACTAAAAGCAAAAAAATAAAAAATAAGTAAGTTTTTAAAAAGAAAAAAAAAAGCCTTGTTTGAGCTTTGTACCCCTGGAACAGGAGTCCCTCTGTAGAGAGAGGGACTTCACCCAAACAGGATATCATTCAAATCCAGTTGTCCCTAGGACCTGCTTTTCTTCCACCACTTGCCATTTGACATTGACACACGAAACACAGATAAATGTAATCAGTACGTTTATGTTAGACCATGTACTGGGTATATGACAAGTGAAATCTGAAATAACTGAGGAAACAAAAGTTTGAGCTTCCAAACATATTGATTTATTAAGCAATACATAGCTATTGCATAACAAATCAGGACCAGGCCTCAGCTTGGCACTGGACCCTGAATGCGGGGGAGGGGGTGATTTTTATGTATTGTTGTTGTTCCGTCATTTCAGACTCTTTGTGACCCCATTTGGGGTTTTCTTGGCAAGGATGTTGGAGTGGTTTGCCATTTCCTTCCCCAGCCCATTTTACAGATGAGGAAACTGAGGCAAACAAGGTTAAGTGACTTGCCCAGTGTCACACAGCTAGTACAAGTGTCTGAGGCCAGATTCGAACTTAGGAAGATGAGTCTTCCTGATTTCAAGCCTGGCACTCTACCCACTGTGCCATCTAGCTGCCCCTTTTATGTATTAAAAGAAAGAAAATTAACAGGGTATATAACAGGACACAAGGTTTGATAATCTGATTTTTAATTGGAGGAAAATTTAGGGGTTTTCTGAGTTGGGACGGGGAGAGAGAACAGATGCAGTTCCCCAAAATTTGAAAAAGAAGGAAACGGTAACAGATTGCCTGGTATGATGCCAGTTTTCAGATAGCAGATGGGTTGCTTGAGATATATAATTATGAGAAAACTCCTTGTAGCAACCTTCCTATCTGACTGGGTTTCTGGTCAGCATAATCTAAGTCCTTAGTTAAGGGTCTCTAAGCAGCAGGTGGAGCAGCTAGGTGACACAGTGGATAGATTGCTGGGCCTGGATTGAGAAAGACCTGAGTTCAAATACGGCCTTAGACACTTAGTAGCTGCATGACCTGGAGTAAGTCACTTAATCCTGTTTGCCTCAGCTTCCTTATCTCTAAAATGAGCTAGAGAAGGAAACAGCAAACCACTCCAGTATCTTTACCAAGAAAACCCCAAATGGGGTCATGAGGAGTCGGACATTACTAAAACAACTGAACAACCACAAGCAGCAGGTTGAGGTGGTCTAGCTTCCCAGCCACACAGGATTCAAACAATGCAATAAAGTTTTCTCACAACTTCCATAATTAGATAAAGTTTTCTCAGAAGACAGAAATTGGACTAGACCCATATTTGATTAGAAAAGAAACTGAGCTAGCTCCAGAATTGAGTCACAGATAAAGTCAGTGTGGTTCACTCAATTCCCACAATCCCCTCAGGTGGACCTCTCTTCTTTGTCAGAGAGAATCTAAAGCCCCCACAGCAAGGAGTGACTATTAGCTGAAATAAGTTGGAACATGAAGGAGTGGCTTCAGAAGGCTTTTGTCTCCTTAGCACTTACTCTTTCTGACATCTCCTTTTCCATAGTTTTTTTAAGACAGTGAAATAATTATGGAATTGTTTACAAAATACAGGGCCAAAAGGCTCCATAAAAGGAAGAAATACCCACACAGAATCTACCAAACCAATGGCTCTTTCATAAAAACATTCTGAATGACCTTGCACTACTTGTATAAGGAATGTTATTGAAGTCCTGTAAATGCTTTGCTGGCATCCAGGAAGACTGTTTTTTTCTCTGTTACCCACTAAGGGCTGTATGGTCATAAAAAAAAAAAAGAAAACCAAAAGAATGATGCCCCACTGGTAGCTGTGGGTGCAATGAATATCACTGCCAAAGTCACTGTTTTATAAACATGTGAGAACGCAGCTGTGGCAGAGAGTGCTGTTCTCCTTGGCCAACAAGACGTCATTCAGAGCTGAAACAGGCCTTCTCACAACTGGGGCTTTTTACATGAAGGCAACTCATCCATATAACTGCTTTCTCACTAAGAAATTAATATGTAGATATAGCTATATCTCCATATATCAGTCTTGTTCTTTGTATAGTGAAATATTTAAATTTATTGATGATTGTTAAAGTTTACAATCAAAATAACATTAAAATAATAACTAAATAAATAACTAAATATGATAAAGAAGAGCTGCAAAACTTACTTGGGAAGCCTAAATCCATGATGCCCACTGTGGCAGAAATGTACAGTTTTTCCTCAGCAACTTTGGGTCCTTCCCAGAGATAAAATAAATTACGTCACTCACATCACAGTTTCTCCTAGTCCGCTGTCTCTCCCTGAGGTGCCTCATGTACCTCCCCAGAGACAAGTCACAAGGGCACTGGCAGTATTTTTCCATTCTGCCAATTCTTTGGGGGTAAAAATACACATAGGCTATATAGGCTACTTCAGCAAAAGAGAAGTATCTCGTATGTCACCTCACAGATCTGCTATCAGTGGTACCTGCAGCATGCTTCAGAGTGCTGGGAGCAGAGGCTCTAATCTGGCTATGGAGATTGGGACTGTTATTTCCAGGGCTAGCAATCATTCTATCAGTTGACAAGCATTAAACATCCATTATGTGCCTGGAACTGTACTAAGCACTAGGAACAGAAAGACAAAAATCAAACAGTTTCTGCCCTCAAGGAACTAGCATTCTAGCAAAATAGATAGAAGGCATGTGTGTGCATAGATCCACATATATATATATATATATATATATATATATATATATATATATATATATATATATATATACACATGTACATATATATACACACATGCATATATACAAATACATATATATTATAAGTAATAAATGTAAGGTAAGTTTAGGGAGTGAGTATACTAGCAGTTAGGGGGAATTGGGAGAGGTTTCATGAAGAAGGCATTTTTTGAGTTAAGTTTTATAAGAAATCACAGATTCCAAAAGTCAGACATAAGGAGGGAGAGCATTCCAGTGCAAAGACACAGAGATGGGAGGCGGACTGTCAGGTATATGCTTAACAATAGGCCAGCGGGGTCAAATCAAAAAGGGCAAAGCGGGAAGTAATGCGTGATAAAACCAAAAAGGCAGGAAGGTGTTGGGTTGTGAAGAGATTTAAATGCCAAAGAGAGGGGTTAACATTTAATCCTAGAGGTAATAGCGAGCCACTGGAGCTTTTTGAGAAGGAAGGTGTGACATGAACAGACCTGTGCTCTAGAAAGAGTTGGTTGACTGACTTCAAGGTTGTAAACCTTTGTGACTAGAAGGATAGTTTTGTCCTCAATAGAAATAGAGAAGTTTAGAGGATTCACTGGTTGTACCAAAGCAGTAGTTGAGTTCACACTCAACAGCAGTTAAGTATACCAGTCCCTTGGGAGCTCACAAGCCCAAGATGTACAATGGATCAGAATCAGTTCCAAGAAGGGCTGGCTGAATCCATCCAGGACTGCCAGATAGCTTGCTGGATCCTAAAGGGGACTGCTGATTCCATCTAGGAGAGCTGACATATTGTTGACACGTACCCATAAGTTTACCTTTATTGTGACTCATCTCTGCTTCTAGCTGGGCCTGCTCCAACCTGCAGGACCTCCCCATAGCCCTCCATTAGCCCCACTACCTCAAACACAGAAGAGACTGGTCAACCTTGGGGAAGTCCAACATTGAATCATACTAGCTGAACAGATCCAAGAAGTCACAGAAAGGCTGTGCCTTTGTTGTGGACTTTCTAGTCATTTCGTCCATTACTTTTTCTGCTAATGGGGAGCAAGTAAGGGGGGTGAGAGAGTGAGAGAGAGAGAGAGAGAAAGAGAGAGAGAGAGAGAGCCCCTGATGGAACTTCACCCTTCCAAGGTCTACAGTCTCTTCACTGACATAATCCTGGAGCTTGACCTCCCCAACCACTTCATGCTGTGGGACAACTGCCAACTCAGAAGTCTTCAGCAACTTCACAAATCCTTTTCTGGCTCAGTGTATAGCAAGCAATGACTTCTCTTACCACTATAACTGTAGACATAACACAGTAATGTGAAGTTATATGAAGTCAAAATACAGAGAGAGCCTTGTATGAAGGTATCCCCTTGATGGTGAAAAGATAGTGTGACTGATGGGGGAAAGTATTATATATTAGTCAAGAAATAAAAAAGGATTGATTAAGTGTTTACTACGTGACAGCCCTGCCTAATGCATTGAAGATACAAAGACAAAACTGAAACAATCCCTGCCCTCAAAAAGCAGACATCCTTCTGGGAGTGGTAACATGTCCACATACAAGAATATACAAAATAAACATTTGCAAAATAAATATAAGTTCATGTGAATGGGGAACACTAGCAGCTAAGGGATCAGGAAAAGCCTCATGTGGGATGTGGCAAAAGAGAAAACCTAACCAAAGAGGCCCTCTTTTGATAGTGAAAAAAATACTGCTTGCTAATAGGAGAAGGGGTATTACATATTAATTAATTTAGTCAACAAATATGTGACTAAGTAAACAACCATGTAAAAACCTTACCATATGACTGGTACCATGCTAGGTGCTGAAGAGAAATACACAGATGAAAATGGGAAAATTTCTTGCCCTAAAGGAAGTTATGGTTTAGTAAAAAGAAGTAATATGTGTACAAATAATTATTTGTACATAGGCCAAGATCACACAGGCATTGTCAAAGATAGGATTTGAATCTAAGATCTTCAATTCCAGAATGATAAAAGGACATTTAGGAAGGACATTGATAAGCTGAAGAACATCCTAAACAGGTCAACCAAGACAGTCAAGAGCCTTGAAGCCATGCTATATGAATGCAGCTGAAGAATGTGGAGGTGTTTAGCCTGGAGAAGATGAAATTTGTGGGGGACATGACAACTTTGTTCAAGAATTTGAAAGTCTGCAATGTGGAAGAGGAAATTAGTTCAGTTTGGACCAAAAAAACAAAGCAAGAATAATGGTTAGAAATTGCAGTGAGGAGAATTTGGACCTGGCTTGAGGAAGAATTTCCTAGCAATTAGAATCACCCCAGGGTAGAGTAAACTTCCGAAGGAGACAATTGATTTCTTCTCACTGGAGTTCTTCAAGAAATTGCTGGATGATTACTTGTCAGGGGAAAAGTTATAGAGAGAAGAAAGTCTTACTCAAGAAAGGGTATACAGAGATGGTCTCTGAGCTCCCTTCAGCTCCAAAATTCTGTGGTTCTGTGACCACAAAATCAACCACTGAGTCAACAGTGTGATATGGCAGCCAAGGAAGGGAGGTGATAGTTGTGTTGCACTTTGCCTTGGTCACACTAAATCCAGAATATTATCTTGAGTTCTGGGCACCACATTCTGGAGAGAACACTTATAAATTGGAGAGTTCCGGAGAAGGGCAACCAGAATGGTAAAAGTCCTCGACATCAAACAAAATCAGTGTTGGCTGAAAAAACGAGGGATGTTTATCTTGAATAAGAGAGGACCTAGTAGAGATGTGGTATTTGTCTTCAACTTAGAACTCCAGTTTTTTTATACTTTACTCCCCTCCATGTATTGTTGGATCCAGTGACTCAGGCCTTCTTGCTATCCCTCCTCCACGATCTATCTACTGACTGTTTATTTTCACTGATGGTCTTCCATGTCTGGAACTCTCTCCCCCATCATCTTTGCCTTCTGGCTTCCCTGGCTTCCTTCAGATCTCAACAAAAATCCCTTCTGGAAGAAACCTTTCCCAGTAATCTTTAATGTTGGTATCTTCCCTCCAAGATTATCTCCAGTCTGCCTCATATATATCAGATTTTCGAATAGTTGTTTGCATATTGTCTCCACCCATGAGACTGTGAGCTCCCTAAGGGCAGGGGCTGTTTTTTCCTTTCTTTGTAGCCTCCCTATTTAGCATAGTGCCTGTCACTTGACTTGACTTCAAGTCTTTCAAGAATAGTCCTATATAAGAAAGATTAAACTAATTTTGCATAGTCCAGAAAGGCAAAGTTAGGAACATGTGGAGTCTTGCTTATCCCTTGCATGTTGATTTTTCAATCTATGAATATATCCTACTAAGCCTACTTTTCTGTGTTGTTGCAGAAGTATCAAATTCCCTATGGCAGATTCCATCCCCAATTACAACTTTTCTGGACAACAGTCTCCCATATGTTGATTTAATAGCAAACATCCAACAATTTAGGATTACAGCTGGAAGGAACTTTATAAGCCAACTAGTTCATTTTACAGATGAGGAAACAGAAGCTTAGGGAGGTAATGACTTATCCAAGGTCACACAGGCATTGTCAAAGATAGGATTTGAATCTAAGATCTCCAATTCCAGAGGCATTGCTCTTCCATTGTGCCAAGTTGTGATATAATGAGCTCCACGATATTTCACTCCTTCATAATGACTTTATGAATATCTTTGAAATGCTCTTTCTGTCCTTCCTTTCAGGCTCTCCTCTAAATAAGCTAGGAAAACTGAACTGGCTCCCACAGTTTAAAGCAGCATAATATCTTGTAATATCTTTTTTTTTTTAGTCTGGCAAAGACTTAACTGAGTGCAAAAACGTCCTATTTGTTTGTTTTAACAAATAAAAATCCAACCATATATACCACCTATCTCACCCAGTTGTAAAATAACAACAAAAGTTGTTCTTAATGAGAGAATGAGTGGTATGTTGTCATTAAAAATGTACAACATCAAATTGGAATGTTAAAAATGTACTAGAAGAGGGCAGCCCACAGGCCCCCTGAAGCAGTCACAGATCATCTGATCTGTGATCTTAGATCACAAGCTACAATGCAATCTGCCTAATGGAATCATAATTCGATCAACTAGTAACAGGTGGAACAGTGGTTCAGAACCCGAGGTCCATGAACTTAAAAAATAAGATATTTTGATTGTATTTCAATAAAACTTATTTTCTTTGTAATCCCATGTACTTTATTTTATGCAATTAAAAAATATTCTAAATTTTTTCGCTTTATTTTTCTTGCTTTTTGCAACATGGCTAATATAAAAATGTTTTGCATGATTTCAAATGTATAATTGATATCATATTGCTTGCCTTCTCAATGTGGGGGGAGGACTGAAAGGAAGGACAGAATTTGGTACTCAATTTTTTTTTTAAATGTTAACAGTAAATAATTTTTAAAAAAGAAAAAACTTCTTGGGAAGAAGTACATCACTAGACTGAGAAAGGGGTCCATGTCAGAAAATGGGTTAAGAACCCCTGAACTGGAGAAATTCCCTAAGCAAGAAAGGCATCAAACAATCACCTGGAGTAAGGCAACTGTCATCAACATTTCCCACTCAACCCCCGCTTTCGGTATTTTGGTTTGTGAAGTGGGACTAAGAGGTTGGGAGCAGAAGGCGGTACTTTGGGAAGGGGAGAAGCTTGGATGAAGAATGACCGGATAAAGGATTGGAAAGGATATAAATTAGGAGACCTTTTGCCTCCCAAGGTGCTAGATACACTGTTTGCTTCTGCGGGGCCAGAACCACCACGCCAGCGGAGGGATCCTTCCCTGACAGCTGTGAGAGCCAATGGACAAAAGACTTTTTGCCAATAGTGACCAATCCCCAGAGAAGGGGAGGAGTCCTTGCTGATGCTGCCCCCCACCCCCAACAACACACACACAATGAGGGCAGAAGGAAGAGAGCATGATTTGCTATTCCCCAAAACCTCCACAAAGGGAACTAAGGTCAGAATTGTGCAGAGGCAATATTCCCTACGAGAGAGTACCCAAGTAGTTAAATCCAGAGCAGAGCTTTTAAGTCAAGGAATCTAGGGGTTTAAAGGGATGATGGTGGGGGGGCATCTTTATCTCTGACTCCAGCCACTAGGGGGTGCTACAGTGCAAAAAAAAATCTTTGGCTGAGGCGAGAACTAGACTTGCTAATCCTGTCCTCCCGGGGCCCCCGTAGGGTCCCTCTCCGGGAAACGAACGGTGGCTCTAAGATCTCGCGAGGAGAGCAGAGCGTTCGAGCCCGTCACCTTCCACATCACCGCAGCTCCGTTTCCCGGGTTTCCTCAAATACACACCTCTTCCTCCTCCACACCTCCACTTCCTCCTTCCCTCCGGCGCCCGGGAGGTGGCGCTGTCCCCGGCGCCGGCGCTACCACCACCGCCACTACTACCACCACCGCAGTGATTTCCCGTCGGGCAGTGCGGCGCCGGCCTCCGGAGCCAGCGAGTGCCACGTCCTAAGTGAGGCCCGGGCCTTGCGCGGGGCCGGGGGGCGGGGAGCTGCGCGGAGTAGGGGCCGGTGACCCTCGTCCTGTGCCTGCCGCCGCCATGGGCTCCTCGCAGAGCGTCGAGATCCCGGGCGGAGGCACCGAAGGCTACCACGTTTTGCGGGTAAGGCTGCGGCCCCAGGACCGGAGCGATGCGTACGGGTCAGGGTCGGGGTCGGGTCGGAGTGTGCGGAGCAGGGAGGGAGCGCAGACACACCCACCCCTCCCCGGGGACCGCGGGTGCGAGGAGGAGGCGGCGGCAGCCCCTAGCCCGGCTTCTCGGAGGAGAGCCGCCTCCCTGCGTCCCGCGTCCAGGGTCGAGGCTGGAGAGGAGGCAGCCCAGTGCACCCCCGGGGCCCCGGGGGCGCGAGCCGTCCGCCGCCCGGAGCTTCTCCTTCCCGCTCTTGGCCAAAGGCTGCGTCTCTCCCGGCTCCTCGGGTTCCAGGGAGGGTGTGCGGGCAAAGAAGTGTGCGGAGCACTCCGCCAGGGACGGTGGTGGCGCCGGCGTGGGAGCCCTTCTAGTACTAGGCTCCAGTCCCGCACACCCCGGGCTGTCACCTCCTGTCTCCGAGGAAAGAAAGGCCGGTGTCTGCTCCCTGTGGCATCGCAGGATGCTGAGAGAAAGCAAGATGGCATGGCATAGATTTTGCCTGGTGACCGGGTACTTTCGACCCGTAAACTTCTCTCTCCCGTGATTCTTGGTTCTTCCCAGTTTTATTCCCAGAATGTTTGTCTGCTTTTTTAAAAGGGCTTTCGTAACATGCCGCCCCCCCTTCAGTCTTGCACCTTACTCCTCTCCCCCATACTCTGCAGTCTTTTGACACTGGCCTCTGCCGTTCCTCACATTCGACTTCCAACTCCGTGCTTTTTCTCTTTCTGTCACCCATGGCCTTCCACGTCTCTGCCTTTTACTTTCCCTGGCTTCCTACAAGTCTCAGCTAAAGTTCTATCTTCTCCAAGAAGCCTTTCCCAGTACTCCTTAGTTTTAGTGCCTTCCCCCGAGACTATTCCTGATTTATCCTGTATATATACACCTTGTTTGTATACAGCTGTTTGTATGTTATCTTTCCCGTTAGACTTGAGAGCAGGAAATTGTTTTTGCCTTTCTTTGTGTCCCCAGTACTTAGCACAGCTCCATGCAGGAGGCGCATAATAAATGCTGACTGACCGACTAACTGAACCTTTCCTCCTGTTCTTAGAACCCAGAATTCTTTTGGAGGGTAAAGATTTTGATCCCTAAGTAGTGAGTTCTGTGATGTACTAGAGCCTATTTCATGAATCTTCATAGATAAAGATTATTTTAATTGTCATGGAACTCGGAGAAACTTTGCAGTTACACTCCAATGTTGGCATTAAAAAAAGGCAGCTGATGGTGTGGATAGTAAGCTAGCCTCGGACTCAGCAAGATTTGGGTTAGCTGTGTAACTCTTAGGGTAATGACTTAATGACCCAAGAACCTTGTCTAAGCCTACAAGTTACAGACATGCTTCTGAGTCTTCTACATCAGAAAAAAAAACTGATCCGAATTAAAAAAAATGGAACCAGAAAGTATTAATTATCCACAAGTGAATGACATCCTAGACTTTATACAAGGAAGGCTAAATAGATAGAATACTGCTTTTTAAGACTAAGAGATAACCTTTGGCAATGCTTAGAACCATAAAACCATATGGAGTGACAGTAGGGTCCGTGGTGACATAATGGGCATCAGCAGAGTGGCTTCTACGCTGCCATGCCATTCAGAAAGATGGCAAAGCCTCATTTGTGTCATTAGGCTAGGTTTTAATATTAGACCTATTACATAACAGTATTTCCACTCTTGACAAGGGGTACAGAAATGACTGGATGTATTTAATGGTACTTCTGTCTTTTCTACTTCTTGTTCCATTCCCCACCTGGAGCACACCAATTCTTTTACTGTATTGTATACACATTACCAATCTTCAGGTAGCTCCTGACTCCTGGAGTTCCTTACTGACAGGAGTAAGAGGTGAAGCTGTAGGGAGAGTAAAGTTGGTTGTTAACACCTGGTGTCATAGATTTAGAGCTAAAAGCTTAAAAGTCAGTAAGCATTTATTAAGCGTATACTATGTTCCAGGCACTCTGCTAAGTGTTGGGGATTAAAAAAAAATCATTCCCTGCCCTAGTCATCCAGTCAAACTCAGAGAAAACTCAGGCCCAGAGAGGTTAAGTAGCTTGTCTGAGGTCATGTGGTTTGAAGTTATAGGATTAATAATGATAACTAACATTTATATAGTGCCTACTATGTGTAAGGCATTTTATAATTATTAACTCCTTTGGTTCTCATGACAATCATGGGAGGTTGATGCTGTTGTTATCCCCATTTTACAGATGGGGAAACTGAAGGAGAGATTAAGTGACTTGACCAGGGTCACACAGCTAATAAGTGATAGAATTTTCATTTGAATTCAGGTCTGAACCACCTAGCTGCCAGCGTTAGGAAATTATTTCCTCTGACTTTATGAACTCTTTGTCCAAGAGTCTGCCTTTTAATCATCTAGAATGACCACATGGTTAACACAATGACTGTGTTCTAGATCCTCTAACCCCAAAGGATCCATTTATTTACTTTGTATTTGCTTATCTGGGTATGTCTTCACCGCCTCTTGTCCCTTCGTTAGTATGCAGGTTCCTTCAGGACAAGAATTTCTTTTTTTACACCTTTGTATCCTCAGCTACTAGCATGGGTGCCTTGGTACATAGTAGGTACTTAATAAACAATAGGTGAATGAATGAATGCCACTGACTCTGGGGTGCTCAGACAAATTAATACTGAGTAAGAATTCTGCAAGTGTAGAAAGAAGAGAACACTGTGTGTCTATATTGATGGAAATATGGTGAAGGGAGCCTTAGGTACAAGAGCAATGATTTCTGTTGCATGATGTTTTCAGGTATAAATTAAGTTCAATTATTTTCTCATAGTGATGCCAAGTAACAACATCTGTATCATGGCTAGGTATAAGGAGTGATTGAAGCTGTTTTGTTTTCTGTCAGAGGCAGTGTAAAATAGTTGATAGATGTGCGTTCAAATGATCATGGGCAAGTTGATTAACTTTTGTAAATCTTTTTTTTTGGGGGGGTGGCATTTGGGGTTAAGTGACTTGCCCGGGATCACATAGCTAGTAAGTGTCTGAGGCTGGATTTGAATTCGGGTCTTCCTGACTTCCAAGTCCTGTGCTCTATCCGGTGTACTACCTAGCTGCTTTAAGTTGATTAACTTCTGAGTGATTTCCAACAATTCTATAAGACAAATGCCCAGCTGCCCTGTTGGCAAGACTTTCCTACCCGAGAATTCTCCATATTTACAAAGTCACAGACCACGCCCAAAAAGAGAGAAACAGACAAGTACTTTATGAAAATGCTTGTTATTTTTAATCATGAGGCATAATTATTACAAAAAGTGAGAGAGTGTGATTTATTTAGTACATGGTCTACAAAGAGTGTTACAGTTGAAATGATAGTATAGCTTAGGAGACCCTGGCCCTGCCAGTGACTTTGAAGAGTTTAAACAGTTCTCACTTCTTTGCTTTTCCCATCTGTAAAGTAACATTAACACTAAACCGATATGGGTATTAATTTCTCTTTATTGAATTTCTTTCTTTCTATAGATTCAAGTTCTGTAGATATTTTACCTTGCATGCTCCCTAAACATCCCAGGAAAGTGGTTAGAAGGCAGGCATAGTTAGTTATCTCTACATTCTCAGATGACAACCAGAAGGTGACCAGCTTTCTTTGAATTTACCCAGGTCAGTGGTTAAGGTAGGAATAAAATTCAGGTCTTTTGAGTGCTTTATTGTTTTATCCCATGAGGAGCTGCAAACTAATAACTGTAAAATAATGTATAGAAATGCCTGCTATTGATTATCAGTTGCTATACAGTAGTATATTTCCTATTCAATTCTATTTAGCATATAAACCAGAATAGACAAAATTACAACATTCAATCACTTTTTTTTTCTAGAATGACCTAATTATAAGGGTACATTTCTTTAAAAATGTGATTTTGGTCGCATCTTGATTGATAATAAAATTGAATGGGTTCTAACATTAATTATAGTGACACACTTTTCTATTACTATTTTTATTAGTTAAAATCCCTGTAATCATCTATCTTGAACTTTCTCATTTTCATTGTTGATCCTTCTGCATTGTTCTGCTTTAAAAATCAGTATGGGGCATGCCGATTCTGGTAGTAAAACTCAAAAACATGGCATCTTTTTCATGTTAGCATCTTACTAGACCCAGAGCACAATATACTTACCTATTTACATGTACATTGCTCTTTAAGTTCAGGTATTTTAGAGACCTTCTATGTCCTGTCTTACACAAAACTGCCAAAGTAACCATCAGAAGTTAACTCTAAGAGGATTACTTTTTAGAGCATCCCATTAGTAACTCTTTTATTTTGTTACTTTTTTTTATTGTAAAACCCTAATCTTTATTTACATGAAATATACCTTTCAGAAATGATTCCATACTTACTACAAGCCAGATTCAATAGAATTTTAAATCTTATTGATTTTTTTTTTAATTTTGTGAAGGATCCTTGATGTATAGCATTCTCTTGTCTGCATAGTCAAATGCAAAGTATTATACTGTGTTCCTTGACACTAGCCTATTATGGGTAATAGACCCTTTATGACAGAACTACATGGGGCAATATGTTAAAATGAGAGAGTTGCTAGAATTCACTTTCCTAGGCTACGGTAGTTAGATATCATGTAATGCCTGTAACCCAGATTCTTTATAGATTTGCAAGTGAAAGGAAGTGTTTTGAACCCAGTGACCTATAATTAGTAATATTTAGGGGTTACTATAAACCCTATTATTGTTGGTTTGATTTCATGCCAGTTTTACTCTTGCCTCTACTGCTTCCCATGCACAACTAAAGCAAATTAAAGTTAATTTTTTTTTTGAGAATTTCACAGTGCTATTAGAGTCTAGGGATACTTTTAGGCATTCCAAAACCAGCCCTGGCAATCTTAGCAATCAGCAAGCATTTATTAAGCACCTAGTATGTACTGAGACTGTATGTGCTGGGCATTAAGATTATATGTTCTCTGCTCTCAAGGAGCTTATGTTCTGTCAAGAGAGACAAAATGTACAAATATATACAGAATATAAACTAAGTAAGCACTGGGTAGATTAAGTAGGTTTGGAAATGAGGGCACCAGCAGAGGTGAAGAGGCATGTTGGGTATGTGCTGAGGCACAGAGATGGGAAACAGTGCTGTGTGAGAGAGACATTTAAGAAGTCACATCATAGAGTATTCAAAGTGGCGTAATGTATAATTAAACAGGATTTTGTATTTGATTCTAGAGGCAACAGGGAGCCATTGGAGTTTATTGGGTAGGGGAGTAACGTGGCTGAATTGGTTCTTTAGGAAAATCATTTTAGCAACCATTTGGCACTTGGACTGCAGTAGAGAAATATTTGAGGCAGCAAGACTGATTAAGAAGCTGGTAAGTGCAGGTAAGAGATGATAAGCACCTGAGCTAAAGTAGTAACCAGGTGAACAGTGAGAAGAGACTGGAGCTGAGAGATGTTGTGGAAGTAGAAATGGGAAGATTGGGCAATTGTTTAATATGTGGGGGAGGGAGAGTGAGGAGTTGAGATAATGCCAGGATTTGAAAGAGGACTGGGTGGGGGAGTAATTAGTACTGTTTTGGACTCTGAATTTGAGATGTCTGTGATTTTAAATAGCTTTAAATGTCAAATCGGAAGTTAGTGATGGAGTTTAGGAGACAGATTGTGTGTGTGTGTGTGTGTGTGTGTGTGTGTGTGTGTGTGTGTGTAGATCATATGTGATAGTCATGGATGATGCAGAAAAATGGGAGGCATCATGGACACTATCCCTTTTCCTCAGGTTACTGGATTTTTATTTGTGATGATGCTTTTAGAGGTTTTGGTGGATTTGTAGAGATTGAAGTGTTTTTAAGGTGGAAATTCTTAATATGAATGGTACTTTGTGTTTTTGGTGCATATGGCAGATAATCAGGTACTTTTGTTGCTTATTAATTGAAGAAAATTATAGCCAAATCCATGAAGCCTGGCTACAGTGTGGCCTAAATTTCAAGCAGGTATGTAACCATTTTTTTCCTTCATTTAGTAAATACACAGGTTTTGGGTTGTCTTTCAAAAACAGAAGTCAGAATATTTCAGTTTGTTGAAAGTTTGGAATCTTGTGCTTTTTAACCTTAGAACTACTTCAGAATATTTATGCATATTAGTCAAGTTGTTCTGTGTAAACTTTTATCATCCAATCATATGAGGACCTTCTCAAAACTCAAATAGTTTCTGAAGATTTAAAATTATTGAATCATTTGATAAACACATAATCACTATTCACAGTCATCTTATGTAGCTGAAGTTTAGAGGTGTGAGGTTTCTAGAGTAAGCTGATAGTTGAGACTCTCATTTTGTTATACTGCTTGAAAATTTTTAATCAAAAGAAGTAGACTTGGTAAAGCTGACACTCCTTCATTCCACTTGAGCATACCAGATTAAATTATTGGAAAATATACAGATAATATCACTTATTATACTTTTTCTGGCCTGTGGCCAAATACTGTAAAGTACGTAGGAATATAGTGCACAGGTCATGCCTTACCAATGATCGATCAGCTAGCTATGTGATCTTGAGTGTACTTTATATGCATTTTGGATTTTTAAAGGCATTTATTATTGTTATTACAAAAAACATATTCCTCTAAACAAACCAATTTGGGGAAGAGTCTAGTGCTGGGAATTAAATGTTAAAAATGTCTTATTAAAGATCAAGAATATCAAATGAATTAATTTTTAAAAATGTAAAAGAAGGAGGTCTAGCAATACCAGATCTTAAACTGTATTTTAAGGCAATAATTATCTAAACTGTCTGGTACTGGCTAAGAAATAGAATAGTAGATCAGTGGAATAGAGTAGATATACAATAGCAAATAATTGTAGTAAACTTCATGTTTGAGAAGTGTGAAGATTTAAGCTTTGGGGTTAAGAATTCACCATTTGGTAAAAAAAAAAAATTGTTGGGAAAACTGGAAAGCAGCCTGGCAGAAACTAGCCATATACCAATATTTTGCACAAGATACATGATATTACCTATCAGATTCATGGATAGGAGAGAGGAATTTATGAACAAACAAGAGATTGAGAGTTTTGTGAGATATGAAATAGTTTTGATTACATTAAATTAAAAAGGTTTTGTACAAATAAAACCAACATAGCCAAGATCATGAGGAAAGCAGAAAATTGGGGGAAATGTTTGCAAACAGTTTCTTTGATAAAGGCCTCATCCCAAATATACAGAGGACTTTGTCATATTTATAAGAATAAGAGCCATCCCCCAATTGATAAGTGGTCAAAGGATATGAATAGGCAGTTTTTGGAAGAAGATATCAAAGATATATATATATATATGGCTGAACAAGTGGTAAATGTTTGTAATGGAATACTACTATGCAGAAAGCAGGCTGATTCCAAAAAAAACCTGGAAAGACTTATATGAACTAATGCAAAGTGAAGTGAGCAGATTGAGGACAACATTGTACACAGTTACAGCAATATTTTCAGCAATACAGTGATCCAAGACAATTCCAAAGGACTCATGATGAAAATTATATCCAGCTCCAAAGAAAGAAATGATAGAGCCTGAATGCAGATCAAAGCATACTATATTTTCACTTTATTTTTTCCATGATTCTTTTTCCTTTGCGTCTGTCTTTCACAACATGAATGATATGGTAATATGTTTTGCCTGATTAAACTTGTATAATCTATATCTGATTGCTTACTGTCTCATGGAGGGGGGAAGTGAGGAAGAGAGAGAGAAAATTTGGAACTCAAAATTTTTAAAAAATGAGTGTTAAAATTATCTTTATGTGTAATTGGGGGAAAAATATTTTTTAAAAGCTACATGTAGTCTTGAAAAATGCTTTAAATCATTATTGGTTAGAGAAATGCAAATTACAACTTTGAGATACTATCCCACACCCGTCAGATTGGCTAAAATGTTAGAAGTGGAAAATGACAAATGTTGTAGGGGATGTAAAAAAACTGGGATACTAAAACAGTATTGGTGGAACTGTGAACTCATCCAACCATTTTGGAAAGCAGTCTGGATTTATGCCCAGAATTATAAAACTGTGTATACCCTTTGACCCAGCAATATCACCATTAGGTCTGTTTCCCAAGGTGATGAGGAAGAAAGGAAAAGAACCTAAATGTTCCAAAATATAGCAGCTCTTTGTGGTGGCAAAGAACAGGAAATGGAGGGGATACCCATCAATTGGGGAATGGCTGAATAAGTTGTGGTATATGATTGTGAAGAAATACAGAGAGAGAGAGCTGTAAGAAATGATGATCAGGTTGAATTTAGTAAAACATGGAAAGACTTGCATGAAATAATACTGAGTGAAACTAGCAGAACCAAGAGAACATTATATACAGTAACAGCAATATTGTTCGAAGAGTAACTATACAGTAAAGGACTAAGCTATTCTGAATAATATGAATATTCAAATTAACTACAAAGTACTTATGAAGGAAGATGCAGTCCACTTCCAGAGAAAGAACTGATAAATGAAAGTATGTATTGTATGGTTTCACATATATATACGTATCAAATGGTAGCTTTCTTTAGTGTGGGTTGGGAGGGAGGAAGACAGCTTGGAACTCAAAATATAACAAAATAAATATTTTGAAAACAGTGGCTTATTTAAAAACTATCACAATTTTCTTTTTTTAAAAAATATCTTATTGATCTTAATATTTTTTTAACATCACCATTAATTCCCCCCAGTGACCACCTGCCCCCAAGTTAACTATCTCATAATAAATAAGTGTAGTCAAGCAAAACAAATCAACACATTGGCCATACCTGAAATTTTTATACCTAATTTTGCACCTCTAGTCCGGTGGTGTCATTCAAATAGAAACAAGGCCACTAAACCATACACACGGATCCCTGCAGCAGCATGTTTACTTAGGAAACCACATATTAATATTATGTCAACTTTATTTTTTTTTATTTTGTTCAATATTTCCAAGTTACATTTTAATCTGGTTCATGCCACACTCCAGGAGTGTTGCCCCAGTGGGCCTAGTGTTTGATACTTCTGCTTTCGAGTCTGTTACCTCCACTTGAAAAGGGAGAGACATGCTTCACCATCAGTTATCTGTTGAAACAGTGATTGGTCACTGCATTGAGCAGTATTGTTTTCTTTTGTTATTATGGGCATTGTATAAAGTGTTTTCCTGATTCTACTCACTTTTTTCTGTGTTAGTTCATTTAAGCCTTCCCAAGAGTCTATAAATTCTTTACATATGTCATTTTTTACAGCACAGTATTCCTTTACATTCATATACCCTAATTTGTTCAGCTCTTCCCAAATCATTGCTTTTGGTTTTTTTTAATATTACAAAAAGTGCTGCTATAAATATTGTTTTGTATATGGACCTTTCCCTCTGTCTTTGAACACCTTCGTGTATTTTCCTACTAGTGCTATTGCTGAGTCAAAGGGCATGTATAGAGTTTAGTGGGGCTTTTCTTTGGTCTGTTTACAAATTGTTTTCCATAATCCATTACAATTTTCTTAAGAACAGAGCTAGTTGTTTAAGAAAAATGCTATTGCCAGGCATAGTGACACATATCTGTAATCTCAGTTATCAGAGAGGGTGAGGCTGGCAGATCTCTTGAGTTCAGGGGTTCAGAATTGCAATGGGCTAAGCTGAGTGGGTGTCCATATTAAGCCGGCCAGCATCAATAGAGTGAGCCTCCTAGCAGAGGGATACCATGTGTCTAAGGAGAGATAAATCCAGCCAGGTTGGAAAAGAAGCAGGTCAAAACTCCTATGCCAGTGAGCAGCCATCTTCCAAGCCTGGGAGAGATATGGGAACCTCCCTCTTAAAAGGAGAGAAAAAGAGACATTTCAGCACAAGTCAGTCCATTTCACTGGCTTTAAGTTCCTGCCAAAAGCGTAATGCGGTTTAACCACATTACAAAGAATACAGTGATTCCACGCTGGAGGAGTTATTTGTTGTTGAAATTATTCTATGTTCTTTAGGATCTGGATGCCGTGTACAATGTAAGGTATAAACTATAAGCGCATGACTTATTTTTTAACCAGCCTGCCAGAACTTATATATCCAAATGAGTTCTGTCCGTTTCAGATTAACCATTATTAGAAGAATATGTACTTATTTTTACGATGCTGCAGTTGCTCAGGTTCAGGACTCAGCTTTTTTTGGATACCCTTCAGAACAAGTGGCATATTTTTTTGAATATCTTTAGTGGCTTAAAAAAAAGTGGATTTTTTTTTTTAAACAGCCAAAAGTTATTTGGAGTCAAATAAGATTGATAAGTTGGGAAATACAATCATTTTGCACCAAGTGTAACTATTAAGTAGTAAATCAGGTTTTCATATGGGGCTTGTAAACTGATTCTGACTGAAGTTTAAGGTGAATATCTTAAAGGATACTGTTCTTTTGGATAAAGGAGATCTGTTCAGGACTTTTTTTTATATGAGAATTTTATTTTTTTTTTAATTTTTATTTTTAGTTTACAACACACAGTTCTACATAATTTTGAGTTCCAGATTTTCTCTCCTCCCTCCTCCCTCCCTCCCCAAGACAGCATGGAATCTCATATAACTACCACGTATAACTTCGCATTGAATTAATTTATACACTAGTCAAGTTGTGGAGAAGAATTATAACCAAAGGAATGAATCATGAGAAAGAAGAAACAGAACCAAAAAAAAACCCAAAAACAAAAGAGAAGAAAAAAAGGCGAGCATGAAGTGTGCCTCAATCTGCGTTCAAACTTCATAGTTCTTTCTCTGGATGTAGATAGCATTCTCCATCGTGAGTCCTTTGGACTTATCTTTGTACCTTGTGTTGCTGAGAAGAGCGAAGTCTGTCAGGGTTGGTCCTTATGGAATCCATATATCTGTGGTTGTGTATAATGTTCTCCTGGCTCTGCTCCGCTCACTCAGCATTATGTTGTGTAGGTTTTTCCAGGTTGTTATGAAGTCCGTATCATCCCCATTTCTTATGGCACAATAGTATTCCATTACCTTCATATACCACAGCTTGTTCAGCCATTCCCCAATTGATGGGCATCCCTTTGATTTCCAATTCTTGGCTACCACAAAAAGAGCTGCTATAAATATTTTTGTACATATGGGTCCTTTTCCCGCTTGTGTGATTTCTTTGGGATACAACCTTAGAAGTGGTATTGCTGGGTCAAAGGGTATGAACATTTTTATGGCCCTTTGGGCGTAGTTCCAAATTACACTCCAAAATGGCTGGATCATCTCACAACTCCACCAGCAATGTAACAATGTTCCGATTTTCCCACATCCTCTCCAGTATTTATCATTTTCCTGTTTTGTTATTTTAGCCAATCTGACAGGAGAGATGTGGTATCTAAGAGTTGTTTTGATTTGCATTTCTCTAATCAGTAGTGATTTAGAGCATTTTTTCATATGCCTATAGATAGCTTTAATTTCTTCCTCTGAAAACTGCCTGTTCGTATCCTTTGACCATTTCTCAATTAGGGAATGGCTTGTATTCCTATATATTTGGCTCAGTTCCCTGTATATTTTAGAAATGAGGCCTTTATCAGAAATACTAGTTGTAAATATTTTCTCCCAATTTTCTGCTTCCCTCCTAATTCTTGTTGCATTGGCTTTTTTTGTACAAAAACCTTTCAATTTAACATAATCAAAATTATCCATTTTGCATTTTGTAATGCTCTCTATCTCTTGTTGGGTCATGAATTCTTTTCTTTTCCATAAATCTGACAAGTAAACTATTCCTTGCTCTCCCAAATTACTTATAGTATCAGCCTTTACTTGTTTAAGACTTTTTTTAAAGCTGTTGTTTAGAGCAAGAGGACCAAGGAAGGTCCTGGCCCAGTCTTTGGGGCAGATGTTATCATAATGGATGGCCAAGAGAAAGCAGGGCAACTCAACTGCAGTTTTGCTTCTATGCTGTGTGTCCAAGGGAGTATGCTTCAGTCCGGGAATGGTAAAATAAATGTCATTAAGAAAGTAGCAGATCCTGAGCTGGTGATCTAAATGAGGTCATATCTCTTGATCCGAACAAATTATATATCAGGTCCTAAAAGATCTGGCCAGTGAAATCACTGAACTGCTGTCAATGATCTTTGAAGAATTCAACCAACATTTATTAAGCAGCAAAAGACTGTGTTTGGCCCTGGATAATAATAGCTTACATTCATAGCTTACAAAGTTCTTTCAACATAGTTGTCATTTCATTCTCAGCACAGTCCTGGTTGGTAGTACAACTATTATTATTCCTGTTTTGTGTAAGTGGAAACTTAAGTATCAGCTAGCTAGTGACTTGTCTAGGTCACACAGCCAGTGACAAAGTTGGGAACTCAGTCCAGGTCTTCTGGGGCTCAGTCCATATTCTTTCCACTGTGCCTCTCTTTATTGTCGAGTTAGAATCATGAAGAATAGACATAGTGTCGGAAGATTGGAAATGAATAAGTTATTGCCCCAATTTTTTAAGGGGAAAAAGGTACTCTGACAAATCGAACAGGTGAGCTCGACTTCCATCCCCAGCAAAATGCCGGAATAGATCATTAAAAGTATGATTTTTTGAGCATATAGAAAGAAAAGAAAATCAGCAATCACTAGGACAGTAAGGACAAAATATGTTGAACTAATCTAATTTCCTTTTTTTTTTTATATTTTGGATGTTACTGGACTAGCAAGTCAGGAAAATACTATAGGTATATATGAATTTCAGATAGGCATTTGACAAAGTTTTTCATCTTTGTAAACATGGTAGAAAAATTTGAGTTCCATAGTAGTATCATTACATGGATTTAGGCCTGAAAGGAGATTGTTAGTGGCATGCTATAGGGCGTATTCTATCCACTCCCTGTTCCCTTCAACATTTTCCTCAGTGATTTGTATGAGAACTTGTAAAAAGCCATATGATGACATACTTAAATTCATAACAGGAAACTGGGAAATGGGTGACAGAGATTCTAAAAATAATCTAATTTTACTGGAATACAGCTATCCCTTCCACATCGCCCTTAACTTTCCCCTCAGCAATCTGGAAGATCTGTGTAAAATTTTTTGGGGCCCCCTGCCCCCGCCTTTATATCAGAGAAGAAGTCTGAATTTTTTTCTTTTTCTTTTATGGGGTGTTTACAGTACCTTATTGTAAAATTTGGGTTAAGTATTTGTTCATAGGCCCTGTGTCATCAGCTGGCCTTTTCATGTCATCTGTGGCTTCTACAAAACTCCCAGAGAATTCTCATTTCTTATGTCAACCTATGATATATCAAAACCATGATGGGGAAATTAGATTAGTTTAACATATTTTGTTCTTATTGTCCTAGTAATTGCTGATTTTCTTTCTATATGCTCAAAAAATAAATTCAACATGTACAATTCCCTTCCACATTTTATATATTTCTCACTTTAGTATCATTATGTTTGTTTCCAGTATTATCTCTAACAAGTTTTAGACTCAAGATACCAGATTTCAGAGTTAGAAGTGCTGTCATTGGCCCTCTAATCCAGAACATGCCTAAAAAAGAATCACCACCACAACATGCAACATCAGGATCTAGAGGAAGTATCTTACGCCCCTTCCTCTGCATCATATCAGGTGCATCCCTTGAGGAAGATGTATAGAATCATGTGAACAAGAGTTAGAGGATGAGGTATGAATGGGCTCTGACCTGCGTGACTGGAGGAGGTGCCCACATGCATGAGCTCTTGGATCTATTAAAGAATAATGAAAATTATTTTAAAACATCTAATAAAGATAAATGTAAAGAGTTTTTGCACTTAGGTTCAGGAAGTGAACTGTACAGTCTGGAAGAGATATGACTAGACAGTACTTCATGTGGAAAAAAAAACTTGGAGATTTTATGTGATTGCAAACTCAGCATTAGTAACATGAAATGACTGCCAAAAACTGTATTTTGACCTTGGGCTTTATTGATAGTGTCAAAAACAAGTAAAAAACAAGGAAGGTGGTGTTTGTGCTATGCTTTGTGCTGGTCAGACCACACCCAGAATACTTTTATTCATTTCTGGTTGCCTCAGTTTAAGAAGTTTAAGAACTTTATTGTAGAGGAGGGTGCTCAATTATAAGAGAACTTGAAACCCTATCATTTTATGTTAAATAAGAGAAGATTGGGGAGGGGAAACAAACAGAGTTCATGATAGCTAAGGCAAAGGTTAAATGTGAATAATGGATTTATTCTGTATGACTCCAGAGGGCAGAAATGTTGAGGTTGAGGCAAAGTCCAGGAACCCCAAGACTGACGTTCCCAGACAAGGTCGTTGAGAGGGGATTACCCCTTAAGGACCAGAGTACTGGAGAGGGTCAGGGGCCATCTGGAATGAATTCACAAATCTCAAGCATTCTTTAGTCAAGGTAGCAAAGATTTATTACGCTTTAAAGCAGGCAAGAGTTCTCAAGGAATCTGCCACCATGGAGGGCTGCAGGTAAAGTTTATATAGGTTAAACTTTAGTAAAACATGCCAAATATGCTAATTAGGTGATTTAGGGCAGGAATAAGGAGTGGTCAGTTTTTAAAGGAATGAGCACTTTTTGTGTCTACTGCTCAGGTATCTTACCCAGACTTCACTGGGAAATAGCGCTCCATAAAGGTGTGGTTTTAAGCCTGAAATGGCACTAAGTCAACTAATGGTCAAGGCTGACTGGGAAAAACCAGACTGCTCCCATCAGTGTCTTGTTAGACAAGATAAATGTAAGGGAGTACAGAGTAAAGTCTAGACACATAAGCAAAAATGCATATTTTCAAGAAATGAAGTGAATGAAATTTTCAACAACTTTTTGTTTAATTGGAATGTTAACAAATAACATCTTCAATGATTTCCATCACTTGTGATGCAAAGGTTGATGCACTTTGCAAGATTCACGTGAACTCGATGCAGTAACTCCACATTGCTGTCAGTATTAGCACTCTTTCTGCATTCAATCAGGTGTGTTGCATCTGTGATTTTCATTGAGTACAGTTTCTCCTTTAATATACTCCAGAAAAAGAAGTCAAGGGGGCTAAGGTCTGTTAATATTCCAAATATTTCAAAATATGAATTTTTGCCTATGTGTCCAGACTTTAGGGATACCCTGTATATAGGCTTAATAGATGGAAGAATATTCATTGCACTGCCTTATGAGGTATTACAATTTCCTTTCACTATTGATATTAAAATAGAGGCTGAACCATTACATGTCAGGAATTCATGCTTTAGGTATAAAATTTATATTTATACTATAAATGAACTAAATGGTGTTAAGTATGACTTTGTAATCATACTTCATTTATAGTCATATTGCTACATCTCTTATCAGCTCAACAATAGAAATGGAACTAAATTTACAGTTTGATTTTTTTTGAGTTAATAATTTTTAGAATGCATCCCTTTTAAGATGGAAACATTGAGACAAAAATTCAAATATTCTAGTCACAAAAAATAATTTTCTGCCATTTGACCGCTGCTCCTTATCAGTGATGTTTGTTCCCTCAAAGACAATGGGGCAAGTGATCTCCCAGCTTACCTGCTCCCAATTGCCAGAGTGAAAATTCCTGACAGAAATCAATGGGAGGAATGGTAATTCTTTTGTTGAGATGCAATGAGAGAGAATGCCTATGGAGCTATTTTATAAACAGTCACACTTAAAAAAATAAAAAACACTCCATACATGGAAAAGATCAGTGGCCATCAGTGGTCTCTCCAAAACACACTTTAAGAACTTCTACTTTAAATATAGTGTTAGATTTCTAATGTGTGGATTTTATGGTTTCTTTTTTATATAAAATGTGATCAGACATATTTACTGAGTAGCTATATCTGTGTTTTGCCAGTGCTATCTAAAGAATGATCTATTTTGTTTTAGTAAGCAACATCCTCTAATTTTCATTAAAACTTACATATTTTAAGAAAATTCAAATGTAAAGTGCAATTTCTAAAATGTAGTTACAAATTTATTTTGCCTTAGGTTGCTTTGCTATAGTACCATTAAACATTGAGGTGACCAAAAGCCTCAAAAAATTTAATTTTTAGTGCTGCTATGGTTGATTTCTTGTGATATTTATACATAACCAAAATAAGTTTTCTGGATCCAATAAACTATATGAACATTATTCTTTTACATAAGTATTTAAATATATCTATGGCCATAAGTTTACAGTGTGGTATAGTCATTCATTTGGCACCAGCTTCAATTTCATGTCTTCTTAATAATTGATGAACATTATTTTCAAGGCACCATCATATAACTATGTTCGTTTGCAGTTATTATGTAATGATGTTACTTAGCTACATTGAATTTATTAATTTTTCTTTAAATTGGTCTATATACTGCTCACATGTAAATGGCATAATTGGCTTATCAGTAGAATTTACATTTTGAATTATTTCTCATGCATACATTAAAAGGACATTTTAATGATTGGAAATCTGTTCTAGTTCTAATTAAATTCTCTGTCAGATTTGTGTCTTAAGACCTACCTGTTTGTAGACCTAATAAACCCTTTCTTTCCTGAAAAGATCTTTTGAAGTATGTGTTCATTTACAATACTCTGTGCCCTCTGATCTCAATATTTCACCTTGATCACTGAAAATAAATAAAAAATTGACATGTACTCAAAACCTAATGAAAACCATTCAGAGGTCCTAAATGAATGAAACTTAGGTTTAGATTTGTCTTAGATTTTCATAGAAATTTGTGGGTTTTGTTTATAGCATTTGGAGGTAGAGGAATGCAGGGAAAAAAAAAGAATATTGCATATTAATTACAAATAGAGTGTCCTCTTAGGTTGATCGTAGGTAAAATAAAGGGGAGAAGAACAAATGTTGGGTGAAGCCTTTGAAAATTTAAGGTGTAGGTAAGCATTTTTATGAGGCTGAAGATTTTTATAGACCATTTAAAGGGCTACAAAATTGTTTCTAACTCAGCATGTCAAGACAAGATGCCAGAGTTTCTGGCTATGCTTTAAGTTAATATGTCTGGAAGTACCCACTTGATTGATTGGGGTACATTTTTTTCACTAATGCCATCTCCTCCTTCAGTCCAGTATCTTGAGTGTGTGGGTAAACTCAAATCTTTCCTGCTTTCTATTGATTGCTACATTGAGGCTGCCAATTTAATTAACCTAATGCTCAGGAGTATAAAACTAGGGTAGGAAATAACCTGTTGGGTTTTTTTCCCATGGATGACCACTTTCTGGGGATGCTGGAGAAAGGATTCTTGTTTAAGTACAGGTTGGATTAGGTAGCCCTTGAAGTCTCTTCCAGCACTGAGATACTGTAATATACTAGAAACAGGTAGGCATATAACATGAGGTAGCTAATGGTAACATAATTGTCTAGTTGAAATGAGTTGTCTCATTAGGTGCTATTTGTATTGAGTTCATTTTTAGTATACCTTTGCTCTTTTATTATCAAGATCATTAAGGAAAAATAGCACTTAAGGACAGTGTTATTGAGAATGAGAGTGTTAGCATTACATCACACTAAATTGATAGTATGGACATTGACGTGAATAGATTGAGGGACTCATTGAAGTTATAGAGAAGAAATCAAAATAATATTGTTTCTGAAAGGATGTGTATATCCTATATAAGGAAGAAAATAAAAGTTAGAAATTCTGGCATGGTTCATTAACATATAAGCATTTATTATTCATATGCCATTTGCAAAGCATTTTGCTAGGTACTGGGAAAGACAGTAGATAAAACACTGTCCTCTTCCTCATGTAGCTTACAGTGTAGTAGAGGGATAATACCTATGACAGGAGTCTACTAGAGGTACAAAAAAGCACTGGGTGAAGTTTGAAGAGGGAAAGGAGGAATCAAGAAAGCTTCCTGGAGGAGATCTGGGTTGGAACATAAAGGATAGGAATTCAATAGGTCAAAGTGGAGAGGAAAACAGAACAGTGTAAACAAAGGGAAGAAAAGATGTTTATAGGAGGGGTAGTGAGTTGTTTGGGGAAAAGTGATGTAAGATAAAGCTGCAAAGATGGGCACAACATTTTTGGATTTCCAGTACAATGCTTTAGTTGGTAGACACTAGGAAACCATTGGAGTGTTTTGACAGAGTAGAGACATGATCCAGTCTGTGCATAAGGACTTCAGCATGTGGTACCTGTGTTAAACTCTAGGACTAGAAAGATAAAACAACAGCCCGTACCTCTCAAGGATTTAGTAACTAACTGACTGAGGGAGTTAAAGGAAAATCAAAGATGACTCCCAAGGATTCAAGGCCATGTGAATGGCAGAATGATGATTTCATGTGTGTAAGTTAGGAGAAAGTTCAGGATTTTGGGGAGGGGGAAAAGAGAGAGAGAATGAATTCAATTTTGGACATGTTGAGTTTGAGGTGCAAGGATATTCAAGTAGACATATCAAACTGTAAATGCAGGACTGGAGCTAGTCTGTGTACATAGATTTGGGGGCCCTTCATAGAGGTAATAAGTGAAGCTATGAGAGTAGTTGAGACATTCCCTTCTCCTTCCCAATTTCCCCATCCTTTTATTAATCTGGTAGTAGTATGAAGAATGGATTGGAGAAAGAGAGAATGGAGGCAGGTGGTAAGAGAGCCTGTACTAATGGTCATGGAAAGGAGTGAAAAGAGAAGACAGGCTTTAAAGAAATTCAGCAAGACTCAGTAACTTAGGCTGTGAGACGTGAGGTATAAGGTAGAATATGAGGTGACAACAAAGTTGTTCCTGAAAAAAGATAGAAAGAGAAGCAGGTTTGGAAGGAGAAAGATAAGTTTGCTTTTAGCCATGTTGAATTTGAGTTACTGGCTGAACATTCATTTGGGAGTGTCTTGAAGAGCAGTAAATCTGAAACAACAGAGGGAGATCAAAATTAGGGATAGAGATTTGATCATCATCTGCATTAGGTTGAAGCCATGGAAGATTGCCCAGTGAGAAAGTAATGAGAGAAGAGAGCTGAAGACAGAAGAACTTTGGGAATGCTGACATTAAAGCGTAGGGAAGAAGAGCCAGAAAAAGAACACTTAGTGGGTAAAATGTCAGGTGTGGGGCAGCTAGGTGGCACAGTGGACAGAGTGCTGGGCCTGGAGTCAGGAAGACTCTTATTCCTAAATTCAAATCTGGCCTTAGACACTTACTAGCTGTGTGACCCGAGGCAAGCCCTGTTTGCTTCAGTTTCCTCATCTGTAAAATGAGCTGGAAAAGGAAACAGCAAACCACCTTTGCCAAGAAAACCCCAAATGGGATCACTAGAGTTGGACACAACTGAAAAACATCTGAACAGTAACAAAAACAAAATGTCAGATATCTTGGAAGGTAAATGGTGGAGCAACAAGACTACAACAAAAGATAGTTTAGCACTGCACAGCGTATGAAAGATGTTTAGAAATCTCAAGAGAGAGCCAGACAGCTGCAGGAAAAAACAAAATGTAAGGTTCTTCTCCCTCCTCCACCTTTTACCCCTCCCCCCCAAGCTGCTACAAATAATTGAAAAGCAATACTTCAATTTTCCTTTCTTTGATAGTGTAGTATAACAAATCTAGCATGGAAGAATGAAGAAAAATTGAAGTAAGTTCAGAATAGCTATCCCAAAATGGAAAGAAAAGTTCATGAGGAATATTAAGAACAACAAATCAGTGTTTAAGAATACCTTTTGCTGATGAAAGGATAGGGGGAGGGCAGGTGGCAAACCCTTAGTGAGGCATAATTAGGCATATCATGTAAATGAAAAGGAAAAGCATAGGTTTGATCTGAGGAAAGTTTCTAATGGTGCAGTCAGGTCGATGAGAGATAAGTGGAAGCCCGGTTTTTATTATCTGGAAGTTGATTCAACATTGCAATTGATGTTATACTATAGGAAACCCTTCTGTGTTTTGGGAATAAATTGATTTGCACTCCTGATCTTTTTATATATCAAGTTCTAGGATAAATTACCATAAAATCCTTTTTCTATTCCTTACCGGGATTGTAGGTATCTTCTTTTAATTGTCATTTAATAAACATCTGTCCATTGGATGTTTTCATAAAATTATAGGTCTTAATGCCCAGAATTCTCAGATCTGTTTATCCAGGCCCAAGCTTTCTCCTGACCTGCAGTCTTGCATCTCTAACTACCCGGTAACAACATCCAGTAGACTTTTTAAACTAAACACAAAAGAACAATGTTAAAGGACTAAACAAATTACAAATTGGTTACATTCTAATTTATGGAGATAATACATGTTTTCTCTGAACCACTTTTCACATCAGTGGTCATAGAGGGAATCTAATTAGGTAAGGCCTAGCAGTAGTTCTGTTATGTTGTGATGATCTTAAGAGAAGAATGGAAAGAGTGGGAAAGAGGAGGGAGGGAGAGAAAGAAAGCTTAGAGAAAATTATTTCACATCATCAGGGTGTACAAGTAGACATCTATACAAACAAGGGGATGTGGGGGAATGGATGCTATACTTGAACCTCATTCTCATCTGAACTGGTTCAAGGAGGGAAGAATAAAATAATACTCTCATATAGTTGTGCATAGAAATATATTTCCACTCAACAGGGAGGTAGGAAAAGGAGAAAAAGGAGAGGGAGAATTAAAGGGGGGATAGATTAAAGGAGAGATCAGGCCTATAAAACACACTAAAGTTGTACAAAAATATTTTTAGCTCTTCTTGAAGTAGGCAAGAATGGGAGTATGAGGGGGTGGCCTGTAAATCGGGGAATAGCCAAACAAGTTATGGTATATAAATGTGAAGGAATACTGTTGTGCTGTAAGAAATGATGACTGGAAGAGTTTTAGAGAACCCTAAGAAGACATTAACTGATGCAGAATGAACAGAACCAGGAGAAAAAATGTATATGATGACAACAATATGGTAAACAACTTTAAACATGATGACCAACCAATTAGTTCTAAAGAACTAATGAAGCATGTTCTACCTCCAGGTAGAGAGGTGAAGGACTTATAGTGCAGAATGAGACATACACATAAACATACATACCATATACAAAAGTATATGTATATATATGATATAGCCAAAGAAGACATTTGTTTTGCTTTACTATGCATATTTACAACAGATTTGATTTTCCTTCATTCTCAATGCAGGACTGGGGGTAGGGTTGGAATTGAAGAGATAACAAATTTTTGCTGATTAAAATACAGAATTTTGAAGTGTTTTTTTTTTCTGGCTCTTCATCCTCTGCAACAGATGTGATGGTAGTCTTTTTGCAAATACTTATGACTATAATACAAGAGAACTAAAATGTCCCATGAAATGTTGTTTCTGGTTATTACTGAATTCACAATAAAAGTCAACAGAAGTCAAGTCAGCAAGCATATATGAAGCACACAGTAGTGTGTCAGGCACTATGCTAAGTGCTGGTGGTATGAAAGGCAAAAACATTCCATACCGCCAAGAAGCTCAATTTCCTGGGGGAGATGATATGCAAACAAATGTGTACAAACAATAAGTATTCAGTCAATCTTCAGCTTTGGAGGGGGCAGGAGGGAGTTGAAGTTCCTGGAAAACAGCACAAAGTAAAAAACACAAATTTTGATAAATTGAACTTATGGGAAATGGGGGTTAGGTAGGTTCCTGTGACCACCAAAAACTAATCTTTCACTAGAGATTGCTAAAAAATAGTTTTCTATTGTTCTTTATAACAAAACATTAACTTTTATAACATATACTTTTCCTAACATAGTAACCATGAAATAACCCATGAAATACAGTGCACAAAATAAAATTGCTAATATGCAAAACATTTTTGTCACCTAGTTAATTCCCTAGAGTTCTGTGACTTCTTTTTTGCTAACATTTCAATTAAAAAAAAAACATTGATTTCAGATAATACTCACTTTTTATAACACATGAAATCTACGGTACCATAAATAATGTATAGCAAATAAAAATCTTACAGCTAAAACTTTTTTTTAACCTGAATCTTAACCTTTCACTGTGTCAGACAGAGTGATTTGAGGGCATTGATTGTACTGTATGCTATGCTGTTGTAAACCTCTATACTTTGGCTCTGAAAACCAAGGGAGAGGATGCTGGGGCTTAAGTTGCTACTGTCGAAAGTGCTGAGGCTGGCAAGGTCTCAACATCACCCTAGAGTTCAAAGGACTTGCACTATGCTTTGGGGGCATAATTGCAACACAAAACTTGAACTTTAAAGGCAAACAATGTAAATAAGCAACAAATGAATGAGTAGCTCTTTGCAAGGGTAGGGTGAACAAGACCAGTGAAGCACCAAATAGGATACCAGCTGCTCCCCAAACTTGGATGCATTACACCTCTCATTTTTTTTTCTCTATTTCACAAAACATGGTTGCCAATGTGAAAGTGAAAATTAGGTTACTTATAAAATCACGCACATGCTTGAAGTAGTGTAAGTTAAATATGCAAATGTTGAGGATTGACTATGCAGGATAAATTAGAGATAATCTCAGAGGGAAGAAGGCACTAATTACTATTCCTTTACTTGCCACTCCAAAGAACCTGTCAGCCATCCTTCCAATTGATTGCAATATCTTTTTGTCTTCGGTTTCATTTGTAACAAAAATATCAAAATTGAAAACATTACTCTAATGTTCTCTACCCATTGTGTCTACCCATTGATCATCAAAGATCTCGTATTATACTACAAACAGTTAATATTTGTAAAAGATTTAAAAACTTCATAATTTTTGGCTTTGCCACGTCTCCACCCTCACTGGAGTAGTCTTAAGTGTGGTAGAAAGAAGAATCTATTATTGTCTTAGAGATAATCTGTTTGCCAGAGATTTCTAACCTGTGGCCCAGGAACTTATTTAAAATTCTTGGTAACCGTGTTTCAATGTAATTGGCTTCCTTTGTAATTCTAAATTACATATTTTTATGAATTTTTAAAGTATTATTTTGAGAAAGGGTCCATAAACTTCACTATATTTCTATTGAAGTTCATGACACAAAAATAGGTTAAGAATCTTGGTTTAAATATGCCATGATTCAAAACTACAATAGAGGTTTTCTGCTGTTCCTTCAAGATTTCATATATATCAAATAAATAATATTTATTTGGAGGAGCTTCATGAAGCTTCATTGCTAATAGGTGATTTTCCTCCCCTGAAATTTCTACATCTGTTAAAGTGCATTTCTCCTCCCTCCCCTAGATTTTTAGTAAAGGAATACAATAAAATATTGCAGTAAAAAATACAGGTAAAATTTAATAAGCCAGAGTGATTTATGGAATATAATTTTAAAATTATATTCAATATTAACCACAGAATTTTCACATTAGCTAGAACTTTGGAGCATCTAGTACAAGCCCAAGGATGTTACATAATATCCTTTAGGTCACTTACCTATGTAGCAATAAAGCCAAAACTAGTTATTTGCATCTCTTTTCACCCACGGTTGGGTCCCTGTTCAGGTAGCTCCGACTACTCACCAGCTATGTTTGTTTGTCTTTCATTCTAGAAGACAGGGAGATGATGATGTGACTTGCAGTTGACTTTGATTTGAGTGAGGGAGGGCTGTGCAAGGTCACCAGCCTCACTTTCTCCTCCAGAGCCATCTGGGTCCAGTGGCCTGATATTCACCAGGACAACTGGAGATGGCCCAGGATCCAATGGGAGACCCTGGCCCTTTTGAGCTAAGGTCTTTTCTGATTCTCATTTTGAATGAAGTAATGCCCATTCAGTGAATAGGCCTCTTAAAGAAGTGAGTCAAGGGATGGCCCCTTTTATTTAAAAAAAAAAATCAAATTGGGAGGAAATCCTCGGGCTTGCTGGCCAAAAGAGAAGTAGTTACTATTTACATTCACTCTGAGCTAGGAGAGCCCAAAAAATAGCCATTAAGTAGTGCTTGAGCTGGGACCTATTGTCCAATCTATGAGCTCCAGAGTGAATTGGGTTTAAGGCTTGGTCCTTGAGAAAGAAACCTAGCCAGTAAACCCCCAAGTTAACTAAGCAGCTTTCAGTCACCAAAATTTGGGCAGAACACCCTCAGGAAAGGGGAAAGGAGAGGGGAAAGGGGAGTTACCCTTATAACAAATAAACATAGTCAGACAAAGTTGATACATTGGCCGTATCCAAAAACAGAGGTGTCTTTCTTCACCTTGAGCGTATTACTGCTGTGTCAAGAGGGGTAGCCATGATGTGCTTTATTATACAGTCTTTGGAAACATGGTTCATCATTACATTGATCAGTTCTTAAGTCTTTCAAATCCTTTTTATCTTTTTCTTTTTATCTGTGCTAAGTTGCTCTTATGGTCATGCTTACTACACCCTGCATCAATTCTTATTACCCAAGAATCTCTGAAATTGTCTCATCATTTTTTATTGTCAAATAATGTTCTCCTACATTCATATATCATACTTTGTTCAGCTGTTCACCAGTCAGCATCCTCCAAGGGGTGATTAGGTGGCACAGTAGATAGAATGCTGCCCCTGGAGTCAGGAAGGCTCATCTTCCTGAGTTCAGATCTGGCCTCAGACACTTACTACCTGTATAACCCTGGGCAAGTCCCTTAACCTTGTTTGCCTCAGTTTCCTCATCTGTAAAATGAGCTGGAGAAGGAAACAGCAAACCACTCCAGTATTTTTGCTGAGAAAACCCCAAATGGGGTCACAGAGAGTTGGTCATGGCTGAAACCACCAAATAACAAGGGGGAGGGGTCACCACCATTCTAGTTCCTTTTTTTTCCTTCTTTCTTTTTCCTTATAATCCCTTCTTCAGGATCAGGACATTTGTTTTACTTGCAACTGTCCCCTTCCCATTACTCTCTTAAGGCGCTACCTCCCTTCCTTATCTATCCCTGCTTGTTTTCCTTTTGTCTGGTACATTCTACACCATATTGTGTGTTCAATCCTCCTTTGTCATTTTTGGGTAAGAGTGAAGTTCATCTGAAGATGCTTGCTCCCCCCACCCTTTCCTTCATGTTTGTTGACTATTCTTTTCATGCTCCCCAGTTATGAAAAATAGCAAGTTCTGCCCCCTTCTAACTCCTTCTTACATTAATGAATTCCTTTTACTCTCTCTTCTCTTTCTCTATTCATACTCTCAGAACAGAGCCAATCCACTCCAAAGTCATCTGCTTTTCTTTTTTTAACTCCCGCAACACCCATTGAATACATTAAAGTTCTGAAGGGACATTTGTGTCTTCTCCTCTTAAAATGTTAGCATGATGTCATCATATAACCCCTTCCAGTTGCTCAAGTAAATAGACCTTTCTAGAAAGTTTCTCAAAACTCTTTTGTTTGCATTTCAAAGTTTCTACCCAGCTCTGATCTTTTTTAAGAGAAATGCTTTAAAGTTTTTTTATTCCATTAAAGTTCCACTTTCCTTGCTAAGATTATACCCAACTTTGCAGAGTAAATCATTCTTCTTTGTAAGCCTATATCTTCCCAGTCACCCAAGCTCACAACCTAGATCACAACCTGTGTCTCATCCTTGACTCTTCACTCTTATCCTCATATCCAGTCAACAGTATAAGTCTTGTTAATTCTACCCTTGCAGCATCTCTTATATCTACCTTTGACACTGCTAACACCCTGGTGCAGGTTCTTAGCAGCCTGATATTCCCCTATTCAATATTTTCCAGTGATTCCCTATTATCTTCAGGATCAAAAATAATATCCTCACTTTGGCTTTTAAAGCCCTTCATAACCTGACCCTTGAAAGGTGTTTCAGTCTTCTTAAATCTTTCCCTTTTCCACATACTTTATAAGCCAGTGATACTGGCCTCCGTGTTGTTCCTCACGCAAGATATTCTGTGTCCTGACTCCATGTATTTTCATTTGTCTGTTTTCCATGCCTGGAATTCTATCTTTCCTCATCTCCACCTCCTGGTTTTCCTGGCTTCCTTCAGATCCCAGCTAAAATCTCACTTTCTACAAGAAGTCTTTCCTAGTCTTTAATGTTAGTGCCTTCCCTCTCAGATTTATCCTGCATGTGTCTTGACATATCATCATTTGCATGTTGTCTTCCCTAAGATTGTGAGCTTTGTGAGACCAGGGAACTGTTTCTGCATTTATCATCTCCAGTACTTTGTACAGTTCCTGACACATAGCAAGTGCCTAATGAATGCTTCTTGACTTGTTCACTTCTTCCATATTTTCAGTCTTTTTTTCTAGTATTTCTTGTCTTGTGGAGTCGTTGGCTTCTGTTTGGTCTGTGCTGGTTTTCAGAAGGTTTGTTTTATAGCTAACCACTTCCTCTTTGAAAAAAAGTTTTTATTCCCCTGCCAGTTCTTTCCTATAGATTCTTTTTTTAATCTCTTTCCTCATTTTTAGGTGTTCATATTAGCTTACTTCTGTTTTTTAGTTTGTGCTTTCAGTTGTTATGGAGTTACTCTCTCCTTCACTTTGGTGGTCTTTCTACTCTTCTCTGTAGCTTTAGTTCCTAAAGTGGAGCTTTGTTCCAGAGCCAGGCCACACTTCCCACTTTCACTTTTTGATGTGTTGGTTGGCCTTGCTTTTGGTGTAGACCTGAGTTATCTGGGTTACAAGCTGACCTCCAGCTACCTCCCAGTATTAAGGAACAAAAGAAGGAAATAAATGTATCTTAAGTGCCCACCGCATGCCTGGCACTGTGCTAAGTGCCTTACAAGTATTATCTTATTTGATCCTCACAGCCTACCTGGAAGATCAGAGCTATTATTATCCCCATTTTACTTTTGAGGAAACTGAGTCAGATACTAACTTATTTGCTCAGGGTCACACAGCTAGTGTCTGAGGCTAGATTTGAACTCTGGTCTTCTTGACTCCAGCCCCAGTGCCATAGACATTGTGCCATCTGGCTGCTCCCTGTGTCTTTGAGGTTCAGAGTAGTGGATCTTAGTGTCTTTAATGTCTCGGGATAGAGTATTAGAGACATCAGAGCCCCTGGGTTTTTGAGGTCCACGTTTCTGATCATGTGGGCTTTCTCGTTGGTGCTTTCTTGGATGGGTCCTGTTGTTAGTGTCTTTGGACACAAATCTATAGGCTTTACTGATCTCTAATCCTTTCTCTTAACATCTAGGAACCTGTTGACTTGGTTACCCTGCTGGCAGCTCCCTTTCCTATTACCCATGGGTTTCTGGATCATTTTTGTGTGCGGTTCTAAGGAGGAAGTTGTCACTATAATTTCTCATTGGATTTCCTGATCATTATTTGATTTGGTTCAAATTCCAGGTTTTTGCTAGAGTAGCTATGTGGATGCTTTAGTGTTACGCATTCAGGCAGCTGTCTTGTCTGGAAACAATCACCAAATTTTTGATCCTTTATCAGTAAAATGTATGTATGTGTGCATGCATGCATGCATATATACTACTGTACTAATATGTTTTTTAATTTTATATATTTAATTTAGGAAATAAAATAAGCATTTCCATAACATAGTAGAATTTTTTAAAAGATGATTTCACATTAAACTCCAAGTCTATTATGTACAGCTTGATATTCCTTTTAAATAGATGGGTCCAGTGCTTGTGCTTGACATCACTTATTGAGCCTCAGTGTAGTAGAAAGAGCTCTCGACTTGTAGTCAGGAAACCTGTATTCAAATCCTTCCTCAAACTCCTTTTAGCTAAATGACTACGGACATAATTCTCTTCACCAATTTGGAGCTCTATTTCTTACAAAATGATGAGAGTAATTATTTCACAGAGTAGTGGGAGGAAAGGATTTTGTAAGCCTGCAAGTACTATAGAAGTATGAGATCCTGTTTGTTTTTTTATGTTGTGGTTATTTAGTGCATGTGCTGTATCCCTTACTAGATCCCAAGTGTGCTCTGTGCACCAAAGGTATTCGATTCATTGAATCAAATTGAATTTACACCAACTTTGGTGCTAAAGAGGCCACAGAAGAATTCTTGTAAGACAAGGTTCCTGCCTAGATGGAAGGGTTAGTTTTTATATGAAATATATCAAAAGGTCATAGATTTAGAGATGGGAAAGTAATGCAAGACAACAAATGATGTGCAGAAACTGAGTTTTACAGACAATAAATGTGGTCAAAGTTCAAAGAAGGCATGGGTTGAATATTTCATAAAAGAAGTTAGAACACGACCTCAAAGGATGAGCACAGTTTAGATAAGGGGAGCAGGAGAGAAAGGACATCTCCTAGGAACAATTATTGTGAATCTGGTTTTCTTAGCAAATAAAATTATCCTAAACTAATTAAAAATTTACAACAATTAAATGAAAATTAGTCTTAAATTACTAATTTTATTTATAATCATTTACATTTTTCTGTTGATATTTTATCTTTATAGGTACAAGAAAATTCACCAGGGCATAGAGCTGGACTAGAGCCCTTCTTTGATTTTATTGTTTCTATCAATGGTTCAAGATTAGTAAGTTCAATTTTGTATTTTTATAATTATATTTAAGTCTTTTGAAAGTGAGAGTTTTAAGGTTCATTTGGTATTTGTATTTAAAGGTTTTTTTTAATAATGTGCTCTTTAGTGCTTTTGGTTTTTGCAAGTTTCTTATTGGCAGGTAATGTGGCTATACTCTTAGATGTATTCTCAAATAACTGATTATTTTCCTTGACATTTTGAATTATTGATGTATGAATAATTTAAATAGAAGCAAATAAGAAAGATTGTTCAAAGAGAACATAGCTAAAATCACTTGTTGTGAATTGCTTTTTATTTACATACCCATTGGAAATTCCAGTTTTAAGACTATTGTAGGATCTTGACAAGGTTAGTTCTTGCACCCTTTGGTCCTCAATTTGTTAATTTTTTTAATTCCTATTTTTTTTCTTTCTTTTTCTTTGGAGGGGGGAAAGACAAGGTAGTTGGGGTTAAGTGTCACACAGCTATTAAGTGTGAATTTGTTTATTTTTAAAGGAGCGTTTTTGTCTCTAGTCCATCATTCCTCTGGCAAAATACTTAAATTTTATTTCTATTTCTTTTCTTCCCATCCCTATTATCATTGATTAAACAAAGGTGTATTCAAGGAAGAAGCCCAGATACAGTTAGCTTTTGAAAAACAAACTTCTACTCCTATTAAAAAATCCATTATTTTAAAATAGGTATTTTTCTAGTTTAAATAGTAACAGAACTATTCATTGGCCTTCTAGGTTCCTTTTTGCTCTTATCTCTAAAGTCTTCTCCTACCTTATCATGGAGCAAGATAAACCCCAGATTACATTGTTGAATAGTACATCTCACAATTTAGGAAAAAATGTTTAATTTGGGGTAGATAACTTACCTGTAAAAGCAATGGTGCTTTGGGATTTGGGGGGAGGGGCGTTGGTTTTTTGTTGCTGTTTTTACATTTTGCTGCCTAATAATAGGGGGGAAGTGAAATATTAAAAGACTTTGTTACTGGGTTTTCTTTATATTCCTGCTTTTTATAAACCGATAAAAACATTTTTATTCCTTTGTTACTTTTCTTCATCTTGATTCTTGAAATGTTTTGGTAGTGCTATATGCTAAATAATCTAAGAAAATTGGTCAACAATTTTGAATTTTATAAAGAAAAAATATTTCTCTTTCTTCACAGAATAAAGACAATGATACTCTCAAAGATCTGCTAAAAGCCAATGTTGAAAAGCCTGTAAAAATGCTTGTCTACAGTAGCAAAACACTGGAGCTAAGAGAAACATCAGTCACACCCAGTAATATGTGGGGTGGTCAAGGTTTGCTTGGAGTGAGCATTCGTTTCTGCAGCTTTGATGGAGCCAATGAAAATGTCTGGCATGTATTGGTAAGTGTTGTTTGTGAACTGTCACAGCTGAACTATATACAAATGGTTTATCGGTTTAGAGGAAGACATAATAAAGCAACCTTCTTTAGAAATATGTACAATAGTTACTAAAATTTATGGAAATTTTGAAAAGTCATATAATTCTAAAGCTGTTCTCTGATAAAACTGGATCATTGTATTCAAAAGGTTGCCTATACTGTTTTGCCCAGATGAGGAATCTGTAAAGAAGTAATATTTGTGTATTATTTCTAGGGACTGGCTGTTTTAATTATGAAAGAATACACAGTGAACTTAAGCCTTTCTTTTCATTCTAAACCATTGGGTAACAGGTTATGATTATAGTTTAATGCATATAAGAAGACCTACGAATTGTAAAATTTGAGGTATTACAAAATTTAAACATCATTTGTATTGTTTTATTTTGTTCATACTAGGAAGTGGAGTCAAATTCTCCTGCAGCGTTGGCAGGTCTTAGACCTTATAGTGATTATATCATTGGAGCTGATACTGTTATGAATGAGGTAATATAATGTATCACTTTTGTTACTAACAGTGAAAGTCATATGATATTTTCCTGCCGACATTTGACTTCAGAATTATAGTACTCCCTGCTTATCCAGAAACTAAATTTTGTACATTCGTCCAGAAACCAGGGCTGTCTCCATACCACAGTAGAGCCTTAGAGCATAATTTAGTAGAGGACTCTTTTAATAACTGAGTATGAAGGAAGATTGTTGTTGAATCTGGCAGTGAAAAAAGTGCTGCTGAGGAGACATACTTGGGGGCTTCTGCTTAGAGTAGTGTTTCTGAACTATGACCAAAGTCTGAGGAGGAAAATTCTTTACCAAATCTGGGGAAAGCAGAAATAAAGAAGTTAAGTTAGAGTTGGGAATTAGGGTGGCAGTGTGTGATAAATAGAGGAGATCATAGGCATAGAGGTAAAAAAAAAAAGAATAAACCACAAGGCAAGGGATAGGGGAGTGAAAGTAGGCAGTGCTTACCAAATGTTTTTGTATGGCTACAGTGACACCTTCTGCAAACCACTTCCCTTCAACCTTTCCCAAACCTATGATGATCCGTCTCCAAAATCATGCCTAAATATTTGTTATAAAACCCAAATTTTCTAAATTTGGGAGGTAAGGTTTCTTAAGCCACAGGGGTGTCATTTAATAAACTATTGTCCATGTATGTAATTATCCAGGGAAACACTGGCCTGTGATTGGTTGTACACCACAATGTGCCTACCCTTTTCCTAGGAAATCTACTGACAAATTGGAAATATTTGATGTCTATGTGCTACACTGTAGTGATATAAATGCAGATGTTTCCTGTACATTCTCTTTCAGTCTGAAGATTTGTTCAGCCTTATTGAAACACATGAAGCAAAACCGTTAAAACTTTATGTGTACAACACAGATACTGATAATTGTCGAGAAGTGATTATTACACCAAATTCTGCATGGGGTGGAGAAGGCAGGTAAGGTCAATTGACCCCCCCCAAATCATGGCTATTTAAAGTTTAACAAATGACTTCTTTATGGAGAGAACTTTGTTTCTTGAGTGAAAGACAGAAAAGAAGTAGCATACATAGTTTTGCCCAGATGAGGAATCTGTAAAAAAGTAATATTTGTGTATTATTTCTAGGGACTGGCTGTTTTAATTATGAAAGAATACACAGTGAACTTAAGCCTTTCTTTTCATTCTAAACCATTGGGTAACAGGTTATGATTATAGTTTAATGCATAGTTGGCAGCATTTCAAAAGCAAGGTCCATACCTTGTTTTGACATGCCTGGGAAGAAAGTGGCAAAGAGTGGACCGTGGTATCCTGACATGCACAGGCAGCTAGATGTACAGCCTGGAGAGTAAGAACTCTTTTCCCCATCCCTTCTCCTCCCCTTCCCCCTGACAAGAGCTTTTTTTCATACTTCTTACTTCATACTTCTTGAAATTCAACTAAGTAGAATTCCACGTAGGTTCCTTTTAATTAACAAGAAGCCTTTAAAATGTATATACTTCTTGGAAGATTATCAGCCACTCATACTCTAGTGCAAATTAACTTAATTAGATCGTTTTGGGGAAATTTAATTTTGTAGTACATGGTACCTAGGTAGGGAGACCTAGATGTTGTAGGGTATTCCTTAGTTGTGGGGGAAGTTTTGAGCACCCAGAAGGTAGCGTTAGGGGTATTGAGTATCTAGGAATCAGGAAGAACAGCTGTCAGAAAGTAGGAGGGTTCTGAGAAGGAAAAACAATAATTTTCACGATTTACATTAAAGTACCCATGTTCCCTCTAAAAGACCAATGGGCATTGGCTCTTCTCTTTGACAAGTAGTAGCCCAAGAAGTAGTAGCCTTGAGGTCTCACCTTCTCGTTAGCCTTTAGAGAGCCCTATGTCTTGATGGGTGGCCGACCAAGAAGAGACTCAGTGGTTCAAATGGAGAAAAGGGCAAACACTGATTTCAGTTTCTAGAATGTGCTGAAACTCCTGCTTACTGGGGTCGTCTATCATTTGAAATAGAGCCTACTCTGTGGAGTGAAGAAAACTTCTCGTTATCCCTGTCCCCCATGGACTCCCACCACCACCACCCATTTCTAGTACTACCTGATTTCACTTAAGAAATTCATTCCCCCTTTCTCCATTCCTGCTTGCTGAGTTAATTAGTGATAAAATAGACAGGAGCTTGGGGAAGCTTTGCAGAAATGGGCCCAGCTGAGGGGCAAAGAACTGCATGAACACAGCTTAGGCGAAGCATTGGAAGGTGCTAAATATAAACATGTCCTGCTGCTAGATTTTGTCATTGACTCTTTCTAGGAAATTGGGGCATTAGTGAGTAGTGGCTCTCAAAGTGGTGCTGGGGAGACTCAAGACGCCATCAGGAATGGTGTCATCATGGCAGCAGCTACCCCACTACACTGGAAATTAGTCCACGTGCCAGCAGAGACCTCTGCGCTTACCTCTGGTGTAGTGAATACTTTCCTAGTTATTCTTTCCTCTGAAGGGAATACACATTTATATAGAACCTGCTAGGTGCCAGGCACCATAAAGTGCTTTACAACTATTACTTCATTTGGTTCTCATAACAGTCCTGTGCGGTACGTGCTATTATTTATCCCTATTTCACAGTTGAGGAAACTGAGGCACACAGGAGTTAAGTGACTTGTCCAGGATCACACAGAAGTAAGAATCTGAGGCCCGATTTAAATTCAGATCTTCCTGACGCTAGGACCACTTTGAGACTTACATAAGAGAATCGGTTTGAATTGAACATAATACTTGTTAAGGAATTAGATTATATGGTAAGGTCCTTTCCTTTAATTTTTTCTTCAACATTAGATTGCTCATACAGATGAATATTTATTGACTGAAATACGCTAATAGAATTTAGAGTTGGAAGGGACATTAGAAATCACCCAGTCTAACCCCCATGTTTTACAAATGCGCAGCCTGAAACTCAGAAGGGTTAAGGGTCTCCTCTCACCCGTGGTCTGGCAGCAGTAAGTAGCAGGCCTGGGCTGTGAATGCCCTCTAACCTTAATTCCAGGGATCTTTCCACTACCTCATGCTGCTTCTAAGGCTTTTGATACCTTAGAGTTAAATTTCATGTGACTTAATACAGCAAGAGTATTGCCTCAGGACACCCTCAGCATTGAAGCTGAAGTCATTTTTCAACAAATGATAGCAGGAAGTGTTCATGGTTAATGTTTTACAGGTGTCATACCCCCATTCCTTTAATTTTTAAAATGAGACAATCCCCAGATAGCAAGTGTAATTAAAGCCAAATTCTGACCGATCTTCAGTAATACCTTTGAAAATGTCATGTTTCTAAAGCCTAGGATGTGGCATTGGATATGGCTATTTACATCGAATACCTACACGACCATTTGAAGAAGGGAAGAAAATTTCTCTTCCAGGACAGATGACTAGTGCCCCTGTTACTCCCCTCAAAGATGGTTTTACAGAGGTAAGATATTTGCTTCACTGACTTTGTTCTTTGAAAAAAATTGTTGATATCTTTGTTTTCATATCAGTCATTCCTAGATATAACCCTCGTCCTGATCTCTCCCCACCTCCTTTCTCCTGCCCTATTGAAACCTCCCTTGTAATAGAGAAAACGTTGGCCAAGATGGCAGCTGGTAAGCACGGACTAGAGTGAGCTCCGTACCCGAGTCCCTCCAAAAACCTATAAAAATGGCTCTGAACCAATTCTAGAACGGCAGAACCCACAGAACAGCAGAGGGAAGCAGGGCTCCAGCCCAGGACAGCCCGGATGGTCTCTGGGTGAGCTCTATTCCACACGGAGCTGGGAGCTGGGAGCTGGGAGCTGGGAACGGAGTGGAGCAGAGCCCAGCCTGAGCGGCGTGGACGATCCAGTCCAGAAGCCGGGCGGAGGGGGCCCTAGCGCCCTGAATACGTGAGCAGTTACCAGACCCCTCGACCCACAAACACCAAAGACTGCGGAGAAGGTTAGTGGGAAAAGCTGCGGGAGTGGAAGGAGTTCGCGGTTCGGCTTCCAGCCCCGGGGGCAGCGGAGGTGGGGCAGCTACAGCTGTTGTTACTTCCGGCTCCAGGCCCACCTGGTGGGGGGAAATAAGTGGCGGATCACAGCAGGGGTGCACAGCCTGCCGAAGATCTGAGCCCAGTCTGGACTGGGGGTCCTTGGGGAAGGAGGAGTGCGGCTCTGACAGAGCTGGCACCTCCCCCCCAAACGTAGAACATAGAACTCTGTAATCTACAAGCAGTCATACCCCACTGAAAAACTCAAGGGTCAAGTTAGTTGGTTGGGAATATGGCCAGGACGCGAAAACGCGCCCAGATTCAGTCTCAGACTTTGGATTCTTTCTTTGGTGACAAAGAATACCAAAACATACAGCCTAAAGAAGACAGCAAAGTCATAGAGCCTACAACCAAAGCCTCCAAGAAAAACATGAACTGGCACCAGACCATAGAAGAACTCAAAAAGGATTTGGAAAAGCAAGTTAGAGAAGTAGAGGAAAAATTGGGAAGAGAAATAAGAAGGATGCGAGAAAGCCATGAAAAACAAGTCAATGACTTGCTAAAGGAGACCCAAAAAAATACTGAAAAATACACTGAAGAAAACAACACCTTACAAAATAGACTAACTCAAATGGCAAAAGAGCTCCAAAAAGCCAATGAGGAGAAGAATTCCTTGAAAGGCAGAATTAGCCAAATGGAAAAGGAGGTCCAAAAGACCACTGAAGAAAATACTACTTTAAAAATTAGATTGGAGCAAGTGGAAGCTAGTGACTTTATGAGAAATCAGGATATTATAAAACAGAACCAGAGGAATGAAAAAATGGAAGACAATGTGAAATATCTCCTTGGAAAAACCACTGACCTGGAAAATAGATCCAGGAGAGATAATTTAAAAATTATTGGACTACCTGAAAGCCATGATCAAAAAAAGAGCCTAGATACCATCTTTCAGGAAATTATCAAGGAGAACTGCCCTGATATTCTAGAGCCACAGGGCAAAATAGAAATTGAAAGAATCCATCGATCGCCTCCGCAAATAGATCCCAAAAAGAAATCTCCTAGGAATATTGTTGCCAAATTCCATAGCTCCCAGATCAAGGAGAAAATACTGCAAGCAGCCAGAGAGAAAACGTTTAGTAAAACCAACCAACACAGTGTTGATATATGGCAGCATAAATTCTCTACCTTTGTAGCGATCCATCTCTACCAGGAGGAAGAAGCTAGCTTTTATTATCTGGTCTCTGAGCCCTAGGTTGTTTATTATCATTTCTCTGTATAATTCATCTTGCTTTTAGCGCTGTTTTTTTTTTGACATTACTATATTGTCATTACATATATTCTCCTATCTTTTATTGCTTTCTTTGGCAGCAGTTCATACAAATATCCCCGTTTCCCTGACACAGTAATATTACATTACATAGAATTATATTATATGTCATGGATTGTTCATTCATTTCCTAATTGGTGGGTGCCCAAATTGTTAGCAGTTTTTTATTACCACAAAAACCTATGAATGTTTTGGTACATGTGAAACTTTTCTTTTCCTGTTTTTGACCTCCATTAGTCTGTGTCCAGCTATGGGATTGCTAGATCAAAAAGCACAAGCACTTTAATGACTTTTTTTTTCCAAATTCTTACCTGGAATAAAAAGCTTCCTGAATTGAATGAATTAAATAAACAACCCAACTTAAGCCCAAAATGAGAGCAACACGTGAGAGCTTCTGTGCCATTTCTTGTCTCTACTAGCCTTTTTTGATATACGTTTTGACTATGCCTCTCATTGCTTCGATGCTCTCTAAAACTATTAGAATCAGCTCAGGTACATTGTTGGTCCGCCCGAGATCATATCTTCTGCTCCCAAGTGCTTTCAGTCCTTTAGGCATGTACGTATTTACCCTGGGCAGAGTTTGAAGATTTTATCCCTTGTAGGCTCTTATCTTTGAGGCTCCTGTAACACATGTTCATGGTCAGGGCCCTTTCTGCCTTGACCCATGTGTCAAACTAACCTTATTTTCTTTTTTAATAGGATTAAAAGAATAATAATAATGAAAAAGAATCAGGGAAACTGTTATAAACATAGTGTATCTGGTTCTCAGCAACACACTTGACAGTCTTTCATAATATCTTTGAAGACAAGATGGGGACCTTTGGGCTTGACGATGATATAATCAGGTAGATTGTTAGTTGGTTGAACAGTAATACCCAATGAGCGTTTATTGATTAGGGAATCATTGTGATCTTGGAGGGATAGCCTCAGATACTTGCTGAAGACTCTGTCCCAAATCTTCTTTGACATTTTTGTCCATTGGTTGAAGACATAGATGGTCTGTTTATCAAATCTGAGGATATCAGCAAGCTGGAAAGAATAGCTACTATGTATTATATGACATCAGAATCCAACATGATGAATTTTAATAGGGATAAATTTAAAGGCCTAATACAGGTTTTTTAAAAATCTGCTCTACAAATGCATGATGGTAGAGAAGTACCATAAGAGCAATTCATATGAAAAAAAGTGTCTTTGCAGACAACAAATTCAGTGTGAGTGAACAATGTGATGTGAGATGACAAAAAGGAAAAAAATCATGTGAACTTCGGTTTCATCAATAGAATTAGAACATCTAGAACAAAACAAGTGTCATGAAAATTGGCTGACTGGATCCTGGATGAGAGCCAGAGGACAGCTAGGGTGATGAGGGGATTCAAAACAGGATGCTGTCTGTGGGGGTAGAGATGGGGTATTATAATAGTGTCCATAATGTCTGCATGTGAAAGAGGGCTAAAATTGACTGTTTCTGTGGGCTGCTGAGGATCAGAACTAGGACCTCAGGGGAGAAGTCAAAAGAGGGGTAGATTTCAGCTTATATGTAAAAGAACTTTCTAACTGGGTTATATAGAAATTAAATGAACTGAACACGGAGAGGCAACAAGATTTGGGCCAAATAAATCTGATGGTGTTCTAGCACAAAATTAAAGCACACATCCTTCCTCTTTGTTAGGAACTGATAAACACAAACGGTGTCAATGTCATGCTATTGGTTGTAATCAGTCTATTAGGTAGTTTTTGCTTAACTGGTTTCAAGAAATGTGCTCCTTCAAGAAGTTTGGTTGTTTGGTATGTCTGTCCAAATAAATTTAATGTGATTTAAAAAAAAATTAAATGAAATGCTTCATGAGCTCTCCATCACTGGAGCTGTTTATACAGAGGGTAGTCGACATTCCTGCTTGGATTCGGGGGATTGAGCTGGCTGATGTTTCAGGTTGCTTTCATCTCTGATTCTGTAATTCTGGGTCCTGAGTACCAACCAGAAGGATGAATTTATAACAAGATAGGGTTTTTAAAGAGAACTAAATGTGTCTTAGAACGGATGAGGGAGATTTAGGAAGTAGAAAATAAAAAGAAATACCGAAACTAAAAATATAAGTTGACTGGGAGGAAGGGAAATTGTAAAGAGCTGGGCTCTGGTTACTGTGTTGTAGTTGACTATAATGGAATGTTTAGAGTGACTGAAGGTTACTCGAAGATCAAGATTAGTTAAAAGAGAATTTCGGAGTTGAAAAAGGGATGCACTTTTATAAAAAGAAGGGCTGGTGTGAGTTTTGAATGAATGATGTTAACAGCTAAATATGGGGTGCTGTTTTAACAACCCAGCTAGCAGCTTCTGTGGGGGCGTAAGATGCACCCAGGATGCTGCTGGGACACTGGAAAAGCACAGGTTCTTTTTATCTGCTTAAACAAGGAAAGCACGGTGAATGGGTTGACCAGCTTACTTTAATCCAGCATTCACTTAGCATACAGACAACATTCATTTAGTTCAGGGGAAAACGCCAGCATTCAGTTAGCATTCAGTTAGTTCAGGGGAGCATACAGAAAAGCATCAAGAGACAGACCAAATACAAATTCATTGACTTACTTCAGGGGAAAAAACCAGCACCCAGAGGTTCAAAACATTCATTTAGTTCGGGGGAAAAAACAAACCAGCACCCCAAACCTCAAAACCAAAATACAAACAAATTACAAATATCAACAGACAGACCCAATACAATTCATAGTTACCAACATCTGGGCTCAGCCCGAGAGCAAGGGCTGGCCCAGAGTCACGCTTGCTTGCCGCTGCTTCCCACACCAACCGGAAGAGGAAAGAGAGAGCTTCAAGCTGTCCTCTCCCCTCTTATAGAGTTTTTGACATCATCAAGCACCGCCTGAATGACCAGGGCCGATTGGTTCTTGACTTGGCCCCTCCCCCTAGCGTAGAGGTTAACACCTCCCCTCAGCCAGCCCCATGACTCATCACACAGAAAGTTTTCTGCTTCCTGACATGCTCTCTGGGCTTCCTGCCCCGGAAGAGCAAGCCACAGCATCCAGAGGCTCAATGAGGTAAGCTGAGTCATTCAAAGAAAACAAAGGCCATTCTGGTTACAGGTGCCCAAGTGAGGTGGCCTGTAGTAGTCAGGGTCACTGCCTCTGGTGTGCATCCAAATGGCAATTACAGGGGCCAGAGTATATGCTAGTGAAAATTTTTGTTTGCTATTTATTATGCCTTCTAAATGTTTTCTTTGAAGTATACCTAATTAATTTTTATCTTGGTTTTTGGTAAGGTCCAGTTGTCATCAGTGAATCCTTCACCTGTGTCACCACCTGGAACTACAGGCATTGAACAGGGTCTGTCAGGACTTTCTATTAGCTCAACCCCTTCAGCTGTCAGCAATGTTCTCAGTACAGGTAAACAAAAAAAATTGTTCTTGAAAATATGTTCATGATTAGTTTCCAAGGGTAGTTTGTCCCCTACTTCCCTCTCCAGTTCACCAGGCAAATGCCTTAACTATGTTTATGTTCCACCATTCAACAACAAATAAAGGGTTTAAAGTGTCATATACCAGTCCTTGGATCTAAGACTATAAACTCTATAAGGTAAGGCCTCAACATTCTGTTATTAACCACAAACAGGGACATCTGGAGGCTCTGATCATGTATAGAATACGCTTCCTTTCATGATGGTGATAAACATCTTTGACAACCTAACTTGATTTTGATGGTCAAAGGACTATTCATTTCTGTAGTTACATCAACCAAAGAATCATTTACTATCTTAACATATGCATCAGCTCAGATACCTTATTAGAGGAAAGCCTGTAGTTGTGGATCACATGACCAGCACAACGGCACATTAGTAACTTTCTGTAAACCACTTTAACTCTCCTTCCAAAAAATGAAAAAGAAATTTTGCACCGAATGTATAATAATCATAGATAAATATCCCGGTGCAAGAAGACAGAACCCTGTCAGAGCAGTCATTCAACACTCTTCCCCCACCAGCCCTTATATACTCTATCAGGAGCACAAGCTAACTCCTAAGTTTTGCGGGGGCTCATCTTGAGATTCCCCCCTCTTCTGTAGAGTCTGTAATAAACTTCCCTCAAGCAGCATATACCCTGACTCTGCTAAGCTTTTTGTAGCTAAAGTAGTGTGGGGCTGAAAAGTACTTTCTTTAATTATGGCCTGGCCATTGGATCAGGGAATCCTAAAGACATCCTGCTTAGAATATTCTCACTCCTAACCCTACAAAAAAGTGGAAGACATTGATTCATCCCACCTATGAAAAAGAAGAGAGCCAAGGGAGGAAATGGCGTGAGATACCAGTGTGGGCAGCTGCTCCAGACCTAAAGTAAAGGAGACTGAAACCCAATTAGGGTCACCCTCCCCTTGGAGGTTATCTAGAATAGGGACCCAGGCTGTCCCTTCCAATGTTTCATCAAAGCAGGGGGGACCTGAAAGTGAGTAACAGAAGGATACAAAAGGAAAGCAAAAGCACCAAAGATTTCAAGGGAAAACCTTCAGTAACCTTCAATAAAGGCCAAGAGTTCAAGCAAACGTATCAAAAGATAGAATCATAAAACAGAAGAGGAGAATGCCAAGCTCCCTTAACAAATATAAGGCAATAATACGAAGTTACAGAATGGTTAAAAAATAGAAATAAAAGAAAATAAATAAATTAGGAATGAATATAGGTCAGAACTTCGAGTTCTCAATAAAGAATTTTAAAACTCAGTTTACAGATTAGGAAAAATTGATACAGCAGTGTTAAAAGAATTAAGTGTATTCTATTCAAGCCAGAATGACTGACCTTGAAGACAAGATGTGCAGAGACAACTTAAGAAATATAGGTCTACCAGGAAAACCAGAATGTCATAATGCAAAAAATGATATATGGAAACCGCCCAGAACTTCTAAATACAGAATACAGACAACAAAACATCATTTGGGAGAATCTACAGATTGCCTCCAAAAAGAAAAAACGTGTATTCATGCTTCAGACTCCAAGCTATTTAGTGGTTAAGTTGAGTAATTTCTATCACACACAACAAATTTTACCAGAGGCCAGTAGAACAACTTTCAAACATCAAGAATAGGAAATTAAAATAATATAGAATTATTCTTTAGCTTTGGCAGTTTGCAGAGGGGAATGGAATGGTATATTCCTGAAAAGCCAAGGAACTCCAGCTGCATCCTAAAATGATATGCCCTGCAGATCTTAGCCTAATCATCAATTTTTTCAAAAGAGAGGCATCTTTGAAACAAAAAAACTACAGACATGAGGAGAAAATCTGTAAAACTGTGTTTTGCTCCATTGAATCAAATGCTTTTTTCTCATCAACAAACAGAAATCTTGTAGTCTTGTGCTTTTGTTTGTCATCTCAAAAACAAAGTCAGTTATAGTGTATTTCTTTGTACGGGAATGTTAAGCGTTGCACAATGAACAGAACAAACACAGTCCCTTAAAACCAAGTTTTAAGACAGCCATTCTTGAAGTATGGTTCCCAGGCTTCTGGGGATCGCCAAAACCTTTTCAGGAGTTCAAAACCATGCTTATAATAATGCTAAGACATTAGTTGCCTATTAAGATGGTCTTCCCTTTTCCAACTATATATCTGTGTGAGGCTGGTTTTTCTTCATATTACGTACTTCAGCCAAAACAACATTGAACACAGAAACATATGAGAATATAACTGTCTTCTATTAAGCTGGATTTTAAAGAGATTTACTTAAATATGAGTTTTTGGTTTTGTTTTAGAAGTTACTTTTCATAAAAACCTGTCATTTATGTTAACATGTATTGGGTTTATTTTTTAATGAATTAACAAAAATGATCAATTTTAATTTCCGATATGGTGATATAATAGATGGACCACATGTAAACAAAAGGTCTTTGGGGTCTTCAACAATTTTTAATAGTAAAAAAGGGTCCGGAAGTTTCAAAACTACTTTTCTAGGCATTTAGTCCCTTTCTGGGTCATTAATTAAATGCTAGACCAAAACTCAGTTAAAAATTAGCTTCCAGGGCAGCTAGGTGGCACAGTGAGTAGAGTACTGGCCCTGGAGTCAGGAGGACCTGAGTTCAAATTTGGCCTCAGACACTTGACACATGTACTAGCTGTGTGACCTTGGGCAAGTCACTTAACCCCAATTGTCCTGCCCCTCCCCCCCCCCAAAAAAAACAACCAAAAAAAATTAGCTTCCACCCATAACTCATCCTTCTGTTTTTCATTCTATCTCAGTATATGTACATGAGCTAAAATTTGTCATTGAGAAATCAGATGAATTACAGGTTCTCATCTTTTTGCCACCTCCATAATTTTATCTATTTAGTAATTCCATAAAGGTATGCTGTATTTTGTTTTTCAGGACTCTCTCCTGCATGTTTGTAACTATTCCTTCTGCTGATTATTTTTTGAGGCTTCCAGGGTTCTTGGCATGATCTTTTTCTCTTAAAAGGTATCACAGTATAGTGAAAACAGTGTTAATGAGTTAATGGAGTTAATGAGATATGGGTTCAAACCCTGCCATGGATGTTTCTCAGCTGTGTGACCATGAGCAAGCTGTGTAACCTCAGTTTCCTTCATCTGTAAAACAGGAATAATATTTTTAGCATTTACATCAAAGGATGGCTGCAAGGATCAGATTGTTGTTGTCGAATCGTCTTTTCGGTTGTGTCTTCATGACCTCATTTGGGGTTTCCTTGGCAAAGATGCTGGAGTGCTTTGCCATTTCCTTCTCCAGCTCATTACAGATAAGGAAACTGAGGCGAACAGGGTCACAGAACTAGAAAGTATCTGAGGCCAGATTTGAGTCAGGGAAGATAAGTTTTCCTGACTTGTAGTCCTGGCTTTCTATCCACTGTGCCAAATAGCTGCCTTTTAAGGATCACATTAGATGATATTATGTAGAGGACTCTGAAGACATTTAACAGTAAGGCAGCTATTTAAAATTAATTTTAAAAAAAACTTTGCTCTCTTTTTGATAGCCATATTTATACTTCATTTTTCCAAAAAATACTTGTAGATCAATAAACTTGTTACTCTCATTCCTGAATATGTATAGGTACACAATCTGTTATCTAATACTCACATGTTTTTTGAGACAGATTTTGATTTGCAAAGCTATGCCTTGAAAAAACCTAGGAGGCAAATTTATTTGAAATAAAATGTGTCCTTGGTGTATTTCAGGTGTACCAACAGTACCATTATTGCCACCAAAAGTTAACCAGTCCATCAGTTCAGTGCCACCGGTTAACCCAGCTACGTTACCAGGTAATTTCTAAAGCACAATATACTTTGGGGGGCAACATTTTTGATATAGAATGATCGTAACTGATTTTATAACTATGCAGGGTATTTTTTTCTTTTTATCTGTTTTAATCTCACTTTATACTCAAGTCTTGAGGTAGAAACAGAACAGTTATCAACTCTGTTTTACAGTTGAGATTAAAAGGTGCCAAAAGGTTAGAGCACATGGCTAGTTAGCAAATTAAGGATTGGTCTCTTGATCCCTAACCTCATGTTCTTTCCACTAAACTACTCAATATGAGCCAATAGAGAAAAGGATAAAGAATATTTACTACAATAAGAATGGTAATTCTTTTTCTTTTTTTCATGAATTTAAGCAGATTTTTACCAAAAAGCAAAACAAAACCCTAATGAGCATTGAACTTAATTATGGCACTGCAAATTATCCATTGATTTGGATAATTTGGAGTGGATATCCATTCCAGAATCATTATGCATTTACATTTTTTCATGTAGTTGTAATCCGTGTATACAGATTAGTTCTGTTACAGATCCATGGTTATCCTTGTTATAGATTTCAGTTCTCAATGTTCTGATCTTTTGAAATGCCGTAGAATGTCACCACCTACCAAGCGTCCACATTCATGTTATTTTTATCTTGCTAATCTGCTATAATTTGCTTAAGCACTTTCCCACCTCTGTTGTTGGACGTTTGAGTTCTCCCACATTTCTCATTATTACAGAGCCCAGTCACGTGCTGTACTGATGATGAGCCTCTCTGTACATAACGAGGCTAATTAGTCCTCAGGAAACAGAAATATCTGTCACAGGGATCTTACTTAGTGCGTCCAGTATGGTAGATTCCGTCAGAGCTTTTTACGTTGTTTTGACAGCAACTTTCAAGAACCCAGGGTCACTAATTGTGACTTCAGGGAGCTGACAGGGAAATAAAGCTTTCCCCCTTCTAGTCAGATGGCTAGTAGAATATAAATGTAGGGCAGCATACATGGGCTGACACGGCCGCTGTGGCTTTGGTTTTGTTTTTTACTTAACTTTAATGTTTTATTACAAGAGAGCGTTCTCATTTTGGAAGGAGGCAGAATCATTAGGAGTGAGGCATCATTTTGATGTACTTCTGTGGAGAACTTGTAATGAATTCCTGATGTCTGTTTTACTGTAATGTGTAGCTTGCTACAAGTAAAATGACTTGCTTTTTTGCACGGTGGGGGGGTTCTCCCTTCAGGTCTGGTGCCTTTGCCAGCAGGATTGCCCAACCTAGCAAATCTTTCCAATCTCAACCTACCTGCACCACAATTAATTCCGGGAGCTGGATTACCAGAAGTTATGCACCCTGGTATGTACGGAATCTGTATGGAATCATTTTAGAAACACCTAAAACACCTAAAAAAATCTCTTGAACCAAAAAAGAAATCAAGATCCTCCATCTTAGTTTTTCCTTGAAAGCAAATCATTTCAACCTCTTTTAGCTATGTTAGCACAGGCTTTCAAATTTAACTATTGAGCAGCTTTCCTCTGACATCAGCGCTTTGAGGGGGCCTCTCCTCACACCCTTCTCCAACCCAAATACAGGAGAGAAAGAAGAGAACATAGGAAAAATTCCCTCGTGGGGACTTTCTTGATCTGCAAGCAAAAGTATCCCACCTTTTTTCTTTATGCTTCTTCCACTTCAAGCACTACTACTAAGTGGCTATTTAAGACACAAGAAATGGGGGTATGATGTTTATGCCAAAGAATTACAATAAGAGCTCCTGGCTAGCCTAGTGGAAGTTAATTAACTACCTACAGGAACTTTTTCTGCCAGCAAATGAATAATAGTTTCTTTTTAAAGTGTAGTCTAGATTCCAGCATTTAAGCTTACTTCAGATGTGGATAATTGAGAGTAGCAGGTATAATACATGATCTGCTTTCTCGTGCTTTTTAATTGTAAAATATGCCTTTCTTTTTAACTTAACATAAATATCTTAAATTTAATTTCTGCTTATAGGATGATTCAGGAGAATTTATTAAGTAAAGTCCTTTTGTGCTTTTTAAAGGTCAGTAACTTAAGTGATTAAGTCTGTTTTCTCTTATGGCTCGTACAGCTTTTAGTCCTACAAGCCAATAGTTTATCTCCTGGTAAAATAAAAGCTATTTTTTCATTTGTCAGGGGTTCTGAAATAAAATAAAATGTCATATGCAGTTGAATGATTTATTCTTATAAATTTACTTGTTAAATTTTGTTTACAGATTACTTCTGTCATGCCTACAGCCTGAGTTATTACAGTTTAAAAGTTTGTAAGAATTTAGTATCTGATCTGGGTCTCATTTTCCTTATCTTTAGAATAGAGAAAAGGAAGTAGGTAGATTAAGGTCTTTTCCAGCTCCAAAGCTTATGTTCCTATGATGCTTTTGTTTATTTGAAATGAAAATTCTGATAGAATTGCAGTTCTTTGCCTAAGGATGTAAATATTGAAAATTTTCACCATCATCCTTATCATTGCATTTTTGAGAGCTATGTGCCCTCACCCACTCAGATGGGCACATTTCTATACTTCTTCATCCTACTTACTGTCTATATCAAGGAGTAACCAAATTACCTGAGTTTCACACTGGTCATGTAATTTTGGTTATATGTTGATAAAATTTAAAAAAATTATTGACTACCATTTTTGTACTTCAGTTATAATGACATTAGCTTTTATAATAACAATTACAATAACTTTAAAATCTAGTTATGTTGCTTAAGTGCGTTTCCAACATTTTGGATTTTTAGGCATATTCTAATTAGTGTTGTTATATGACCATACCAGCACCAGGTAGTGTCCTCCACACAGAACCCCTGACAAATGGAAAATGGCTCCCATAGACTGGGTGGCAAATTCTTGGCTTGAGGGGGACTGAAATCCATACCAGCCACAAGAGAAAATGGAGCTTTTCATTGCCGGTATGATAAAGAGACACTCTCCCTCTCAGATCTGCCACTGAAGTTATTGAGGTTTAAAAGCAACCTAAGACTTCACTGAGCATCAGGTAGGAAAGACTATCCATCCCAAAGTCAGCCAGGCTGAGGTCACAGGATCAGATCAACACATAACTAGGAGGGTGTTTTGGCCACAGCAGCTCACAAAGACCATCTGCCAAGGGGCAGAGGGTTTGTGATCTTTGTTGATGAAAGCAGAACCCACCTCTATGATATCATGGGTCTTTGAAATATTTAATACTGGGGCATAACACTGATAGCTTCTGTGGTCTCTAGGCTCTAGGGTGACCTCTCGCATAAGTGAACGTAACCTACCTCTCATCCTCAAATGCCTATGTTTGATTACTGTGTTTGAATAGCTGGTCAAGGTTTGAGTTTTTTATTTCGTTCTTCCTGAATTATTGGAAAGGCACACTTCCACACAGCAGACAGTGAGGGAAAGTCTTGAACTTATTAGAAGATGTATTCCTAGGTATCATCATCATCCATGGTATTTAGCTAAAGACATGCAAATTTAAAAATCTATTTGAAATACTGCTTGTTTTGTGATGTCAAGAAATTAAAAATAATTCTACTTTGTAATTAATTCTGTATTGTGTTGATTTCATATTATTATTGATTCTGTATCGACTTAAGTCCCCATTCTCTGTTCTTGAGTTGCACTCAGGAATTTAGCTTTCCCTCTTAGTTATCCCATACCATTAGCCCTTAGGATACTTCCAGGACATCTTTATGTTATCATTAAGTTAACTTAGTACCACTCCCAACAGGTTATTAGGGGAGGTTTTTATGTCTGCCACAGGGACAGCAAGTCTGGTAGTTCTGATCCCTGAGCAAAGATGGGGTCTCATAAAACACTTAACATTCCTTAATTGTCAGAGAGGGGTGGTGATTAGCTGCATGTGAATGCCACCTTTCTTAGTATAGCCAATCTTAATGTTCCTGCCCGCACCTTATCACTTTTTCTCCATGCCTACCAATACCCCTTGCTTGTTGTGTGTCAGTAAAAAGGGTCCCCTCCTTCTCATTGGGGTCACTGGCCTTACTGAGGTTGCCAGTCTGACTTGCTTTGTTAACAGTTATACCTGTCACTGTTAACAAACTGATCTTGCTTGAAGTCCTGTACCTCACTCTACCTTTATTAAATTTATTTGAGACTTTGCCATAAGCTATCCATGGGTTTGTTTTTGTTTTATTCATTCTAGGTTTGCCACCTCTTCCTTCCTTGCCTCCCTTAAACCTATCTGGAATAACACCGCTGTCCATGCCATCAGAATTTCTCCCCTCCTTCCCTTTGGTCCCAGAGGTTTCTTCTACGACACCTGAGCTACTGTCCTCCCTTCCTCCAGTAGGGAGCCTACCTTCTGATCCAGCTTCTACTGCAAGAGCAGAACAAACCTCTTCACTTCCCTCAGATGCTCCTCCCCCCACTTCAAAGGCTACAACTACTGTCGAAGACACCGCAAACGAACCCATCACAAGCAGTGAAAAGCCAGTTTCTACCGTAACAGATACAAGTGCTTCAGCATCACCTTAACTTGAAACCATTCCTTGGGATTGGCTTGGTATATTTATTTAGCCACAGGAGCGTGTTTGGAAATGCAAACTATCATTAATTTCATACTAGTTTGTACTGTATCTGTAGGAGTCCTGTAAATAATTCTAAGGGTAAAGATAAACAGGAAGATAGAAGCTTTCTATACTGCAAAGTTGGGGTGGGGGGCAAGGGACACCAGAAAGTGCTTGTATTTTAAGGGTAACACAGGCTCCCACTGCCACCCTTGGAGAGGCTGGGACTGTAGCCTGCTGGGCCTTCTGCCAGCTCCTTCTGTAAGAAAATGGAACCTTTTATGCCTAACCTTTACCTGCAATGTTTCTTGTACTTTGTAAACAGTTTGCAGGAATGCAAACCATCTCACACATGGGGAAAAAAAGAGGTTCTACTTTTGATCTTTGTGAGTCACATCTATTTTAACATTTGCAAAAGATCTTCCAACTAAAGATGTTTGTTAAAGTTACAGAACGTGCACTGTTAATTGAGCATATTTTTATTCGCCTATACACAGATCTTTGTTTTGAGCTCGTAAAATTACTCCACATTTTGTAACTGCAGCTGTGTTGCTTGATGAGTCCGCTGTAAAATGGCATTTGAAAGGAGATGTTGCATAGTTTTAAACCAGAAGGTGGCACTTTGTGGCTACTTGTAAAATAAGAGCTATACTGGGAAAACATAGATACAGCAGCAATAAATCACTGTAATTTTACTTTTCTTCTTGTGTGTTACATTCCAATACCAGTCATTGCTATGTGTATCTTTGAAGGTCTCACATCTTATCAAGGTTTTTGCCTATTCTTTGGGGTTATCACGGTGGTTAGTAGCCAGGGGTTAAGTTTTTGAAAAATGTAAACTCTGTTTAATAGGCATTGATAAAAGACAATTCAGTGATGATTGGCGTGGTAATCTTGTGCTGAAGAAACAAATCCCCATCTCTCTCACGCTGCATGGTATGCTGTGCTAAGTGACTTAGATATGTCTCAGAACAAGGCCTTTTCAGCCAAAAAGCTTAGAAAAATTTCTTCTACCCGTGGCAGCTTACAGGGTTGAAGCAGACTTGTAGCGCTTGTCACCTATTAGGACATTTCATTTTCTGGCATTGGGTGGTTTATACAACGTTTCAACCTTGGCTTACAGTTGCTTCTTCCACTTTCATGTAAAATTATTTACTTCAGGCCAGTAGGCCTCTGTTTGGATGATACATTAAAACAAGGGCATAAGAGGAAATAAAAGTCTCCTATACATTTGGAAGTTATACTTTTTTACTGGTTCATCACAGGGGGAAAAATTGGGCTTCCCTTTACTACAGGTCTTCATGTAAAGGCCGTTAATTGGATAATATGGCAGGCCCTTCCATCTCTGAGAATCTGTGATTCCATGTGAAAGTTACTACTTTCTAAAATAATCTGTTCATTAGTCCAAGCAAATCTGATATGTAAAATTTTGGCTTAAGAAGTAGACACCTTTATGGGATGCCCCCTTTCACCTATGGAAGTATCTACCAACAGAATTCCTTTGAATAGCCATTTCCTCTACTTCTGTCAAATGCTATGAGTGCAGTTAATCTGAAGTTTAATGCTTTCCCTATAAAGTAGGAGTGAGGTAGCAGACTCACTGGGCCACAAAGATGTCTGTTCAACTCTGTGCCTTCCAGCAGAAGCAGTTTAGCTTTTGGTACTGCCATTTACATCATCCCTCCAGCAAGCCCACACAGACTGATGATGGGAAGGAAGGTGCTCATTGTGACCTTGACCTTGTGGCTTTACAAGGCGTAAAAATGGCATTACAGGAATTCTCGTTTTCTTTCAGTCTTTTCTTAATGTATATTTAGCCTTTAACCATACACTCATCCCTTACTAATCCAACAAACAGTTGTTAATCAACCAACAAGATGATTATCACCTGCTTTGTATAAGGCACTGAACTGCTACCAAGACAAAAAAAAAATGGAAAAAGTACCTGACCTCAAGAAGTTTATATTCTACTAAGCAGCTTTGCTAGTGTATCCCAAGATCTTTGAAGACCAAAAATAGTAATACTGTCACAGTAGCTGTTTTCTGCATGTGAAGCACTAAACTTGAATTCAGGAATAGACCTGCCTCCCATTGATTCATCATTTCAGTACATAGTAGGCAGTAAATATTTAAATGTCTATTATATGTTAGGCCACATGCCAGGGTGGGGAGATCCCTGCCCTCAAGGAGGTGGCTGTTCAGTTGGAGAGAAGTTGATAGGATTTAGAATTAGAAGGAACCTTTGAGATTCTTGTCCAACCCTCATTTTTTCAGGTGAGGACAGTATGGCTAAAAAGGTCATGTGACCTAGCCCAGAAACACTGGACTTAAATCCAAACCAGCTCCCATGCTGTTTTCTGCTCTGAAACATTATCAATACAAGGCAATGTGTTCTTCAATCAATTTCAGTAATGTCTGACTCTTAGTAACCCCATTTAGGGTTTTCTTGGCAAAGATATTGGAGTGGTTGGCCATTTCCTTCTCCAGCTCATTTTACAGATGAGGACACTGAGGCCAGCTTGGTTAAGTGACTTGCCCAGGGTCACACAGCTAGTAGGTGTCTGAGGCCAGATTTGAACTGAGGAAGAGGAGTCTTCCTGATTTCAGGCCCAGTGCTCTAACCACGGTGCCACCTAGTTGCCCCAGAAAGGCAACATGCGCTAAGTCCCAAATAATACAGACAATAAGTGCTAGATTCCTTGTGTCAGGGGAAGCTTCGTGAAGGATTTGAGCCAAATTCTGTGGCGTGGACAAAAGAGGAGGGGAAAAAAAGGCATTCATTCTATTCCCTTGCTAGTTAGTGTCATGGGAAAGAAACTATTTTAAACTCATGCATTGGTTTGAGATGTCTGGCTTCCTTAGAGCAAGCTACATGTACCTTCTCAGAAAGGGGAGGATCCCGGGACTCTAGCTTTCTTATTTGACTGACCAAATGCTCACCCTTCCTTTTGATTAAACCTGCCGCACTCAAAACTAGCAGGTAGGCTCTTTTCCTTCTAATGGGGTGATTAAATTACCCTGATTCTCAACTTGGGTATTTAATAAGGCAATTATGCAACTAATGATCTTGGTGGACATTTGTATATTTACTTTTCAACTTCAATAGCCCAGACTTAGAGCTCAGCAGAAGCCCCAGGAGGTTATAGATTCCAATTGACCGAGTACCAATTAATGGGACTATCCTGCTCCAAAGGAAGTCATTAAGACTTCCCCAGGCATTGGGCTCTAGAAACTGTCTTGTCAAAGTGTTACACAAGTAATGGTCTGAGATTAAATAAGATGCCCAGGGGAGAGTCCCATTTTTTTGCTTTCGACCTAGGAGACCTAGGAAACCAAACAGTGTGCCTGCGTTCTTTGCTTTATTAGTCTCTTGTGTTTAGGATGTTTGATTTAACAGTTTTAATTCCTCCTATAGTCAATTATCTTTATACTGTGAACAATAGGTAAGTAAAAATGTACATTAGAATTCTGTACAACCTGTCATTTTCTTCATAGGCAACTGCTTCTGCTCTGACATTGTCTCTATGCCACAAACACTCCATTTATCAAGCTTCTCACAGCTGGCATGCTGCTTGGGAAAGCTCCCATCCTGGGCAGAATAAAGAAAGACTTCAGCAGTTGAAGACTTCATTTCCCAAGTGCCTGGCCAGACACTGCGCACATTCATTAAACTACTTACAGAGGTGTTTCAAATCAGGGACCACCAAGGACCAATTTGACAGTCGGGGCAACCTCCAAGTTCAGTACTAGGACAGCTGTTTAGGAAGTCATGGGGTCTTAGGTGAAGGGCCCTCAGAAGTTAACTGGACCAGCCCTCTGATTCTGAAGATGGGAACAGAGGCCCAGCGCAGTGACATAGGAACATCATCACCTGTGGAGCAGAGATTTGAACCAAGGTCTTCTGACCCAAAATCAAGGGCTCTGTTATCCGATTATTTGAACACAAGTACCAATTAAAAATTCAGCATGATTTTCAGCTGCCACTTCTGCCTTGCCTGACACAGAGAAATATTTCACTTCCAGGGTTGTTGCCTGACTTACTGAGGGGACAAGGAGGGGAGAGGAGAGACAAAATCAAGACTGGTATCACTGCCTTGGTCAGGTTGGGTTTGACTATCTGCACTTATGTCTCTGTCCACTAGGTGGTGCTGAACAGTGTCTTTTCCAATATGAGCGTCAGCTACCAGCCCATAGTCAGCATGGCCAGCTCCTTTCCTCCCAAACTCTGTTGATGCATTGTAATTCCTCATGCTAGTGGATGAGGTTACAGTAAGCAGCAGGAGCACGGACATGGACAAGTTCAGAGGAGTCCAAGCCCCAGTGGCAGGTCCAGGAGCAACCATGGGCTTTTGTTTCTGCCAAAGATGGGAGCTGACATACACCTTAACTCATTCTGTATTCATCTCCGGCATGGTCAAGACGCAGCTGCCATAGATCTCTCTGGCATCCCAGAAAAGTCCTTTCACGTCCACTTGGCTCACTTAGGTGCCCTGCACTAGGAGCAGGCAGGTGGGTCAGGATAACTTTCAGGAGGACCCCTGGAGCATTGGCAGGAGGGGTTGGCATGGATGATGAAAAAGAGAAGGATCCAAAAAATGCCAATGTACTTGTGTTGGTACCTAGGGCCATGACAACACTGGGACATCGTGTGACTGCCTCACTCAGCTCCTCTTACCCAAATAGAAGTCACTGTACCTACCCCCTAGCCCTAGTCACAGTTACCTATATTTTTACGTGCCCTATAACTGGTTCTAGGGCTCCAGGTTTATAATTCACATTACAGAGAAAGTACAAGGTGCTTGCCCCGCAAACCACCCTGTGAGGAAGGTAGGATAAGTCAATCCCCGCACCGCTCCACTTTGATGATGATGAAACAGCCCCAGGAAAGTGACAAAGTGGCAAAGCCAGGGCTTCTGACTGAATTCAGTCTTTTCTAATACACCAGAAGAACTGTAATATTGTCTTCAAATAATTAAGATGTCATGAGAAAGAGGTATGTTCTGCATAGCCCCATAGGATAGAACTTGGAGTAAAGAGTGGAAGGTCCTGAGGAAAAGATTTAGGCTTGGGATAAGGGAAAATTTCCTAACAGTAAGTGACCTGAAAGGTGCAGCAAGTTCCTTGAGCCAGTGAATTCTGTCTTAGAGGAGGTCCTCAAGAGATGAGATGACATAGTCTGGTATGTCACAGAAGGCACCCTCTTTAGGACCAGGCTGGACCAGAAGACTGAGTTCTGCTGAGATAGCGATTAGAACAAACTTCCTGCTCAACATAGCAACCTCTTCAGAACAAGGGGAGCTTAGGAGGACCCTCCCCAGAGCAGCTTCTGGGGACCCTGGTAGATTCTCATTTGGCAGCCTCTCTGTTGCCTCAAAACCAGCTCCTCAGAAGTGACCTCAGGGTCCACTTGGCCATTCTTTGTGAGAGTGGGAGTAGGCAAAATCTGAATGGCTTCAGAGGAACTGAGCAATGCCCCAGCCCTTTGGGCAAATGCGTTGCTGGGGCCAGAGTAGGGCTGGGCTGCTGTGGGTCTGTACATGTACCCGCAGGAGATAAAAGTTCTCCATCCCATCACGCAAGAACCTGAGCACTCCCTCTCCAATTCAGCTGTCTGTTTCTTTATCTGATGCTTTTGTGAAAGTAAGTTACATTTATACAGGTTTTACAGAGCACTTAACCTCTTAACAACCCTGTGAAATAGGTAGTATGAGTAATGTTTTCTCAATTTTAAAGACAAGGAGACTAATGCTTACAGAAACCGCAAAAACAGGCAGTATAGTAAAAACCAAAACCCCATTGAAGCTAAAATTGTTTACAGCAAAGGTGTCAAACACACTCCCCTATAAGGCCTATGACACTCCCAAGTGAGGCCTGGACCAGATTAAAATGTAATTGGGAAATAAATACTAACAAAACAAATAAAAATACAATAAGGCGTAGATAATGTTTTATAAGTGAAAGGTACAATAAAATAGGTGTGTGGTTTTCTAAGTCACTAGGCATCTGTAGGGATCTTTATGTACAGGTTAGCGGCCCCTATTTCTTTCTGACTTTGACACCACTGGTTTACAGCAACATAGGCATGAGTTTCCCCTCTGTGGATGCACCAAACCTTAAGTGTTCTCTACACATATTTGCTTTGAACATACCCGTTTCTTACATGTCCCTAATGTATCATCCCTCTTTGTATCCATTTCCTGCTGATGATGTGTCTGTCTGTGTGGCAATGTGCCCAGGCTCATAGGGCAAATGTTGTATTGCTAGTTTTCATAGTATTACATTCCACTTAATGCCTTTGCTTTGGACTCTGTCCTCAGACTAGAGAAAAAGCAAATAATTTGGTGGGGGCTTGTGAGCTTCGGTGCAGGTTGAATATGGACCCATAGAGTACCCTGAATATGGGACAGCTATTCTGGAGATCCCACATGCAAAATGGGAAGCCTTGCCTCAGGGGCTATCAAAGCAAACTAAACATTAAGTCGTTTGGCTTTCTCTCTGCCATTAGTTGGCAGCTATCCCAGTCAAAGCAAATAAACTTCTAGGCTCTTCAACAAGCACACTCCAACACATATACCATTTGGGTCAAATTAGAAGTCAGAGGGCACTAATTCCCATTTCATGGGGTGAACATGAACCATGGCAGGATGTGAGCAGAGCAAATATATGAGGAAAGCAGCCAAACCTCTGTAGATTTAAGGGAGCTGCAAAGAGTTAAGTCATGGAGCTATATCTCTGTTGACATAGCCAATTAACTCAGCTAAGGAAGGGAGGAAGAAATTCCTTAAACCAGGCCTGCACAACGCCCATTCACAAAAAATGTAGAGGATATAAAGGAAAGTAAAGACGTAACGAGTGTTCTGTCCGTGCCCCACTTCGCTCACCTTCCACTAGTCACAAATGTGCCCATCTTGTAATGTACCGTGGTAGGTGGGTTGCCACTGCTCACCCTTCTGTTTGTTATGTGACCCTTGGCAACCAACTATCATCTATCTCTAGTCTGAGAGGAGTACAAGTCGTAACTTTTCATTGTGTTTTCAATCGTTACTAGCATTGAACAGGGACAAAGTGAGTGCCAACACAGCTGACACCCACTATATGACAAGCAGCAACAATTCGAGGGCTTCTTCCCCTCCCTGGCTGTGCAGCCTCCCTCCAAGTTCCATGAGTGTCTGGCACTCCCTCCAAGGTCAGGCATTCAGTTCAGTATTTCTTTGTATATGAGCAGTTGCTGTGGAGATTTTTTGGTTCTAACATTAAAGTTTTGGGGGGACTTTGTGAAATGGGTGATAAAAAGAAACAGAAGATCGGATCAGAACATAAAGTATTTGATCCAAAGTCGACAAATAGATTCTTGTTTACTTACATGAGAGACAAAACATTGTGCCGTTTGCCAAGAAGTAATAGCCGTTGTGAAGGAATACAATCTTCGTCGCCATTTCAAATCGAAACATCCTGACTTAAGGAAATTGGACACCAATGAAAAACAAATTAAAGCATTCAAATTGTTGAAAAATCTCAGTGGGGAACAATGGTTTTTCAAGAAAGTAAACTCAGAAAATGAGACGGCTACTACAGTTAGTTTTCAGATCTCTAAAGAAATCGATTTCAAACATGATTCCAAAGTACAATAAACTGCTGACAAGAAGTGTAGTATGTCCCATTTACTAAATGTAAACAGTAAAAAAACTGAAAAATGTATTAAATATTGTACCACTTAGCAAAGTAAATTTTTAACATTAATGTGATTTCATAATAAATAAAAATATTAAGTAATAAGTCTAATTAATGATATTAATTGAAATTTCCCTTTTTAAATATATGGTTTATTTGCAAAATAGTTTAATCAGTAATTAAACTTTTACTTGGAAAGTGAGCCACTAAAAACTATCTGCAACCCGAAGTTTAGCCTGTTTTAATTTTGGCCCCTACCTACTGCCAAGTTGTGCAGGTCTGCCTTAAACCAAACCAAATTAGCAATTATATAGTGATTTAAGGTTTGCAAACACTTTACAAATATCTCATTTTATCCTTCCTCACAACAATCTTGGGAGATAGGTGCTATTATTATCCCCATTTTAAAGATTAAGAAGTTAAATCACTTGCCCAAGATCACACAGCTAGTAAATGTCAGAAGCTGGATTTGAAATCAGATCTTCTTTTCTAATAACATCAAATGAACCATTCAGGTTCAATGAGGTTTCTGACTTCGAAAAATGCCCCTTTGAACTCAAAACAAAATATTAACTAATGACTCCCACCCCCCATGGAGAATCTGAGGATCAGAGTGAGGATTGCCTGGCCCTCTGCTAGTTTTGAACCAGTTGAGACTGAAGAACGACCCTATTCAGAAGCATTTATGCTGAAATTGAAGAACAAGTTGATTTTCCTTAGTTTACAGGAATTTATTGATTTTCCTGCGGATAGGTATGTACCAAATGATGCACCAACAGTGGCAAATTAACTCATAAAATAGAATTCTTTTCCTCCTGTTAGAGGAAATGATGGCAGTTAAACAGCTTATCAACCCTCTGAAGCCTGTTTGGATATTTTACACATCTCCCTATATATTTGATATGGCCTACCCACAAAATATTTGCTGGTGGATGACAGTATTTCAAACTGAGCCATTTTGCCTTTGCTGAAATGTAAGAAGCCATCAGTGACATTTCAAGACTAAAAAAGGTCAACACATTCTGAAAGAGAGCTATTAGTAGTTCGAATATGAAGTCGCCTATTGCTAAGCAAGGAATATATATTTGACTACTATATATTCCATGGAAGATAATTCTGGTTTACTAAAAAAAGTGAAATAGCTAATTATCTCTCATTAGAAAAGCAAACCAGTTTCACAGGTTAATTTTTTAAAGAATTTGTGACAAAAATGACAAAAGACAGAAGGTCTGCAGAAAGATAGGCATGCAGTGACACTGTTAGTGGAGTTGTGGACTGCTCCAGCCAGTGGGTATAAGCAATTGGAATTATATGAAAAAAGTCAGAAACCTGATCAGATCCTCTAGTCCAAAGGTCCTACCACCGGGCATGCAGCTAGGCTAGGTCCAAATTGGTGTGAATAAAGAATTCCCTTAACATGATTGCACATAATCAAATTTGCACTATTTGAGGTTATAATTGTGTAGAATATGGTCATTTGTTCCAGTCCAATGTGAAATTGAATTATGTGACCATTTCAGGGGATTCTTTACTTGTACTAATTGGGACCTAGTATATACCCCAAGAAAGTCAAAGATAGAGGCGGGGGGGAAAGGCTCTATTCCTAGCAGCACTTTTAATGGTAGCCAAAAGAACCGGAAATAAGTAGGTGCTCATCTATCGGGAAATAGCTGTACAAATTGTAGTTTATAAGTATAATTGAATATTACTGTGCAGTAAAATGTGACGCATATAAAGAATTCAGAGAAATATGGGAAGAGTTGTATGAACTGATAGAAAAGCTGAAGAAGTAGGAGAAGAATGTTACAGAATATTAATAGCCTCAGTAACCATAAATGAAAAGAATGCTGGAAGGAAGCTGCACTCTTACATTAATTAGATTTATGTAGAGCAGTGAATAGAGCACCAGCCCTGGAGTCAGGAGGACCTGAGCTCAAAGCTGGCCTCAGACACTTGACGCTTACTAGCTGTGTGACCTTGGGCAAGTCACTTAACCCCAACTGCCCTGCCTTCCCCCCTCAAAAAAAAGAATTATGTAATGACCAATTGTGGCCTTAGATAATGGATGATAAAGCACATTGCCTTTTTCAGTAGAGAGGTATGGGATCTTAGGTGGAAAATGTTACATATACCATCATATTGTTTAACTTTTTGTTATAAGGCAAGATTTAATAGAGGTAGGATCATATATAGGGAAATGGATTATGATGTAGATGAAAAACAAAAACAAATAGTACTTTTTTAAAAAAATAAATAAAAGTTAGTATTTAACTAAAGTCCTAACCTGAAGCATTATTGTGATATGTATTCACAAAGACTAGATACCCCCAGAGCCCAAGTCCTGGAATATTCTGCCAAGCTGGAAAAACTTTGAGTAGGGGTCTATTCTTCGAGGACCACCCTCCCTAGGGAGAGAGAAATTTATTACCAAGTCTGCCAGCTAGGTTTTTGGGGACAGTGGGCTCCCACTTAAAGTGGTTGTTACAAAGCTTTCACCTCATCGAGTTCCCTTCTGAATATGGCCACTGATGGTTGAGTTGCTTCCTTGCCCGCAGCACCTTGGCTGCCTGGTCAGTTCACTGCTGGGCTGTATCCTTCAGGTGACTCCTGGGGTTGCACTGGCATCTCACCTGACTCAACTGGTGGCAAACTCTGGCCTGGATTCCAGCTCTGATGGTCAGCTAGGTGGCAAAGTGGATAGAGTGCTTGGCCTGGAGTCAGGAAGATCTGAGTTTAAGTGTGGCCTCAGACACCTACTAGCTGAGTGACCCTGGGTGAATCACTTGACCTCTGTCTGCCTCAGTTTTCTCAGTTGTAATATGGGGATGATAATAGCACCTACCTCTCACGGTTATTATTGTGAGGATCCAATGAAAGAATATTTGCGAAGCACTTAGCATAGTGTCTGGTGCATAGTAGACACTTAAATGCTTGTTCTCTCTCCTTCCCCCCCTCCCATTTTTCTGATGCTCACAAGGTGTAATCTAGCCTAATCGAGCTCCAACACTTTGTATTAGGAGGGCAGAGTTTATAATCTCAAAGAGGATCATAAACATGTCTGAAACGTTCGGAACCGCCGGATATAAGAAACTCTCAAAGTAGAAGGCAGAAGAATCAAAACATTTATTTAGGCTCCACAGTAACCAACCCATGAACCAGCAACCCCATTTTGATATATTGATCAAAAGCTTCCAGGCCCAATAAGTACGCCTTGAAAGAGTAACCAGGAGGCTACAGAGAAGCATGATTGCGTAAAGCAAAATCATGTTTCCCCCTCTATGGTAATAAGATTACCCACTGGCCTGAAGTCTTTGTTCAGCTTCCTCCCGTAGGTCAGCTCTGCTACTGGCAGCTCCTGCTTCAGCTGTGGCTGTGGCTGTAACTGTTACTGTAACTGTCGCTGTAACTGTCGCTGTAACTGTCGCTGTAACTGTCTCTGGCTCCAACCGGAAAAGGAAAAGAGGATCTTCAAGCTGTCCTCTCCCCTCTTATAGAGTTTTTGACATCATCAAGCACCGCCTGAACGACCAGGGCCGATTGGTTCTTGACTTGGCCCCTCCCCCTAGCGTAGCCGTTAACACCTCCCCTCAGCCAGCCCCATGACTCATCACACAGGAAGTTGTCTGCTTCCTGGAATGCTCTTTGGGCTTCCTGCCCCGGAAGAGCAAGCCACAGTGTCCAGAGGCTCAATGAGGTAAGCAGAGTCATTCAAAGAAAACAAAGGCCATTCTGGCTACACTCCACCCCTTGTTATAGGATACATAATCTAATCAGTCATGTATCCTAGAACATACATTGTGATCCAATTACAAAGGAAACTAAAACATATCATTCATTATAAATCAAAACATATCATTTGGTGACATTCCTAAATATTGGTTTACGATTCAATAAGTAAACAGAACACTATCATCATTTCCACCCCCCTTGAACGATTGGGGCTCAAAATCTTGGGGTGAGGGGTGAAGGTCTCATTTTCCATAGCTTCTTCATGCTGAAATTGGATGTAGAGATGGCCCTGCCCCCAAAAAGTCCCATTCCAGAGGTCATTTCTTTAACAAGCTGGCAGGAATTCCAAGAATGCTACATGCTTAGGCAGTCACCGGAAAGTGCAGGGTGCTTAAGCCTGAAGGAAACAAAACTAGCAACAAGGTTAGCCAAAACAAAGGACAAAAAGAATAGACAAGTATGGACTATAATTCTTCAAATAAAATCATCTCAAGTTTGGTTGAGATTTCAGTTATGCAAAGATCCAACATCAGAGCCAAACTCAGGTGGGAAATGTTTCTTTTCAAAAGGAACATAATGAGGAAGCCAAGAGGATCCCATCCTAGACAGAGACTAGGATTGTCCTCCCAGCCTTTCCCCAAATGTACAAGTTTTCATCCGTTAATCACACAAAGTTACCTTTCCTCTGAGTGGCTTATGGGCTTGCAGGAGCAGTTCTTATTTCCCTATTTCTCGTGTTATCAAGTCCTCTATACATTCTGTATAATTCATTGGTTGGAATTCCATCTATCATTTCAAAACCTACCCCTGCTCTCAATAAAGCAGTAAACATTTCTTTCCTTGTTACTCTCCTTTGGCGCCAAGTTTGCTGGTTATTCACCCTTCTCTCTCGAGGAGATCTATCCCTTCCCCAGTCACCTAAGTCATATAACTGTAAAATCTTATTTATCACTGTTGTAAGACGGCTCCCTACTTCTCCAAGTAATAAATTCAAAATTAGTTGTTTATAAGCAGGGGGAGCTGTCCTAATTATTAAATTCCTATGAGGCAGTTCCATTGGATCATTGTAATATTTGTCTGAGGTTCCTATCATAATGGCAGTCTTCATTACCTCCTCCTTTAGTCTCATGATACAATCTCTAAGTGAATACCAGGGTCTGTGCTCAGTGGGCCACATAGAATCAGTAGCATATCTCTTATTGCATCCCACAGCGGCTAATGCCAACAGAGTAGTCCTGCTATCACCATCTCCTTGCTGATGATGTTCCCTAAAAGCTTGTTGAACTAGAGGATCATGGCTGATACCTATGAATCTCATGCAGTCTATCCCATCTACTGATATTCCACTGGCCCCTTGATCACTGAGTCTTACCATCCAAGATATCAATGGTTCTCCTATTCTTTGGCTGAATCTACTCAAAATATCTGTGACCTCTTGCGGTGAGAAATCTTCCTGAATTTCCCTTGTAACTGAATCTTCACCTCGGGTTTCTGTCTTCCTCCTTTGTATGGGTCGAGCCCTTGTCTGATCATTTAACCATCTCCTATTCTCTGTGTGAGGCACATCCTGAACCCCAGTAGTGTTTTGTGCCTCAGCCCCTAACATTGTCTCATTCTCTCCCCACTCACTTCCTCTGCCACCATGGCTAGGACGAAGCAGGCAGTCAGGCTCTTTCTGGGCTGGGTTGAAATGCACTCTGGGCTTTTTTGGTCTCCTGTTGCTCTTAGCCACATTAATAGAAAAGTTCTCATTTGAGTCAGTTTGGTCTCCTGCTATCTGAGATTCCCCTTCTTGCTGTGGGGTAGGAGTGCCCCCATGTCTTTCACTTAATCTCAATCTTTCGTATACTAGCCGGTAGGCTGATAACACTATCCAGCTTTGCCTAGATAGTGATGCCCCTGACTGAATCCCAACTTCTCGTAAACACTTTTCCAAATCCCTAGGATCTCCTCTCCGTAGCCTTGGTTCCCAGTTTTCACAGGGTCCAGCTTTTTTAGCCAATTCTTTTGCTAGGGAGGAATAAAATGGATCCTCCCATCCTGGGATATTCATCTCTTCCTCTGGAATTGTTCTGCTTCTAAATAGAGATCTTATACCTAGCGATCCCATCCTGGTCGCCAAATGTATTAGGAGGGCAGAGTTTATAATCTCAAAGAGGATCATAAACATGTCTGAAACGTTCGGAACCGCCGGATATAAGAAACTCTCAAAGTAGAAGGCAGAAGAATCAAAACATTTATTTAGGCTCCACAGTAACCAACCCATGAACCAGCAACCCCATTTTGATATATTGATCAAAAGCTTCCAGGCCCAATAAGTATGCCTTGAAAGAGTAACCAGGAGGCTACAGAGAAGCATGATTGCGTAAAGCAAAATCATGTTTCCCCCTCTATGGTAATAAGATTACCCACTGGCCTGAAGTCTTTGTTCAGCTTCCTCCCGTAGGTCAGCTCTGCTACTGGCAGCTCCTGCTTCAGCTGTGGCTGTGGCTGTAACTGTTACTGTAACTGTCGCTGTAACTGTCGCTGTAACTGTCGCTGTAACTGTCGCTGTAACTGTCTCTGGCTCCAACCGGAAAAGGAAAAGAGGATCTTCAAGCTGTCCTCTCCCCTCTTATAGAGTTTTTGACATCATCAAGCACCGCCTGAACGACCAGGGCCGATTGGTTCTTGACTTGGCCCCTCCCCCTAGCGTAGCCGTTAACACCTCCCCTCAGCCAGCCCCATGACTCATCACACAGGAAGTTGTCTGCTTCCTGGAATGCTCTTTGGGCTTCCTGCCCCGGAAGAGCAAGCCACAGTGTCCAGAGGCTCAATGAGGTAAGCAGAGTCATTCAAAGAAAACAAAGGCCATTCTGGCTACACACTTATTCACCAAAGGGCAGAAAGGAAAGAAACACTACAGAGATAGAAAACAGCACAAACACCCATGCCTTTGTGTTGGCCCAGCTACTAAGAGCCAGCCATGCTACTTCCTCTCTTTCTCCAACCAAAATCTTAAAGTCTCCATCACCACCAGAAAAAAAAGGGACCTCAATTAGTGTCTTTTTTATACACATTCATTTCCAGTTCAAAAGACTTTTCTTTACCATTTGGTAAACCAATGAGACTCAACCACAGAATAATGGCTCCTCCCCTGAACTGGGGAGCAGGGTTCCTCCATTATACATCATGTTGGATTTCCAGAAACAGAGCTCCCCTCACCCCAGGAACCATGTGGGCTGGTAGCGGGTAGAGCCCCCTGGGGTACTGCAAGGACTGGGCCTTAATTAGCCAGTCCGCTGGTACACTCATTGATATGTCTTTCCTCTATGCATGCTTGAACAGAGACAAAGCTCGTGGCAGAGGTTATGACCTTTGGGGGGCAGGGACGAGGTGTGGCTGAAAAGGTCATTTTGTGGCCAACAATTCTTTCCAGACACTGCAATGCAAGGATTATCCAGCTTTGTCATTTGCAACTCTGCTTTTTAAACTTCAGTTCTAAATGGGTGACATCTTACATTCAAAATTTTACTCTACATTGTCTTTTTACTGCAGTTTTGGGGTTGTGAACAAAGTTATCTTTAAATGAAAGCTGATATTTTAACAAAGAAATATTGCCCACTTGCTGCAATGAAATGTCAAGTAATCTTATACCAAAGGAATGAATTTCATTTGTTCTTATCCCTACTACTTCATTTAAGGGGCCCTTGCCCCTCACAAGTAAGTAATAATCTATAAGCATTAACCCACAAGAGACAATTGTTTGTCTGTTAGAATAATCAATGACCTCTTCCTTGAAAATTTCCAAAGCTCTATCAAGTATGAAGTCTGGCACTCACATACAATTCCTTGCTTAGCCATCACACTGTAAATTAATTGCACACTCTGCCCTGCCATTAATTTACTTTTATCACTTCAGCGCATCCTAAATGCCATGTTGGGGATTTTAAACAGCTTCCATAACAAACAAGCATGAGACAGGAAAGTGATAAATGTGATACTTGCGCATTTTCTAAATACCATTTTTGTCATTTCAAGGGACAAGATGAGAAGACAACCAGAACCACAAGAAAACATGCTCCAAATCACTAATAGTAAGAGAAATGCAAAATAAAACAACTTTGAGGTTTCCCCTCATGCCTTGCAAATAGGCAAAGATGACAAAAAAATGGAAATAATTAATGCTGGAGGGGCTGCAGAAAGAAAGGCACATTTGTATAGGTAAGGGTAACTGATTTAACTTAACCCCACACCACTTGAACTATAAGATTCCCAATTAATCTCATAGATTTTAGACTAAGTGGAAAAGTCTTTCAAACTGCAGTGACTGCGTAGGCGTCATGTTAGGACAGGCTAAAAAAACTTGGCCATGCCCCAGAGGTTGTCTATAAATTATAAAACTAGTTAGAATTGCATTTACTTGAGAGGTTGGAGCAACTGTTGGCATTCAGCAACCCTTGGGAGCAGAGCATTGTTGCAGAGAAGGGAGATAGATAGTAGGGAGGATCTCTGGCTCTACAGGCATTGCAAAGAAGATCTAGGCTGAGTGAAGTCCGAAGGAAAAAGTCATCTCTTTCCCCAGCTTCTCTTGCTGGTACCTGTTTATCCACACTTCAATATAACCTGGTGTTTTGTTACCCAAATGTTTCTAATAAGTTGAATTTCACCTCAACTACAAACAGGCCAGTGGTTAACTAAAGACAGATAGAAATGTAAAGTTAGGCAAAGAGCCCAACCTCTGGCTAAATATTAGAAGTTTTCCTAACTGGGGGCTCAGAGCAATTATAACTTAATTGATAACTTTAAAAAATTTCTTAAAGCTGAAGAGGAGGGAACTATGTTAGAGGTAATCATATAAGAAGCGATACAAGGACACTCTCAAGGTCTCTCCGAAGAACTTTGGAATCAATGGTGAGAGTTGGGAGACACTGGCACAGGACCATCCAGCATGGTGCACCCACACCACATTTGGATTATACCATTCTTATTTCTGATCTGTCTAAGAGAACACGGTTTTATAATTGTTATAATCTGCTGATAACTGACATTATTTTGACTGTTTCTAGTTTGTGCTGTAAAAATTGATCAAATAGCTTGGTCTAATTCATTCTTGCACTTTGGTGTTGGGCTAAATCTTGGCACTATGGAGCAACAGTATGAGGACATTAGAATGGTATTGAAAAATATGGTTTGTTTATGAAGGTTGTTATTCATAAAGGATTATTGATATGCAGAATGTTTAATGAAGATGCTGTAAACTTCATAAAGATAAGAATAAGAGCAATGGGGCGGGGGGACTGTAGAAAAGTAGGTCAGGGGCATCCACTAAGGAGACACTCAGGGAATTATCAGAGTCATTTAAACATTAAAAAACACCTCAAAGAATGCCTACAGGGTGCAGTTTTGGAAACTGGTTTACAGTCTTCCACTTGAGACAGAGATGTTATGTAATACACTTGAAGCTTTATTGAATGGAAGTGATGACTCCCCCCAGCAGATGAGGTTTGGGTATCACCTAATCGGAATGTTAACAGAAGGACTTTTTCCTGGTGGAAACATGCTTAAGTGATGCTGAGGCCAAGGATGTTTTCCCTGCTACTGACTCGATGCTTACGGGAGGCAAGCTTCTTCAAATCAAATAGCAATGCAGTTTAAAAACTGTACCCATTGTTAAGGACAGAAATAAGCCCAATCTAAGAACATTTTGACCGAAGTTCCTTAATTCTGCTGAGAAAGAGTCAATATCCGACTGAACTGGGACATGCAGCAGAACTGTTACACCTCTGGCCATGTTAAGACCGCCCGCTGGAAAACTTTAAAGGCTCCGCTCTTGAAAGTTGATGAGCAATAAGGAAAAAAACAAACCCTGAAACAACCTATTTAAAGTGTAAACAGTAGGCAGCTAGGTGGTACAGTGGAGTACCAGGTCTGGAGTCAGGAAGATCTGAGTTCAAATCCTTCCTCAGACATTTACTAGTTGTGTGACCTTGGGCAAGACATTTAACTTTTGTTTGCCTCAGTTTCCCCAAATCTTAAATGGGGGATAATATGAATTTGAAATTAATTTAGGATTAGAAACCCCAGGAGCAGGCTTGTTGTGAGGCTTAAATGAGATATTTGTAAAATGCTTAGCATAATGCCTGCTGCACAGTATCTATATAAATATTAGCTATTATTATTATTATTGTTAATAATATAATAAACTCGGATTATTCTATGGCTCTGGCCAAATGGCTATAGTGGCACTGAGTTTAGGGGAGGAAAATTCAGCAAAAAGGGGAACTACTAATCTGATTCCTATCCCAGGTAGACAGCCACATCTCCAGACTAGTAGAAGAAGGTGGTCGCCATTGAGGATATAGACTTGACCATCGTAACTCAAGTAGCCACAGGACAATAGGGCTGGCCTAACGTAAAAGAATGTCTGAAGACTGTTATAGTGCTGATGTGCATCTGAGATAAACAGATTTTTCCTTGGACTGGGTTTCTTGTGCATCATTTCTTCAGTTTGAAGGATTTTCCCATGAGTTGCCTAAAGCCTAGGAAATGGATTGATCAGGCATCTTGTCACTTACTATACACGGGGTTGGAGAGAGTACATCAGTCACCCCACCCTTACACAGGCTGACAAAGTTATGGTACATGAGTATAAAAGAATATTATTATACGCTAAGAAGTCATAAACATGAAGAATTCAGAGAAACAAGGGAAGAGCTGCAGAAACTGATATAGTGAGATTGGAACAATAAGCACAATGATGTAAATGAAAAGATCATTAAGAATAAATCAAACTTTGAGTATGGATTATTATTATAATTATTAGTAGCTAGCATTTATATAACAGGTTAAAGTTTGTGAAACACTTTACATATGTTATCTTATTTGATTCTCATAGCAAGCTTGTGAAGTTCTAGAATTATCCCCAATTTACAGTTGAGAAAACTGAGGCAGACAGTGGTTAAGTGACTTGCCCAGGGTCGCACAGCTAAGTGAATTTGAATTCGGGTCTCCCAGGCCGCAAGTGCAGCACTCTATTCACTATAGAGCCACCTAGTGCAATGCTGGAGGGGCTGCAGAAATAAAGGCACATTTGTGTAGGTAAGGGTAACTGATTTAACTTAACCCCACCCCACTTGAACTATAAGATTCCCAATACTTTACTTGAAGTCAGGAAGACTGAGATTTGAATCCAGCTTCTGATATTGCCTCACTGTGTGTGTGATCTGGGTCGTCACTTAAGCTCCTTGTCCTCAGTTTCCTCAACTGTAAAAGGAAGAGGTGGGCCTAGATCATCTTAAAGACCCCTCCCAGCTCTAAATTTGTGATCCTATAATTGAAAAACCCAGGAAGGTCCAGGAGAAGAGATAATGAAATATACTCCCTCCTTCTTCATGGCAGAGAGCTAGGCGACCAGAACAGAATATTGCATGTATGGTGAGTATGGTCACTGTCTTGAATGTTTTTGCTTAGTTAATTTCCTTTTTCAAAAGGGAGAGTTAAGCTGGGGGAGGGTGAGGTGTGGTAGAAATTACTGTGATTCAGTGCTGGACATGGGGGTACAGGCGTATAATCCCTGCTCCTGGGGGTAGATGGTGCAGCAAATAGAGCCCCAGACAAATCAGTCTGTTTTTCCAGGCATCTTTCTAAGATTATAAGTTGGAGACAAGATGCAGATCTTCATGGAAGTAGAGAAGTGGGAAGGAATTACTTATACTGATGGAATTACAAGTAATTAGAAAAAAAATAAGCACAAGGTACTCTGCCAGGCACTGAGAATACAAAGACAAGACCCAAACCCCTGTCGTTTCATCTTAAGGAAAAACTTATTTTGAAGTAGGTATTAGAAGATGGAAGAAATGTCAGAGAGAAGAGAACTAGATTGAAAGGAAGCTTGTCAATAAAAGAGTAATATTCTAGAGGTCAGAGTGGAAAGGGACACAGAGAATGCTTAAGAACTAGATAAAGCCAGAGCTGAGCAGGAGAGAGATGAAAGTAGGAGTGGGGGAAGAAGTAGTGAGCAAAAAGAGTGACAGAAGGCCAGCAACCCTGAGAGAGATGGTCCATCCATTGAGATAGCCATGGCGACAGCTTGCGGCTGAGCTAGTGGAAGGAGCCTAATGGAAGCAGCATGGAAGCGCCAGGGCAACAGTCTCTAAACAACAAGAGGGAGGGAGCTCCCTCTCCTCCAACCCATGGGATGCCAACCTTTGAGCCAAAGCCTTGAACTCTCTGTCCTACTTACTGCTCTGCATCTCTCTACCCCTTTACCATCAGTCCTTAAATATAAAGTATTTTAAAATGAGACATAACAAAACCTAATAAAATGAAGAGTGCCCCTTGTCCCCAATATTGTGACCAATTCCTTTCCACTTACCAAATCTGCAAGCCTTTTTTTTTTCAGTACTTCCTAACTAACCCAAAGCCCCAAAGCCCATATATATGGGACTCTCTTCATTGGTGGAGATTAATACCCCATATCTGCCTGAGGGGTGTGGCAGAGTTGGCAAGAGTGGGGGAGAAGAAAGATCCAGTGTTTTCTGGTTCTTCTAGTTTCCAGTTTTGAGAGAGAAGATGTGCAGTACCAACCTCTCTTCAGGTCACAGAAGGGAGAGAAAGATTCTGGGAAGAGAAAGAAGCTGGCAGTTTGTCATGTCCCTTATCCTCAGCTTGCTAGAGACTTTGGGACATTTTCCCTTTGGTTGAGATCTGAGACCCTATCTCTTGGTTGATAAATCTTTTTCCTGATGGGAGAACTCTTTCAAGCTGCAGTGTGTGTGTGTGTGTGTGTGTGTGTGTGTGTGTGTGTGTGTGTGTGTGTGTGTGTGCATGTATACTTTCTCTGATTTCCATTTTTCTATCAAATTAGATAAACAAATTTCTTTGCTACATTTGCTATGTGTGTTCATTGTGGAGCTGGCATTTAGTGGCAAGTCAAGCCTTGGATATAAAGCTTGCCACTCTGCCCCTTCCCTTCCCTACTGGTCCTTCCCCATTCATGAATAGTGATAGGGAGTTTAGTCTGAACTTTAAGATTACTTTCCCTAAACTAATGATCTTTAAGAGAGCAGACAGCTATAATTCTATCTTGGAACTCCCTCTCTCTGAGGAGAACAGAACGGCCAGCCTCTGACCCCTATCCTGCTTCCCCTCCTGGCAGGACTTAATGTCCCCCTCAGAGGAAGGAGGGTGTAGTAAACACCAGAGATGTCTATTCTTACCTTTCTGTGAGTCACATCAACATAGCCATGCTTCATTTCTTTCTACCATATTAATTGGCTTATTCCTGGGCTTCCAGTTTCAGATCTTAAAAGCTGCTCTTTTGGTCTTCTCTCTGTAGATTCTAAAGATGGAAAACATATGCCACTCCATGATCCTAGGCTTTCTATAAAACTATTGCAGAGTTTTAAGGAGTCCACATCAACACTAGGCCCTACACTACTGTGACATGTTCTCTGCATCCTAGACAGCCAAGACACAGCTTCTGTGTCTACCAGGTCCAAAAGAAATCTGCACAGTTTTTGAATGGGAGTCTGGGGAGCTAATAACTCACTAATTCCCCTGGTCTCAGCAAGACAGGTGCCCACCCCCAGAGAAAAAGCTTTTGATGTTGAGTTATTTTCTTTCTAAAGCCCCTATTCTAATTGGCCACCATTCCTGCAGCTTCAGGCTCTAAGAGTCTACGTGTCCTTTAGACAATGACTTAGAACTGTTTCAAAAGTTTTTTTGAGCACCTAGAAAAGGAAATGGTGGTTATAGGGGGAAGGCCAGCATGGTATCATCAAGAAAAAGTCATGGCAGTCTAGCCTTAGTTCATTTTTAGGCAAGATTACTCAATTTAGTAAATGAGATGTAATTTACCTAGATTTTTAGCAAAGCTATTGATAAAGCATCTCATACTATTCTTGCTGAGAAGATGGAGAGATCTTGGCAGGAGGAGAGTGGAACAACCAGTGGTGTTAGCAAGGGGACAAAGCATGCATCCTTCCCCATAGAGCTGAAGGACCTATGGTGCCCCAGTCCATCAGCACAGGGATTGTTCTAGGTCACCCAATACAATCATTTTTGTAAATCTAATTGATGACCAATTATAGCTTTTCTACAGCTTTTTCTGTGGTCTACGGCCCAACAGTGATTTATAGTGGTCCTTAAATAACCTGTGGGCTAATCTTTTGTGGTATTAATGGATATAATGACTGGCTATATTCTTTTTGGTTCCAATAATTTGGTTATGATGTTATTTTTTTAAAAAATCAGATATTAACATTAATATTTTATCCAAAGACCATGTTAAATTAGATGGGTGGAAGAAGTAGAGAGGCGTTTCAAGACAAACATGATCTGACTTTGTCCCAACCTGGCAAAATCTGAGGTCCTCCATTCTAAAAGCAACCACATAAGGCATTGACAAGCTATTTTCTACTCATACCACCCCTTTACCAATCCCTAATAACCTTTTGCCTCGACTATTACAACAGCCTCCCTGTCCCAAGTCTCTTCTCGTTCCAGTTCACCCTCTAACCAGCTGTTAAAATGATTTTCCTTTTGGAAGGAAAATCGTGATCTATGTTGCTCTTCTCTCAATAAACTCCAGTGGCTCCCTATCGCCTCTAAGATAAATATGAACCCCTCTGTTTAGCTTTGAAAACCTTCCAACCTGCCTTTCTGGCCTCATTATGCATCACTCCTCTTCTTGCTAAAATGGTTTTCCTGTTCCTCATGCAGGGAACCACTTCTTCCATTTTTGTGTCTGGCCTCTGGCCTGCCTCCATGCTTGGAATGCACTCCTTCCTCATCTCCACCTCACAGAATCCTTCCCTTCTCTCAAGATTCAGGCCAAGACCACCTTCAACATGAAGCTTTTCTTTAGCTGCTAATGTCCTCATGCACTGCTTAACTTGTATTTAACTACCCTGTGGTTATTTGCATATATTCTTTTTATATTTATTCTGTATATAGATATACGTGTGTGTACATGTCTCCCAAAGTGTCAGCCCCTCAAGAGTAGAGATTGTTTCATTCTTCATATTTATATCTCTAGCACCTATGACAGCACCTGCCACAGAGTAGGCATTTAATTAGTGCTTATTGATGGTTGACTGACTAATTCTCAAGGATAGGGCTACCTTGAACCATATCGTCTCATCCTCCATTCTCTGCCATGATGTCATTCAACAATTGCTTTGGTAGGCATTGTAGTTACTGCTACAGAAGAAACAGAAAAGAAAGATCTTGCCTTTTGGGGGCAAAGCCTCATCAAATGGTTTAATATCAGAAACTGATATGGTTTTAATGAGTAGAAACAGCATTAAAGAAGAGGCATCATCACCTGCTTTGCCGCTGCACCTTAAGGTCCATGGCATCTTTCCATCTGATTTGCAATTGATACTTTCTATTGGGATGTGAACTCCTTGAGAGTCTTACTTTTCTATTCATAGCCCTGGAGCTTACTTAGCACAATGCTTTGCACACAGTAAGCACTTAATAAATGCTTTTTTATTCATTCATTTCATGCAGCATCTAGCTTAGCCACTCTAGAATCCTGGCTCACAGAAGGACCTCTTTTCCCCCACTGCTCATTCCAGCTCTGGAAACCAGGTTCCTGCAGGTACTTGGGCTGAATTAACTGAAGGAAGATGGCCCTTTCTTTTCATTGTAATGGCACTGAGTACGTTGTTGTTCAAATGAAGTGGGAACTATCAGTTATTACTGAAACTGGGGAGAAATAGTAAAGAAAACCAACTTAGAAAAGGTGCAGTGTCTCCTTGTGACAGATGTTAGCTACAAATTCAACCTTATTTTGATATGCGTTATAACAATCTTTGGTAATCAGAGTCACATACCAACTCCAGGGAGTATTCTCCTTTTGAAGCCCCTAGGAGAATCCTATTCAGCTCTGAGTTGCCATACAATGAGTGGGAACAGTCCTATTCTTCTCCTATTTCTTTTTTTTTTTCTCTTCTCCTATTTCTGCTATAACTTCTACCCTCAGTCAGATTGCTTGGCTGTAAGTCAGTGAATTCTTGGAGAAGGCAGGATGTTTACTCTATAAGAATCCATGCCCAGCGTGTTAGCTTAGTGGCACAATGAGGGGCTGGAGAGATTACACATCATCAGACCTGAGACCATGCTCTGGAAATGGCAAGTTTCCCAATTTACACAACTGTAATATTTCCAGGCAAAATTTGGATCAGTTTTCTTCTAAGATCATGGCCAAAAAGTTGGGTCAAGGAGGAATCACAAAGACTAGGTTTCATAAATAGTGTCCCTGGAAGGGCAATTTGTCTTCCTGAGAGTTTTCAACAGTCATTTCCAAGTTCTGGGTCTCACAAGTTACCAAACTCAAGGTCTGGGGGACAGATATGAATGACTCCAGGACTGTGATGTCCTGATTGGTGAGCCGAACAGTGCAAATCCACACAAGGCCTGCTACATTTAGCCAGACTAAGATTCTGAACCCTGCTTTTCAACTGGTGCAGGTTGGGCCTGGCTCAAGCTGATAGTTTAGATCCGATGTTAAAACAAAATGAGACACTTGTAAATTACTCAACAGTTAACAAAAGGAGTTTTTCTTCACCAAAGTATGGAAAGTTTAGCAACAAAGATATGGCCCTTCTCTTGGAAAGATACAACCACCCTCAACTCCACATCGCAGCTTGTCAGCAGCACAAAATGTAGATACTTGATCAGCCTTGGGACATCTATCAAATCAGAAAGATTCCAGTTGCAAATGGGTGGGCCTCTTCTATTGCCCATCAGTAACCAGAAAGTCATTTACTGACACCAGTGAGTTTTCCCTCTTAGATGTGTTTTGTCCTTTGGAATGTTAGATTCCAGTATATCCTACATGGCCAAATACCTGCCTTTATCCAATTACTCTTTTCCCCTAATCAAGGCTGTCTAGACCCCATCTGGGAAAGCTGGGAAGGAAGCTTTTAGCATGCAGTTTGGATAAGCTGGGAATCACTGACTATGATACTTCTATTAAGGTGGAAGACCATTCGGACTTACCTTTTCCCTTTCCGCTGTATCTTAAGGTCCTTTGGGCCTCACCAAGGGATCTACTGCTATACTGTCAAAACCTGGGCATTGCCATCTGACCCACTGATGGACCCCCATGCCTAGTGATCCATCCTACTGCGGAACCCTTAGGACTTGCCAGGTTTTTTTCCTCCAGCGTTTATTAAGTACTTATTGTGTATCAGGTATATCCATTCCTTCATAGCTCTTTGCACACAGTGGTCATATAGGATCCTCTTTACTCTGTCTCCTCTTCCCTTATTGCATAGGACATCGATGAAGCTTTGGTGGGGAGTGAGAGGTGTTCAAGGGAAGCCATTTACGTAGCAGCAAGGAGGGTTGCGTGTATATATGTCTACAGGTACATGCATGAGTGGGTTATGGACAAGGCGAGAAGATTTAGAGATGAGAGGGGGATAGGAACTACCTCTGGTGCCCCTGAGATGGAAATGAAAGGGCCAGAAGCAGAGATAGCAGTACAGAATAGCAATAGCAGGCTTTTCCTTGGTGGGCAGGGACCCACTCCAGGGAATGCAAATGAATTGATATTACTTACTATAAAAGAGAGTGTAAGATATGCAGTGAGGAAACTATGACCTCCAATCCTGCCTTAATTACTAGCTGCGTGGAGCTAGGCAAGTCACAACCTCTCTTATCCTCAGTTTCTTCACCTATAAAATGGGGGTTATAATAGCACCTACTTCACAAGGTTGTGGCAAGGATCAGGTGAGATAAATAAACATTGGTAAAGCACTTGAAAGTTTTAAAACACTATGTTGAATTAGCTATTATTATCATTGTGGGGCAGCTAGGTGGTGTGGTGGATATAGCACTGTTCCTGGAGTTAGGAAGGCAAGTTTAAATTTGGCCTCACACACTTATCAGCTGTGTGACCCCGGGCAAGTCACAACCCTATTTGCCTCAGTTTCCTCATCTGTAAAATGATCTAGAGAAGGAAATAGCAAACTACTCCATTATCTTTGCCAAGAAAACTCCAAATGGGGTCACAAAGAATCAGACACAACTGAACCAAATGAACAACAGCAACACAATCCATGCAACTACATCCCTACACTAATGAGCTGGTGTGACTATTCAGGGAGAGGCAGAGCCCAAGGACAGGTCCACTCTAGGAGAACCTCCTTGCTCAGCAATTGCCAGGATAAGTGTGGGACTTCCACTTCCTGACCCTTTCTGTTGAATAGAATCAGGTTGGTGGCTAGCAGTGCTACCTGGCGTTTAAAGGCAATCCAATGTTTGTTGAATGAACTTCATTGAGTTGTTGCAGAAAGATGGGGAGCTGCCACTCCAAATGCATCAGTTCTGGTTCAGTAGATTGTGTTAATGGTAAGTGTAGGTAGGATCAATGGTAGGTGATCCAAGAGATCGATGTTTTGGCAAAGGACCTGAAATTGAGAGTTGAATTGGTCCTCAATCTGGATATACTGCTAGAGAAAGATCACAAAATTACATAATTAGTCTCATCCTGGAGAGAGCAAGACCTTTTTAGAAATAGAATCCATTTGTCCTGGGTCCTATAGCTTGAGTAAGTTTACATAGTCCAAAACTGAGCTATGGCCCTGCCAGAAAGGCCAAATCTGTCAATTAGCAGCTTCTGGTTACTGTTGGCATACTGCCCCATCTAGTGACTTAAGAAGCTTGTCTTTACCCATTCCATGGGAAAATGTCTCTTTCTGAGGTCACAGAGAGTGATCAAATATTGCTCAGGGCACAGAGGTAGGAGGAAGAAGGAGAGCCAACATCAGTTAGATGGGTTCCCCTGAATCTGTGCTCATAGGTTCTTATTAGCCTCAGTCAGCAGAAGACTGCTATAGTCATTCAAAACTTCCCCATTCACTGTAACTGATGGATAGTGTGGTGTTGGCTGGTGGAGAACCTGCGTTTTCCTGGTGTTAATTGTTAGGCCAAAATTAGCACAAACAGCCGAGAACTGATCCATACTTTGTTGTATCTCAGCCTCAGAGGCTACATTAAGTGCAGGATCATCTGCAAACAACAACAAAAAATAATGCCCTGATTCTCTTTCCTCTTTAGTCTTGGCTTGTAGTCTTTTCAAGTCAAATAATCAGTGTGGTAGCTGACCTTCATGCCAAGAAGTTTTGAATACTGTGGGTAAGTTCATTTACCTTGGCAGTGTAGTTTCCAGGGGTGTACATTGATTCAGAGGTTGATGCACAGATTGCCAGGGCTAGCTCAGGGTTTGGGAGGCTCCACAGGAAAGTGTGGGATAAAAGAGGTATTAGAGTGCCTACCAAACTGGAAGTTTACAGAGCCCTTGTGTTGACTCCATTGTCATACGCCTGTGAAACCTAGACAGTATACTAGCACCATGCCAAGAAACTGAATTCCCTCTCTTTCTAATAGTCTTAGGAAGATTCTGAAGATCACCTAGCAGGATAAGGTCACTGATGTCCTTTCTCGAGCTAAACTGCCAAGCATTCATACTACTGCAGAGAACCCAACTCCAATGAGCTGGCCACACTGTTCAAATGTCAAATGTATGTTTGCCTAAAAGACTATTTTATGGAGAACTCAATGCAAGGAAGGTGCACACATGGTGATCAGAAGAAGCAATACAAAGACACTCTCAAGGTCCCTCTGAAGAACTTTGGAATCAATTGCATGACATGGGAGATGCTGGCAAAGGACCACCCAGCATGGTGTGCCCTCATCAAAGAAGGCGCTTGTGCTCTATGAGCAAAGTAGAATTGAAGTAGCTCAAAAGAAACACGAGATGCAGAAATTTAGAGACATCTCCACTCAGAATGTTCATGTGGATTATTTGTGCCCAACCTATAGTAGAACCTTCTGAGCTCACATTGGTCTGATCAGCTACAGCCACATCAGACACACTGTACCTTGACTCCAACATACTGACGTCATTTCAGTCCTCATCAAGAACAAAGGACGACCATCCCAACCACTACTGTCACAGTGGTAGAGCAGAAATGGGGAAATTGAGACCTGTTGCAGCCTTTGGTGACTCACAGTAAGACCTCCTGAGTTCACAAATTAGGGTGTGATTTTGACACCATGCTGAATACAAGTGACATTTACATACAGTGCTATAGAGTTTGCAGAGCCCTTTATCTGATCTCATTTAAACACCACAAGCATTGTTTGAAGGTACTGTAGGTACTAGACAGGGTATCTCAAAGTTCAGTGCAATTTTAAGCTTTAATAGCTTTAGACTGCACTGACTTTTGGAACATTGAGGCTGTGAGAGCTTACAAGTAAATTGGTCCAGGTTATGAAGCCCATATTAGAGGCAGGATTTGAATCAGGTATTTGGAATCAGGCTTTCCTGATTTCAAGACCTGCTGCTCTGTCTTCTTACAACTGATTTTCAGAATGTTCTGGGGCAGCTGGGCGCTTTAGTGTCTAGAGTACTTGGCCTGGAGTCAGGAAGACCTAAGTTCAAATCCAACCTCAGATACTTATTTAGCTGCGTGACCCTGGGCAAGTCACTTAATTTGTTTGCCTCAGTTTCTTCAACTGTAACATGAGAATAATAATAGTACCTATTTCACAGGGTTGCTGTGAGCATCAAACGAGATTATAAAGTGCCTAACAAAGTGCCTGGCACATAGTAGGAGCTTTTTAAATGTTAGCCATTATTATTAGTTTATGGAACAACCTCTTTCCCCTCCCCCATTCTCACAGTGTTCAAAAATCCCAATCTGCTGTACCTAAAGTGGCTCCTATGCAAGAGCACCATGATAAATCCACTTTAAAAAAGAACAAAAGACAAATCAAAATATGCCTGTGATCACAAATGACATATTTAGTTGATACTAAAGACAACCCAGCAACAAGTTGGGTTTTTTTTAAATTACTGCAAATAGATGCAAAAAATCAATGAACTGTACTTGCCTCTTGACGTTTAAAGAAACAAATGGCAAATGTGAAATAACTTTTTTTGGTCCACATCTGTATATATGCACTATGGGCAAAACACACTGAATAGCTTTCCAACCACCAGGGGACGCATGTGAGCAAGGTCAAGAACCGTCTAGTTCCAGTTACAACTGGGCTCCCCACTGTGTAAAGCTGCTGCTAACAGGCCTCAAAGGAAGTCCAGTTCCCATCCCAGAAGGCTCACACCCTTTTCTCGCAGCCTGGGCTGCTCCTTCCAGCAGCCCAATAAAAGGAGCCAGCTGCCCTAAGCTCCCTGAGGCAAAAAGCAACCAGTCACATGAGGGTTTTCCTGGGCTCACTCCATTCTTCTCGTATCAGGCTCATAGAAGAAGGGCAAGTGAGGTCAGGGAAACCCAAACTCCCCAGGTATAGGGGCTAAGTCTAGCAGAGGGACAGGGAAAAGGAGGAAGTGAAGGGACTGAGGGCAGCTGGGGGGGCAAAATGAAGAAAGGTGCTTCTAATGAGGCTGATGTTCCCTATCAGTTTCATGACATGTGGGCCACTCTCACTGCCCATCCCCCTGCTCATGTCTGATTATCACTCAGGTCCAGATTCACCCTCACTTCGTAATCTAATCACGTGCATCATCCTCCATTTCTGGTCATTATGCTGCTCCAAATTTGTTTGGAAAGCTTGGAGGTGCCTCATCCTGACCTCATGTCAGTCAAACATGGCGTCTCCTCTCTGGCCACACTCTTGGCTTCTTCCAGCAATCTGTCCAAAGTGCAGAGCACTAATACCCCAGGGACACTGGGTAGTCTGTCTGGCAATGGCTCTTTTTTTGGGATAAGTCCATATTTAATCATAAAAAAAAAACCTTTGTTGCAGAATCATAGAATGTTAGAGCTGAAGGACCTTAGGAGCCCATTTAATCCCAGCCCCTTCATTTAACAGATGAGGAAACCAAGGCACAGAGAGGGGGAGGGCCCTCTCTAGCTCCAAGAAGAGCCTCAGTAAGGACACAGAGATTGTAAAGATCTCAGAGGGGAGGCAAAGTTGTGGGATCAATGAACTTCTTTTACTTTTGACTTGCCAACACCTACTTTCACCTCCAAATTTCTCACCAGCTTTGACTCTAATCACTCAAACCAGTGTGTTACTCACTCTGCCTTCCTTTCCCTTGGTGCAATAGGAAGAACAGTGAATCCGATTTGGGCTCGGGAGACTTGGGTCTGAATCTTGACTCTGCTATGTGTAATTTGACCCTCTCTCCCCCCATCCTCTGCTTCCTCATTTGCAAAATGGGATTAGACTAGCTGATCTCCAAAGGACCATATCGATCTAAATCCATTATCCTCTGAAATGATTTGCCCAAGGCCAAGTAAAATGTTTTGGGGTCTTCCACTCCAACGATGGGGTCCAAGATGCCTAAAATGGGCCAGTATTAATCAGAGTGTCATTCGTAACACTTGCTGGCAAGGCTGAGCTGGTTGGGTGTGTGAATGTCTAGAAATAAAAGTGGAGGTTAGGCCTGAGTGCTAAGGTTTACCAGTTAAAGGAGGACTGAACAAACACTTGATGAAGCCAACTGGGATTGGAAATAGGAGCAGAGATCAGAGTGGCGGCACTGAGGCAAGATTCAGACGGGAAAAAACCACAGGTATATCAGAGAAAGACAGGTCAGAGATGGGCTGTGATACTGGTAGGATTGCGGTATTCAGGGGGATATAATGAGGCAGGAGTCAGAAGCAATAGGAAGGCAAGGTGAGTTAAACAGATGGAAGTTTGTTGGGTGTTGACTTTTAAGGGGACAATAGGGATTTTTCTTGGCCATCCTTCAATAGAGATGACCTGGCTCCAGTTGAGCAACAGCTTCATGTTTCTCAGCCCAGGAATGTTTCAAGTTATATATGGAAATGAATGGGTAGGCAGGTCTCTGCTGACACCCAAATGAATACAAAGGCTTCTGAATTTTGAATGTCTTTATATTCTTTCAGTTGGAAATTACCTTAAAGATTATTTCAGTTTAAATCTTACATGAAGTATGAATTCCCACTATACACTTTTCCTTGAATATCTCCAGCGACAAGAAACTCATCACCAACACAATGATCACTGGGGTCATTCTTACTCCTGACGTACAAGTGTCACATTCATGCAGCACCATCCTCGGGGTTCCTGACAAATGCAGCTTTAGAAAGTCTCCAATTCGTGCCACATCTCTAGCGCCAGGCCTCGTATGGCCTTATAAGCACTTCCCAACTTTCCTCATCAGGCTTTGCCGAGTACCTACTCTATACCCCTGCTAAGTATTGTAAGGCAAATAGAAGACGAGTTTCTGCCCCCAAACCCAGTTATATGATCACAGCTCAAAAAAGACCTTAGAAGTCATGTAATGTCTAACATTACAAGTGCGTTAGGCAGCAGAATGGAATTGGAATCAAGGTGGTTGAGAAAGGAAGACAAACATAAACAAAACCAATGAGAAGTAACACAAGGCACTATATGGCCTGGTGCCAGAGACATGGTGCACATGGGAGGCTTTGTAAACCTGCATTTGCCAGGAACCCTGGGGGTGGTGCTGCTTATGAATGTGACGTACACTAGGAGTAAGAGGGATCCCAGCACCGATATGCCAAGGGCTCTACAAAATAGAATTAAATATGACCCCTCAATCTGAATGAGGGGCAGAGAAGACATGATTGTGCAGAGTTGGGGAGGTGAAAGCCTGCACAGATACAGAGGAAAGATTAACATGACAAAAGGTTATACATATCTATTCTGGTTTCCTTTGTGGACCCCATTTGGCCCTGTCACATCACACTGTGGAAGCATTTAAGGGGGGGGATTGAGGATGGGTAGGGAAATGTTCCCCTCAGACCTCTGGAGGTTTAAAATAAGGCAGAAAGAAGGAAAAACATTTAAGAAGAAATGAAAGGGTGGTCATCCATGTGTTCCAAGAAGGTAAAGGATCACCAAGAAAGCTAGAGAAGAGAAAACCAGTGATACCTGGTGATCTTCCAGTATCTCAGCATAGTACGGAATCTGTATTCCAGGCTTGTCTTATTTATTTGTGCTTTCAGAAAGCCTGATATTACTGCAAAGAGCTATGGGTAAATCAAACACTGCTCCACTGGAGGACAATGGAAAAATTGCTTTCCTATATGAAACTTTGTGGTATCTAGGCAAAATAATGAAAAACACCTGCTTAACTGGCTGTAATCAGTTATCTGTTAATGTGTAACCTGTATCTTGGGCATTCTAAAACCTACTACTTGGTTGCTAAGGATTAGTCATCCTACTAATGTAGTTTAGTTATTTAGTAATTCTACTATTTCTTTGTATAGTGCCATGCTCAATTTTTCTGTTTAGCCTCTATTATATTAATCTCCCACCTTTGCATTCCTTCATTTATTTTGTGTGCTTTTATTATACTTATTGTTTCTAGTTTCTCTGAAAATTATAAAAAGTTCATTTAGCCTTGGACGGTTTGTGGGGGAGGGGGAGAGAAGAGGATTATGTGTCAGTGTGAAATGCTTCATCCCTTATATCTGTAAGAAATAAAGGACAATGCTTTGATTCAACCTCTAAAGCAGAGTGCTGAATCAGCTTTTCAACATTCAAGACATTTGAGTTAAGCTTGTCCCAACCCACACCACAACAAGAATCCATTCCTTCTTCTCCATCACTAACAAGCACACGTCCAGCCTCCACTTAAAGACCTCTACCAGGGAGGATCACTTGCCTCTTGAGGCACCCATTCTAATTCTGGACAATTCTAATTGTTAGGAATACTTTCTTTACATTGAGTTGACATCTGTCCCTTGGCAACATTGATCTCCTTCCTTCTGGCTCTCTTCTCTGGGAACAAACAGAGCCAATCTAACCTGTCTTCCATATCACAACTCTTCAAATACCAGAAGCCAGCTATCAAATAGTCCTCTGTGCTAGTTTTTTTCATCATTTAGTCCTGAAGTGTCAAACTTTGGCCACAAAACTTGAGAGCAGCCAAACCAGATCAAAATGTAATTCTTTTGTTTAAAATAAAGAAAAATACAAAATAGATGTTAACTTGATAGTTTTCTAAGTAAATTTGCAGCCAGCACAGTCTGTTTCTATTTGAGTTTGTCACCACTGATCTGGTTCTCACTGCTCCTCCTGGAGATTCCAAATGAAATGACTTGCCCAAGGCAACATAGGTAGCATATGGCAGAACTGGGCATTAACCTCAGATCCCATGACTCCAGATCCAGTGTTCATTCCAAAACACCTTCCCGTTTTTCATCTTGTTTCGAATGTGATTATCTATTGGACAGAGTGTAAGGAAATAAGGAAGACCTTAGTTCAAATCCTGCCTCAAACACTAACTGTGTGATGCTGAGCAAGCACTTCTCTGTGCCTCAGTTTCCTCAAATGTAAAAATGAGGAGGTTGGACTTGGTTTCCTCTAAGGTCCTTTTGGTTCTAAATCTCTGACCCTATGACATCAGTAATCCTGCACCTAGTATGTAAGCTATGCATGATGCTAAGAATGCATCCCTTGGAAATTCTGGCAAGTTTAATTTCTCCTACAGCACTTCATTATTTATCAGAACATTCTCTAATGGCTGGACATAGAGTTGCAATATCCTAACTGGATAAGGCATAATATATATGAAAAAAAAATTATATTTCTATGCATGTGTACATGCATTTTTCACTTTGCAAAATATAAAGTGCTATGTATTAGCTATTATGATATTAAAATAGTGAAGTCTTCAAATGCCTGTCAATTATTGTCTTTGGCAAGTGCTAACATTTCCAAACCTGAGTGCATCAGAGCAGCTTTAAAATATACCCACATTAAGGTCCCTTCCAACTTTAAATCTATAATCCTATGATCTATGAAAAAGGGATGCCTGAATTCCTGACAGTAGTTACAAGTGGATACAAAGAGATGAGCCCGGGATGTATAGTGACCAAAGGAGGAGGGATCACTTTGAAGCCTACCTTGTATCTTGAGCTGCTCATTTTTAAGGACTAGGTGTAAAGAATACCTGATTCTCCCATTTCCAGATCTCTAAAGTTGCTGGCTTTAACTTCTCCTGTCTCTATTTCCAGATCTCAACAAGTGCTGGCTTTAACTTTAGTCTCACCCAGGCAGTACCAATGGCATATTACTCAAACACACTCTCAATAAGGAATAAAGCGTGACAAGATGTTTGTCATTGGGAGTTTCCTGATACTTTGAGTCCAATGCTAAATACATAGCCAAAGGTCCACAGTCCCATTGCTGAAAATGACTTGTGTGCTTATGTAAGTGAAATTTTGAATCTCAATTTCATATTGGAAAACAAAGCATTTCTTGAGGTTAGCATTACTCATCTGCAATCTTGGTTCTCCTTGGGCATCACATGTGCCTGATTGCATTGAACTCAGAAGACTTTCTGATGATTTAGGTTTGGGGGCTATGTGGCCTCTGAAACATCTAGTGAGTTGCCAAAGAATTCTAGGTTCTTTCCTTTTGTTCTACTGAACTCTTTTGGTGGTGGTGGGGGGGGGGGGTTGGGGGGAAGCAGGGATGGAAAGGACACTTTATTTTTGGAAAATAACTATAATTACCAAGGAGATAGAAAGCTCTTGATAGGTGGGACACTGGCCTGAGACTTAGAAAAGCGAATACATCTCCTTGGGCTGGCAAGTCTTGCTGGTCACTATTGGTCATGCTCTTTGACTATAAATGGAAAGGAAAGAAAAAAAAAACAAACCCAGAGAATTGTGGATTGTTAACAAGTTCATTAAGTTCAAGCCCTATCTGAAGCATGAATCCCTTCTACAAAATTCCCGGCAGGTAGGCAGTATCAAATGAGGCACCAGGAGATAGTGTTCAAGTTGTGAGTCCCTTGGTCTTGCCTGGGAGAAAAGTTCCTATCTCTTCAAAGGTCTAAAGAAATTGATTCTGGTGGTGGGCCCCATAGTAACCCAAAGGAAGTTTTCAGAAGTCAATATGGGCTGTGGTCCTAAAGCTCCATTGTATCTCTGAGGTGAAAGAACTACTTGCTCATGATGGTTCAGCTTTGGAAAATTAAGACATTTTTAACTAAACTCCACTTGCCTTTTGTGTTAACCAAGACAGGTAACATCCTGATGTCACTCTGACATTCACAAACTTCCCAATACAACCTGAGAGAAATGATAGATTAGATTTGAAATGTTTGGCCACATATTCATTTCTAAAGCATGCCTACCCTTAAAATCAAGTCCTTGTTCTTGATCTAGGGTAGAAGTTCTCAAATCTTTTCATGTCATAGATCCCTTTGACAGTGTGGTGAAGCCTATCTACTCTCCGCAGGTGTTTGAAAATTCATGATGAAATCCACAGGAAAACAATTATATTGAAATGCAGTTATCAAAGAATTAAAACAACAACAACAAACCCAAGACATTGAAGCCTAGGTTAGAAACCCCTGATCCTGAAGAGAAAGTGATAGTGCAAAGGAAACTCCTGGAAGTATGTCAGAATTGACAACAATGAAATAGCTCACAGTGTCACGATTCAAGATGCCTGAACACTACTGATGATTTCTCTGAAGAACTAATATTTTCTACATTTTGATTAACTTCTCTTCCTCAGTCGGTTAACCTGGGATCAAGTACCAGAAAACAACTTCTTAAAACAATCTGAACTACATTGGTAAGTAAAAGCAGGCAAAAAGAGGATAAAAGCAGGTTAAAGAATATAAACCTACTTTAATCTTCAGGTCATAAGGTCGTTTATATAAGCTAGTTACAAACTTTCCAATACTTTCAATAGGTAGAGATTTCTAGGGGGAGAAAAATTTAACTAAATGTCGCCATTTTAATAAAACTCTCTTTGACCTAACTATGGGTTTTGTTATGTAAGAGTCAAACTTCATGCATTCATTTACCCAAATATTTGCAGACTTTTAATTGGATACTTCAAATAACTGTTGAAGAAAAAGAAAAAGGGAGGTGAGACTGATAGCCATATATAGCTTGTGTGTGTGTGTGTGCACGTACACGCGTATGTGTGTGTATGTCTCAATATCTTTGAATAGTTTTGAAAAAAATTCATAGTTTATAGATTTAGAAGCCATCTAGTTCAGTCCCCTAATTTTACAGTAAGGCCAGTGAGAATAAGGTAGTGAGAATAAGGGGGCAGGGTGTGTAAACAGAGTTCCTCTGACTTGAGAGCCAATATTCCTTCCACTGCACCATGATGGCTGCATAATTATGTAAAACAAAGGTAAGGTAGTCAAAAATATGCTGGAAATGCTAGAAAGCTAATTAAGACAAATTTCTTAAATCCTCAAATTGCAACAATAAACAATGCTTCATCTCCCTGAAATATGATTACTAGAATTCTTACAGTTCAATATGAAACAGCTGTTGGAAGCAATACATTGATTTTTCCTTATCTTTCGTATGCTATGTTTGACATTTGGTACAGTAAAAAAGCAAATCATTCAGTAGATAACATCTACAATTGAACTGGTTTTCTTGGATATCTCCACCTCTAAAATTCTATATCAAAATTTGGGTTTTGAGGGGCTTATCTTAGGGATGTTTGCAAAATCAGTTTTTAAGACAGAGGAAAAGATAGTATCACATAAGACAAAAGCACAACATAATTAAAATCATGCCTATAAACCATCAATGCTGACAGTGTTTGTAATGTCATTAAAACAGAGTTAACAATAACATCTGATCTCTATCAACGTGATTACATGTAATATGTAATGAGGCATAAAGAAAAAACAATAGAACGATGCTCTCTTTAAATGTTCTATTGGAGCACTCAGCCATTTTGACTTCCTCTAATGAAGTTTTTGTCGAAGGAAATACTCATTCATATTTTGTATGCCACTTGAAATGATTTTGAGTGGTAGGGAAAATAGGCTATCTTGTTTTTTAAAGCATCAAGTGATTTTTTTTTCTATTTATAATTAATGTGATTTCTCTAATGTCTCCCTTCCTTTTTGAATCAGGTTCAATCTAAAAAAAATTTTTTTCTCAAGCTATATGCCAAAGAATTATATGATTAGATTAGGCTGCATATTTCAACCTCAATTGCAGTTATAGAAAAGAGGTTTGGCAGAAAGAGGCTTACACTTTCTCTTAAGTGACATATAAGCTTATGAGGAATGGCTGAATTCTTAGGGCATAGTCCAACAGATCTCATTAGAGATATGTATCAAAAGGCAGGAAATCACTTATTCTCTAGCAGAAAAACATCCTCCCCCTCTCCCCCACCCCACCCATGATGACAAGAAAGATTTCACAACCGAGGGAAAATGAAGACAAGAAAATGAACTGAATTTCTCCCATAAAGGGGAATTCCTGAAATTCTTTGAATGCGAGTTGTTAATTCCTGATCTGAAGGTTAAGATTAAATCATTCAGTCAATTACCTAAAATCAGATAATTTATTATATTCCATCCTTAGCTTGAGCTATTGGAAGAATCCACTTCTACTTCTATAGCAGCCTTTAAATCTACTAGGAAAGATTTCTATTATTCTGGATTATCTTTGTGTGGTTCTGTTAGAGAAGAAAATGAAGTAGATGATCAATAAGGTTCCTACCTATTCAGAGGCATAGGGATAAACTTGGTCCTTTTCGTCTGTCATATTACGTTGACCTTTGTCTATGAATTTGTAAAGAGATCAATAACTTCTTAGTCTCATCCAAAAATATGTAGATGGTAGTTTAGTAACAAATTTAAACAAATATAAGATTAAGTGGGAAAAAAAAGCAATCTATAAATAAGTCAAGTAAGAATAATTGCAGCTCTAAAGAAACAAATCATGGAATAGTCTCTATGTATATGTAATCAGGAAGCTGGTAACGGCTTGATAATAGATTTAGACAACACATGAACATGGCAGAGCTTTGCTTTTCACTTCTTCACTGCATCAGGCCTATTATAAGTTATGGAAATTATAGTTAAGCTTTTCTAATTGAAAATAAACCATTAACCTAGTGTCAATGATGAAAGGTAGAAAAAAAATGAAGATGTGTTTTCAGAAAAGTGGGGAGGTATATATTTTTTCCAGTGTCATAAAGGGGAAATTTTGTGCCTCGAAAATAAAAGCATGTCAACTGTTAAAGAATATAATTTGTGATATGCCTATGACACATGTGACAGAAAATTTTGGGAACCTGGAAAGAAAATTAAGAGAAGAAAACTTGAGTCTGCTATACAATTGGGTTTATAAGTATAAATAAATGAAAAAAAATTTAGTGTTTACTATGTGCAAAGCACTATGCTAATCGCTCAGGATACAAATACAGAAGATAGTCACTACTTTCAAGGAGTTCACATTCTAATAAGGGGAGGCTTATAGGAGGGTTGGTTTTTTTTTTGGTTTGTTTTTCGATGAGGCAATTGAGGTTAAGTGACTTGCCCAGGGTCACACAGCTAATAAGTGTCAAGTATCTGAGGTCAGATTTGAACTCAGGTCCTCCTGACTCCAGGGCCAATGCTCTGGGCCACCTAGCTGCCCTATGTAGGAGGTTTTAACTACAAGTCAGATGGAAAGGCTATATGATCCTTAGGGGACAAGGGCAAAACAGATGGTAATGTATTTTCTTTAATGTGATGTGTTTTGATAAAAGTATATCCCTTTCTGACGTCAACCCATTGGACAATACTAAACACTCTGATGCTGAGAACTTTTTTTCTTGGTCTTCAGTAGCTGTAACTACAGAAGTTAGGAGTTGCATCACTTACCTATGGAGGCAGTTGCCAAATCTCAGATCTGTAAGCACTGATTCTACGTTGGGACTGGGCTGAAAGCAGGGCTGGTGGTCTGAGAGTGCTGTTCTTTTCAGGGGGCTTGGGCAGAATTCATGGTGATTGAGGTGCCAGTGGTTTGACTCACCTGGACCATGCCACCCCATCCCTCAGGTTGTCTTTCTGATTCAGCCAGGCTGGCCTGCATGCCCAGTGCAGTGGTGGCTGCTGATCAAAGCTGATCAAAGGTTGAAGATGGACTGGAGCTCCCTAGCAACTTCAGGAGACAAAAGTCCCATGAAAAGGGAACCACGCTTTAAGATGGTAAAGAAATCCCTTAATTGCCTCTGGGAAAAAGCCTGACTCAGCAGCCCTTAAGAAGAGAGACCTTCTCTTTAAAATCTCTTGTTGAAGGAGTCAGGATAACGAGATATGCTTAGTTGATAATAAACTGAAAGAAGTTGTAGGGTTCAAGTGGATTTTGTTTTGTAGCAGATCACCATAGACTGATCAAGCTTTTACAGATAGTAATTTCAGACAATAACATTTATTAAAGATTTCTGCCATCCTTTATGCTGAAAAACAGCAGGCCTTTTAAAATATTAGTTAATTGGTAAACATAACGGCTAGAATGCTCCAACAAATTGACCAGGGATTTACATGAAGTTAAATGAAACAATGGTAGCATTTTTCTTTGCACATGATGAAAACACAGTTTTGCCTTTTTTCTTCATTGAGCATGCTGTCAAAGAGCTTTTGTTGCTAGTTCCCACTAATATAAATGCTGATATTGCCGGTGGTAAATAATTGCATCATTACAAAATAGTACCTATTTCCAAGTGATAGTATAGCTATGAGAAAATAGCAGCATGCGTGTGTGTGTGTGTGTGTGTGTGTGTGTGTGTGCAGAGTCTGACCCTATAGGTTTCATGAAATCTTTTTTGACCATTCTTTATAAAACATCATATGGTACCCATGTACACCGAAGCTTGAACTGCTTGAACTGCTATTAAAACTGTAAACTTTGGGGGCAGCTAGGTGGCGCAGTCAGTAGAGCACCGGCCCTGGAGTCAGGAGGACCTGAGTTCAAATCCGGCCTCAGACACTTGACACATGTACCAGCTGTGTGACCTTGGGCAAGTCACTTAACCCCAATCGCCCTGCCAAAAAAAAAAAAAAGCAAAAAAAAACAAAAAAAAAACTGTAAACTTCTTTCAAGGAAGGTGAATGGAGCAAAAGAATATATCATCAACAAAGGTTTATTAAGCAAGCATGTGCTAGAAACTGCTCCTGCAGGGGATACAAATACAAAATCAAGATCATCCCTTCTCCAGCTTACTTTTTGCCTGGGGGGATACATGTTTATAGTCAAATAAAAACCACATATTGTCAAAACAAAATAAGAAGGATAGGTACTAACAATTGGGAAAAACTCTGGAAGGAGGTAGCATTTGAGTTAATCATAGCGGGCTAAATAAAAAAAATCACTTAAGAACCATTAACTGTTACAGAATTACTTTTGGCCCTTTGGTGGTTCTCCCTCCTTTTTCAAGTTTAGTCTTCCTCTCTACCCCAACTTCTGTCGTTTAGTCGTTCAGTCACCCTGACTCTCTGGGAACTCGTGGACCATAGCATGCCAATACCATCCATGAGGTCTTCTTGGCAAAGATACTGGTTTGACATTTCCTTCTCTAATGGATTAAGGCAAACAGGTTAAGTGACTTGCCCAGGGTCACACAGTAAATGTCTGTGGTGGGATTTGAACTCAGGTCTTGACCCCTGGGCAACTAGGTGGCACATCGGATAGAGTGCTGGGCCTGGAGTCAGGAAGACTCATCTTCCTGAGTTCAAACGTGGACTCAAACACTTGCTGGCTGTGTGACCCTGGGCAAGTCACTTCATGCTGTTTGCCTTAGTTTCCTCATCTGTAAAATGAACTGGAGAAGGAAATGGCAAACACTCTAGTATTTTTGCCAAGAAAACCACAAGTGAGATCACAAAGTGTTGGACATAACTGAAACAACAAAATACTTCTATAATCCCTCCAATATTAACTGTTGCTTTTTTTTGGTCATTTTTTCCAATTTGCAGGGTTTGAAGTGAAACCTCAGGGTTGTTTTGATTTGCATTTCTTTTATTATTAGTGAGTTAGAGCATTCTTTCACGTGATTGTGAATACTTTGCAGTTCTTTTGAGGATTGTTTGTTTATCTTTTAACCATTTACCTACTGGGGAATGGCTATTAGTCTTAAATGTTTATTGTTTATATGTTTTGGATACCAAAGTCCTATCAGAGAGATCTGATACAAAGACTTTTTTCCCCATTAGACCATTTTCCTTTTTAACCTATACATTGATTTTGTCTGTGCAGAAGGTTTTCAGTCAATTAATAAATATTTATTATGTGCCTACAATATGCCAGGCACTGGGCTAAGTGCTGGGAATACAAAGAGGCAAAAGACACCTTCAAGAAGTTTACAATCTAAGACAAATATATACAAAGCAAACGATATACAGAACAGGAAAGAAAAGGGGTTAGCTACAGGAATCGAGAGGGGTTGGGGAAGACATCTTGTAGAAGGTGAGACTTAGTTGAGGCTTAAAAGAAGCCAGAGAGGTTAGTAGTCAGTGGAGGAGGGAGAACATTCCAGACACGGGATTCTAGCCAGAGAAAATGCTGAGCCAAGAAATGGAGTGTAGTTATCCATTTTAATCTATTCTAATTACCTGTATCTTTTTTGGCTAAGAATATATTTCCTGTCTGCCAACTGTGAGGGGTATATGATCCTTAATATTAAGGTTGTGTATCCATTTAGAATAGGGAGTTTCATTTTCTCTTTGCTTATCTTTATACCTCTAATTCTTATTGCTGTTGCATTCCCAGAACTATATTGAACAATAGTGAAGAAGCATAGTCCTTGCTTTATTCTCAGATTTATTGGAAAAAGTTCCAGTGTATCCCCATTGCACATAATGCTTGCTTTTGGTTTTAGATGTTTTTTATAGTATTAAAAAAAGGTCCCTCTGTCAGTACTTTTTTTGTCAAAAGCTTTTTCTTCTATTGAAATGATCATTGGTTTTGGGACTTTTCATCTTTAAAATGATTATGTAACTTTCTTAATGTGGAATTGTCTTTGTGTCCCTGGTATAAATCCCCTTTGGTAATAACAAATGGTTCCTGGATAAATCTGTTTGATAGGACTTTAAGATTTTTGCATCAATGTTCACTAATGATATTGGCCTATTAATTTGTATTTTTTCCTCCTCTGGATAAGGTATTAAGATATATTTGTCTCATCAAAGATTCTTCTAGGGTGCTTTCTTGTAATTTAAGCATGAGTGCTGTTCTTTAAAAGCTTGATAAGGATTCTCCTGTGAATCCCTGAGAACCACAAGTTTCATTCTTTTGCTAGTTCTTTTTACAGCTAGATGTAGTTCCCCTTCTGAGACTGGATTACTTAAGATCTAAATCTGGTCTTTTGATAATTTGGGTATTTTACATTTTTGAAGGCATTCCTCTATTTTGGGTTGTTTTGTTAACCTATAACTGTGCATAATATGGTCCAATTGTTCTTTTTATTTCTTCTGATTTTGCATATCTCACCTAATTTGCTATTTTATTGATTTGATTTTATGCTCTCTTCTTTTTATTCAGATTAGCTAGGAATTTGTCAATTTTGTCTTTCCAAATAATCAGTTTTTACTATTACTTATTTGTATGGATTTCTTTTTTGGTTTCCTATTTTCCTTCTAAGTTTTTAACACCTCCTCTTTTGTTTTTTTTATATTTGCATGTTGGCTTTCTGATTTTTTAAAATCCATACTCAATTAATCCTCTTTTTCTATTTTAGTATGTTTGTAAGGATAGGATTTTTCTTGAGGACTGCTTTTGCAGCATCCCATATATTTTGGTATGTTTCATCATTTTCATTTGCATAATTATTGTTTCTATGGGTTTTTTTGACTCATTTAGAATTTCATTAAGTTTCATTTGGGTCCTTATCTCTTGATTGTGGTCCCCAAAACAATTTCTATTTACCAGCATTATGGCTGGTAAATGATACATTATGCCTTTTTACATTTTGGGGGGCAATATCTTTGTGCCCTAGTACATGGTCAATTTTGGTAAAAGCTACACATGATGCAGAAAAGTATGCATATTCTTCTGTTGTTCCATTTAGAAGATGCCATAAGTCTTGTTACTCATTTCCCCAGCAACTTGTTCACTTATATAATTTTTCCCTTTTATGTTTGCTAGACTTATCCAAAACAGAGAGGAATCTTGAAGTCTTTTGCACTATTGTATTGCTGTCTGTCTTCTTGTAGCTCAGGTATTTCCTTTGTGAATTTGGATGCTAAGGGATTTGGAGTAGAAAAGTTTATTACTGATACTAATTTGTCTGTGATTCCTGTTAGTCCAATATAGCTTCCTTGTTTGTCCCTTTTTATTTTTTAAATGTTTTTGGTTTGACAGCATGGTTACAACATTTTAAAGAATTCACTTTATACATAGTAAAATATTTATCCATCCCTTCAGTTTTTGTGTATGTCTGTTTTTTAAATGTTTCTTGTAAGCAACAGACTGTAGGGGTTTTGTTTTCCTATCCAGTCTGTCACTTTCTTTGCTTGTTTAATCTATTCACACTTAAAGTTATGCATTAGGTTTATATTTTCCTTCAAATGTCTCAAATATTGGTCTTTTAAAATTACCACCACCCCCAACTTCTGCTGTAAATACAGTATCATATTCGTTCAGTTACTTTTTTTTTAAGGTGGCCTTCTCCCACTGACTCTTCCCTTTGACTCAATCCCCTCCTCTCATTTGTTACTCCTTTACCTTCTGGGTTTTATTAGTTCCCTTTTCTCTTCTGCTTTTAACTGGTTATACAATTGTGCCACTCCTCTCCCCCTTTTCCTCTTAGTCAAGTAGATTCTCCATTCCTCTCCTACCCTTCAACTGGTCCTGTTCTCATTAGTTTTTAAAAATTTCTAGTATCCTTTTAAAAAGGATTCCTCTCATTCTCTTCACTCTCCACTCTAGATTGTCATTCTGATTAATGACCCCTTCATGGTCTAATTTCTCTGAATTCCTCATGTAATGAAAGCTTCCAAGGTATCAATCCTAGGCTATTCCCTCTAGAATTTCTGCTACTGTCTTGTAGAGCTTGCCCCATGGATTCCCCATTTCTACTGTGCCTCAACCCCAGAACTATGCTAATTTATTGCAGGTGTCAGGGACGACACTCCCCCATGGTAGGGCCCCTCCTCTAGCATCTCCCTGATCACACAGCCCACCACTGATCTATACCTTCCCCTGGTTCACGCCCCCACCCCCCGTTTGCCTCAAAATCTCCTGCCTGGGTGCATTCTCTCTCAGGTGTCCCCTGCCTCCCGATGTAGGACAAGTAGACTTTTCAAGCACCAAATCCACTAGGTTACGGCCACCATAAGGTCCCCATCTCCCCTCACAAACCACTGTTCTTCAACCACAGGAACATTCATGAGGAACCCCCTCCCACCACCTAAGTAAGGCCTCCAAGTCCTTTCCACTCCTTTTAACTTCTTGTCCCCTCACCTACTCCTCTACAGGCTCTTCTCTTTCTGCGACCCCAGAAGTCACTTTTTCCTCATTGTTAGCCCTTGACTTGACCCCAGCACATCACGCGTTCCTTTCTATCCCTTTGTACATCTCCCTTTTATGTGCCCTCTTCATGTTGTAATGTAATCCCACACATAAAAATTGATTCACTTGTAGAAGGTAGATAGCCAGATTAAGTCCATAATGCTCCTATGTCTTCACTGTTACTTTTATCAGATTTATGCCTTCACTCCACCCCCACCCCCACGGCCTCCCATTTTCTTGGGTACATTTAGAAAGAAATCTCTTACTGGTTCTCTCAGTGCTGTCCTTGCTGCATTTACTAACTTCTCCTGTATTTTTATTGTTTGGGGTGTTGGAGAAACAATATTTTTGGCTGTTTTTCCTCCTAAAAATGTTTCAAATGCCTCTTTATTGCTGATTACCTTTTTTCACGTACAGGTATACCTTGGAGATATTGAGGGTTCAATTCCAGACAACCACAATATAGTGAGTCACATGAATTTTTTGGTTATATAAAAGCTATGCTTACACTATAGCAGCATACGGGAATAGGCTATGTAAAGGCATTATGTAAAGGCATAATGTATTGAGAAGAACAAATACGCCATTTTGATTGGATTGTCAAATGAGTGAAGATTACTATACTGTAATCTATTCAGTGTGCAATGATATCATGTAAAAAAAACCCAAAATGTACATACTTTAATTTCAGAATGCTTTATTGCTAAAAAAAAAACCATGCTAACCATCATCTGAGTCTTCAGCAAGTTGTGATCTTTTTTGTTGGTGGAGGGTCTTGACTCGATCTCGATGGCTGCTGACTGGGGTGGTACTTGCTGAAGGTTGGGGTAGCTGTGGCAATTTCTTCAAATAAGACAACAATGAAGTCTGCCACATTGATGACTCTTTTTACTTGAACACTTAGAAGCCACTGTAGGGTCATTAATTGGCCTTTCAATACTCTGTCTCAGGGAGTAGGGGGGCTCAAGGAGAGGGAAAGAGATTGGGAAACAGCTGGTCAGTGGAGCAGTCAGAACACACACAACATTTAAGTTTGCTGTTTTATGTGGGCGTGGTTTGTGGCACCCCAAAACAATCACAATAGTAACATCAAAGATTAATGATCACAGATCACCATAACAGGTATCATTATAATGAAAATGTTTGAAATATTGAATTACCAAAATGTGACGCAGAGATACAATGTGAAAATATGCTGGTGGAAAAACCGGACCAGTAAGACGGTGAAGGGTTGCTACAAAACTTCAATGTTTGGGGAAAAATAAGCAATATCTGTAAAGCAAAATAAAGCAAAACACAATAAAACAAGGTACATCTATATACATTTTGCAGAGTAAGTCACCCGGGGCTGCATCCTGAGCTCCACTGTTCTTCAACCAGTATCCTGGTGTTTTCAGCCCTGGGTTTCTTTTTTTTCTGGAGGCAATCTGTGAATTCTTTCACACATTTTCTGTGTTCAGAAGTTCTAAGCAGCTCTATGATGTTATTTCCTGTATTGTGGTTTCTTTGTCTTGTCATTCTCCTGGGATACTTAGGATCCTTAGGTTGTCTTTATGCATCTTGTCTTTGGGATAACAATGTTTTGCTTGCAGAGTGAGTATATTTTCTTTTAATGTTACTTTTTTTTTTTGCTTCTCTTATTCTAGATTATTCTTCGGTTCTGTGTATTTGTAATCCCAATCTATTATCACTTTTGTTTCTTTAGTGAGGCTTGCCATTAGACTTCAGTTTTTCTATTCAATACATCATTTTTGCTACGCAGCAAAATCTGCTCTTATAATTCCCATTTCTCTCTTCAACCACTCAGGAACAGCATGTTGTGATTACATATTCTTCTCAAATTCTACAGGGCCTTCCTTCTCATTAAGAGTTGGATGATTTTCTTTTGTTTTATAGTTCATAGTTCATTCATAGATGCCTGAACTCATTTACTAGAGCTAGAAACCATAGTTCTGTTGTTACTATGTTTCCTGTTATTTATTTGGTTATGTTTAAGGTCTTTGAGTTTTCTTCTTCCTGAAATTTTCAGTATTTTCAGCCTTTCTCCCACCCTCGTTTTCCCCTGTCACTTTCTAACTCCTTCCCCATCTGACTATAGTTTCCTTGGGGGGCAGATCTCAAAGTGTCTCAGCTTCTGCTCCCACTCTGAGCAATTCACAATTTACCAGTCTGGGTCTCGGCCCTAAATGACTTTGGGTAGAACTGGCTCCAGTGAGCTACATCCCTTCCCTTGAGCTTAGCGGAACAGTGCACAGTGTGCCACTCCCGCTTCCCCCCCCCCCCCCCCACATACAGTGTCCAGTCCCGTTCCCTCTATTCCTGAGTTCTTTGATCAGGCAGTGACATTTCAGAGCTTTGCAGCACCAGCGCTATAGGGTTCTCTGCTCCAGAAGAGTTGTGACTAGCTGGCTGGGGTGGCCAAGCCAAATTATCACAGCCTATAGCTAGGGTCTCCACGGCACTAGAAAGAAGGAGAGAGGAGCACGGTGAAAGGGGAAGTGGTAGGGAAGTTTGTTGTTAAGCCTTTTATCCTTGGGTCTGCTAGTGAAGCCAGTATGGCATGAGAAGTAGGGAAAGCTGTGCTGAGTGGAGCTCAGGGTCTGTGAGTTACCAGTTCATGGGTTTTTGGATTCCGAGTTTCCACAACCATGAAGACAGCTGAAATTCCTTTATCTTTGGTGTTTATTTTCAACAGGATCAGAGAACATGTTTAATGCGCCATCTTGCTGCTCACCTCAACGGCTTCCTTATCTTATTTCCCCATTCTCTAACATACCCTCTACTCACCGGCCACGCTGGTATTTCTAAAGCAGGGCTGTTCAAAATGCGGCCCGCCTACAAGCGTAGAAATTTACATAAATGCTTTAGTAAACGAAGCCGAGCTACCTCAGAGCTCTCACTAAAATGGCGAATCAAAATATATTGTCTGCTGTTTCAATAAAAACCTAAGGTTGGACAGCCCTGTTCTAAAGCATAGGTCTGACCACATTCTCCCATACTCAAACGAGCTAAGTTCCCTATTGCCTTGAGGATCAAATACAAACTCTTCTGGTATTTAAAGCCCCTTATGACCGACCACAATCTACCAATGTACTTTCTAGTTTTTTACACATGACTCTTCACTCACTCTACAATCCAGTCAAAATGGCCCATCTGCTATTCTCAATACATTATGCCTTTATGTAGGCTATATTCCCCTATGCTAGGAATGAACTTCCCTCCACACCTCCATCTCTATCTCTAGGTCCCTTCAAGGCTCAAATGCCACCTCCTACAAACAGCTAACCGACTAGGGCACAAAATGACAGAAATGAAAATCCATGACCTAAAGTTTACATTCAATTGGGGAAACAGCATACAAATAAGTAAGCATACAAAGAATAGATAAAAAAAAATACAAGGTCATGTTGTGAAAGAAGGTTCTAGTACCTGGGGTATCAGGAAAGACCTTGAACTGAATCTGGAAGCAAGTGATTCTAAATGGTAGAGATGAGGGGATGTATGGAAGCCAATGCCAAGGCATGCAGATGGTAGAGTGTGAAGAACAAGACGACTGTTGATTTGGCTGGACAATTAGCACCCCAGAAGGGTAGTAATGTATAAATGCTGAAAAGAAGGCTGAGGATGAGTAGTGAAGGGCTTTAAATGGCAAAGAAAGGATTTCATATTTGATTCTACAAACAGGGAGCCATTAGAGCTTACTGAGTAGGGAAGTGCCATGGTGAGATATGTACTTAATTAAGCCTTTCATTTCTTTCTTAATGTGTGAAATAGCAGTGAAGAAAGGGAGCTTCACTTTTGTTTTTATTGAAAGAGCTTTATTTCCTTATTGCATATATTACTAGTTTTTGGTTTTAGATACTCGTCATGGAAAAAAACAACTTCTATGCCTATATTTTGCAGGGGGGGGGGTTTGTTTTGTTTTTAGCATAAATGAATTTTGTGTTTTGCCAATGATGTTTTTCTGAACTTACTGATATGATTATGTGTTTTTGAATGCTTTTATTTTTAATATGACCATGTTAATATTTTCCTAATGTTCAAGCATTCCTGCATCCCTGGTATAAAACTAACCTGATCACAGCGAAAAATTTTTTTCCAGAGTGCTGTATTTTTGCTAGGATTTTATTTACAAAAGTTTAATTGACATTCCTTACTAGCACTGGTTTATAGAACTCTTTGCTTCATCCTTCCCTGGAACAGGACTATATTTGTCTTATAAAGGAGTCTGGCCTGGGTTTTAGGTAAATCACTTTGGCAGTTACATGGAGGATGGCCTATACAGAGAAGAGATTTGGAGCAAGGAGACCAAGGAGTAGGCTATTATAATAGTCCAGGTGAAAGGTTCTGAGACTGAACTAGGTGGTGGCCACGTTAATAAGATATTTTGGAGGCAGAAGTGACAACAAACGATTAGATTTATGAGAGAGAATGAAGAGTTGAGAATAATGCCAAAACTATGAACCTGAGAGAATGAAAGGATGCAAGTGCCCTCAGAAAGAAATAGGGAGGTTCAGGAGCATTTGGGGGGAAAGATGAATTCTATTTGGGACAGGCTGAATTGGAGATGTTTATGGGTCAAATGTAAGGGATGTTCTGGAGGCACAATAGAAAAGAACTGGCAACTAGGATGACCAAAAAATGACAACAGTCAGCTGCAGAAAGATAGGTACTGCTACAATGCTGGTAGAGTTGTAAATTGGTTACATCCATTTTGGAAATCAATTTGGAATCATGCAAATAGGGAAATCCAATACACATGGACAAAATGTCCTAAAACCCAGAGATTTCATTACTGGGCTTACTCCCTCAGTGCTATTTCATTGATCTGATTTTCTGCCCTTTTAAAATCTGAGATTTTAGATTAAGTGGAAGTTTTATTGATTTTATTTAGTTTTTTCAATTTTATTATTTCCATGGATTTTTTTTTTTGGTTTCCAATTTATCTATCTAGTTTTTAATAGCGCCTCTTTTGTGCTCAGTTTAGGTTTATTTTTTAGCTGTTTATAAAAAATGCTTATCCAATTAATTAATCCACTCTTTTTCTATTTCTCTTTTTTTTCTTTCTTTAGTATTTAGTTTTTCCCCAGTTACATGTAAAAACAATTTTTAACATTTGTTTTTAAAACTTTGAGTTCCAAATCCCCCTCCCTGCACTGAGAAGGCAATCAATTCCACATAGGTTATACATGTATAATCAAGCAAAACATTTCCATAATAGTCATGTTGTGTAAGAAAACATAGACCAAAGGCAGGGGGGAACCTCAAAAAAAATAAAGTAAAAATAGTATGCTTTAATCTGTTTTGAGAGACCATCAGTTCTTTCTCTGGGGATGGATAGCATTTTTTTGTCCTAAGTCCTTCAGAGCTGTCTTAGACCACTGAGAATAGCTACGTCATTCACGGCTGATCATCTCACAATATTGCTGTTACTCTGTACACAGTACATTTCACTTTGCATCAGAGCTCATGTAAGTCTTTCCAGATTTTTCTGAGAGCAACCTGCTCATCATTTTTTTTTGGGGGGAGGGGGGAAGGCAGGGCAATTGGGGTTAAGTGAATTGCCCAAGGTCACACAGCTAGTACATGTGTCAAGTGTCTGAGGCTGGATTTGAACTCAGGTCCTCCTGACTCCAGGGCCAGTGCTCTACTCACTGCACCACCTAGCTGCCCCTGCTCATCATTCCTTACAGCACAATAATATTCCATCACAATCACAGACTACAGTTTGTTCAGCCATCTCCCAATTGATGGGCATCCCCCCCACCATTTCCATTTCTTTGACCCCAGAACTCTTTTTCTATTTTATTAATGTATGTTCTTAGAGACATGGTTTTTCCTGTGAGAAATGCTTTAGTTGCTTCCCACAAACTCTGGCATGTTGTTTCTTCATTATGATATTCACATGACTAATGACTTTTTATCACTTGTTCTTTGATCCACTCGTTTATGATTTCCCTGTGAAATCTCCATTTGTGTCTATGTCTTTTATTTGTGACCCGTGAAATAATTACTATTTTTGTTGCATTACGGTCTATAAAGGATACATTTACTATTTCTGCATTTTTACATTTGTTTTCAATATCTCTGTGTCCCAATACATTGACACACAGTCAATTTTTGAAAAAGTTCCATATGTTGCTGAGAAATACATACATTAATTCGTAGTCTCATTTAGGATACCACATGTCTTTTTTTAGCTCTAGTTTCTTAAGCAATTTTTTCAGATTTTCACAGACTACACAGATTTTCAGACTTCTTTAATTTATTGATTGGTTTTGCCCATTTTTCAGTCTCTTTTTCCTCTTTTTAAAGAGGAAATTGAGGCAGATTCTGGGAAGATGGTAGAGTAGGTCAGAAAATTCTAACTAAGCTCTCAAGACTTTCCCCCACAAAAGAGTTCAAATAGCACCTTAGGGTGGAGATAAGGTGTGGGTGGGGCACAATCCTCCTGGGACAATTTGAGAAGATCAGAAGAAAAATCCCAGGATGAGGTTTGGTCCCTGGGAAGAGTAAACACTTCGAGGATACATTCAGTTTTAACCATAAGCAACAAGAAACTTAAACAACAAGCAGCAAGTTCTGGGGTTAATTGGTTTGAGAAGCTGCCTTGGCCCTAGCCACAGTAACTTTTCACCTGGGGACTTGGTGAAGACTTGGAATGGATATCTGCAATCTACCTACATAGGGAATGACAATTATACCCATGGGAGCCGATGTGTAGACATAGGGGAGAGGGCCCAGGACAGTGTTTTGAGGGTTCACCCACAGTTAAGAGGTTGTATATAGATGAACCACCAAAAGACCCTGGGAGGAATGGTCAGACAGATAGGAGGAGAACCAAGAGACAGCACTGTCACAAAAAACTAGACAGTAGGGTAGAGAGAGGGTATTGCAAGAAGGGTGGTCAGCGGTGTCAAATATCACAAAGGGCAAAAAGGACAAATACTGAGAAAAGGCCACTAGATTCAGCAATCAAGAGGTTGTTGGTGATTTTGGAGAAAGCCATTTTAGTTCAGTGATGATGGAAACCAAATTATAAAGGATTGAGCAGAGGAAAGGAAATGGAAACTGTAAGTACTGACAGCTTTTTCTAAGAGTCTAACTGTGAAAGAAGGGAGAGAGAGAGTCTGAGAACTTGAAGGAATGGTAAGGTATAGAGGGTTTTCTGAGAGATGGGGGAGATGGGTATGCTTTTAAGCAAGAAAGGAACCTGTGGGCAGTGAGAGATTAGAGAGAAGGGATGTTTCAAAAGGGCAATTGGCTGTAGAAGATGGGAGGAGGTGGAACTGAGAAGTACAGCCTCTCCATCTAAGACCAGGGTAAAAAGTAGAGGATGTAGGATGTCAAGAGGTTGTGAGATGCACAAACGGAAGGAGGGAGGGAGGCAGGTACTGGTGAATGACCTCCATTTAGATCCCTCTTGCTGCTATGCCTTCTTTCCTAAATTACTTTGTACTTTCACACATATATGCTATTTGGCCTGAGAGATCTTAGTGAAAAAGAATGTTTCATTTTTGTCTTTGAATACCCAGAGAACAGTGTAGCATCTGGCATATAAATGCTTGTTAACTAGGAAAAAAACAAGACACTAACAGAGAGACGATTAATTTTTTTCTTTTCTTGTGAATGTAAAATAAGATTTGAATTGTTTAAAGAATTAGCAAGAAAATACTGACTCACTACCAAAATGTTTGACTGTATTAAAGTTTTCAATGTTTTCAGCATAGGAAAAAACCTAAAGAAGTTCCTTGTTTTACAAATTTGGAGCTGGAAGAGAATCTCATCTACTCCAACCTTCACATTTGACAAATGAAGAGAGTGAGGCTGCTAAGGTTAAGTGACTTGTCTAAGGTAACACTGCTGTTAGTTACAGACCTGGAACTTGAAACCAGGTCCTCCAGCTCCAAACCGAGGATTCTTTTCCTGTACCAACTGGTCAATTAAAACCAAATTAGGCTTTATTTCTTTAACGCTGACATGCATCAAAAAAAATTGACTCATTCAAAAGTGCTCAAGAATATGCCAGGAAAATGTTTTCACTGAGAGAAGAATTTAATGAAAGATTAAAAATTTTATAGAGCTTCATTCTAATTTTTTATTACCTTTGAAGCTGGAGGTAGAGAACATTCCAAAAAGTTTACAAATTGAGCTGATTAATTTGCAGGGAAATACTGCTCTCATTAGAAATTTTCAGGAAACAAAGAAGTTACTTGTACTTGACCAATCACCCTCCCCCCAATACACACAGCTGAGGTCCTCTGCAGTGAGATGAATAGCTTTCTTTGGCAGCACTTACCTATGCAAACAAATTCTTCTTATAAATGAAACAATCTAAAAATGAGAAAAAGACTAAGAAACATTTAAAAGCATCAGTGAAGGTGACTGTCTAGAACTTTTTTTTTGGCCAAGGATTATGAATCAAATGTCAAATTACTATCCAACTCAAGTTAAATAATTTCCATTTTCAGATAATTTTATTAATTTGCATTTAGTTCTTATTTTTAGATCTATTATTAAAAACTACTAAACAAGTCAAGAAAAGCATACTTCCCCCCAAAGAATTTGATTTAAAAAAATAAGTGTTCTTCAGAATAAATACATAAATATATAATCTTAGTTTTATTAAATAGTACTATTACATTTTTCAATTTCAGAAAACCACTATGACTTTTTGAATACTAGATTAGATTACCTTTGAGCTACTGACCCGTCATGTGGTTATCTGATGCCAAGTAACCACTTAAATGAAGAGAAACTAGCAAGTTTTGATTTTTCTTTTTCCCTTGCATCATAAGCATCATTCATATTAACATGAATTAAAAGGCATCCAAGCAATAATCAACTCTACTTATTCTCCCACACACGAGATATTTACATGCCCACTGAATTTGTACCAGTGAAACAGACCTAAAGCATTTGCCTAAAAACAAATCCTTAAATAATTACTAGATAAGTATGCTATTTTATTAAGGTTAGGTACAGTCAAACAACAGATGCACAATGTTGCACAAAATATGAAACCTATTAGCCCAGTAGCCAAAGAACCTATGTTCAATTTTCATAATCACATCACCATTCTTGACTGGATATTTACTTTAATCTGTCTAAAGGACAGGTGCTACTCCTAAACGTGCCTGGAAGAATTTAAGTGCTTTTACTCAAGGAGCTGTTTCATTTTATCTTTGTATCCCCATTGTTAGCATACAGTGGCACTTAATAAATGCTTGTTGTTTGAATAACACTGTGTCACTTACCTCAGTTTAGCTTCCACTGCACAAATTTTAAACATTCTGACCTTGCTCTGGCACTGCAATACTTTGCAGCTGGGGTTCTATTTGTAGGCAAAGGAGCTGTGTCAATCAGTATCTAAAATCTGAAGCTTTCATTTAAATTTTACTTACAGAGTCTTTAAATTTCAATTGTCATTGTTTATTACTGTATTGGCTACATTCTCTACAATTTCAGCAGCGTCTTAAAGAGACAGGTAATGTGTTTATGTACAGTGAAAAACAAAATGGCTTGCAACATTAAAAACAAGAGCCACAGTATAAATGTACAATATTAAATGAGAACCTGTGTAATAGAGCCTCCTTTTTCTGCAACATGGACAAAACTTACTTACTTACATATAAGTATTCAGCATCATGAATGTGACAGCAAAAGGAGTAATGTACAGGAGAGAAATACAGCATCCTGAAAAGAAAAAAAAAACAGCTTCTACCATACAAGGCAGTTAGAAAATGTTTCACATTTTAACACATCTGTACAAACCACAAGAAAAATTTCTTTATAGGAATAACTTCCCACCTTGCCAATAGGAACCTTCCAGAAACATAGAATAACCATGAACAATTTCTAAATCTAGACTCTGTGCCCACAACATCAGAGCACAAGAAACTGACTTAAAAGAATTGATATGTCCAACATATTCAGTTATACATGCCTTGATTGTTAATGAATTGCCTACTTTTATTATCTCTCTATGACATACAGTCAACTTGCACCTTAAGGAGGTCATTCAATTTTTTTGCAAAGGTAAAAGCAACATCACTTAGCAGCAATTAAAGCGCTTTCAAGGAGACTTAAAAAAAATACAATATCCAATTAGAAAAAGCCATACTTTAAACATTTGTACAAGAATAAGCTGCTGAAACTTGTGTATAATTGAAAATACGACATCTGTACAACAATTTACAATAGAACTTGAAGGGAATTGATCATTATCCTGCATAGAACTGGTCTGCATTTGGTTACATACTGCCACTTACTTTTTATCACAAGGCCAGGAAATGAATTATGAAATACTTATTAAAAATTCTAACAATTTGAAAACACAGCAAATATTACAATTTAGCTAATTCAACAAGATTTCAAAATAGGCAGCTCTTTTAATCAAGGGTTAAAGTATCTAGGAATAGCTCACCATTCAAAATAACCAATGCGAAAAAAGAAATGTGGTTTTGAGGTATAACTCTGCAAAAGCCCAAAGAGGCAAAAAACAAAGTTTAACTCTGTCCAAAAAGTCTGTGATATTCCATTATCCCATAACACAAGGTGACTGTCATTCACTTCTTACTTTGGTGTCAGCAGAATTTCTGCTGAATGGCTAATGCATGGACACAGGCACTGTAGTTCTTGTGTTAGAACTTGTCTGATATTTCCTCCACGAATTTAAATAATGAAAAACTACCCTTCATATTAGAACTCTCCAGTATCAGCCAAAAATTTATTTAAGTATTATAAAGGTTATTTACAATGTCTTCCCTCCCCACCCCCCACAAAAAGCTCCCAAAGGCCCATTTTCCCCCTCTTAAACACAGTACTCCTGTCTGTGTGCAAGAGGTAGTGATCCTTCAATGTTTAAGGTTACAGTCAGAAGAGTACATTTATTCACAGTCCATGATCCACTCGAATACAAATTACACCAAAGAAGAACTTCAGTTTCAAAAGTTTTCAATCTTGTCTTGTGTAAAAAACACTCAAATGCTCTCAAATAAGTCTGCATTTGAAAACAATTGAAAGACATCATGCCAGTCTTGGAGCCACGTCAATAAGAAATTATACTTGAAGAAGGGGGGGTAGGGGCTGTGAGTCCAGCCATATGTAAATTCCCTGAAGAATTTGATCTTCTCATGTGCGGGAGAAGGTAAGGATCATTAGCCAGTTGGTGGACATCGAACCGATCCTCTTTACGGTATGCTAAACAACGTCTTATGAAAGCCTAAAAAACAGAATTCAGAAATAAAATGTCAAATTTTTATATGTGTATATATATATATATATATATGTATATATATATTCCCCAAATATTAGCTTACCAGTATATTCTTAGAGGAGAACTGTTAAGTTTTTGAGATAACTATGTGAGTTATGAACATGGTTTTAGATATAATCTTTACACAAATGACTCCTAAATTCATATAAACCACCTACATCTCTCAACTCTAGAGCCTTTAGACATTATAAAAGGTTGATCTATATTACATATCATACTTTAAAAGAATAAGAGAAGTCCTATCATTTTAAAAGTAAAATCTGAGTTTTCTGGAAGGGAAACAATTGTAATCCATTTTTTGGAGATTATAAATAGCCTATTCTGAGATTCTAAAAAAAAAATTCACTTTCAATAATATGTATGCATTATAGAAAAACATCTGCAGAAAAAAGTTTAGTCATCTTTTTAAATTCACATGAGTAAAATGACCACTTTGTGTAGCATTTTATCCACTTAAATTAATAGCATAATACTCCCTTATTTTCTTTTTTCAGGAAATTTTCATTTTCTCATCATATTCTATATTATTATACGGTTAGAGAGTTCCTAGGCACCAAGGATCCACAACCCACTTACCGCGTCTTTGAAAATAGGCCAAGTATGGATAAAGGGGAATGAATTCTAATCTTACTGCTGATCAATTTTTTTTTTCTAAAACCAAATGCCATAATACTGGTTTCCTCAGACATCTCTTCTCTCTGTACACTCTCTCCTGGTGATATCATTAGCTCCTATGGATTTAACTATCATGTCTGTAACCCCCCAACCCTCAGCTATCTCTTGAGTTCTAGTCCCGCACCCCCAATTGCCTGAGTATCTCCACCTGCATATTCCATAAGCACCTCAAACACAACATGTCAAAACCAACTTGAATCCAATCCTCCCAACTTCCTATTTCTGTTGAGCACACTTCTGTTCTTCCAGTTACCCTGGTTTGCAAACTAGGAGTCATCCCTGACTCTTCTCTCTTTCTAATCTCCCCTAGCTAATCAGTGGCCAATTCTTACTGATTCTACCTCCTCAAAATCTTTTGCATATGGTCCCCTCTCTCTAATCACACCACAATGACTTAAAATCAGGACATTGTCAATAGTCAGCTGGACTATTACAATAGTTTCCTAACTGATCTTCTGAAATCTAATCCATCCTCCAGAAAGGCACCAAATTGATATTCTAAAAGGGTAGGTCTGACTATGTGATTCCCCTGCTCAAAAAGCTTCAGTGGCTCCCTACTGGTTTTAGGATAGAATATAAACTTTTTTTTTTTAAAGCACTTGGGTATCTTTCAAATTCTGGCTCCAGAATATCTCTTCCCTGCCTATGGAATTTCATTTCCTGCTCCCAAGTCTTTATACAGGCTGTGCCTCCCTCATCCCTAGAATGCGTGCTGCTCTTTATTTTCAGGACTCAGATTCTCTTGCTCCTACCTCTTTCAAGAGGTCTCTCCTGATTCCCAAGGTGTTAGTGCTCCCCTGACTCGAATCACTGTGTATACAAACTATGACCATCTTGTATCCTCTTAGTAGAATACAAGCTCCTCGAGGGCAGGATTAGTCTTACTTTTGTACCTATATTCACAGCATGTAAGCACAGGACCCCTTTGTGTGGGGGGAGGTGGGAAGAGGGGGGGAGAGAAGCACCACCACCTTCAACTCAGAAAAGAAGTTTTACCTAAGAGTGTACCATACAACTCTGGTTATGGAGAATGGCCATAAAAAATAACTGCAGGGCTCTAAGGTTTACAAACTACTTCATAGGTCATATCACAAGTAGACAGAGATCACATACTATCAGTCATGAGATGCAGCAGAGCTACAGCTACAAGTAATGCCAGGCAATACATGAATGTTCTTTAAGAAGGACATGATTAAATGGCAGCAGGTTGTAGCCTCTTCCCCGTCTTTCTTCACAAAGCTGACCTGTGACTCCTTCAATATCCAGGCTTTTTTGTAAATTCATTTTTTATTTTTAGTTTACCACACTCAGTTCCACAAGTTTTTGAGTTTCAAATTTCCTCCCCCTCCCCCCCCAAGATGGCATGTAATCCGATATAGGTTCTACATATACCTTCACATTAAACTTATCTACACAATAGTCAAGTTGTAAAGAAGAACTATAACCAATGGAATGAATCATTAGAAGGGAGAAATGAAACCAAAAAAGAAGAAAAAAAAAGAGAGCAAATAGTTTGCCTCCATCTGCATTCAGACTCCATTATTCTTTCTCTGGATGTAGCTAGCTCTCTCCATCATGAGGCCTTTGGAGCTGTCTTAGAACCTTGTATTGCTGAGATGAGCCAAGTCTATCAAAGTTAGTCATCACAGGTACTGTGTGTCTGTAATCATGTATAATGATCTCCTGGTTCTGCTCCCCTCACTCAACATCAGATCATGTGAGTCTTTCCAGGTTATTATGAAGTCTGTCTGCTCCTCATTTCTTACAGCAAAACAGTATTCCATTACATTCATATACCACAACTTGTTTAGCCATTCCCCAACTGATGGGCATCCCCTTGATTTCCAATTCTTTGCAACATCCAAGCTTACACATGCATTAGAAATAACAGTAGAGAATGTATTCACTTATCTTTGAAATTTAGAGCTTCTTGAAAAAAGGAATACTCCATAGGGGGTCAATGACAATGGAACTTTGTAGAAGAAAAATAAAAACTTATGAATAAAAGTCAATGTTCAAATGCAAGGGTAAAGGAAGAGGGAGAAAGTGAAGTGGCCTGGTATAACTATGACTGTCTTATGGCATGAGGATGAAATACTGAATGAATACATGCAGATACCCTATACATGTGACATCTCTCTTGTAGTCACAGAGGCCCGTGTGGTTTAGATTCACATGATGGTGAAGCATGGACCAAACACAAACCTATTCTGACCTTCACACTTGATGCCACTTCCTATTAGGAAGTGTTATATGAATACCTAGACCACAGCTCTTGGGTTTACCCTGGTGCTTCAAAGCAATTAGGCTTAAGCTAAGGAAGTAGGATGGACTATGCTTTCTTATTAAAAAGCAAAACAAAAAGACAAAAACCAGTATCAGCGCAAGAGCTGTGACCTATCAAAGGACCAAATGGAAATCTCATACCCATACAAGGACAAGGCTCTTGAAGAAACAGCAACTTTCTTTTGATCTAGCCATTAAAGAGTACTCACCTTGTCCTAGAACACACTCTGCTCAATATAATTTTTTTTTACATTATTCATTTATATAAGTTTAATACCTTGGCTTCATTGCTTACAACAGGTTTCACAGGGAACTGAACTTCTGTGGCTTTTAATATTGTGTTTTCTTGCAGGATGTCTTGTTGAGACTGGTTGTGACCAAATGGCTAGAAAATTGAATTAGATATTCACAAGCTTATAATCTAAAATTTTCCAACAGTGACAGTACCACATTTAGGTATCTAATATGTAAGATACACAGGGAAGCCACAAATTACAATTGGGATTTATCTGAAAAATGTTGAATCTGTTATTTGATATACAGAATTCATAGACAGTATTAGAAATGGAAAATCATTTCCCAGGCTAGATAACCAAGAACTAATAAAACAGCCCTACTTGATATTTCTATAGTGTTTTAAGGTTTGCAAAACTCTGTAAGGCAGGTAGTATTAAATATTAATCCCAAATTATAAATGAGGAAACTGATCCTCAAGGAGATTAAAAAACTTATGTATGGTTAAACCAGCATTAAGGTGCAAGGTCACTTTAAAGTTACTTTTTGACAGTAATAAAATATAATTTTTCTAATTTTAAAAATAAATCTGATTCACAGAAAACCATATGAAGTCTAACATATAGCATTAGCAAACATAAATTCTACTAAATACACACAAAGAAAACATTGAAGTCAGCAATAAGCTGTAAGCAGTAAGAATTTACCTTATGTAAAACAGTATTTAAGAGGGAGAATATTACTTCAGTATAACTACTTACCTTTCGACCATATAGACACTGAAAAAAGATGACTCCAACAGACCATACATCAACCTTGTTGGAAATCTTTGGAGGCTCCTTGCCAACTACAAAACACTCTGGAGGTAAATACCTTTTAAAAAATAAGACAAAGATGCCATCAATGTTGCTTAACAAACGCTAGGACCTAACAAATGCTCTAGAATTAACTTATTTTCCCCATGCAAATATGTATTTAACCTTCCACTGCCATCAGTGAAATTATGCATGGATCATATCATTTCATCATTTCACAATAACTTTACCCTAACTACACAAGTGGGTCTTTATGATAGCCTACTACAATTTGTCAGATTACTAGTATAAAACCAGCTAAATCACATGGAGTTATTTTAAAGACCTAATTGTGACTAATTTAAAAATATATTTAAAAGGAACGTATGAACAAGAAAGTCAAGAGAAACAAGATCTGGGCCTCATTTTCTTGATCTTTAAAATGAGAAGACTAGACTGCATAATCTATAAAAAGAGAATTTCTAGCCTTACTATTCTCTAAAAAGTTATAGAATTCCTAGATTTTTCTGAAATACAGAAATGAAATATTTCAAAAATGCATGTAAAATTGGCTGAACTCACATTAGAGCATTCTATTTCCAACACAACTTTTTAAAAAAAATCCATTTCTGTGCAAATTACTTTTCATATTTTGTTATCCTTGAAACTGGAATTATCTGGTCAAAGAATAAGACTTCTATTCATGATAAAGTCTGGACCAATTTAAATGAGGCCAGCAACGTGTAACTGTACCTATGTCTCTACATTTCTACCAAAACTGGGTTTTGTAATTTTGACTAATGAATAGGTGTACAAAATGTTTTTTTCTTGTTTTTAATTGTTAGCAAAGCACTACATTTCTTCCTCCTATATAAACTACAAGTTCATCTCCTTTAACCACTTGCCAAGCGGAAGATATGCCTCTAGCCTGTTATTTCTATTAATATTTTATATATTTTGGAGGGTAAAATTTTTATCAGCTGTTTGCTGAGAATTTTCCTGTTCAGACATAGTCTTTTTAATATTTTATTAGATTTCTTTGAAATCTATTTCTTCTCCAGTGGTGAGAGATGTGTAAAACTGATTTCTTCCACTTTATTTTTAAATCACATGGTAGTATGGTACAGGGGAAAAAATACTAATGGTGGGTGGGAATAGTGGGCAGGTCAGGATACTAGGCTTTGAGTTTGGCCTGTTATTAACTCACTGTGTCTGTGTTTTCTCATTAAAGGGTTAAGCTTCCTGTCATTTCTATAGGAAAAGTTGTGGGGAGAAGGATGTGAACTAAAGAAGAAAGAGAAGAGCTTCTAGGAGGAGGTGAGGAGTTTAAGGGGACAGTGGGTAGGAAAGGAACAAGGAAGACAACCAAAAGGTGGGAGAGAAGGAAGATGAGAAGACAGTTCAAAGAAGAGGGAGAAGAGTAAGAGGAACAAGGAGGGCTCAGAAAATAGGAGGGTGAGAAGTGCTCAAAGATGGGAAACAAGGGTACAATTCTTAGCTGGGGAGGATGTTGTTGTTCAGATACTAGGCAGCCACCAAGGTGCCCTTCATCTCTTAAAATGCTATGATTCTCAAGTTCCCTTCTAGCTCTTGTGTATGTATACTTATTATAAAATGCAGTTTAACTTAAATCCATTGGGAATTTGTTGGAGTAAATACTATGAGGTATAGACTAACTATTCTTCACCTTTTTATTTAGAAGCTGCATAGCACAGTACATGACACCTAGTCTTAAGAGTTAGGAAGACCTGTGTTTAAATCCTGCTTGTAACATCTGTTGGTTCTGTGACCCAGGGCAAGTCACTTAATCTCAGAATGTCTCAAATAACTGAGACTATAGGCTGCAGAGTAGGTGCCCAGAGTTTATTCACTGGGAATTTCTTATACTAATGAAATCACAGGTCTAGTCCAATCCATCCACTTCCAGCAATATAACTGCTCTCCACATTTAATAAACATGTAGTAATGCCATTAGTTTTTGTACACCTATCATGCTTCCTGGCAGCGTTGCTGAACATTCCATCTTTGCAAATTTCTGAATTTTGAAGGTACATATAATTGGATAACCTATATAACTCTTTAATTCTTCATTTTATGCACGGATATCTTAATTTTTCTTTTCTACTGTTAAAAAAAGATGCACGCCAAACTTTTAAGAGTTTTAATAAAACTTTAATTTTATTAAATAAATTTCATGGCATCTACTTAGCTCTCTGATATGATTTCATACTATATTTATTACAGAACTTTAGTTGTAGAATAGGAGTGAGAATGAGTGAACTTTAAGAACCCTTCTAGCTCTCTATCTCTGATGCTACGTGGTAATAGTGAAAGATTATTTTAATGCAATATTGCATTAGAAATTAGGCATTTTCTAGCAGAAGTGACACTACCAAGCTAGTAATGAATCTAAAAAACCCTGGAAAAATAATATATATTCACTTCAAAATAGCCAAAGACTTTGAGGAAACTGTGTAACCTTAGCAAGTCACCTCACCTTTCTGTGCCTCAGTTTCCTAATTTGTAAAAGGAGAAGGTTGGATCAGATTGCCTCTAAGGTTTTTTTCCAACTCTGAATATATGAACCTGTAATAAAAGGATTCACCTGAGACTACAAACATCTTCCTTTTCAGATGTAATCAAACTTTAAGAGAATTCAGAGAAATTTCTCCAGAACAGGAACATCTGCTTTCAAAGATTCAATATTCTTTATTTTTTAAGTAATTGGAAATAAATTAAAATTTAGTATGGGATAACAGGTGCCTATAATTAGATGAATCACAATAATAAATTCCAGTGGCTTCCTATTGTCTCTAAAATAAAATATAATCTTCTCTGTTTAGCTATTAATGTTGTTCTCAGCTTGGCCCCAACCAATCTTTCCAGCTTCATTGTAGTTATTCCCCCTCCTGGACCCTGTAATCCAGTGAGACATGACACTCCATTTTCCATCTTCATGCCTTTACACTAACTGTGCCCCAAAGCCTGCGAGATGCCTCTCCCTTCCTTTTTGCCTCAGTCCTTTTCTTCCATCAAGACATTACTCCAATTCCAACTGCTACATAAAGCCTTTCTTGATTCTCTTCAAATTACATTTAACTACTTTATATTTGTTCTGTATATGCTTAAATTCATTCTCATTGTCTCATTAAAAGTGGAATCCTTAACCTTGTTTTGTATGACAAACTCCTTTGACAGTCTCAGAATGTGTTTAAATGAATAAAATAAAACATACAGGATTATAAAGGAAACCAATTGTACTGAAATAGTTACCAAAATATATATTAAAAAGTCTACAGGCCACAGCTTAAGAACCCCTGTGTTAAAATAAAAGCTCCTTTGAGTAGGAATTTTTCGTTCATATTTATTTCCCTAGTATCTAACACAGTACGTGGCATATGGTTAATACATACTATTGATTGATAGATGTTATGATTTTATATATTATTCTTCTTCTCTGACCCACATCAGGCTAATAAAACTATATTCGCATTTTATATCAACTCATTATAAAGCTAGAGAGATAACAAAGTCATTGCTTTTCATTATGAAGATTCTCACTAGTTGACTCCCTTTCCAACATTTTAGGGATCTCTCCCTTGGTTTCATTCTCTGTAGACCTTGAAAGGACAGAACTGAACTGTTAGCCTTTAGTTTAAAAAATATTTGCATGCAACTACTATAGATAAATATTGACATTTATAGGGTCCAATATTTTTCCATGTTCTTTATAACATGTGATCTAGTCCAAGTCTCAGTGAAAGTCTTTTTAAGTGAAGGGGGAAATTAAACAAGTTACTACATGCATAATAGAATATAATGCTGTGAATATCTACTCTGGAGTTCCATATTTATAGTTGATGTAACTCTAGTAATATATATAGTACAGTAACTCTAGCAGTCTTAAAATATTAGCATGGTCGACAATTAAATACTCAATCAACAGCAGGCAATTTGGTAATATTCTATAGACATAGCAAACATATCTTCAAGATGCTATATTCCCACAAATGATGGAAGGCAAAAGGCCAAAATAATTTACCCTTTGGGAAAGAAAGGAAAAATGAAGTCTAAGACTTTTATCACTGCGGTCTGCTATAAATAGCTGGGTAATGGGTTTCTTAGCTATCACTAGGAAATGAGCTGGAGTGGATGGGGAAGTGTCGTGAAAAGCAAAATAGTGGTCATCCTTAAAAATGATTTTGCCTGAAATTTTCCTGCCAATTATTTTTCCAAAGATCAGGAAACACAGCTGACATAACCAAAGGATGGCACAGAGAGTACAGTTACCTTAGAAGTCTTAAATCAGTCACACAGTTGACTTATCAAATCTACACTGCTGAAAATACTAAATTGAAAATATGCAATTCAGTAATATTCTACAGATATACTAACTGTAAATCCTCAAGATCCTATAAATTCCATAAACAATGGAAGACAAAAAATTAAAATAATTTAACCTTTGGAAAAGAATGGAAAAAAAGAAAGTAGATACAGCATATGCCTAAGAAACAACATCCATTTTTTTTGGGAAAAAAAAGGATGACAAATTATTTTATAAATTGAAGTTATAAAAGGAATACTATATTAAAATTGAAAACAATAAAATTCCAGTTAAGGATTTATGAGTATTTAATGGCCCATTTCCTGTTTCATACTGTTTTTCATGCCCAGTTCTAATTTGTATACCAAGTGGTAGTCATTTACTGCCTGCTATATGAATGTGGTTATTTTCAGAAATAATGCTGCTGTTAAGTTTTGAACAACAATCAGGGAGTCCCAGTTTTGTTTTTCCTGTGAAAGCTCACAGAAAGGCAGCCTGGAAAAGTGAAAATAACATACATCACAGGATCATAAGCCCTGCATTCTGGTAACAGTTGCTGGCCTTTTGGGATCCAGGACAAAGCCCTTTATTTCTGTCAACACTAGTCTGCCCAAATCAAGATAATGATGATGATCTGTCCTCTCTTTCTCACAGGACTGTTGTTGGGATCAAATACATTAAATATATGTGAAAATGCTTTGAAAACTGCAAAGCATTAAGTAAGGTAATAATATGATAATAAATTAACTTCTCTGATTTTTAAAGTGTAATACCCATTTTTTTGGACTTCGAAGGGAAGTTTTAAAAGTTACAAATAAATCTATGTTTTAAACTTCCTGGATCAAAGACAATATAAAACAAAAATGTTTTCCAAAACTGTGTATCGACTGATCATCCATTAGTTTAGCTATTAAAACTGTACTAAGACTTTAGTGACATCCTGTATACATAGTAAACTCAGTTCCCTCATCCGTCAAACCATATATATTATCTCTAAGGTCCCTTTCAGCTTTAAACCCTAGTATTTCAACTGCCTGTGGGCTCTGCTCCAAAACACATATTTAAATTACTTGAAATATGTTCTCTCAGAGGAAGAGAGTCAGGTTTCCACTGGCCAAGCCTATTTAATTTATACCAAGAGTATTCACTAAGTCTGGAGTCAGACAGACCCTAGCTCAAATTTGACCTGAGATGTTTATAAATTGTGTAACCCTGAAAAAGTCACTGAACTTCTGCTTTCCTCAGTTTCCTCATCTATAAAATGGTGATAATAACAGCACCTACCTCACAATGGGCTATTGTGAGGATCAAATGAGATAATATTTATAATGTGCTTAGCACAGTGCCTCGCATACAGTAGGTGCTACGTATATGATAGTGACTATTACTATTATTTCAGTAGAGATTTCCATACTGGCTTCTTCCCTAGAAACTCCAGAGGATTCAGTTACCACAAGTGAGAGAAGAGTCTGAACAAGGACTTCAGTTGTTTGGGCGGAAAGGACGAGTTAAAAGACAGAAGATAAGACTATCTCCTCTTCTAAAAATCTCATGCTTTCTGTACTTGCAAAGAGGCTTATTACTTTTCAATAAATTATGATTGTTTGAAGGTACTGTTTCTACTCTGGGGATTTAAAAGTCAAACTTCAATTTGTAATTGCTGCTCTTTTTAGTAAACTGGAATGAAAATAACTTTTTCCTTCAAATATCACCAACTTTTCAATAAGCAACGAATGGCACAGTCAGAAAATTCAGTTTATTTGTGAAGTTTTATGTTATATGCAGCCTGTTTTTATGTACTTAGGAATATTGGCAGCTTTGTAGAATTCAAGTTGAAGTAGCTCTACAGTACTCTAGTGTTCTCTGGTTGTGTCCTTCTAAAATGGGATATATGTATGAGTGAATACACACACATGTATGTATGCATGTATGTATATATTATGTGTTTTCATAAAGGTAGTTTCGAAAGTTACACAAAATCTAGACTAAGTCACATATAAAATCAATACTAATTTGATAGCAGGATATTTAAAGCAAATAACCAAAACCTTAATAAAACCCACAAATAAAGGACATACTATTTTCTAATTCTGGCCATTATGTTATGTGAATAAGTGACATTCCATAAAAGTACTCTGTGAAAGTACATCAACATAGAGCAAGAGCACAGAATCAGATCAGAGGTGGTTCTCAAAGTCCTGCCCAATAGGCCCCAGGTCTGCTGCTCTTGCCCAGTCACTCCTTCTACACAATTTGGTAGGATTTATGGCAGAGAGTGGTGCCTACCCTTCAGAACTATATGCTTTGTTCAGTGGCTTCACTCTGAATACTGCCTTCCTTTTAAGGAAGGATCAAGGGTTTAAAGCCATGGAAGATAGTTTCTTTCCCCCCCCCAAAAAGTCAAAAGATCTCTCCTACAGGGAAAGCTGATATTTTTATATTTAAAATACAATTACCAATAAGTCCCTGCCCCTTGAGAAGTTAGATCCATTCCATCCACGCCATAACTATCATCATCCATAATTTTGGACAGGCCAAAATCAGTAATTTTGATTTCTCCGCATGCTGTTCCATCTACTAAAAGGATATTTCCTAACAAAAAATAAACAAGTACAAAAATTAAGAAATACTCCCAAGTGTAAGTTTTTTCTCCAGTCTGCACAATTGCAAGCAATTCATTGTTTTCATTATTTAATAAAAACTAGATTTTATGAACTAATTGGAAAGTGATTATGTATTAAAGTTATTAGCATGACAGTTCTAAAATTAACTACCATTCTATTGCGGTTCTCAAACTACAAAAAAAGCGTAGCTTTAGCATAGCTTTCGCTTGATTTAATGAATTTACTATTTTTAAAATTATCAGGAAAATGATATCTATTATTCAAGTGTCAAAGAATAAGACTTAAGAAAATTATCTTGATAAATTTACTATTTACCTGGTTTAAGATCATAATGGATAATAGGGGGTTTGATCTCATTGAGATATCTTAGTGCATTTACTATTTGCATAACAATGGACCTAGCTTCCTTCTCTGACATTAATTTATGTTGTTTGAGATAGAAATCCAAGTCATTGCCTTCACAGTATTCTAACACTGTACAAAACCTATAATGGAGAAAAACAAATACATATATGTTAGATATGCCATTAAATTGTACTCCTACATAACTCACAATCATCATGCCCAATATAGAGAAAAAGTGAAGTACACCTGAAATATTTATAATTAATTGTCAAACAAAAGATAATCCAGGCATTGAGAGAAAACTTTAAAATAAAGAACATTTCCTGGGACTAAAGTGAATAAATGTGATAAAGTGAACAAAGTGAACGTTTTGAAGAAAATACAATAGGTGACCTGTTTTTGAGGAAGTCTCTTTATACAGTATAACAAAAAAATAGAATAGCTATCACAATTGTAAAATTTTTTATTCACATACACTGCATTTAGTTGTCATTATCACTAAACCTATTCCATACTTACGTGTCTGTATCCAAGGAGAAATAATCATATAGTTTAACTATCCTGGGGTGGTCCAGTTCTTTGTGTATTCTATACTCTCTGCAGGCATGTCTAAAGGAAGAGAGCACGTTAATTTTCCGTGATCAAAAGACTCTTGATCAATTTACCACAAGAACCATAAAGCATTAATAATTACTTGTGGTAGTTTTCCTTCTTCTCATCCCTCCAGCTCTTATTAAGCTGGTGGATCTTCACAGCAGCATATCTTTGTTCATAAAGGTCAAAAGCCTGAAATCCAAGGCAAAGAATAGTTACAGCCAAAGACCAAGGAAATTTACAAATTCATTCAAGATATAACAATTAAAAACAAAACAAAAAGGAATTAGCTAATCTAGATCATAATAACAATGATTCACATTTATAGACTATCCCTTTGGGTAGAAGGGATTATAGCTCTGTGAAGTTATCAGCATAGAGAATTCTGGATAAGAAAATTCCCCACTAATGATGCAGAGTAGCAGCTGCAATGCAAATTGTAGAGTTGCTTGGTGCCTTAAGGCAGAAGTGTGAGCTGCAGCCACTGACAGATTAAAACATAATTGGGAAATATTTAAAAATTAAATTAAAATACAATAGAACACATATAATCCTAATATGTGATTTTCTAAGTCAATATGTTACCTTCAGGGATTCTTCTGAACTACAACACTGCCTTAAGGTTTACAAAATGCTTTCTCTAAAACCAACCCAGTGAGTTGGGTAGTTGCATTAATTTGCCAGTGGGTCAACACAACTATTAAGTGTTGCTGCTGGGATCTGAAACCAGGTCCCTAGATTTCAAATTCAATACTTCTCTAACTGTACACTAAGTTGACTCCAGGTAACACCTCTAATTAATGAATGGGTTGTATTTTAAGGGCCCACGAAATTAGTCAGAAATTTTATTACCAGGTGTCGAATACCACAACTATAGTGATATGTGCTGTAGTTTATCAGAAAAATGTAGATTATCATACAAGATCATAATTAGTACTAAAATAGTACCAAATCTATATAGCTTGGTATCAGTCAAGCATCAAGCACCTTCTGTGCAAAGATTCTCACTTGGATTTTCTGTAATTTTATCAGTAGAATAAGATAAAATAATTAATCTATACTATCACTTTTACTATGGCCCTATTCCAGAGATAACATGAAGAGACAAGAGCCACCCAAGGCAGCAGATTACTGACTCTAGGCTGCAGGCTGAAGGGTAGGAAACATATTTCTTCCCCAACTGACTTCCTTCGTTCCAGAGAGCTCCCTTGTGTTTGAAATTCAATGTAGTATAAAAAATAATCTGCGTAAAATTGCTTAAGATATAAACTACCCAAGTTTAGCTTTAGTAGTTTCACAATCTATTCCTTAAGGGAGAGTAGCAAACAACATTGTGTCTACTGTTGGAAGCGTGGACTCCCTGTTCAACATTGCTTTAAATCAACTAGAGAAAACAGGTTTTAAAATGCTGTTCACCAGGAACAGAGATTTCATCATAAATTGTATAGTCACCACTTTTCAAGGCATACTTTAATTAAACATGACTTCTGGCATTTATCCAAAAGGAAGACATTTTCCCCCTTTTAAAAGTGGACCTCACCTTACATTCATGTAAGGAAGATCATTTCACAAATACTACAAATATAGCTTTGTCATTAGGTAGCATGAGATTGTAAGTATATTCAGAAATTGTACCTAAAGGTTTTCAAGGCTCCCCCCCCACCCCGCCCAATTTCATGGTCAGGGCTGAGTTTTCTTTTTTTTTTCAGTATCATTGAGGAAATCAAGAATAACAAAGCTAGTATGAGTAAGAAAAAATTTGAATGCAAAGTGAATGCTGTAGAAGACATGAAGAGATACATAAGGTATAAACATCAACAAGTTCCAAAACATAAGAAAACAGATTAAATTTATGTAAATCATTAGTGAAAAGTTTTCATTCTTAATTGGATAATCATTATATATGTAATATATATACACATATATATACATACCATAATAACACAATATACACATACACATCCATACAATATGATTATATACAAATACGTGCGTGTGTGTGTGTGTGTGTGTGTGTGTGTGTGTGTGTGTGTGTCTATAAATTCTTTAGGAACAATCTTTTGGGGAGCAGGGCAAAGGAAGAAAACTGTTAGGTTTGGATTATGTAATTTAGAGCTGAAGGGAACTAAAAGATCATCCTTTCCAACCATTTTTATAGATCAAGAAACTGAGTCATAAAGCAGTTAAGTGACTTGCTCATGGTAATTCATTAAGTTACTGAAAGAGCTTTGACTTGAACTTAAGTCTTTTGGTTCCAAATTTAGTACTTCTTTTTGGGTTATTAAATTAATAGTCAATTAAAATCTTACCTAACCAGCAGCTACTAGTCAGCTAACTCATCCTTCAAAGCTATTTAAGGAGCCATAATTGGCCTTGAGGAAATTCCCATAATCTCTAGCATGGCTAATGAAATCCCCGGAGTTTGAAAAATACCTTGGTCCACATGCTAACTGAGATTCTATGAAAGTCACAAGGATTCATTTGTTATCTCCAACCCCAGCATGATCCTATTCTTGAGTCACTAATTTAGGGGCTAGTACAGCAAGAATGGGACAGGCCCGGGATCAAGAGAGAAGGATGTTCTGTTTGTCTCCCTTGCTCATCTGGCATAATAATACATCTTTGATAAATACTCTGAAACCTGCCTAGGCTCTGAAGTCTCTAGGTCTAAACCAATCCAACATAATTTTAAACTATTTTTATACCTGAAAGTTTTGGGGGGAGAGTTGTCTAAATAGGTTGAGAAACACTTGGGGATACAGAAGAGGGACCAAAGACTAAAGCTGAAATGCTATGGTACCTTTCTCCCCCTTTCTACCTCTTGCCTAGTCTGAAGGCCATTTCTAACTCTAGAATCCTTAGCTTGTACTATCATTAGATTTGTTCTGCAGGAAACAGGAAATCACATGTGAGTCTCCATTTCACTGTGTTCTTGTCCAAACAATATCAAGTGAAGTCTAAATCCCATTTTCAAGTTATCTCAGGGTTATCTTTAGAGTCAAACAGTTAGTTTCAGGATGGATCTGGAGGCAAAAGTTGGAAGAGAAGTAGGACATTTAGGACTTCTGGCATCTATTCAAATACAAGCACAGACTCCTTAAGAAGCCACAAAATAACAGTAATAATGTCTGGCATTTATATAGCCTTTCGAGGTTTGTGAAGTGCTTTATGTAAATCTTCTCATGAGATCCTCACAACCACCTTTGCTGGTTAGGTATTACAAGTATCATTTTTTTTTAACATTCTAGATAAGGAAAATGTTGAGTGATTAGTCTATCCTGGTTCAAGTCTTTGCTAATTGTCTAAATTTTCTTATCTAATCAAAATATCACAATCAGCTCATCTCCAATACTCTATAAGACTGCTAATAATATTCACTAAATTTCAGAAAGGCCCTACATTTGCATGAATAAACTTTAGAATTGCTCTGTTTCTGAGGTTTGACAATTTCTTAGTCAACTTTTCCTATATTAATCCAAGCAAGAGATAGAAATATACATTACCTTATATACTTCACTAAAGCCACCTCTACCAAGCAGATGAAGTAACAAGTATCGTTCATTTAATGTGGGATGATCTTTAAACCTTGGGAAAAAATTCATATACATAGTTTAAAAATAAGACAAAGGCACAATAAGGTCCAACCTACACTAAAGAGCCTTTTCTAGGGGGTGAGGTGGTTGGGACTGTCATTCTTTTCAGACTATTCTTATTATGGCACTGCTTGGAACATCTTTCTTTCCACCTTTCTCCTCTTCCTGCTCCTGCTTGCTACTCTTCTCTTTACATCTGCATCTGGCCAATGAGCTATGGTGGCTTTGGGAGATGGCTTAGTGACTTCCTTGACTCCTTTCAACATCAGAATCACTTCATGTGATCAAATGACCAAACACAGCACTCTGCGGTTTTTGAAATAATGGGTATAGGCGCTATCTAATACCTTCAAAAAATACTGTTGTATTTAAGAGTTCTGTTCATTCAATTCCATGCAGTTCAACAAGCATTTATTATGGGTCAAAGTGCCAGGGATGGTGGCTGGTGCTGTGGTTGTGAAGGCAAAGGTGAAAAATGGTCTCTACCCTCAAGAAGCTAACATCAATCAAGATCTGATTGTCCAAGCATATTAAATACCTGAAAATAACAGGTGGTCTTAATCCATGATTACATTTTAGCATTACTGGTCTTAAAATAAAGAGGTATAAAATTCTTTCTGCCATTTAAAAAACAAAAAATTCAACATGGACAGATAAAGTTTTGATTATATATGCAATGAATAAAAAGAGTATATGACAAATTTTAAGATGAAGATAATTCTATGAAATTTAAGCATCTTTTGTAAAAAGTATTATAAATTTATTGTGTATGTGTATTAGGTTCTACCATGTATGAAACACTAGGCTAGATAATGTAAAAATGAGTGCTCTGCTGGCTAATGAATAGGATGAAACCATAAGAATTCACTAATTTTCTGTTAGAGTAAACCAAATCTCACATAAATACCTTTAGGTATTTTCATATTTTCATATGAGAGATAAGGCGAAGATTTTAAATTATGCTCTTTGTTTTTTAAAATTCTAGTATAGCAGAAATTTTAATCTATTTTATATGTACCTTTGGAAATGCCACAAACTATGATGATCAGTAAATTAATTAGGAGTTTGTTTAAATTTTGATAAAATTTGTTTTCTAAAATATGCTTTGTCTAGACTAAGGACATTATTAGCAATTGCCTCCCCCCACCCCAAAAAAATGAAGAATGGATTTGATTGTTCCTAGCTGTAAGTTCAAAACTGGGACATAGATACAGTTAATATTTTTGCATTGTCAGTCAAAATCAAGTCATAAAGCTTTAAATTAACAAATGATTTTTGCCTAGAGAAAAGAACACTTTTCATATGCCCTTTCACCTATCTAAACATACAATCAAACCCATTTTGTTCTAATCTCACCTTTTCCATGACTTTTTTTTTAAATTAAGTTTTGTCGGTGTCTTATTTTTAAATCATGGTCAACTTTGGAAAAAACTTCTCCCTTCCAACTTAGCCTTCCTGGAACTGAAATGTTTGCCTGGTTAAACCTAAAAATGCCTGAAAGTGACCTGTTTGGCAAGGTATAGATATCCTTCTGCCCAATAGTCTCCAACCTCTCTGCTGAAAAGTGAGAGGTAAACTCCCACTCTCTGTTTTCCTGGACAATTACAGGTTTCTTAATTACCCAGGTCAGGTTCTTTTTCATTCATACTATTGTAATCAGACAGTTTTTCTGGTTCTGCTTATTTTACTGTGCATCAATTTCCATGACACCTTGATTACTAGAGCCCAAGATGGTTTCCCCATGAGTTGAACCCCTTTTGCCCTTTCTTGTCTATGCCAGTCACTCAAGCATTTAACAACATAAGACTACCAACTACATTGGGGCAAAGAGGATACCTTATACTCTTTTTGTAACTCAGAACTAACACAATCCTGAGAATATACAAGCTCAAAAAAAATTTAAGTGAAATCTTTGTTGCTGTAAACATTAGCTTATGTTAAGATACACAAATATCTCTCAAATAACCAATATAGTAGGGTTATTAAGTATAGCTTTATGAATAGGAGTCTATACATTACTTGAAATGTATTTCTGTAGGATTCTTCCCCTCCTTTCCTTAAAAAGGGGATTATCACATGTTCTGGTATTACAAAATTAAAATGGCACATAAAATATAAAATGCAAATGCATTACTGTGAATTATCTTCATTGTTTATCCTTTTGAGTTCCCGTATGTGAAGATTTCTGACTCTTTCCAAACGTTCAAGTTCTGCCTGGATTTCTGCTTCTTCCTGAAAATGAAGAGAAAGGACAAAGGAAATTTATTCACTATGTAAAAAAAAAGTATTTTTTTCCCATAAATCAACAGAACTGGGAGAGGGAATGCATCACATTACAAAGTTCTACTGAACTAGACAACTAATTCCTCTCCAATGCCTAAAAGAGAGCACTAGAAAGAAAAAGCTGATTTTAAGAAAGATTCCGGGTATGAAATCTTTAAATAACTGTATGCTCAACATTGCTAAGGCACTACAGAAAAGCTGTTCTCATCATGTTCAAATGAGAGTGGCAGGGAGATAAACGCAGTCTGAAATTGGCATGTGGTATAAAATGAGTTGGGAAAATCAGTCTGAGATAATGTGTAATTTTTAATTTAAGAAAAAATATTTTTAAAACATCCTAGAGTTTTAGTTATCAGGAAAATCAAGGATGAAATAATGCAAGATATTTCACAATAACCTTAATTCTAAGGTTAACTCAAAGTTCTTTTGATGATGAAAAAATATATACAAAGAAAGCCTCAAACAACAAAAACTTCCATAAGTGTCCTTATTAGATTATTTCCAAAGTAATGTATGGTGGGGAGGAAAACAAATAACTATGCACTTATTTTGGTAGGATCACAATATAATCCTGTTACATAGATCTTCGCTAGCAAATGATAACTATTCTAACTGGACTGGAATGAATTTCAATAAACTTTCTTTAATACTTAAGTAAAAAGATTTAAATTTTTCTTTTGGATTTTGGGGAGACATTTTTGTATTTAAAACAAAAGCACCTTGATTTGTACATTAACATTTTAGCACTACTTTGGAAAAAAATCTGGATTTGTTGGGCAATTCCTAATTACAACAGCTTATAGCTTTATATGGCTTTTTGCAGATAAAGGTAGCTCCTTACAATGACCTTTAAGGTAGGATCTATATTCCACTTTATGAAATGAGGAAAAAGGGGTTATGTGGTAGAGAGTCAGGATTTGAATCTGGGTCTTTTGACTCCAAACTCTAGGAAATGTATGATGTAGTATGAAGTACTATATTAACTTCCTCTAAGATAAATAATAAAAATGCATATTCTTTACAATTTAAATTCAGGAGGATTTTCTAAGTACTCTTAAGAGAAAAATTAAACTTTTCCATAATCACTTAAGACATTTAAGAATATCACTAGATAATTTGGTCCTCAAGAATCTTTTTAACATGCATGAATAAAACAAGTCAAAACTTGCTTCAGAAATATGGAAGTACAATTTTCAAAAATATATATTGCTGGAGAAGCAAGGAAATGGTGGTACTATTGCATTAATTTTTATATAGACTTAAAGTGCAAGTTATATGTAACAGATTCAGTTTCATATACAGTCCTCTTTTTACTGGCTTTTGTATGTAGATATGTTTGCTAATAATTTCCTAGTTCATAATAAAAAAATTAAGATACTGATGAAAATGGCCCAACTGTCAGAAGAAATCTCATTTATAATTAACATTCGAAGAATCCTAATAATTATTCTAAAAATTTTCTATTTGTTTGTATGTGTGGTTCTAAAGGCTAGAAAAGTGTTGCCTCTAGAGTGGAAAAAAAAATAATAGCAAGCTTCATTTCCAGAATCACTGAACAAAATACTGAATGACTAGAAAGATCTTAACAGACATTCTAGTGCAAGTTCATTCAACTGAATAATTAAGACCTAATTTACACAAATAATACCAGAGCCAGGATTAGAATTAGATTTTCTAACACTTGGGTTTGTGGTCTATCTACTACACCTTAAATGCAGAGTAAGCAAATTAGAAACAGATCCTCTATGTTAAGAACTTGGTTAGAGCAAGAATTTTACTTAATGTACACCACAGTGCAGAAATTATTTCATGCTACAATTTTTTTTGTTCTTTTCAAATGACTTAAAACATATTTAGGAGATGTTACTGAAAATTTAATAGTGCTGTAGACACTTTAGACCACTTGATACACTTTTGGCCATTTGCTTGCTCCAATGTTTCTGTTTTAAATCTTTATAAAAACAGGGCAACTATATATGAGTTTCCTAATGTTATGTTAAGTTCAATTTACACATTCAGTTACTGATATAAAGATTTAAAAAGACGAAGAACCTTGTGGGCACGTAGTTATACTTGTCCTTTTTTTTTTTTAAACCCTCCATAGTACTCATGTAAGTCAAATCAACCAACATTTATTAAACAAAGTTTAATAAATTTATTAAACACAGCCATTATGCTGTGCTGTGGATACAGAGATAAATACAGTCTTTGGGATACAGGCACATCTAATACAAGGAATACTGAATGAGACTGCACTAACAACTGGGAGACTCAAGGCAGGCTTTACAGAGGAGGCTGTAACAGAGTCCTGAATGAAGAGGACTCTTGGAGAAGGTGATGAGGAAGGAATGCGTTCTAAGCATGAAGGGCACTTGGTGCGAATGTACAAAAGCGAAGGATAGACTGGTGAATTCAGGGAACAGTCCATATTGGTTTAAATATCAAGTATGGGAAGGAAAGTGGTAGTAATATTGCATATAGCTAAGTAACAGGCTATTTTCAGTATTTTACACTGAAAGTTTTTGAGCAAGGGAGTGATGTGGTCAGACTTGGAAGCACACAGTAGTGTAAACCAAGTGTGTCCAAAAGCACTGGAGTGTAGCCGGAACGAAGTTAAAATGTCAGTGGGAAACACTTAACAAAATAAATAAAAATACAATAAAATATAGCTAGCATCAGATTTAAAAGTGAAGTCAATATGCAGCCCACAGAGACACTTATTTACAGTTTAGCAGCCCCTGGTTTCTATTTGAACTTGATGCCACCAGTATGAAACTACTTTCTCCAGTCACTCAGTCTTTTTATTGCCAAATCTAAAGGCCTGACACTCAATTCCTTAAACTCTATGTAGCCTTTGACACCATCTACCATCCTCTTCTTAAACTCTCTTTCTAGGTTTTTGTGATACGCTCTCTCCTGGTTCTCCTTCCACCTGTGTGACCATTTCCTCTCAGTCTCCTTTGCTGGATCATCATCCAGGTCACATCTGCTAACTGTGGTTTTCCAAAGGATTATGTCCAGAGTCCTCTTCTCTGTTCTACCAGGTGTCCTTAAAGTGTGGACACACAGGAAATCTCATTAACATCTCATTAACCGTTTCACCGATGATTCTGTGTTGTTCAGTGACTTCTTCTTCTGGGGGTGTACTAAAGGAGAAGGTGTACTCAATGAAAATGAAAATCACAGATGCAACACATTTGATTGAATGCATAAAGAGTAATGTGCTAAAACTGACAGCAATGTGGAGCTATTGAATCGGGTTCACGCAAATCTTGCAAAGCGCATCAACCTTTGCATTAAAAATGATGGAAATCATATTGAAGATGTTATTTGTTAATATTCCAATTAAATAAAATGTTGTTGAAAATTTCATTTCTTGAGAATATGCATTTTCCTATGTGTCCAGACTTTAGGAACACCCTGTATTTCACTTGGTCATTTCATTAGTCCTATGGATTCAGCTATCACTTCTATGTTGATGACTTTCAAAATCTACTCATCTAGTACTGAACCCCTCTGCTGACTTTCAGTCTCCTATCTCTAACTGCCCACTGAACAATGAGACTAAATGGATGTCCCATAGACATCTCAAACTCAACATGTCCAAAACTGAACTCAGCATTTTTCTTCCTAATCACTCCCTTCTTCCCAACTTCCCTCAGGCTTGCAACCTAGATGTCACTCTTGACTCTTACTCCATCCCAACCCATATCCAACATGTTGTCAGTCTGTCAATTTTACCTTTGTAGCATGCCATCTTTAAAATACTCTCCTTTGTCTCCTGTGACATTGCCAGCACCCTGGTACAGGATCTCATCACCTCATGTCCGGACTATTAAGAACCTGCTGGTTGTTTTTGCTGCCATTCTACCCATTTCATGCCCTTCTCCATTCAGCAGTCAAAATTATCTTCCTAAAGGAAAGTTCTCAAGTCTAGTGGTTCCCTATCATCTCTAGCATCAATTATAAAATCTGTCATTCAAAGCTCATCTTCAGAACCTGCCCGCCTCCTCTGCCCCTGCCCAGTTTTCTTACACCTCATATCTCACCATGTCCTTGCTGATGGGATGTTCCCTCTCCCTATTCTAGGCATTTTCACTTGCTATGCTTCAGGCCTGGAATGCTCTCTCTCCTCATCTTGGTCTTCTATCTCCCCTGGCTTCCACAGTTCCAATTAAAATTCCAGCACTTTTACAGAACAAGAAACCTTTCCCAATTCCCTTTAATTCTGCTGTCTTCCCTCGGTTGATTATTTCTGAATTATCCTGTATGCAGCTTATTTGTACAAAACTGTTTGCATGTTGTCTACCTTATTAGACTGTGAGGTCCTTGAGAGCAGAAACTGTCTTGTGCCTGTGTATCCCTAACATTTAGCAAAGTTGATACACAGTTGTTGATTAATAAATGTTAATCAACTGACTGAATGAATGAAGAAAGATTTTTAAAGTAGAGAGAGAGTAATCAAGAGGTTATTACACTCCTCAGTCTCCTTTGTTGGATCATCCTTCTCTTTCTGACCACTAAATTTGGGCATCCCCTAAGTCCTGGACGGTCTTCTTTTCTTGTTCAACATTTCTCTCCCTTGGTGATCTAATCCATTCCCATGGTCTCCATTGTCATCTCTAAGCAGAAGACTCCCAAATCCAAATACCTAAGCCCTCATTTCTCTTGAATTCCACTTCTAAGACATTTCAACCTGGTTATCCCATAGGCATCTCCAACTCAATGTGTCTAAAACAGAACCCATTATCTTTTCCCCCAAATTCACCCCTCCTCCAAACTTCACCATTTCTGTTGACAGCACCATTTTCTAGCCACCTAGATCTATAATCTTGGAATCGTTCATGACTCTCCTCCCTAGCCCCTCTGTTATAATCAGTTGCCAAGTCTTGCCAATCCTGTCTTCTCAACATTTTTCTAATCTGTACCCTTTCACTCACACTGATAGTTCAAATCCTTATTAACTCTCCCTAGGATCACTGAATAGTCTCTTAAGTACTCTTTAAAGCCAATCTCTTTCCTCTCTAATCCATTCCAAACAACTGTCCAGTTGATTTTCCTAGAACATAAATCTGCTTCATCTACAACTCAAGAATTTTCAATGACTCCCTATTACCTCTGGGATGAAATACAAAATCCTCAGCCTAGCATTTAAAGTCCTGTACAAATTAGCTCCCAATTCCCCTTCCAGTCTTATTTCATATGACTTCTCTTTATGTACTTTCTACCATTCAGTTACACTTGCTTAAGCGTACCCTATGCATAACATCCCAACTCCTACCTCCTTTTGCCTTTCCAAAGGTTCCTCCAACACAGAGCTCACAGGTCACTTCCTACAGGAAGATCTTTACTCATCTTCTTCTTAGCACTTTCTTCCTCTTGATATTACTTTATATTTACTTACTTGTACATGTTTTATTCCAACTCCAACCCCCAACAGAAAGTAAGCTCCTTGAAGTTAGGCAGGAAGGTTTTTTATTTTTGCATCCTGAGCATTGTACAATGCACACAAAAAGGTACTTAATAAAACTTTGTTTAACTGAGTAGTCTAGATAAGAGGTGATCAGTGCTCTTGGTTCAAAGTGTTTTCAGTGGCAGTTCCCTGGAGCACTATCCCTCCTCATTGCCTTCTGGCTTTCTTGAACTCTCACCTGCAAGAAACCTATACCAGCCCTTCTTTGTGTAAGTACATTCTTTCCTCTGAGATTATACCTAATTATCCTGCATGTTGTTTGCATGTTGAGAAGACCTCATTAGACTATAAGGTTCTGGAGAGCAGTGACTTAAAAAAAAATAAACCAACCAACCTTTCTTTGTATTTTCAGTGCTTAATATAAAGCTAGGCACATAGTGGACACTTAATAAATTCTAACTGACTGAATGACTTTTAAAAGGATGTATAAAGTAGAAAAGAGGTCAGATGTAAGAAAACTTATGGAAGGACAATCAACGAGACTTATAAACTGACTGGATACAAGGGAGAGAGAAAGGGAGGATAGAGCCAAGGATGGGTCTAAGGTTATGAATAGGGATGACTGAGATGATAATATCCTCAAGAGAAGCAGGGAAGTATGGATGATAAGTTTGGGAGAGAAGATTCTATTAGTTCCATGTTGGATTCAGGATCATTAGGAACGGAAACTTAAAGACCACTTAGAACAACCTGCTCATTTTACAGACAAACAAACTGAGGTCTATGAAGTTAAATGATGACCAGTGTTACACAAGTGATAAGTGGTGATAGAAATAAGTTTTTTAACCCAGAGTCTCTGACTCTACAAGCTAATGTTCTTTCTCTTTTGCCATGCTTGTAAGGCATCCAGGAAGAGATGGAAATTGACAATGAATGACTAGACTTCAGTCATGAGATTATAGGTGATACGCAGATTTTAAGTTATATGAATAGAAATGACCTTTGAACCCTTGAGTAACTGATAAGATCAGTAAGGGAGAATATGGATATAAGAGGAAGAGGCCCCGAACAGAGATAAGCAAACAGCAGGCATTTATCAAGTACTTACTGACTGAATAAATTTTAGTGATAACATCACCGGGTAATGGCTAGTATTATTTTTGCACAACTTAACAAACCTTTATATTTTTTCTCACTAAGTAAGGTGATACAGGTTGCATTATATTAATTTTGACTAGTAACAGACATTGCCAAAACACTAAGAAATAGGTGCCAGGGAAGGACTGAACAGTTTGGCTCCAAAGTATTTATAAGGAGATGGTAAGGCCAAAGCCACACCTCAAGTCACTTAAAAGTTAAGTTCCTCAAAGCCAAAAAAAAAAAGGTACGTACATCTTCTATACTATAAAAAAATACACTGTGTCCGCATTTTTTGTTTTCATGCAGAGAAAAAGAAACTAACTTCAATTTTCTGGTATTTTTAATGAAAGTGAACTTTTATTAACAAATGTTTGTTGAACTGAATTTATTGAACTGTACTATAATAAATTGATAGAAAATTTGTATGTTTATTAATCAAATTCAACACGTATTTGTTATCAGCCATCACCTAACAGAATAAATACATACTCCTATCATCAGATATTATTTAAATTATGGTCATGCTAAAGACAGAGCTACAACTCCAGAAAGGGGCAACTCTATCGGTTTTCCCCTGGTACAGAAAACTACTTTGGTGTTATCACACATCTGCACTGAGACAATTTAGCCTTCTGAAGAAGCCATTGTAAACTACCTACTCCAGTCCTTCTCCTAATGACTTTCCTTCTAAGCCAAAAGCAGTGGTAATTTCTGGAAACAGAAGATGACATACAAGTATTTGGGACCTTTCTTAAAAACATCAAATTAATAAAAATCTAGTATTTTTTAAACCACCTACTAAATAAATTATTAGGGAGACCAAGGTAAAGATGAGAAAGAAAAAAACACATTAGCTATACAACATTTCTTGGTCTCTAAGGGGGATTACAATGAATAATTACTTTAACAACTGACAAAAGGACAAGATTACAAATCAACTGTATGACTGGTTTTTCCTGAATGGAATGAAGTATTCTCATCAAAAACAACATAGTTAAAAGGGTTCTTCCTTTTTTTTTTGCAAGTATATCTCCTTAGCATGGTATTCAAAATATAAAAGACAGTCATCAATCTACCTCTTTTCACACTTCTCTTCCATTACCTACCTTAAACCTATCCTTCAAACTCCAGTCAAACTGAAAGACTTGCTGTTCCTTAAACCGTGCCCATACTCTTAACACTTGTGTCCTTGTATTTTCAGATTACCACGTCTCTTTTGTATGTGTACTCACATACCCTGAACACACAAAAATTCAACCTAGATATCAGACTAATTGTTGATCTACTAATCTGAAAGTAAATGTAGTTTCAATTGGTTGTATGACAATTAAAAACAGTAACAAAACTTGGCTCATTTTTTTTTGGCCTTTCAGTTCTTTTTTCTTATTACTAAAAGATTTCATTTTCTAAATAATTTCCTAAATACTTTTCTTAGTTTCTTCCTTGTTCTTATTTACTCCCATGTTTCTCCTTTCTTTCAAGTCTAATCTTTCTTTAGAAACCAAAGTATTATAAAGGAAAATCCATGTTTTAAAACATCTGTATGAAAACTGGTAAAATTTATATTGATACAGGATAGATTTTGACTGAATGTCATCAAGTCATCACCCAATAGTGATACCTATCCCCACAGTAGCAAATAGATGTACTTAAGTAATTAGCCAAATTAAAATACTAAGGAAGTTTTTTAAAAATTTGTATTTTAAACATGTTCTTGACAAAAAAAACAAAAAAAAAATTAGCTGCCAAATAATGGAAAGGACATTCCTTAATGTTTGGGAATATCAACACTACCTGGAAAGAGTAAGCATAAGTTATCTTAGGCATAGCTCTGGCACATGTGTTGTAAAGGTATAGCACCTAGGATGCTATTTATCTTTTTTCTCCCTTCCTGTTTTTCATCACCCTAATCAACATCTTGTCCTAACAGTCTGATTCTTTGGATATTGTAAGGGTCTTGCCAGTTCTGCTTCCGCATATAAATACTAAGAATTCCTATAATGGATAATTTTTTATGCAGGAAGATGATACTACTGACTCACCATCTTTAAACAGGATGTATAATTGTGGTTTTTCCTGCGGTGGAAAAACAGGTTTAAACTTCCCACACTCTCATTCAGCTTCCCTTATGACCAATGACACGCATTTGCAAGACAGCCTACAGTGGGGGACTTTACTCTGTGTAAAACAAAATTGATTATATTGGACTTAGCCACCAAATTTGAACTAATTTGTACCATACTGTGCTGAGCTGAATGACTTAACCCATCCCCAAAAATAAATAAAAAGAATATATTCAATAGTACAAGTTGACATTAGGAATGAATTTGTGTAGCTTCATTGGTACAGGAAACTCTCAGATGAGAAAAATCTTTCTACTAATGCAGGGTGACACCTTTCCTGCAACTCCAGCTTAGTTGCTTAAAGCATTTAGAGGTTAATTGACTTGATGAGGGTCACACAGCCAGTATATGTCAAAGGTAAAACAAGGCTAGCTATCCACTATTCAACACTGCCTCATTAGACATCTTTAAATATAAGTAGACATATTTGGATTCAGGTGTTTATAAAGCAACTAGAATACAACACTATGAATGAGGTTTTTTTCCTTCCCTTAAAAGAATTCTGCTATCACCTAAAGCAAACAATGAAAAATTAAAAACACTCAAAAGTGACTCTGGATTTATATTTAATAAGAGCAAGAAGCAGAATATGGATATACTAAGTTTACATTCCTCCATGATACCTCACAGGGCTGCTATAAGGGAAATGTTTATAATAAACATTTATCCGACTCTTTGAAACACTGACAGTTTTGTATTCTCAGAGTCTATAGGATGCTCAATCACTCTCATGAGATGTGATTCTTATTCTTAAATAAGCAAAAAAACAATCTTAAATTCAGAGATCCAGAACATTTCTTCCTCTCTCACAAGACAGGAAATCAAGATGGCATGCAATACTGTTCATGGTAACATGGCTTAACAATATGTTTAACCTGATTACATACAGTACAGAAAAGAAACTCTTTCTAATACATTCATTCTCTCCAGATAGCCTAGTGATAACTATTAGTGATATCTCATTATTTTTTATAGACACAAAATATATTTGCCTTCATCTATAGAAGGAGCTCCTGAAAGATTTCTTTTGAATAATTAAAATAGTTGAAAGAAGAGGTTTGGGAACCAGTCCTATAGGTTTTCTAGCTATATTACTAAAATATTTATGTATGTTATACCCCAAATTTAAGTGACCACAAATGTGGCCCATAAATCCTTGGTACTTGTCATAATAAGGGATGGATGAATTAGATAGCAGAGCTGTTCTTGGAAAGGAGACCAAAGAGGAGGTCAAACTTCAGTATTAATTAATTGGTGGTCATTCACCTAAAATCAGTGCCCTGTTATATTCCACTGTTCAAAAGGTTGCAGAAAATTCCGTGTCTTCCATCTCAACTAGTTGAATGATCCACTGTGTAGGAGTGAGAAAAGAGCTGTCCTTGGTCTTGACCTGTAAAAATTTCATCATGGAGGATTAATACTGATGCTGCTGCTGCCTGTGACTGGTTCAGTTTTTCTCTGCAGGTGGCCAATATCGGTCAGAAAACAGGATTTCTGTGGCAGTGCTGACTGAAGGGCAGGGCTGTTGCTATACTTTTATCTCTTCAGAACGGAGGCACAAGGAGAGGTGAATGCCACATCACAAGGAGCAAAGGAGAGAGAGAGAGAGAAATGGTGTCAGGTGGCATGTTGGATGGGATTTTTGTTTTAGTAGACTGAGGAGACTCTAATAGTTTGGCCCTCTGACTCCATCTCTGCAAAGGTACTTTTTGTGTTGTTGATGATGATCCTTGACCACTCCAACACCCTTTACAAATTCATTTACATTTTTCCAAATTAATTTCTGAATTCATATTCAGGGATTATAAATCAAACATACACATTTCTCAAAATCTACAAGTGAAATAAAAAAAAAACACAACAGTTCCTATTACACTATCATATCCCAATCCTCTCTAGAGTTTAGCTTTCTATAAACACCATCTCTACTTATGAACTTTAAGAACTAAAATCTTTATATAAATAAGCCAGAAGACTAGCTATTATGTACACCATAAAATCCTTCCATACCATTCACAGCATCAACTTGTAAAATGCCAGTAGGAAGAAATAAACAAAGGTCCTCACAACTATAAAAATCTCATCAGCCAAAGGATGTTTCCATTGAATGGCAAATGTCTTTTTAATAAAGTATGACAACAGTGACAATGTTACAGGGATGACAGTAGCTAACATGTTTGTAATTTTACTAACCCTCCTGGGAAAAGTATAGAACCTAAAGTATGACCCTTAAACAGTTCTTTTCAACAAAGTTTTCAAAACTATAAAATAAAAATGTGGATTACAGAGTTAACCTGAAATAACGCCTCTATTTCGAAACTTAATGTTTCCCTATTCCTAGAATTTACCTACCCTGTGTCAATAAATGACACCACCTGATAAATAATTTTTGCATATTTACTAAAATCCATTGGTTCCACATGGAAACCTAACTATACAAAATGGGAAAGAGTTGGCAGCTCCGCCTCAGAGGAAAAAATCTTCTAAGAGAACGCAATGACTTCCTTTGCAATCACGAGCTTTTAATACATGACACTCAAGGGGGAAGTTGTATATACTACTGGTAAATTGAGCTTGGCTTGCTGAAGTAACAAAAAAAAATTACTTTTCCTAATTAAAGCAGTTTTAGAGATAGTAGTTTTCATTCTCTCTACATCTTACTTACTTGGTTTGATCTGTAGAGTCCTTTACAAGAAGTTTAAAAAGAAATTTGAAATTACTTCTGAGAAAATCATGGCATTTTGTTACACATATTTGCCTCTTAGTTGGCATTTATAAAAATAAATTTGGGGTGGAAATCAACCAATACACTGGCAAATTAGGGAATTTATTTAGCTCATGCAACACCCATAAAGGTAACTCCCAAAGAAAACACTGTAGATGTACAAATCGATTAACTTAAAATGACTCTCCTTTAACTGCAACAAAAGTGAAATGGTTTCTCTCCCAAAAGATTTAAGGAAAAGCAAGCTCCTCTACTTAGAGACAAGAAAGTGCAAGGTGAATTTGTTTCTCTATAATTAAAAGCCAACTCATCGAGTCTTTAAAATAACAGAACTCTAATTTGCCTGACTGCGACAGTAACTCAAACCCAATAAATACTAGGGGAAACTGTTGTTCATACACAAAAGTGACACTGGATAATGTTTTTCATAAACACCAACAAAATGTAAGAGCCCTCAATTCAACAGATTCTGTAAATTACCCTTTCAGCATTGACCAGACACCACAAAACTATGATTGTTCTTCTTATAAGGAACAGGCAGAAACTTTCTTAGATTTGCTGAGCAACAACTGTTTTGGTTGTCCTGTAGTTACTCGTTCTCAATCCTGGTGAATTGTGGAATAGTAATTCAACTGTATAAAAACTAATATACTTTGTTTCTTCTTTAGTTTCCATCATAAGTTAAAACGCATCTTGCAACAAAATAGCTGTATAAAGAAAAATTAAATGGGTCCTCCATTCTTTCTGTCCATAAACTTACACATAACCCAGTACCACAGTTGTCATATACTTCCTCAGTCATTTATTTCCCACTGCTGTTAAAAACACAACCAAATCATTTTGTTCAATTGCTGACATAGTTCATCATTCACGAAATTAGTCATTTTTCTCAAACTACAACAATACTTATGAATTAAGAAAACAAGTTCAATTTAATTTTGTAGCTGATACACCCTTGAAGATGTAAAAGCATGCTAGACCCTATACAATCTTAAAGTTAAGAGTTGGTAACCTAAAGACCAATGGTAGAATCCAGAGTGTTTCACAACACACAAATGACCACAATCCATACCCAGCTCCATGGCAGAAGGTGTAAAAGAGTGAGTAAGATATCAAATGTATTCACATCTAACAAGTTGAAGAGCAGGATGACCTGACATACTAGTGGAGCATCTTCCTGACTCAGGCAGCTGATGGGGGCGGTGTGCAGAGCACCAGGCCTGGAATCAGGTAGGCCTGAGTTCAAATCCAGTCTTAGACACTTACTAGCTTACCTTGGGCAAGTGCTATAATGTGATTCAGTTGCCCCAAATGTAAGATAACAATAGCATCTACCTATCTCAGAGGGCTGTTGTGAGGCTCAAATGAGAAAATATGTGTGAAGTGCTTAGCACATTGCCTGGCACATAAAAGGAACTTAGTGTTTATTCCTTTCCTGTTCCCCTTCCCTCAGGCCCAGTCCTCTGCATTCTATTTCTATTCTAGGTGAACAACTGTCTTAAAATACCCAACAGAAGGTAATACTTCCTAAATATTTCTTTTTAGAATACAACTATGCCTTTACTGCTTCATAATTCAAATGAAATGCATAGTAAACTTAGAGGGCAGGTGCCCACTTCTCCTAGAAGGTGATGCTGCCAAGTGTCTGGGTTCTATCGCTAGCGTAAACTTTGATTTCCTGATGAGTTTTTGGGATGCACACCCACATTCTGAAGTCTATCAAACTTCACATCAAAGGATCATCAATACACAGCTGGAAGGTACTACAGAGATTATCTAGTCCCGTTCCTTCATTTTGTAGCTGAGGCCTCCACAGGTTAAATAATTCACCCATAGTCACACAGGTAACATGTCACAGAATCAAGATATGGACCAAAATTGTTTGGCTCCAAATCTAGCACCTGATGATTTTAAAATGTCAGTAACATTGGGGTATGTGTTTCAAGGTTATAATTTCTTCTGCCTTCCCAAATAATACTCCAGGATAGAGGGAAAAGAGCCCAAATATGTAATTTAGGGTAAGTAAGGAGGAAAAAGAGTTATAACTATGAAGCTGTCACTGGCACCTCGGTTGAGTATATTCCAAATCAAAGAGAAAAAGGAAATTGATCATAAAAGGGACAAAGAAAGGGAATGAATAGAGAAGGAGATACAAAAACTGAAAGGGTAAAATCATGGGATTAAAAAAGAGAAAAGTACAGTGCTTCTGATACTGTTTACAAGTATATCTCTCTTTTTAAAAAGTGTTACTGAACAGCTCTCTATGAATCAAATATTACGAACACCCAAGAGAAGCTCACTATTTAAAAGCAAGTTTACTATTAAAGCCTTTTCAAAGAATTCCACTGTATTACACTTAGTCAATCGATAATTTATCTGCTACATAAGTTTAGGCTTTCATATATGAGGTTTTCCTAAAGAAATACACACACACACACACACACACACACACAATACGCAGTCTAGTCTCCAGAAATAGAGCTTGAAACCATTCTGTTTTATATAGAATTAAGAGTCTTTTAGGGAAAGCTTTATTGTACTCAGATCCAAGTCCCTATGATGAACATCATGTAAAGTAGGATACATAGAATAATTCACTTTTAATGGAGGTATAAAAGTTATACATACAATTTCTAAATGCCAAAATGAGTCCTCTCATTGGACTGGGAGGCACTGGACAAATATACCTTTCAAGCACTTTTGGTTGTATCTACATTAGACAAGAGCAACAGTGAGAACAAGATGGTGTTGGAAGAAGAAGGGGACAGATTTCGATATGGCTGAAAGATTACATTAAGAATAATTAGGATTTTAAAGGAAGATAGTGAAATAACAATAACACTAAATTAGGTATAGAGCTTCTATAAGGAATTAAATGAGGAACTGAGGTAATCTAAGTAAAGGTCAAAGCATGTCCTGGGTCAAGAATTCAAAACTGAGTTATAGTTAATAGAACCATGTATACACATATGGAAAGAGGTTACTGCCTCAACCTTTAAGCTAAAAAAAATCTATGCCTTTTGTCCATACCCATTTCTCCCCTTTCTCCTCCAACAAAGACCTTCCTCCATACCAAGGAGAGCTCGACATTTTAGAGAATGTAAAACTACCCACTCAAAAATAAAATTAGGAACTCTTGCTCTAAAGATCATATTTTCTTTCCTACATAGCACTTGTCTAACTAGAAGATATTTGATATTGAGGTTTTATTATACAAAAGTAGGATTTTCAGAAAGGGGAAAAAAGAAGGATCCAATAAAATTTCTCCCCCCATTTTAGGGTTCAGGACAAAGCTAGGAAAGTAAGTGTATTATTTTGTAAATAAACAGGTCTGAATTTTGAATGCCACATGAAAAATAAGGTTAATTTAGTGGTGTTTGTGTGTCATGGTTCAATAAAGATAAAGGTAGTGATCTTTCAGCAGTTCTTTTTTTACAACCTTTGCAATAGATCTTTTAAAATTAAAATACATAAGGAAGAAAGGGAAAAGAAATACAATATTAATGTCTATACAGTTTCATTATTTAGGAAAAAAATTGTTATTTTTTTCAATAGATTGAACTATGAATAAGCTATTGAAATGGTTTTTAAACAGTAGTGAAAAATCAAAACCCTGATACTGATAACTGACAGTTTTACAAATGAAAACAAATCAATTTTTAAATTGTGTCAAAGGTTCTTATCTTTTACAATAATGTTCCTTATTACTTTACAATAATTCAAATTAATTCACTAGTCAAATTTAAAGATAAATTTTTATGAAAAATATTCTTAAACATGTATACAACAGTTTGAAAGCCCTGGCCTATAAAAGCATTGCAAACTTTTATAATTTATTATAAAACAGTGAAATAGGAGCAATATGGAAACTTTTGTAGCGATAACATACAACACGTTCCTAAAAAACTCAATTCTAAGAAATTTAAACTTAGTGTAGAACTAGTTTTTCTTAATTTAACTGAGCAATAACATTAACTGCTACCTGCATAAGTTACGCTGACCTTTCACATACTCAATGTTTTATGTTAAAAAGATATCCTAAAGCTATGCTAATTACTATGGCCTGTTAGTGGCCATTTTCATCTTAGATCTTTACCATTTCTCCCATTTTCAATTTCTTGAGACCCCCCAATTCCAAACCCCACAAGTCCCACAATTAAACTAGAAACCCAGTTCACTAAGTTCACATACCTTTTTGAGATGTCCTAGTCTAAGTTTGAAAATTTCTTCTTGTTCATGGTACTCTGCTAAAGTCAGCCTGCCAAAACAACAAAATGGTAATCCCTATGTATCAAGATTATTTTTAAAAGGTAGGCCATTAAAAAACAATCAGCACAATAATGTTTATGATTAGTAACTTGTCAAAACAACAATCTAGATGGATATGCTAGAGTTGCATTTAAGTCTAACGTGTAATAAATTAAATTATTAAATCATTTAAAATATAATATGTAACTTGTAAATTTTCAGAAACTTCCACATCACTCTTATTTAGGATGGTGGTTTTCAACTGAAAAAAATTATTAAAATGTAATAAAATTATAATGAAATTTAATTACTTATATTTTTCAATTATGAAAATTTGGTCATAATAAAATTTCATATACAATACAATGAATAAATAAAAAACACTTGATGAGTTAAATAATGTTAAATTATGCACACATATTTTTATTACGTATTTATTTAGGAAAAGAGGTTAGACCTGTGATTTCATTAGCATAAGAATCTCCCAAATTAGCAAACACTATCAATATAGGTAAATACCTTCTCCACAACTATAGGCTTAGAGAGTTGTTTCTTACAGCAATGTGACTCGCCCAGGGTCACACAGTCAGTATGTGTCAGAGGTGGAACTTGAATTCTTCTTGGCTCAAAGGCAGGCTTTCTACCCCCCACACTGCTGCGTCAAGTATTTATACATTATTTTCAATTCTGCATATGATTTGCAAAATTTATTATCTGTATAATTCATTTAAATATACTGATAATCTGAAAACATTATTAAGCAGATAACCTTTTTTTTTTTAAGCAAATTAAGTGAATTCTATACTTCCTAAGAAAAGTGGTCATGGGAAGGCCTATTCTATTTGCACTGAAAACAACTTCCATATTTATTTATCATACCTACGTAAAGCTTTTGAATTGTTCACAATTTTCGGGGATTTAGGTGAAATGTCATTCTATTGCCACATAGACATGCTATATTAATTTCCTTATGTTCATGAACCACCACAGCATAAACTTAATGCAATTATTTCTTTTTTAGTCATATTAAAAAAAATCAATTTCAGACAAAGTGTAGAAAAAAAAGAAACCTCTACCCTCCATCCATCATTTTAATAATCTGCAGCAAAAACAACAGCAACAACTATCTTTATCACCCAACACACACACACACACACACACACACACACACACACACACACACACACACACCCCCTTTGGATTTGCTTACTACTTAAAAGGAAACCTGATGATGTTATACTAGACTACCAACCTTTGGTTACTCGAGAACATTTATTATTTCCATTACAGAAATTTTTATTCCAAAGGATTAAGAGGATTTTTGTTAGGGATATTTTTATCCCAAAACATGTACATGTATACAGTTAAATCTTAGTAATTCAATGTACCGGGAGGAGGGGGGCGGGGGGAATCAATCTGAATACATTTTTTGATAGTTTTATTACATACAATAAAATAAAAGTGTTGTAAATGAAAATTTGTAAACATTCACCTGTAACTGTAATGCAGTAGTATAGCCAAAATTTTCTGGGTCCAGGTTATCACAAATTCTGATTAGTGTGGTATGAATTAATGATGTTTACCACCCACCCACCCACTTTTGTTTACAAATAGTTTCCATAAGTTAATAACGCCAGACTAATTTTTTCATGTAGCCAAAAAAATAGCCAGCAAACTTGATGAAAACAAATTATATGGTATCAGAGATAAGAAATGGGATCTTTAAAAATTTATGAATGTAAGTATCAGAAGAAAATTCTATAAATCAAAGATAAGCAGGCCTTTTCACACCATCTTTTTAAAAAATCCTTAATGACTGTGAAAAGGAAAGCATAGTTACATAAATCTGTTAAAAAATTTACTTAAATGTTCATAAAAGCCAGATCTAACATCTTATATACTATAGCATACAATTCTTAATAAACAACAATCTACCAGCCTGTCTTTTAAATGAATAAAATGAGGCAGATTTGGTTCTTTATTAAAAACTACTAGTTTAATGCAAATCTGGAATAACATTATTAGAAGTGACTAGTTATACATATATATGTGTACATGTGTGTATGTATATATATATACATGCATATGTGTATATATACACACATACATATACATAAATATATATGCACATATACACATTCACGTACACAAAAAAATAGGAAACCAGAATTCTAAATGAATTTGAAGAACAGAATTTTGAACGTACAGAAGTGATAAACCTGAAACCTCAAATTTAAGGAATTTCAATCAGTAGCACATTGTTGTTAGTGGTATTTATTAGAGGATTCTGAATATTGGCTCACTCCTATTACTCAAGAAAAAAGGAAAAAAATAGCTAACATTTATATAGCATTTACTATGTGCCAGGCAGTGTGCTAAGTTCTTTAAAAAAAAGTGATGGATGTTCTAATTTTTAATTTTTAAAGAAAGGCAGAAGGGAAAAGAAGACTGACAACAAGAAAGTCCTGAAAAAAAAATCACACAAGTGAAAACTGAAATGTTATAATGCTCTAACTTCTTGCAGCTATGATGCTTACAATTATTTGGTGCCATAGAAGTGCCAGAACTCCAAACTTTTTCTTCACTTCTCTTTTCAAATCAACCTATATGAGGATTTTTTTCCCCCTTAGCTCAGATTTTGGAAAATATCTCAGATTTTGATATGGAAAACAAAAAATAAGATTTATGGATAGGAATTCTCATTATAGACAGCTCTGAAGGCTGTTGTGTGAAGGACATAATATGGAAAATATTAAACCTGACCTGACCTTTTAAAATGAATAATCAAATTCAAACTGCCCCAATAAAATGTGGGGCAATACACAGCAGATTAACAGATCTTGGAATCAGTGTAAGATCTGCATCTCTCTCTTCATGGGGCTTGTTGGCTCAATCCTTGATCCCGAAGCTCAAGATTGCCTTCTTCACAGCAAAGCTGTGAAGTATTAAATTTAGGTCTTCAGTATTAAATAATGTCCCAGAATTAAGCCTGAGCACATAAAATAAGTTGATTATAATCAAGAAAAAAACATAAGATGCAGACAGCATTACTTTGGGAATTCAAGAAAGAGGAAGAGGGAGAAAAGATATTTTAGGAATATTAGTTTGGTATTAGTAAGACTGATTGGAAAGGAAAGAGAACAATTCAGAGTTTATTTTAATAGTCCATATTAGATAAAGGCCTGTTACAAGATACTAGCAGTGAGACTAGAGAAGAAGCTATAAGAGGCATTTTGAAGAAAGAGATTCATAGTAGTTGGTGATAGAGAACAAGGGCTTGAGAATTCAGATGATTCCAGCTCTAGCTTCTAAAAAAGTATCTCTCAATTATGACTTTGGAAAAAAAAATTAATAATAGAGGCTTCTGTTACTGCCTTTCTCACTCTTTTCCTAAACTCCTGCAACCTGGCTTCCAATCTCATCATTTAACTGAAGCTACTTTCTCCAAGTTGTCAATGATTAACTGCCAAATCTAATGGCCTTGTCTTGATCCTTCCTCATCTTTCTTCATCTCTCTTCCGTATTTGACCCTACTGATCACTTTTCTTCTCCAGGATGCTCTCTTCTCTTTGGGTTTTCTTCATTTTCTTCTTACTTGTCTGACCAATCCTTCTCAGTTTCTCCTACTGGATTTTCATCCATGTCATGTCCACTAATTGCATGTAATCCCAAGAATCTGTCTTCTCCTTTTCCTCTATTCCGTCTTAGATAGTGATCACATCAGCTCCTATGGATTCAATTATCATCTCTATGGAGATGATTCACAAATTTATATACACAGCTCTAGTTTCTCTCCTGAGTTCCAGTTCTACATTACATTTTGGACATTTCAAAATGGATGTCCTATAGGTATATATCAAGCACATCTTAAGTGCTTAATAGATGACTGTTGATTAATTTGATTTAAAAAAAAGTCTTTCTAAAATAAGAGACTACTACTTGAAACAATTTAAAAACATCTTGTAGAATATCAGAATTTCCCCAGGCCTTAAAAATAATTATATCCTAATTTCTTAATGCAAAAGGAGCTATAGATCCATAATTTCTTTATGACAATAGATGTTCTGAATACAAAGCTTAACTTCCAATTTATTAATTAAAATTACTAACTTCTGAGTTTCAACACGGATAAAACAGTGGTCAACCTTTGAACTACTCCAACCATTTAGGAAAAAATGTCAAATTATTCAAGCAAAGCCACTCACAAAGTCACAAACTTTGACCCCTGAAATTTCACTACTGAGCATGTAAGTCAAAGGAAAGGTCTAGTAGATACTAAAATATTCACACTAGCTGTTTTTGTTGCAGGGAACAAAACTTACAATAGATCACATCCACTGGACAGTGGTTGAATAAATTCTGGCATTTGAATATTATTGCACTGTAAGAAAAGAGATACATGAGGAATTTGGAGAAACATGGTGTGGTAGTGGCAATATTCTAAGTCCCTAAGACTAGTTTTTCCTAAAAAGTATGGAAACGGCACTCAAGATTTAATTGGCTTGAGACTGAAGAGTTTTGACTTAGCTTCCTGGTAGCCTAGATACCAAAAAACCAACCAACCAAACAAAAACAAACAAACAAAAAAAAAAAACAAACCAGGGCATGAGGTATCATAGTTTGTCCCTTAGGTTTTTAACTGGTGGACCATCCTGGACAAACATAGGGTCAGGAAAGCTATGCCTTACCGAATCAATGCTGTATCCTTGCTAAATACATTTTCCTTACTACAGCTAAATAAACTGCCTTTCATAAACTATCAAATATTTTATAGTATTCCAATTCATTCTAGTATCAACCTGAGTTATTAAATGGGTGTGACTCAGGCCTGGACTACCATACATAGGAAGAGCTATATGAATTGACTCCCAGGAGAACAAATTACACATAATTACAACAACTTAAAAAACACAAAGTGGAAAATGAACTTAGAATGAATACAATGAATAACCCATAAAAAAACCTAAGCCAGATGAATGTGGATCCTGAAATTTGTAGACATGGACTTAGTTGCTATACTGGTTGGTTTGGCTTGACTGTTTTTCTTTGGAGGGTTAGAGAAGGGAAAAATAAGAAATGGTTTCTTAAAAAAAAAAACAACACAGTAACGAGAACTTAAGAGAAAAAATATTTTAATATTCCAAAGTGGTTTATGGCATACAAAGAAAAATGTGCAGCAGAATTCTATAAAAGGGACCACAGAAAACCACTTCTATTTACAACTGGAATGTTTTACTTAGGAGCAGACAAGGATTATAGAATGGAGTAAGAATTGTGTTTGAAGAAATCACTTAAAGATCATTGATCCCATCAATCAAAATATGACATAAGACAAAGAAAATAAAGATCAGTTCACTGATAGTAACAACCTCTTCATTTTGCATCAAGGGAGGTAGTAGAGTGCTGAACCTTCAGCCAAAAAGTTTTTGTTGTTTAGTTGTTTCAGTCATGTCCTACTCTTTGTGACCCCATCTGGGGTTTTCTGGGCAAAGATACTGGAGTGGTTTGCCATTTCCTTCCCCAGCTCATTTGACAGATGAGAAACTAAGGCAAACAGGGTTAAGTGAATTGCCCAGGGTCACATATCTAGGAAGTGTCTTAGGCAGATTTGAACTCAGAAATGGGAGTCTTCCTAACCCCAGACCTGGCACTCTATCCCCTGTGCTACCTACCTGCCCCTCAGCAAAGATCTGGATTCAAATCCCAAAACACTTACCCACCTTTGTAAGCAGGGGCTATTTTAAACCTTCTCTGAGCCTCATTTCCCTTGTCTGTAACACAGAGACAGGAACTGGTATACAGATCTCCCAGGTGAGGAAATGCCCTCTTTAATGCAGGTTGGCACCTTCTCTAAAACTTAAAAAACCATGAGAGTGTACAAAGTGAAGAAGCTGTTTACATGGATTTTTACTATAAGTAGTTCTGATTATACGGTCACATTTCGAGAAATGAGTCTAGGGGAAATCTGTTCATTTGTTTTTTTTGAGGTTGTTAAATGGCTATTTGTAGGGAGAAGGGGGACAAAAAGATAAAAGAAATCAAATAATTGTAATATTCACTTAGAGAAAGCGTGCCAGTATGGAAAAATAAGAACACAGCAACATTGTTTCACAAAATGGGATTACTTGTAACTTCTATGGAAAAGGACACATCAAAGCAGAGGAAGGGAACCCACAAAAGAGGAAGTGAAACATATTAGCAATACTAGAATCTACCCAGATGATCAAAGAAAAGTCACCTGAAAGGCATGTGAGGTGGAGAGGGTGCAGGAAGGGGAGGGGGAGGGTTGGAAGAGGGGAAACTGGGTCTTCAACAAGGGCTTTTAAACCTTTTTTGTGTCATAGACCACTTTGGTAGTCTAGTCAGACAACTTTTCAAAATAATGTTTTTCAATACATTAATTATACAACATTGCAAAGTAAATCAATTATACTGAAATAATTATAAAAAATTTTTTAAATCAATTTCACAGACCTTCAGGTCTATACAATGAAATAGAAAAAAATAATGATAATGAATTTGACACATAAAAGGTCTGGATTTGGAGCTGTTTCTATTCCTCAAAATGAGGTAGTCACATGTTCAATAAACAACGTGGGAGTTATGTATGTGAACATATAAATCCAAAAAATGAAGTCTAAAAGGGACAATTCTTTCGCAACCTTGCCAATGATAAATGGGGATAGGAAGGTGGGGGGAAAAGGATTTAATTTTGTCTCAGAAGAATGGAAGTCCAAATTTTAGAATTTTCAAGAATATAGGTTTGAAAGCTACATAGTTAGATACCTGGTACTATTCTAAAAGTACTTTTAACCTCAAACTTCTGTTTGCCTCAGTTTCCTCAACTATAAAATGCGGATAATAATATTAGTACCAACCTTGCAGAGTTGTTATGAAGATCAAATAAGATATTTGTAAAATGGCATGGTGCCAAGCACAGAGTAAGTTCAATATAAATGTTAGCTAGCATTTTCATCACCATTATTATATTTACAAAAAAGAGAAATAGATATGTAGAACTGAAAAAGCTCATGTTTGGTAGGGGAAAAAGTATAATTTTAAAAGAAACCAAAAAAAATGTAATAGTGCACCCCAGGTTAATCAACAAACATTAATTCAGCGCAAGAAATGTATAAATCATTCAACCCCATTTAAAATTTTTTTAGAAATGGACTTTCTAGGAGTCTACACCAGATAACTTCCTAAAGTTTTGTGATTTTGTAGTTACTGTCTAGTTGGCACAAATGCTTAAGCTATACATCACGAAATCAAGCAGAATTTTTACATCTAACCACAAGTAAGTTGGTTTATTGCAAAAACTACAGGAACCAAGCTCAGGGCTTTTTTTTAATTCCATGATAAAAACAATTAGATTACTCTGCACTCCAGAATAATGCTTCATACTTATATTTGTAAAACATTTAGCAAAGTGCCTACTACCATCACTACTAGAATACTTACAAATAAGAAACTCATTCGGTGTACCAAAAAAACGGTCCACAAGTTTCTATCTTGGGGCCTTCTTTTAGAGGTAATCTACTGTTTCCTCATTAACACACACACACACACACACACACACAAAAGATAAGGAAAAACCTAATTAGAACGGTCAAAGGTTTAAATGAATTCCTATTTTGAGTCATTCAGATACTAAAAGTAGAGATTCCGCTCCTTCTCTGGCTGCTTAAGTCTCCATTTTAAAACAGTTAGCAAGGAAAGCTTTTTTAAAAAATTAAAGAGATTTAGAATTATAGTTTCTTTTTGGCTCATGTTATTTTAGAGCTGTCAACTACTGTCCTTCCTAGGTATAGCTATTTTTATACTAATTACATACATTGCCCACATGTGATTGCTGGTAATATACAGAAAAGGAAAATGAAACAAACTTACAGTTGTGGCAAATTAGGTCTAACAAAAGGATCATTTTCTGCTCCATTGACAGCTTTGTTTTTCCTTTGTTTTGGTTCAGAATTGGTAGAAGGTGCCTGAGAATTATTAGTAGTTGGTGGTTTTCTCTTTGCCAGGAGTTTTCTTTGCCTCTCAATATCCTCCCTTTGCTGATTTACCCATTCTTGTTGTCTGTCAACAAAAAAATAAAAACATCACTCATTTATATATAGGTTTATAAAATTAAAATGTGAAACGAGGCATGTCAAGGCTACCATATAAAAGGAGATCATATTTGGATATAAAAGTAAGAAGTGACAAGTGAGGCCTGGAGAAGTTCTGACCCCTCAGTGATGGGAAGGCACCAAATGCAGTGAGATATGCCAGTCTTTGAATTTAGAATGACAAACAGTTATTGTCTATGGATTTTTTTTGTGATTACAGTTTTCACTTTGATCTTGTGGTTGGTATTGGTTGAAGTCAATGGAATGAACAAAGAAGAAAAAAGGTATCCTTGGCTATGTGCAGAGGGCAAATTGCCAGAGCTACATAAAATAACAAAACTTTTATCATTGCACCGTATAAACTTCACCACAAAGATATAAAAGAGCTTTACTGCAGGCTGCCAGTCCTCTGGCAACATTTCAATTATCAGAAGAGGAACAGATGTTATTGATGATAGGTTTGGGTTCCCTTATGGCAGTGCTAATCTGCTCTTTGAGGTTCCTCAGAACTGCAATGCCCAGTATGTGTGCTAATTCACTGGGCCAAGCAAGGAAACACCACCCAGATGCCATGGTCTGAAGCAAGAAACCAAGAACCTGGAACCCATCTTCCGAAGTCATTGTGTGCACCTCCCTTCTGCCTGTAAATTACAATGATGTTTTATAATGAGATGTATAAAATTTTGGGGGTTCAGACAGTCATGATCTACAAAGCCACCCATAGCCAAATGCTGGGAAAAGTCCTGGCATATCACATTTGTGAAGGGACAGTACAAACAATTCCCTGGATAGTAACATTCTACCTGAATGTTTACCTGCCTCACATTTCTCTAAAAAGAAGGGAGACTGATTACTATGGACAACTGATAGCCTTCAATGACTGCTTCTACCAAAACATGCCAAGGAATAAATATGTGCTGCTGAATGATATTGATGAAATCTTTCTGCTCAGTGACTCCCAAATGGACCACCGTGATGAGAAAAATAGGAGCAAGAGGCCAACATCCTTTGGGAGAATTTTGTCTTTCCAACTTCCACTTTTACTTTCAACTCCAAATATAGCATTTCATCATGGAGGGTTTACCCCGGAGTGAACAACTTGTAGTATGTGTACGGAGGCCTACCCTTGGAAGCATAAGCCAAGAAAAATGATGGTTCCTTCCTTCAATATCATTCAAATTCCTGTCCACAGGGCACTGAGAGGCTTTGGCCCTCAATTTCGTGTTTCCCCAGACATAGCTTTCTTTTACAACTGCAGATATGTTAACTCTAGGGACATTCCCTAAAAACTTCTTGTTAGGGATCACACAATCTTGCATTTTGGTCCATTCATAGTGGAAAAAAAAAAAGGTTGATTAAGTTGTACAGAAATTGTTCCCACAGAATGGGACATAGGCATTGCCTTTATGATTCCAAGTTAAATGAAGCCCAAACTTTGGAATCAGGCCTCAGCAAAACCAAAGGAAATCCTGGCTACTTAAATGAGACATTAGCTCAATAATACCTTGACAAAGGAGACTGTGACAGCTACCCAGACTAGTTAACATTTGAGGAACTTCAGAAAAAAGGTGTCCTGAGAAATTCACTCAGGAAAAGAATGCTGTCCTTGTGCTTAGACTGGTAGTTACAAGGAATAAAGTCTTATCTATATACATTCTTATCTACATTCATTCTGATGGAAGAACTTCCCTAACTTTTCACTAGCTGGTAAAAATATGACTGAAAAGAGTAAGTCCTGGAAACCAACATTTTCTTTTTAAATTAGCTCCTCTTTCAGTCTGTCTCTATTATAAAACAGAGTTTACAAAGAAAAAAAAAGAAGTGAATTTGCATCAACACTCCAACTATTTCAGTTCCACTCCTGCTACCTTTGTTAGGCTTAGTGAATTTTGTTTTTTGAGGTATAGGACTTTAGGCCAAAAGTATTTAAAATAAAAAGTGGTTGCCAGTTAATTTTTTTTTAATGAAGTAGGCTTTTTTATTATTGAATTGGGAAGTTGGGGGTGGGTGGGTAAGGGCATGTACCCAGTGGTGGACCCCCCCCATCCCCCAGAAGGCTGTTTCAAAAAGCACCTCATTTTACCACCCCCAGCCCCTGGCGGGTAGGGAGGGGCTGCAGTTGAGTACCCAGGTGGTCACCAAGCATTTCACTTGAAATTATCCAAACATGAAGTAGGGGACAGAGCTTGGCTTCCAGCAATGCAGTCAACTGTCTCCTTCCACCACCCCATTCTCCAACATAAATCCTGCCAGCATTTATTTACTCTTCTTTGACTTTGGAGATTTTTGCCGGTAGGTCTCAGTGAAAGGCTCTTCATACACAATGGCAACAGTGTAGGTGAGAGCCACAATGACCGTCAGCAGGAGGCCTATAGGGCTGGCATTCAGGATTGACCACCCCAAGTAGTTGGCTGTGCTCCCCCAGTATATGAGATTATCCAAGACACTAAATGGAAATGTTGTCACTCTTGCTTCCTTCAAGATTCCAAAGTAATCACGTAGATATGTCCCAATGAATCCAAAGGCATAGAAGCTGGAGAGCACAAAGATGATGCCAACTCCCAGGATGATGAGGCCCATATGGTAGGCCTCTATGTAGTCCAACCCTTCCATCTTTGACTGGCTCAACATGGCCTGGGTAAAGCAGTGAGACCTGAGGAAGTTCAGCAGCAGGATGATTGTGCCGAGACAGTAACATGCAAGATAGGGAGACCCATATTGCAACCACGTTCTAGAAAAGGGGATTGAAAATGATGCAGAGGACAGCATCCACACAAAGCTGAAATCTGTGACATCAACATAGCCAAAAAGCTGAGTCATAACGGAAAGTTCTGCCTGTTGTCCCTCTCCTCTGCCGGTGATGCGATTGGAAGGTGAGGATGGGGGGAGTAGATACAAATAACTTCCCTGATAGTTAAATTAAAAGAGCAAAGGAGTCATCTTGACCTTTTATTAATCTATACTCTAAACAAATACTACATCTTGTTGCTTCTAACTCTTCCTTCTACCTCTTGACAGACCTTTCTCCATTTCCATAGCTGCCATGACAGCTTTCACTCTCATGACTTCTTGCCTATTTCAATAGCCTCTTCACTGGTCTCTTGACTTCCAGTTTCTGCTCTCTCCAAAACAATCATCCCAAATGTCAGGTTCATCTTCCTTATGCCTAGCCCTAAACAAGTTACCATCCCTTCAGTGGCTCCTATTGCCAGCTAAATAAAGTCAAAATTCCTTAGTCCATCATTCATTCAAGGTCTTCCATAATCTGGCTTGATCCACTTTTCTAGCCTTACCATCACATATTTTATACTCCAGAGAATAAGGACTATTCACTGTCCTCCTTGAACAGGTCCTTGAGTCTAGGGGTGGGGGTGGAGAACCTGTGGCCTCAAGGCCACATGTGGCCTTCTAGGTCCTTGGGAGGGGCCTTCTGATTGTGTCCAAGTTTTACAGAACAAATACTTTTTTAAAAGGGATTTGTTCCATGAAGTTTGGATTGAAAGGGCTGCACTTGAGGGCCTAGAGGGCCATATGTGGCCTCAAGGCCACAAGTACCCCACCTCTATGACCTAGACTATTTCTCCATGCCTTTACACCCCCACACTAGAGTGGTTACATTTATGTCTATACTTTCCTTTCTAATTCTGCCTACTGAAATCTTATTCTTCAATATGCTACTTCCAATAAGTTTTCAATTTCACTCAAAGCTTTCACTGAAAATTATTTATCTTCTCCGTTTATAACTTTCCATTTTATATCATAGTTATTTGTATAATGTCTTGGGTTTCTTTGTCACTAATTGAGGGCAGAAACGAAGTCAAAACTTCCTCATCCTAGTAGTATGTTGCACATCTTAGCTGTTTAATGCTTGCTAAATAGATAAAAAAAAATAAGGAAACTACTTTTTAAAAACAGTATCTAAAAGGGATTATATGGAGTGAATACGGACTGGCCTTTAAATTTTACTCTCTGTAATACATTTTAAAAAGTAAATTTGATAAAATTCCAAGTAATAGTAGTGATTTTTAACATGGCTCTGATGACATGATGCTGCTTGAGATTATAAATAAGTTAAAAAAATTTAATACTTTTCTACCCAAGAATTCCAAAATTATTTTGCAGATAATTGATTACTTTCTAATTAATAGTCCACTGAGTTATCATGACTTTAAGGAGCAATATTTATTTTTTGTAAACATTTAAATGAGGGATATTTGCAACTTGCCTAGTTGTTGTTCAGTTGTTATAGTCGTAGCTGATTCTTCATGACCCCATCTGGTGGTTTTTCTTGGCAGAGATACTATAGTGGTTTGCCATTTCCTTCTCTAGTTCATTTGACAGATGAGGAAACTGAGGCAAAGAGGATAAAGTGACTTGCCATATACCTAGTAAATGAGGTCAGATTTGATCTCAGGTCTTCCTGACTCCACGTCTGGTACTCTATCCACTGGGTTACCTGGTTGCCTAGCAACATGCCCAGATCAGAGTATAAGTAATGAAAGTTTTAAACAAAACTACCTACCTCCTTTCCCTCAGTACACAGACATAAGAATCATTACAATTCTACTTTAATCTAATAAGTATCTATGTTTCCTTATTAGACTACTCCACCACATGTATCAGGAAAAAAAACACTTTTGGATATCATCATACTCAGAACATGACTCAACTACTTCCATTCTTCATTAACCCACCAACATAAAATCCCTATCCTACAGATGCAGAATCAAGTTTTATATAAAGATCACTTTCCCTTCTCCTGTCAATTTAACAAAGTAGGAAAAGTAAGAAACATGAAAAATAGCGGGAAAAAAGGAACTGAAAGTTTCAGAAATAAAATTTCATGCTAATGGAGGACCCAATAAAATCTTCCTCGATACTTCCATTTAGGAGACTTCTATTTAAATAGAACTAAAATTCTACATTAAACTGAAACCAAAATGTTGTAAATACTACAATTAAAATCCTAACGGAAAGAGCAAGATACAGAAGAAAAATTATGGACAGTTCTTGACTAGTTAGTCAATAATAATACAGTTAATAGATACAGATTAATACAGTTAATAAAGATAATAATACTGTTCAGTGGTTATCTGATTATCTTGTGTCTCCTCCTCCTTTTCCTCTATCTACCTGTACTTGGATTATTTCACTGATCATTATCCTCTTCATCAAAATATAGGAGAGATGAATGTGTAGCATCTAGCATGATATTTTTACAAAACAGGTGCTTAATAAATATTTACTGATGATATTAATGTTGGTATGGAACATACATTTTTGGTCCTTCCTGGTGACACTGCTAAAGTTTTAGTAGGAATGACAATTTTAAGCATTAGCTAAACACTGGATTTCTGGCTTACCTACAGTACTTAATTATGAATCTTTATAGGCGGTAAAAGGACCTCAACCTTCTAGTTTTGTTATTTTTAGTAATTATTGACCGTTAGTCATCACATTGCTTGCACAGCATGTATTATGCTAAAAGCTAGGGGAGCAGAATTACAACAAAAATTGTAAGGATATCACCAAATCACCGTGGGCTACTAATGTTGGTGACATATTCTATTTCCCATAGGTATATAAAGTTGATGGGTAGGTAGAAGATCAACAGAGATTTTCGGTTTTCGGTATATGAACAAAGAGGTTCCCCAATTTACTCCTAACAGCTGTCATTCAGCTTCAAAACACATTTGAGTTTCGATAATCACTCCCTTATATCAAAGATTTTATTAGAAGTACTATACAATAATGTGTGTAATTCAACTCAACTAATGTGTAGGATATTGAATAATGTGCTCACTCCAAGTCTTTCATTCGGTGTAGCATTGATTTAGGCTAAACATTAATAACAAAGTGGAGGTTTGAGGACAGATGAAAGATGAGAAAAATCATTGTTATGTGAAAATCCCTGAAGGGTTAAGTTCTTTTCTCCCCAACTTATCCTTCAAAAGAAAATCTAAAAGCAAAGTCAGATTACATTTAAGGGAGTGATACTCAAAACCATTCATCATCTTCTGTAGCTAAAATAAATGTTAATCAAGAAGTCTGCTAAAGCTAAAACTGAAATCCAATACCTATGTTTACATTTAGCTGTCAATTGTGCAGGATAATTAAATCTTGCTCATATTAAAAATTTACATTTTTTCAAAAGCTAGTTAAAAATAAATGAGGCTTACTCATCATCTTTCAAAAGCATCAGAAGTCAGTATTCTAAATTCAGTTAACTCAGTAAAGACACATTGTACTGAATTCCATCATTTCATAGAGCAATGAGAAAGTATATAAGGAAAGTAATTCCAAAAGCTTTAATAACAAGAATCCCCCACACTTATTGGGAATTTTAAAAATAAGAATGACTAACTTCACAAGATTCTGAAAGGCGAAACCATCTGTCCATTGTTCAGTAAATGAAGCACCATGTCTAACTGTTGTAAAATGCCCAAGGCGTAGTCTGTCTTGCATACTCTTCTCCCTGCTTGCCAGTTTTTCTTGTGTGCTCTGGAGAAAAAAAAAAAATTAATAACTTAGTTTAAAATGAAAAAGCTCTTGACAGTATTAGTTAAGCTAGGAAAGAGAAGTTCAACTTTAACTTACCTTTTCTATTAAAAGTTTCTTACTCATTGAAATGCACTTATTTAATCTTTCTTTGTATTTTTCAAGTAGTTTTTGCTGTTCGTCTATTTGACGTCTAAGATCACAGTTAGCCTAAAACACAAGCAGAAAATGTAAAAACATGCGTGAAAAATTTATAATTTTAATGCTACTACACAATGTGCCCAAAGGGAAAAAACAGTACTAAAATATCATATATGTGTGTGTGTGTGTGTGTATATTTGTATGTATCTATGTATGTATATGTTCCAGACTCATCAATTTTTAAAATTAGATTCAAAATACAAAATTTCTATGTTAAAAGTTTTGGGGGAAAAAAAAACAGGACAAGTTGAGCCTATATTCACTCCTCTGGTACCTTGGGGGGTCAGGGAGAGCTACTACATCTACAGCAGGTATTTTTAACCTTTATCTGTGTCATAGATCCCTCTGGCAGTCTGGTAAAGCTTGTCGACCTCTTCTCAGAATAAAATTTTTAAATGTGTAAAATAAAATGCATAGGATTACAAAAGAAACCAATTATACTGAAAGACAGCTATCAGAATATTTTAAAAAACAAATTCAAGGGTCCCAGGTTAAAAAATCCTATCTACTGTACTGTACCATGAAAATTAATGTTCCAAATGATGAACCTAATATACTGCTATATCAAAGATTTAACTTTAATATACTTAATAAAGTAAAGAAGTGGATTATAAATATTTCATTAAAGCTTCCCTTTCCTTAATGGTAAACCTGGTTTTTCTCTACCTCATCCCAAATGAAGGTTACTTCTTTCAGATTTCCTCTGCCACCCAACACTAAATCGTTAGGCTGAGAAGAAGGGGCACCATATTTCTTGCTTGCTTTAAGGCTACTGCTTCAATAACAACTCTCGACAATCTCTCTCTTCTTTTGAAAGCAATACTATCTAAAGTCAGTCAATAAGCATTTATTAAGTATCTATTATATGAAACTGTGCTAAGAACTGGAGATACAAAGGAAGGCACAAGATTCTGAAACATAGAGGACAGTCCCTGCCCTCAAGCTCACATATATACATATGTATATGTATATACCTAACTCATTTCTGCAACTCTCCAAAACACTATTCCACCTTGTTCAATGAATGACTCTTAGCATTTCATTTTCACCATTTTCTTCTACTCCAACTCCTACTATATTCAGTGACTTTAACATTCATTCTAATGCCTCTTTCAATACCATGTACTTACATCACACTGTAGAAGAGGTAACATGATATAGTTAACTATATACTGAGTCATACAGTAATACTATGTATACTGGTTCTGATTTTTATTACTTAGGAAACCACAAGACAATTAATTTCAGTTTTACCATCTGTAAAAATGAGGATATCTGTATGACTTATCTAACAGAGATGTTGCAAGGAAAGCACTTTATAACCTTAAAAGTACTAGGCAAACATGTGATAGCATATACATTTCCATTCCATTTCAGCTACTCACAACAATGGCCACGTCATATTTGCTCTATATTAATTTTCTTGAATTATGAAATTTCTAAGATTGTAACCTCTCATTTCCTCCCGTTGAACTTGCTTTACACATTCACCACACCTCCAGTCCTCTTGACTATTTAGTTTCCAGTCCATCAAGATCCTCCTGGTTTCATTTGTCTCCTCAAAACTAGAAGACAAAGTCATTCACTTCTATGATGCTTCCAACTAGCATCCAAGAATACACTGCTCCTTTTGTCTTCTGCCATATCTGCCATGCATCAATTCATAGTTCTCTTTTTCTCTCTTTCTTTTTTTTTCCTCCAACTTCTGGGATGCCAATGTCATAGATAACCCAATGTCATATAATAGTTCTAAGGTCACTGCAAATTCATGCTAACTTAATGATTCTTAGATTCTGGGAAGGTTAAAGCTAGATGGAACCTCAGAGATCATTTAGTCCAACTTCTTCACTATAAAGATGGGAGAACTTAAATGAGATGTTAAAGTCAGTGGGAAAATCAACACTTGAATCTGATTCCCAAAGATATGGTTTTTCTACACTATTTCTCTAATCTGAAGTACCTTGAAATCCATTCACTCACCTGTTACTGACTTCTTATGTCTCTTCCCCAACATAGTTATTACAAATCTTTCCCCCTTCTAACAAACAACTAATTATATTTCTATTAAATGGCATTTCAGCAGATGACTTTGTCTACTACTTTAGAGAATACGTAAGTCAGTTGATGAAATCCCTTAACTTCCTTTTCAATCAAAAATTTCCACTATTCCTTGCCTCATTTGCTCCTATCTGAAACTGTCTTACTTCTTCCCAAAGACAACCCCTTTACCTTTGCCATTCTCTCTCTCCTCTGTGATACTGTGTCATCATCCTCTCTTGAATTACATCATTTCTCTCCTGGTTTCTTTCTACTGGCCTACACACATATTTAGGTTTCTTGATTCTTAAAAAATAATCCTCTCAACCCTATTACTCCATCTCCAAATTCTCTCTTTCCTTCTTTTGCTTCCATCCTCCAAGAGCAATCTACACTAGTTACCTCCATCTCCTCATCTGCCACTTGTTCCTAAGTGTCTAATAATCAGCCTTTTACTCCCACCACTATGACACTATTCTCTCTGAGGTCACCTATGACCTGCTAAATGTCAAATCCAATGGTTTTTGCTCATACTGTTAGCACTGCCTGGAATACAACCATTAGTGAATTTCCTGTTAAAATCCTAGCTATGATTTATGACCCAATTCAAATATCCTAATCTTCCTAACTCTAACTCTTTCTTCTTTACTATCCTAGCATTTTGCTTATATATCTCTTGTGGAGTGTCAGTATATCGTTTTTGTGTACATGTCAAATCTCAGCAAGACTGTAAACTCCTTTGAAGTAGAGATCTATTTACTCTTTCACTTTTGAACCTCACCCAACATGATCTTAAATATTAAGTACTCAACAAATGTTCGTTAAATCCAAAAAATACACAAAACACCCCATTCTATAAACAATTAAAGAGATGGAGATCTACCCTGCCCCTGCCCCACAATAAGTAATTTAATGGTGTATTGATATCACTATATTTTTAATCATATAGACAACTTTATAAAGTTATTATTGGGTCTTATGGTCCTCCATAATCTAGCTCCAATCTATTCTCATCTCCTTGTTTCCTGTGTTCTTAACAGTGGTATTTCAAGTTAAAGAAGAAGGAATCTGTTAGTATTAATGTTTCCTCTAGTTATTTTAAGTTGTGACATAGGATCTTCCAGCTTTTAATCTAAGATCTTAAGATATGTATGGACCATGCCCCACAAGCAATAAACAATGATGACTGAATATATTTGGCTTAAGAAAGGGTCAGATACACAAACAACTCAACTTCCTTCAATCTCATTCCAACTTCTGAGAAGCCAATCCCCTAGGACTAGCTTGGAATTTGGTGGAACTTTCATAGTGTTTGATTTCCAAAGAATTTCCAAAATAACCTTCAGGTTTCAGTCTGAGGTAGCAAAGACGTGTAACTCCAAAGTGAGATGATTTCATGAATTATAATCCATCCTCAAAAGAATGAATCAACAGTCCTGAAATGATAAGGGAACAAAGGAGCAACAGCAGAACTAGAAGTGGGTAACTTCTTCTAACATCCATTGGGAGGAGAGAAGACAACAACTGGGGCTGTGGGAAGAGGGTAGGAAACTGTTCTAAGGCCTCTCTCCCTATAACCCAGCGTGACAAAGGAAGATACGTTCTCCAAATGAAAGCAACCACAAAGATCAACTGGTGTGCTCACACTGATATGTGAGTCCAGGTCCTTGGCTTCCTAACCCAAGGTTCTCACCATTAACACCCAGCTGGGCTCCTGCAGAAAATTATCTTCCCCACACTATAATTCTATCAAATAGCAATTCATCTGAAGAAACTCTTGTAAACTGCAAGTAGACCTGGTAAAATTAAGAGAAGGGACATCATCATCAATATTGAACAGATGAAAGGTGCACTCCTCCTACTCCCTTTTTGATAGAAGTACTGTTGTTGTTGTTCAGTCGTTTCAGTCATGTCTCTCTGTGACCCCATTGGGGTTTTCTTGGCAGAGATACTTGAGTGGTTTGCCATTTCCTTCTTCAGCTCATTTTACAGTTGAGGAAACTGAGGAAAACATGGCTAAATGACCTGCCCAGGGTCACACAGGTAGTAAGAGTCTAAGGCCATAACTGAACTCAGGAAGATCTTCCTGATTCCAGGCCTGGTACTCTATCCACCTAGCTGCCCCCGATAGCAGTATTACTGCTTATTATTTTGTTATAATCTTTTCTTTGTGATATATTGAAAATTAATTCCTGAATGCCTTTAAAACTGTGTTACTAGTAGCACAAATTTATGTGATTTGGTCCATACGTGCTTGCCAATCTTAAGAGCCACTGATATTCCTTCACTGTTTACATTAAATATCGGTGAAGTTCAAAAGCTATAGGTTCCACAACTATTTCTAGTGAGACTAGACTTAAGGAGAAGTGACAGTAAAACTGTACCATTTCATATTTATTTGTCCCACTTTCAGTTTTATCTACAAATTCTGGGTGAAGATGATGTGACAGAGGTGGATTTGATGCCACGTGGCCTGGAGGAATGTTTTCACCTCAACTGCTTTTCATTATTTTATAAGGAGTACTACATACTCTTCTATCACCTTATTCTATAATTTTTCTCAAACAAGCTCATATTTAAAGGAGGAGTGACACAATGAAGAAGAATAAGACTTGAGTTTAAGTCCTGCTTCAGATGCTTACTAGCTGTGTGACTGTGGGCAAGTCATTTAAACTCTCTCAGCCTCATCTCTAGAATGGGGGTAGTAATAGCACCTACCTCCTAGAGTTGTTTTGAGGAGTTGCAATGCTTTGCAAATCTTAAAGTACTATATAAATGCTAGTTGTTATTATTATTGCAAAGTGGTATTGCTCTTGGCTACCAAATGGGTCTAGTTATCAAGAAGATTAAAGGTGCCTGGACTGAGAAAGTATCTGTCTTTCATCCTCACTATTAAACTTCTCTAAAAAAAAAGTGACAAAATCATTGTTTCTACCTCTGCCCATTTTCCATTTTTAGAGGTGATGGCCAACTTAAATAGGCCCAGTTGATATCAGTGTAATTGCAGACAATGTTTTCTAATCTTTGCCTTTTTTTTTTTTATAAATTTGGTATTGAGTTTAACATTTGACTAGTCAATGAACTGATTAAACAAAGATAGCTAATCTGGAAATGACTTCCATAACAGTAATACATTATTTCCTCTCCATTAAGGTACATGTGAATGAAACTTTGGAAAAATCCAGAGCCTATGGACTAATTAAAAAAAAAATCCTTACCATTACATTCTAAAATAATTTTTGATCTTTATTATGTCTTTAAGGACAAATTTCCATGTATCAAAGTAATGAATGAGAGTTTAAGAAATTTTTATCAAATTTTGCATAAAATTTATTCTGTTTCTCAAATTCTACAAAAGATATTGGCACAAAAACCATAATGATCTTAATGGTAATCTTTTTGCTTATGTTCATCAGAAGACTGTAAAGCAAAATGACCAAATAATGCACAAAATGATTCCCTTTGGAACCATGATGAAACCAGCCCCTCAGATACCTTCTAATCCACTTCTCTTGGGAGAGGTAGTGGATGTGGAATCTTTATCCAATGACCAACAAGGGGACATTGAAGGAACTGAATCTTATTAATTTTAATATTCTTATTATAAACAAAACCATTAGAGGAGAGTTATAGGTAAATGGAAGGATGACTCAAAGGTCCTCTTTGGAGAGATAAATAAACAAGTTTTGTTTACCTGATATATAAAACAGAAATGGCTATATTATGCTTCCAAAGGGAACCAAAAATATCATTTCATTGGATATTTGGTGTTCTTTTATTGCAATACTCATAAGTATTTGAAAAAATTACCATTAAAAAATAACAGTAACTTATGCATCAACATCTGCTGCAAAGGATTAAAAGCTGCAAGACAGAATTCTATGAAGAACTAATTAAGACCCTTTAAATTAAATCAACATACACTATGATACTTGGTGCTTTAACACAAAAGTGGGAATAGGTGAAGGTGGTAAGAAATACATTGGAAAATATGGACCAGGAAAAAAGAGAGAAGGCAATGACTTATAGTCTATACAGAAGCCTTATTCCTATGTGTAACTTCGGAGAAAAGCATCTGAAGGCACTGGGTGTGGCAAACATGCAGCAACAGGATGGATGGATGGATGGATGAGAGGGAGGGAGGAAGGAAGGAAGGAAGAGAGGGAGTGAGTTATAATTTAATAGACCAGAAATATCTTATTACCAATGTAGGTATCACTCTTGAATTAAAGTCTGTGTACAGTCAGATCACTTATTAGAGCAAAGATCAAAATTAATACAAAGCTAGAAAAAAGAATGAGTATAAGAAAAAGATATTGTACATAATGAAAAAATTCCAACTTGAGCTATTTAAACATTTTACTGATGATAAAATACGGGTTATGAGTAGAGGTGCTGACACAGATTACAATAATTCCATTTAGTTCGACTAATATAAATCAAATGCCATAAAAAGGAGTACAAAAGATAATAAAAAGGACTTGAGTTAACAAAGATTTAATTTACTAGCCAAGTAGAGAAATGTTATAACTAAGGGCAACACTGGTTTAGAATATAAACTTATTTATAAAATCTTAGGAAGAAGGAAATTGGAAGATTATGTGCAATATCACCTAAGCCAGAGAATAGTAGTAAGGTGAAAACAAGCTTAAGGAAAGCTTGAAGACCTGACCCTAGAGAAATTTAAGGATGACTATGGAAGAATAGCAACAACAGATTAATCTGCAAAGATTACAAACTATTTTGGTCATCAAGGAAAACAGATTCACTCCACTTGGACTCTGATATTAGTCCTAAAGAGGGGGTACCACTGGCACTAAAGGGATCAAAGATAGGAAAAGCAGCTGGTTATATTAAGTGCACAGATACTGATAGTAAAGGTGAAAATGTTGAGGATATTGAGGGAATAATTCACAAGAACACTGAGAGAGCAACTCATGTAAAGATGGGGGTGAGGGGGGAGACACTAAACAGGTAGAAAAAAATCCCAGATCTTAGAAATAACAAAGAAAGGTAACTGACAGAACAATTACTACCTATATGCCTACTTTTCCAACCATATTTTTTAAAAAGATATATATGAATCGACAAAAACTTTGATGAGAGCATTAGTAGGAGACAAACATACAGGCTTTTGCAAATGATGCTCCATGGTAAATTCAAATGAAATACATAGCAGATGCAAGATGAGGGGAGAGTGGATGGACTGCCTCTGTGCTTCACTGGTATTCCAGAGACATCAGGAAAAAGCAAAGAAAGTCCCTATAACATAAGGTAGACCCTAAGTAATAAGGTTCTGGAAGGGTATGAAGAAGAGTTAGATAGAATAGACTGAGATGTGCATTGCTGCCGGCAAAATCCACATCAATGAGATCATTGAGTGGTTGAGGAACACATGGATGTGGTTTAATTTGTCTTAAAATCTAATTACTTGTTTTTCACTGGACAAAGACTGCATAAAATATCAACCATGTTTGTATAATCTAAAAAAGCTGTGTGATTCCTAGCAGCATTTCCCCTTTCCTCCCCCATGGTCACTGTCACTGTGGAAAAAAAAGGGGGTTATAAGGAACAGAAAGGAGGCTGCAGTCACTGCATCCCAGAGCACATGAGAGTGCAGTATAAGAAGACTAGTAAGGTAGGAAGGGGGCCACAATATGAAAGGCTTAAAAAGCCAAACAGAATATTTTATGTTTGATACTGGAGATGAAAGCAACATTTGAGGGCACTGGGGAGATATATTCTCAAGTTAGTTAAAAGTAAAGAGGATAGATACCAAAGGCATGGGGAAAAAAATCTTACCCTTTATTATTACCCTAAAAAAGCAAATGAGAGACTATCAGTAGCTATTAAACCGACACATTCATTTTCCCATCACTGTAAACTTTTTATGAGCTTAATCTACACAGGAACTGGGGAGCATCCTTGGTGAAAGTATGGGAAGGGAACAGCAAGTTGTTGAAAGTGATATTCTATACAAAAGACCATATCTTTACAGTCACAACTTTAAGGTGTAGAAAATGTATTGTTTATTGACTATAAAAGGGTATTTTATTCAGTAGAGCAAAATGCCACTGCAAAGGCTCTCCTCCAACAAAATATCTCCTGTGCCTATGTTTCTATCATACAAGGAATACCTTGAAAAATATAATCACAGTAATTTGGTTAACCTCTGATTATTAATATCAGGAGACATAAGGTAAGGAGATTTGTGCTTATAAAAGGTGCTTGCCACTGTGACAGAGGTTATTCAGGTCAGAATCCAAATAAAAGAGGGATTCCTTATAGACGTCATGGTCCTCCAGAGGTTTCTGCCTGTATATGACACTAAGTTAACTGTGTCAAGCACTGGAAGCACGTTAGAGAAACCAGAATGAAGGCTACAATCACTCAAAAAGGAGTTTGGTCAAACTATCCATATAGGAAAAAACAAATGCATATAGAATGTTTATTGCCCAGACTCTGATATGGAGTCAGATGGACAACCTAAAAAGCCATCAGTACCTGGACAGATACTACAGATACTACAAATGGACAAAATAATCTGGCGCATTATCAAACCAAAGGAAAGCAAGCTGGGAGAACTTTGGGAATTGCGGTTGTTTCAATGACCCCAAACTTCTGGAAGCTTATACTAACATTCTTCTGATGATGCCACATTGCTGTGAGTCACAGAATACCAAAGTCTTTGGAAGAACTCAAAAAGCAATGGAGAGGAGCATGGTGAATGTGAGCAAGCTTCATTCAATCTATCACAAATGGGGAATTAAGTAAAATAAATTATGTAAAGAATTTTTTTTGGAGGGAGGTCCCTCACTTGTGTTTTATTTGTGAGGAAACTCCTCCCATAAATGTAGATTACCTACTTCTCTATAAGTTAGGATCTTAATGAGTTTTCTGAAAGCTTTTCTGAGAAATTAATTGGTCATACAATAAATATGTATAGAAGCAGGACTTAAACCCTGATATTCCTCTACCAAAGCTGGCCCCCTATCCACCAATCCATCCAACCTTTTTATGAAAAATACATGACTAGAAATCAATGGTCAAGCAGGTAGCAAGTGTCAAGGATGACTAGCAGATAGTTTTGGAAGCTCCACAACATCGATGAAATTTTAAGAGATCCTCAGGGCCCCAAGTACAACTGGCGGACCTCCAGTAAAGGAAGGGCACATACAGCAGTCACAAATGACAGGCAGCAATCTGTACCACAAGAGGGACCATTCGCAACAATGAGATCACAGATCTACTGAAGCACTTTGTATTTATGTCACACACTGCTATTTCACCAAAGTACCACAATCTTATTCACTTGCTAAGAAGGTGCTTTATACACAATAGGTACTATATAACACAGTATGCACTTTAACAAATATCTGCTGAATTAAACTGAGAAATGGATATGGGAATCAATGTACTAGACAGAGAGCTGGCTTAGGCGTCAACAAGACCTAGGTTCAAGTTTTTCCACTGAGTATGATCCAGGCCTAAGGGATGGCAGGTATGAAAGGAGGTAAAGCACAAGCCTACAGTATACTAGAACTATACCTTGACTGGAACATAATGAGAGCTAAGAAAGGAAAAGAAGCCTGGAGCCACACTGGCCTTAAATGCTAGGCTAAAATGTTTGCATTTTATCCTACAGAACAGAATCTTCAAAGTGGTGCCTTTCAACATGACCACGAGGATGCATGGTCAGCCAATCAGAGACGGGGAAGATGGGTCACCTACCACCTTCTGTGAAAGCCAAATATGGGACTCCTCTCAAACAAGCTACAGTTCCCAACTCTGCCTCGTGGCCTAGCTCTGCAAGCTCTTATCCTGTCCCATTCTACCCCAGCAAAAGACCCTCAGGACAGTTTATAACCAAAACTTGACCTGATATCAGCAGTTATGTAGGTAAGTGCTCTTGGAAAATTCTCCCCTCTTTGTCCTCACTGTATTCATATCCTGCCCTCTTCCTCCCCATCAACTTATGGCTATCGCAGATGTTTCTCATCTGGTTATGCAGCCCTTGGCTAGGTCTGAGCTTAAGTTTTATAATGTATATATTTGTCTATATATTTATAATATATATATTTGTACAAGAGTACATGTATATGACATAAATAGGTGTGGAGACCACTGCTATAGACAAGAGGGAAATACTACAGGCTTTCTGGGAAGACAAGTAATATAGATTCCCAAGCATTAGGAAAACTATTTTGACAACTTTACAAAAAATAAATCATAGGACACAGACCAAAGGCAAGGATCTCAGGAAGTTATTATAGTAGTTGTGCAGGCAAGAAGCATTACGTGTGTAAGACAGGTGCCTACTACGTGCAAGGGAAATAACAGATACTCACATAAGGTTTGCTGAATGAACTATCTATGACTAAAAGGACTGCCATACATGGATGATCAATTTTCAAATAATTAGAACCTGAAAAAAACCCAACTAATGGGTAAGGAACTTGTTCACTTTGACTCTCCACTTTTCTGTCCTTGCCCAAGTATTTAAAGAAGCTAATTTATACTTAAGACTGTGACCAAGGGTTTCTCTGCCTAGGAACTCTCAGCCTAGAGGACAACTTCCTTATCATTTATGACTTTCAAGAAAGCAGCAAAAGCTCTACAAGTTGTTTCAGGATTCCAGCCAGCTCTATGTGTCTCTGATGTTTCTATACCTTTCCATCTAGACACTTATCCTTATTCTTCACCCTTAGTAAACTTTCTATTGTATCCAATTTTTTTTTGTTTCATGTCTTTAATTGGAAAACAATAATGAATAGTATTTTTAAAAGGCAATCAAAATAATATCAACTAATGACCTACATGCCTAATTTCTCATCTTATGAGCCTGATCTATACACATATTGAGAAGAGAGTTGATGAAGAACTCAGAAAGGAATAGACATGCTTCCAAAAAGCTGTATCTTTGGTCACATGAATGGCTGAAAGTTATACAGAGAATACAAGATGCTGAGGTTTACTCTTTGTTGGTTTTAAAAAGTATGCCTCTCGAGAGCAGAATGAAACCTTGAAGTAAAGGTTCTCTTCTAAGAAGGTATGTCCCAAATGTATGTTAAACATCACATAAAATGTCCTGACACATATACTCAGAGGCACACTTTTGCTTAAGAATTCTTCAATTACCAACATCAAGTTTGCCTCTGTCATTTTATACATCCTCCTATAGAGTTCCAATGAGGGATTCCCTATATAGATGGTCAGGTTCTCCATTTTGTCCTGTTAACAAAGGACTTTTTGCTGATTTCATCAAGCCATGGAGTACTGCAAGGCATGCCTTATGAAAGCCACATCCACTGAAGAAAGTCACTCATCATTCTTCAAAGGAAAAAAACAAAGGGAAAAAGAATGCCTAATTTCCAGATATGATAAGCAGCTGGATGGGAAGGCCAATTAGCTAGTCTACTAGTAGATAATCTTAGGCATTCCAGATGAATGATGACCTGAACCAAGAAATTAATAGACTGAAATACATTTGAGTAACTATGCAGTGCTTTGAATCATTTCAAGTTGCTCCCTGACGCAAAAGTACAATATATTAGTATTCTCCTAGTAAAATTAGATGGCTAAAAATAATTTAGTACAGTTTACCAAGAATCAAAATTATAGGTAACCTAAAATACAATACAGAGAGGCAGGAGGGTATTAAGTAGTACCTAGCATATTACCCAATGCTGACTGACATGCAATAAGAGATGCAAAAGGTATTTGGGAAACGTATGACAATTTCTCATACAGATAAAGAGAGTACTTCACACCAATAAGATCACAGATCCACTGAAATATTATTTATGAGAAACAGGAAAAAGTAACATGTCCACCTCACATTAATGTTATAATGACCATAATTTGGACGCTGCTGATTCAGAAGCCTTCTGAAATCTTGTAGTACTCTCAAGGTCATCATTTGGAACATCAATTTTCATTGTGATCTAGGTATGGGGAAGTGCTATTTGTGATCTGTCTGGTTGGTAGCAATTTGCTTACTGTACTTTTATACAGCAGTTTGTTCAGAGAATTCAATTAACCTTAAATACACATAACGAAAAATTATTTCTCTTTCACAATTGTTGATCATAGCAAAATCAGCTACATGTACTCATTTATATTTTACAGTTCTTTAAACAGAATTTATAGAGAGCTTCCAAAGAATCATTTTTAACCTGATGTTTTCAATTATGTGTTTATAAGTATTTGCAGCTTTATAATTTTTATATGATAATAAAAACAATGTTTTCTAAAGAGCTTCATTATTACCAATTAAATTCCTTCCACAAACTATTACTTACCCTGAGCAAATCATCTATACGACCTTCTTTCTTTTCCAGGTCCTGATTTTTATTACTTTCTAGTGCAGCTAATTTCAGCATTGTGAGATCAGTCTAAACAAAAGAAAACTGGTTTATTGTCTGCATTATATGGCCTATACATCTAATAATAAAGTAGAATGTAAAAGAAAAAAAAATCACTCAATGTCAGCTTTAAAAAATGTATTAATGTTCATTATATTCCAGTTAACCAAGCTAAGACCACACCAATAAGATCACAGATCCATTGAAAAAATATTATTTTTGAGAAACAGGAAGAAGCAATATCAAATCTAGAGATCCCACAAAGATGACACCATTTATACCCACTTGAGATGAGGATAAAGTTCACTGACAAAAAAATTTTAAAAGCCCATGTTTTATGGATACTTATTTGATTTCGCAAGAACAACTGTATACTCATTTACAAAAAAGAAACAAGGAACGAAAGCAAATTTTAATTTCTGATCCAGCTAAATTCCACATAGTCTAGCCCATTTAGCTTTCTTGAGTCACAATATGTGATTTGTAAACACATCTTTGAAACAAGTAGAAGCTAATGCAATTGTTTCCGAGGACAGAGAAAATTGATAAGATTACAATTTACCTGAATAATTTTAAAAGATAACTGCTTTGGTTGTGTAATAGGGTGGTCCCCAAAAGCTAATGCAGTAGGAGAAGGGCTATTCGGCCGAACCTAAAATACATATTTAAAAAAATTACCTCATTAGGAAAAAAGGTTAAGGTCCCTTATAGCAATGTAGATCACCTAGAATATCTGAATTGTGCTAACAGCCTTATGATCTCCTCCCTCCCCCGAAATGGAAATCCAGGAAATTATTTTTAAATAATTGTTAAAACATGGTCAAAAGAAATCGTGTCTAAACAAACACTTGAAAAATGTTGAAAAAGAATTATGGTGGCTCAAAAAGTAAATGTGATTTCTCATAGAAGTCTTGAGCTGTGACATAATTATCAAATGATGAATTCTATGATTCTACTGCACATTCCGTTTCCTTGATCAGAAAACAGTGACAACATAAAATTTAATGGGCACCATTATTTGTATTAAGAATCAAAATGTTTAAAATTCACAACTGGAAGGAACATGAAATCTCAAGGACTTTAAAAATCCAATCCTCTTTATTGTCCAAAGGGCAGGGTGGGGGGGAATTATCCAAGTTAACAGCAATCAAACCTATCTTTAAATACTCCCAGAAACAAAGTTTGCCAAATCTCTTCTTACTGCCAAATCTTACTGACAAGAAAGATGAAATTCAGAATTCAATCTTGCCATTATGAATTTATTCCAAGCTTATTTTAGCCTTTATGTACCCGAAATCTAACTTACAGAAACATTAGTTTTGAATGCAATTACGTTATTTTATTAAATGTTTTATTTTCAACAGACAATAGTTTTACTGTCATAAAGCTATGATACATAATGATCATTAGATCTTTAAAAAGAATGCTAGCCTATTTACACAAATGATAACTTTTAATTTAGATGAAGGAGTCTATATGGAAGTTATGAACTGTACCAATCTATAAAAGTTATTCAGTATTTAAACCTTTGAATTAGGCTAAGCATGAGAAATTCACAGGTAAAACTTACACAGGAGGAAGGAGTGGAATGTGAATGTGAATTCTGAGGCGATCGAATTGCAGGAGGTATTCCCCTTACTGGACTGGAGCCATTCCCACCTTGATACTGAAGAGAAAAAAAAAATAGGCATCAAAAGTGCCTTGGGAAGACCCTTTGAACTAAAGTCTTAAGAATGAATTTAACTGTGAATTATTTTTAGATTAAATATATTAACACAAATAGATCCAGTTTACAATGCATAGGGAAATTATAATTAAGATATTTATAGTCAATTCCTAAAAGGTTGAAAAATAGGAAAATTTTAGAGAAAAAATGTAAAAGTATCTCTTCCCTACCTCAAAAATATTACTTTTATACAGTAATCATTTCTTTATTCACTATTAAAATTATTGTAACATAGGATAACTTTTAAAATTAAGTAGAACTAATGATATCAGCAGTTTGCTGAAAATGAGGCTGATCACCCTTTAACAGAATGCCAAGGGTATTTAAAGGCAGGAAAACTTATTTGAAAAAGTACGATTATGTCCTTATTTTGAGTGTTTTGCACACAGTTTACTGCCAAACTGAAGAATCTGAAAGCATGCTCTACTCTCCCAGTAAGTGCACATGGTACTATGCAAAAGTACTGAACAGACCTGGCTTACTTAAGAGAAAGTACTCTTAGCAGGATATAAACTTGAGGATCACATGATGCAGTTTTTCTGCATATTTAAGCAGTTACAATCTCAAGTACTCTTGCATCTTTCTGCCCACTTTTCTCCTTTCTCCACTGTTCTCATCAATGAAGAGTTTCAGCTTATTGCCTTTTCTCTGGATTGCCACCAGATTCCTCTCCAAAAAATGCTTACTGCCTTCGCCACTGCCCTAACAATCAAGTAAGCAAGCAACGAGCAAACAGTGTTACCATGGTCCCAAAATTCATTAACCCGGGGCCATGCTGGTAATAAGCCTCTCTGCATTTCCCTAGTCTGGACCTTGTATGAAGCACATTCACTACGGACCTTTCCAGCTTAGGAGGGCCTCTCAGAGCCTGTGTCCTACTGTTATGGTTTTTAAGAATGCAAGGTCATGTGTAAGCATTGATGTGACACACTGGCGTGGGACTTCAACGCTTGTATGGAAAACACAAGGAAGAATAGTTTTGGAGGGAATATTAACAGTGAATTTCGCCATACCAGGCAATGCAATCCTCTCTCTTAAGAAACAATATTTTGCAATATAGCAGATAGTGCTTGTCTTACCAGTTTTTACATATGGCCCAAATCAGCAGTTGAAAGGAGGTGTATTTTAGTTGAACTTCTGAACAGTTCTTAGAAACTAACTCCAAAACTATTTAACCTATGTCTCTAGGTCCTAAGTGTTGCTCCAATGGTAATAAAAATTTTCAAATAGATGCAAAATACTCTGTTAATGTTCCCTCTATCTGAATTAGCAACAGCTGAATATATAGTTTGGAGGAATTATTCTTGGCCAAATACAAAATTACATAATTTCAGAAGATGGGAAGAATCCTTTCAAAAACTTACTTCAAAATAGTCACTAATTTTGAGGCCACGTCCCCCAATACTTTTTCCTAAAAAAAAAAAAAATGAAAGAAAAAAGGAAAAAGTGTCACATATTTAAAACACAATAATGACTACTACATGATCATTTTGTCAGAAAAATGAACTTGTTGGAATTTGAATTCTAAAGACATTAATAAAACTTTAATTGAATATGAGCACCTGCTGCTTCATTTAGGTGGGGGGGGGGGGGAGGGGAGAAGGAGAGTATAATAGTAAAAACAAAAAAAACCCCTCAGTTCTGAAGGAACCAGATTCTACTTTGTGAATTCCAAGTAATGATGGCAGGCCTTTTAAATGATAAATGGCATACTTTAGTAGAAACATGTCAATTAAAGTAATTGTTCCAATTATTGGAGGTTCACATAAACACATGATGTTAAGAGATTAAATTCTATTACACTAATTACTTAAAAAATAAGCACTGAGCAAATTAGCATGTTATAAAACTACAATTAATTCACACTGGTTTATGGCTTCTAATTGTTCATAAAAGCAGATCAGAGTGAACAAAAGGCACAAGTGGCAACTTTATACCAACAAACTAATTCATACCTGTAAATTATAATAAAAAGGCTCTGTTAAATGGACATATCTATGCTCTGCCAAAGAACTAAACAGTGCTTAAATATGGAGTTTATTTTGCACACAGACATTTTGGCATTCTAAAAACATTCCAAATTGTGGGTTATTTTGTACATAAACAAAGTTTAAACATGGTTCCTGTAAGTATATTGTGATAATAGTGCAGGAATTATTAACACAGTATAGTAAGAACTCTATTATCTCATGAAAAAATATTCTTCTGAAATACATACTCCAATATGACTATATTAAAGCAAAATTTCTGCAAAAAGATAGAGATTTTAAAAATAGTTCTATTAATTCAACATTTTAGATCTACTAGGTCATATCTGAAGATACACATAATTTAAAGCTGTGTGTGGGAAGGGGGAGGTGTCTAACAAGAGGAGTATGTTACACCTCTACGCTTTGGTCTCTAAAGTTACATAATGGAGCAAATGCCAACTTGACATCCATTCATTTTATAGGTTTGTAACTTCAGCAAAATTTAATTTAAAAAAGTTTTCACAAGAATGAACAATTTGTAAAGTACTTTAAATTTTTCTGAAATGTTCCTAACTAAAATATTTTCATTTATCCAGAGTTACCAAAATCAGATACTCCCCCCCACAAAAAAATAAGCAAATTTTTAGATTTAAGCAAATCTTCAACCAAGATAAAAATGTTTCAAAATGAGATTTTTGTTTAGCACTTTCCATCCATTTAAGAGTATAATATCGACATTATATTCTACTCATCCTAATAATATTTTTACTTTATGAAATGGTATGTAATATAGTTTTTAAGTACTTATAAAAATTTTAAAACACTAAACATATAAAAACATCACACAAAAATAAAATTTTTCTTAAGATATACTGTATACTTTCAACTTTTGATTTTTGTGATTGTCTAATTTGTCTACATTACCAAAAAAATCAAAATGAAACATAAGAATGTGGATGTTTTCAAATAGTTAATATAAAATGCTTCCTATTCCTGCAAAAAAAAAATTCAATAGGATATAATTCCCCATTTCTGAAAGTAGAGCTTTTTCTGCTTAGGGGAATAAAATGAATACAGTGTCTTAGAATGGTTGGAAAATATTCAAGATACTGGAACATTTTTTCTATTAAGCTAGTAAGTATATCATAAGATAAAAATTGTGAAGAATAAACAATTTCTTCAAAAGTTTAATAGAAGAAACAAATACAGACTATGTATGGCAACTTGTCCTAATGCTAACATATGATGCAGAATCTTCGAGAGACATTAATATAATACTTCCACACATACAAAATAAATGAGATAGATGGACCTTACTCGGGGATGATATACAGACTTTGTAGAGGTAGGTCTTTATCAATAACCCCTCAAATCAGAATACAGAAGAGTTTCAGAGAAGGTTAAACTAGAGAAACTCTGCTATGGTCCATACTACTTATCACTCTCAAGTAAGTATCTTTCTGCTTTACTGTAAGTTTAACTTTCATTGACAAGTGCAAACATGCCTCCTAATTACAAAAGTCCAGTTGGTTTCTCTGTCTCTCCACTCTCCAAACCTTTTTTTCTACACAGTTGCCAGATTGGTATCTCTAAAGCACAGGTCCAGTGTCTCCCTACTGCCCCAAGGATAAAACAGAACCTCTTGTCCTTGACATTTCCCAATCACTACCCAGCCTCCAGCCTACCTTCGCAAACATATTGGACATTACTTCCTTTCATTCACCCAGCTAAACTGTCCTTGCTGCTGTCCCCAATCCAAGATGACATTCTATCTCTTGTCATGGTGCCTTTTCACAGGCACCAATATCTGAAATGCATTTTGTCCTGTCCCTGTAAGGAACACCTGAAGTGCCACTTCTTACCAGGAGGCTGTTCCTGATCCCCCTGTCCTGAAAAATTATTTAGTATTTATGTTTATGTGTGTGAGCACATAATGGTTTTCCATAATATGTTATAAGCAACCCAAGGACAGGACAGATTTCATTTTTCTCTTACTACCCCTAGCCTCACATATAGTAGGTGCTTAGTAAATGCTTGTTGAATTATATTGTTAAGAAAAATAAGCATACAAACTGAAATATATGAATAAAACAAGAGACTGAAAATTATTTTATATGATTCCATAAACTTCCACTAGCAAATATCATTAAAAGTCCAATTATCGAATAAGGACAAGGACCAGTACAACTAAAGGGAATTAAACCACTGCAAAAAAGGAGAATGAAGCTAAGTATACAGAAAACCATCCCATACCAAGTTTAATGCTCCAAGGGGTAGCTAGGGGACACAGTGAGTAAATGTGCTAGACTCAGGGTCAGGAAGACCAAAGTTCAAATCTCACCTCAGACACTTAAGCTGTGTGAGCCTGGGCAAACTATTTAACTTCTGTGGTATTCTTCATCTGAAAATGGGGATGATAATAACAGTACTTACCTTCAAGGATTGATTTAAGGAACAAAATGAGATAACATGTGTACAGTACTTTGCAAACTGAAGAGAATTTATAGAGATGTTTTTATCAATATTAATAAGAAATGCAATTCTTGAATAGCATTCACCAAAAAGTTGGATAATTAATGTTGCTACTACCTAATTTCAAGGACAAATATGCACAGTAAACTAACAGTCCATTGAGATTTGGACTCTGGACACAAAAAACATTGTCTGGCTATCATTATATAATCACTCTATATGATTTAAGGACCAATTTACAGTATAGCACTATTTTGAGTTCAGTACTAGAAATTTTTAGTCTAAAGAGATTCCTAAAGTCTTACTGAAAAAAGCTGAAGTAGAAGAAAAGGTAGAACTGGTTTAAGGAAAATAAAATAAATCTTTAGTGATTTTAAAACAGTTATTAGTTATTTGGATTTTCCTGAGGAAAAGGATATCAAAAATAACTAAGGAAAACAGTTTTGGTATTTTTTTTTAAATTAAGGACTACAAATTTCCCTTAAGTAACAACCAAGTACCAATTTATTTGATGAAGATAAGACTCCAGTTTTAAGTTATTAGTTAATCTCATTTATCTAGCCTTTAAGGCAAAATCATTATGAGGCAGTAGCTAACAATTTATTACTATGGAGATCAGATAATAGGTACAATTAACAAGTATTTATTATATGTTGACTATAAGCCAGACATTGTGCTAGAGATTTAGGATACAAACATAATGAATGAAACAATCCTTACTTGCAAGGAATTTACATTTTAGTGGTAGTGACAAATACATTTATAAGTATATACAGAATAAATATAAAGTAGTTTAAGAAGAAAGGCACTAGCAGTTGAGGGACTAGGAAAAGCTTCATGTAAATGGTAGTGGTTGAATAGCATTTTTTTTTGATTGAATGGCATTTTGAAGGAAGAAAGAGATTCTACCAGATAGAGGGGAGGTTGGCGTACATTTCATGTAAACAATTACTGCACAGACACAGGAGTTATGTTTGGTTGAATCACAGAGTGTAAGAGTACAAGTAATATATAAGTATGGAAAATAAAAAGTTGTGAAGGGTTTGAAAACTAAAGAGTTCATACCTTATTTCAGAAGCAATGAGAAGTAAGTATAATCTGAGTTGCGAAATAACATGGTCAGATCTGTGCTTATAGAACAGCATTTTTGCAGCAGTAGGGAAAATAGAATAAAGGTATAAAGATATTAGAGGCAGAGCCAAGCAGGAAGCCATTGCAATAACCTCCAAATGAGGTAATGAGGGTCTGAGTTAAAGTGGTACCTATATGAACAGAAATAAGGAGTCAGAGGCAAGAAATATTGTGGAGTTAGAAATGGCAATATCTGACAACTGCTTAGTTACATGTGGTGAAGAAGATGAGGAGTTATGCTTAACTTAAAGTCAATGTTACAAACCTAGAAGACTGGAAGAAGAACAATAGGTGAGGAGTGGAAAATAAGGAGTTCTGTTTTGAGCATCCTGAATTTGAGATATTGGGACATTTGGTCTGAAATGTCTAACAGGGAATTGGTAATGAAGGATTGAAGCTTAGAAAAATCATGGTAGCCGAGATGGTAATTAAACAAATGAGAGTTGGTAAGATTACCAAAAGAGAAAGAAACACTCAGGAAAGAGTCAGGGGTATGATATGGATGACGAGACAGCAAGAGATATAGAAAGTCTATTTAGAAAGGAGAAACAGGAGAGAGTGGTGCCACAACAGCCCAGGTAAAAGAGAATGTTTAGGAGAGAGTGGTCGAGAAGGATGAGAACTAAAAAAAGAACATTAGATTTGGCATCTAAGGGATCCCTGGTAACTGGAGAGAGCAGCTTCAGCCCAGTGATGTGGTTGGAAACCAGGTTGCATTAGGTTAGGAAGTGAGATGAGAGGAAAAGAGAAAGAAGTCAGAAAGGAGAGAAGAGAGGAAGAGAAAGAAAAGTAAAAAGAGAAAAGAGGAGGAAGAAGTGAGAAAGGAGAAAGAATGAAATATGATAAAGACAGAAGGAGATGGGCTCAAGGCACATGTAGAAGGGCTGGTCACAGCAAGGATACAGGTTACTTCATTGTGAGAAATGAAGGGAAAGTAGGAGAGAATAGGGATGATAAGAAGTTCTGATATGAAGGGGAAAAGAAGGAGCACCTGTTAAATAGCCTTAATTTCTCAGTAAGGTATGAGGCAAGGACCTCACCTAAGAAAGAAGGAGGAGGGGAAGATATGGAAGACTTGAGGAAAGAAGATACAATCTGGAAATGCTTGTGTGGAGAATGAGACAGGGAATCAACTAGGAAGTAATAAAAGGAGTGTCTCACTTTAATGAAGGCTCAGGTGAAGCTGGATGACAAATTTATACTGCTCAATATCAGCATGGTGTGACTTCCTCTAGCTCAATTTAGTAGTGGAGCAGAAGAGATATAAAGTGGGAATAATCAGGGCAGAGGTTTGGCAAGGGATGAATGGTTATAGAAGGAAGCAAGGGATTCAATAGTACAGGACAAAGAAGAGTTTAATTGGGTAACTCCAGGGACAAGACTGGAAAGGAAGAGAAGTGAAATCTGAGCATGGCCTGACAAAGTACCCTTTCTTGACAATGTGTGTAAAAGGTCTCATATACTAAAATAAGAAAAAGCAGCTTCAGAGCCACACAAAAATAAAACTATTACTAGTTTCATGAACAAAATCTTAAAGAGTACCTTCTACAACAAGTTCACAAAGCTATTAACAACAAATACTTATTTGGTTCTCAAAGGGTATTGTTTAACTTACCCTGACTGCTTTCACTTTGGTTTTCTGCTTTCCTCTTTCTTCCTCTGGATGGCTCTGACTGTTTCTTCTCTGGAGTCTACAAAACAAACAAACAAACAAACAAAAACAGTTAACAGAATGATAAATAATTATTTTTATCATGAAGTGTAATGGTGTGTAATGTTTTAGTACAAAAATGTTTCTATTCAGTAGTACTGTTGTTGTTACATTTTTAAATCCTAGTTCATCATTATCTGGTATTCTTGGATTAATTCTCCATTATAAAAATTAAGGTACAAATTCTGTAAACAGAAAAATGTATTTAAACTCCCTAAAATACAGAATTCTTCCTCAGGTAGACCAAATGGTGTAAGAATAAAAAAATCCTCAGAGGTGCCTAAAACAAGACCCATTCTTTTTTCCCCCAAAACTTTTTATTCTCTCTCTCCCTTCCAATACTTAAATATGGGACAAAATCTTTGGTCAGTTTGGAATAATGTGGGGACAAGATATAGTTCCTACTGGAAGATTACCATCTGGGTAACAGTGCTAGACAGAAGAGAAAGGAGAACATGACAATAAAAATAAATCATACCCAGCAAAACTGAGTATCATGCTCCAAAGCAAAATATGGATTTTCAATAAAATAGAGGACTTTCAAGCTTTCTCAGTGAAAAGACCAGAACTGAATAGAAAATTTGACTTCCAAACACAAGAATCAAGACAAGCATGAAAATGTAAACAAGAAAGAGAAATCATAAGGGACTTACTAAAGTTGAACTGTTTTGTTTACATTCCTAAAAAAATGTAACTTTCATAACTATTTTACAGATAGCAATAAATGTTATTTTAAGTGACAGGTTAAAAAAAAGTTAAAAATACTCCAATATCTATGCTTTAAGTTTGTATTTGACTAGCAACTCCACCATACACATTCATATTGACCTATTAGAGGGCAAAAGCATAGGTGCTTCTGTTTAAAATAACAAATGCCATGAAATAAGCCTATTGCTAAAAGTTGCTTACAAAGTGAATTTTTATCACTTTCATAATATTTCCATTGACCTACATTGTGATTTAAAAGATATTTCATTAATTCATTTGGCAAGGTTTCCTTAATAATTTAGTTTTAAAATAATCTTTAATGTTTCCCTTGTCTCTGTCAATTGAGTAATGATTTCTAAATAATTTTTAAAAATAGAAAATGACTAGGGAAATTCAACATCAAAAGCAAGCCCATACAACCTGCGGCCTGCCAAAGGATTTTGGGCAGCCCAGGAAAAGTGTAGAGAATACTTTTCTTCTACACTTTTTCCTGTTCACCCCCCCCCCAACAATCCTTCAGCATGCCTGCAGGCCATAAGCCACCACAGGTTGTACAGGCCTGATCCAAAGGAACCTGAAAATGAATTCCTTTCAAACACTTCCCCTCAATTTAGATGAGAAATATTCCCATCTTTTTCTTTTTTAAAGAAAAGCTTAGAATTCTAAAGATTAGAAAGCTTAGCAAATTGTGAATATTTTTATATATCAGGAAGAATATGGCTACAGCATGCTAGGCTTTTTAAGAAGTCACAAAATAAAAAATACCCCAACGGGAAACAAAATATGACACTAGAAACTCTGGTGACCTGAGTTCAGCTTTAGACACTTCCTAGCTAGTTGTGTGACACTAGATAATTCCCTTAACCTCTCTCTGCCTCAGTTTCTCATCTATAAAATGGAAATAACAGCACCTACTTTCTGGGATTGTTGTAAGGATCAAATGATCCTTAAAGCACTATATAAATATTATTATTATTGTTGCTATTATCTGATATACCTGTTCACAATCTCTCACTATAATTCCATGGCAATAACATTGTTTTTTAATCAGCTTCAAACTGCCCTTTTAACTTTAGAAGCAATGCAATTACTTTATAATACTTTCTAGTTTTCTAATCATTTGAACTTGCTGATCTTTTACCTAAGATCACTATGAAAAATTACACAGTTATGACAGGCGCCAGAAGATAGCACCAAGTTAAGTACTGAGATATCCAATCCATTCATTCTTAGCAAAGAAAGTTTATTACCCAGACTGCTGAGCTTGGAAGTTAATTTACCAGAAAGTCAATAATCAGTAAATTGTGCCTATGCTGAGTTTGTTAGCAACATGTTTGTTCACTAAATTAGAGGCTTTTGGTAAAACAAAATGGCTTTTGCAGGTCAAAGCGCTGATCTCTATCAGGCCCACCCAAAGTCTGGTTGAAATACTTTAGGAGTTTTAGCTAATGATGAGTAGTATGGGGTGCATAAGACCTATCCATCTCTATCCCTAGCTTGAAGCTTAAAGTGAACTTGTATTTTAAAATGTTTAAGGCTTAAAATACTTTAAAGTCAGTACTGCCCTCAAGCAGGGCCCAGACCTAACTACTTTTTAATATCCCTTCAAGTAATGAGCTTTATAAACATAAACTCCAAGATGCTCTACTAAATGCATCAATCAGTACCATGTATTTAAAAAACTCAATGAATTTACAAAGTCAGTTTGTCATGTATTATACAAAATAGTATACTTTTTCATAACACAAACTATCTCATAATTTATCATCAGCTATCTTGGCAATCTTAAAAGAAGACTGTAATTTCGGAAAGTTCATTTTTGGGTAAACTATGGGAAGTTCCAAAAGCCAATTTATAAACTAAAGATACATGGCTAACTATAACACTCAAGTCTTGTACTATGCAAAGCACAAAAATTCGTTTAACTATTAAAAATTTTTTTTCCTTCAGACCTTTTAATCTACTTTAAATGAAAAAGATGATAGGCAAATACGATCTATTCAAATCCTTCCCAACTTAATAAGATATTTTCAGTACTTATCACCCATATTCCTGTGAATGAGAAAAATATAAGATTGAGAAAATGAATGGTTGTACAGAACTGTGTAATGTAATCCTAATTCTAAAGCTAAGCACTTTGGAATGAACAGGAAATCACACTTGAACTCTGTGTTATGGTTTCCAACAGAAAATATTTCATTAGTATACTTCCTGGACAGACCATTGCAAAAAGTTTCCATAGTCTTAAATTTGCTTTACCACTTCAGAAATTTTCAATTATCTTCAATGGCAAATCCTTAACAATATTCTCAGGCAGTATTTTCTTATATTTGTAGGCTTTCCAAAAAGTTTTGTTTTATTTACCTAACTCATCAACATTGTAAGTGATATTTATATATCACTTTAAGTTTTGCAAATCACTTAACATAAATTATCTCACTTAAACCTTAGAACAATCCTGTGAGGATGATACTGCACGTGGTATTTTATGCATTTTACATTTGAGAAAACAGTCTCAAACAGTTAGATGATGGTGGCAGTAAAGAAAAACTGAAACAAACTAAAACTCATCTTCCTTCAAAGGAGTTGGGGAAGAGAATTTCTAATCTTCTTTCAAAGGAACTGAGGAAGAAGGATAAAAGAGACTGAACTGAGAGTGATAGAAGATAATTTCTGTACCAGTGCACTGGATTAACTGTGTAGTACAATACAACATTCAGCTTCCTGTTGTATGTAAAGTGCTACCCTGGGTAGTAAAGGATAGATAAAATTCAAATAAAATATAGTCCTAGCTTTCAAGGGGCTTAACATTCTAGTAGTGGGCAGATGATAATATGTAGGAAAAGTTGGGGAAAGCAACCAAGTAAAGGCTAAAGATGGAAATCCTAGTTACTGCTTCCCAAAGTGGGAACAAATTTACAATAAATTATTAAATTTAAGAAGCATCATTTAAAAAATATATCTTTTGAAATGATGTAAATTTAAAAAAAAAACAACTGTTAAAGGGTTAAAGAAAGTAGATTTCCCAGTAATTTTTTATTTTGAAAAGGGGGCAGTAGGCCAAATAAGTTTGGGAACCTCTGTCCTAGATACACTTTAAACAGACAAAAAAACAAATGCCTCAACTACAACAGAATACTGGTCCTCACTCCTGTCCTCTTCTTCCCCTACCACTACTACTATTATTATTATTACTCTTCATTCTCACAACCCTAAGACATCTACAATATTTAATCAATTGTTGTCTTCTTTACTCCTTTCCAAACCAGGTACCATTGAACCACTGGCCTCAGCGCTTCAGCATCAAAATCAATGGCTGGAGCTGGAGGATTCCAACTCAATTTACTGGAAAAGTGGAGAAAAAATGAAGGAAGAGAAATGTGGAGTCCCAAGGTAGGATTAAGTGGAAAGGTGAGAAGAAAAGAGAATATGTTCTGGACATTCCATTTTCCTACAGAAATGATGTTATAGAGGTTCTACAGAACTAGTAGTATACTACTATACTTCAAATAATATGAATTAAATAAGTTTTTGTGACCTGAATTTGGGAAATAAGTGGAAAATACAATTAGAATTCCAAACTGACCTGCAAATAAATTTCTCAATCATAGCTTGTTTTATAAACTTGAAACAATCTAAAAGTAACATGACTCTGATGGGGAAAAGAGAAACCTTAATTTCTCAGAGATTCAGTTTCCTCCTCTATAAATATATTAAGTACTAATATTACTGAATACTAATATTAACTAATACTACTACTTTAAACGTATTTAACAGGGTTATTTTGAGGATAAATACGATAATGGTTACACACGTTATACAGTTACATAACGTTGTTACTGCTGTTACTCTATTTCCTTTCACATTAGCTTTTCGAAATTTTCAATTCACTTAGTTCTGAAGAAATAAACATACTAAGTATCAGCTGTATTATGACAGACTTTCAGAATGAAAAGCATTTTAAAGTATTTACTATGTAATAAAAGCTGTGCTAAATGCTGAACTAAAGCAAGGCAGTCCCTACCCTCAGGAAGGTAGAGGAGAAAACACACATAAGGAAAAGGAAGGGTGTTTCAGTTTGAGAAGACACTGGGATAGTGAGTAAAGCTGTAAAGGCGTCAACTGACATTTCCTTTCCAGAAAGGATGGTAGTATTGATTTGATTCCTGCTGCAAGAACAGAAGGAAGACTAGAAGACAGGAGAGTTATGAGGGCAGCAGTAAGGTGGACAAGGAGATGGCTGGTATGTGAATTATGATCTGGGGTCCCTATATAGATGAGTTAACTCCAGATGCTCCTGTTTGTGGATGAAATTGTGTTGGCTGCACCAAGTCCTGGACCACTACAAAGATAATAATAATGGCTAACATTTACATAGTATTTTTAAGGTGTGCAAGGCATTTCATGTAAATCATCTCATTTGATCCTCACAACTCTGTGAGTAAAAGTTGCCATTATTATCCTCATTTTAGAGATGAGGGAACTCAAGTGATTGCGCAGGGTCACACAGCAAGTATCTAAGGCAGGGTTTCTCAGTTACTGGGCCACCTCACTGCTTAAATGAGATCTGTAATGCCTCAGAAGATCTAGGTCTGACTATCAAGACAGGGAAAAGCACTAAGAGAAAGAATGCTTATTGTTCAGATAATGACTTTTAGTCAGGACAGACATTGCAACTGGACGATAATTTTGAATCAAAGCTGACCGAGCAAGGAAGAGTTTGGCTTGCTTTTAGGAAACTTTACTTGCTTTTAATGAAGCCAAGCTTCTCTCTAAGGCAAATGCAAGAATTTTCAATACCAATATTCTACTGCTGGTGGTTTACATCTACGACTCACATAATACTATTACTTTCTGAAGAACTTTATTTAAGGATCAGCAAATAGACAAAGGAAAGGTGTATTACAGTGATTAAAAAAAGCTGCAACACAATGCAAACGATTATTACAAAGAGGCAACATAAAGAATATCATCAACAAAAAGTATGACTGAAAAAGATGGACTGCTTTCAAAATCTGTATGGCTATAATTACAAAGCACTTCTTAAGGAAATAAAAAGTGGCTTAACTATCTAGAGGGAAATTCATCGCCTGTGTACTGGCCATGCCAACATAATAAAAATGACAATACTGCTTTACAGATTTAGTGCTATACCACACTACTAAGGAGATGCTATATAGAAGCAGACGAAACAACAAAAACAATTTGCTTAATCTAGATATCAAGGAAAACAATGAATAGAAGTAGGAATGAAAGAGAAATGGTTCTTCTAGAACTCAAATAATAAGAAGTTATAATGAAATATTTCCTTAAGAAACAGTATTGTTGTTAATGTAGAAATTGTTGTCTTGATTCTGCCCAGTTCAATAATTGTTTGATCAACCTAAAAACATATTGCCTGCGAAGATCTTTCTAAATGACAAGAATTGATGGGAAAATTAGAATTCCATCTAGGAAATATTAGCTTTAGACTAACATCTGACAACATAACATACCATAAACTCAAAATGCCACATTGTCACCTTAATATTATTTTTAAAACATTAGAAGAGAACCAGGTCGGGTACTTTTCACAACTACAAAAAGAGAATAAATTCTCAAACGAGATACAAGCTATCAAAAAGATAAAATATGTAATTTCAATTTCATTAAAAAGAAAAGGTTTTGCACAAACAAAATTAATGCAACTAGGATATGAAGGGAAACAATAACCTAGGGAAAAATCTTTGTATCAAACATCTGTTAAGGGTCTGATCACAAAGATATATAAAGCAACTGATAGAAATATACAAGACCAAAAGCAATCTGAATAACCAAGCAGTCAAAGGATAAGAACAAACAGTTCTGAAAAGAAGAACTGTAATCAATCAATCAACAGTTATAAATCACCTACCAATGTGTCAGGCACTGTGTTAAGCGCTGGGAATCCAAAAAGAAAAAAAGTGTCTACTCTCAAGGAACTTCCAATCTAGTGGGGAAGGCAACATGCAAACAAATGTGTGTACACATACATATAAATATAAATACATAAATATATAAAAAAATACACACACACATATGAGATAAAGACAGAGAGAGCAAGTGCCTATACATACAGGATAAATGAGAAGTAATTAACAGAAGGAAAACACTAGAAGTAAGATGAGGTGAGGAAGGCTTCCAGTAAAGATGAGATTGTGGTGGGGACTTAAAGAAAGCCAAAAAGGCTAGTAGTTGCAGCAGAGGAGGAAGAGAATTCTAGGCTTGGGCAACAGCCCAGAGAAGGCATGTCTTATCTGTGGAATAGCCATGAGGCCAGTACCACTGGATCAAGAAGTAATGTATAAGAAATCTAGAAATGTAGGAGGGGGCTAAGTTATGAAGGTTTTGAATGTCAAACAGAGCACATACCCCCAAAAAGCTCAGTGATGAAAAGAAAGGTACTGTAGACAGCAAAATATTTTTAGCAGCACTTTTTGTGGTAGCATCTGGAAAAAAATGGAAGCCCATCAAGTGAGGAATTGTTAAACAAGTTGTGGTACATGAATGCAATATTAATGCACAAAAAGAAATAATATGATGAATGCAGAAATGTAAGGGGAGATGTATATGAACTGATACTGAGTAAAATAAGCAGAACCAGGAAAATGGTATACATAATGACAACAACAATGCAAATGGAAAGAACAGAACAATCAAAACCAAATGCTGTAAAATATTAATATAATGACCAAGTTTGACCTCAAAGAAGATATGGAAACAATATCTGGGTTGTTTTTTTTTTTGCAGAGGTGGAGGAATGTGGGTGTAGAACACTATATATAATGTCAGATTTTTTTTAGATGTTTTGGTTTTACAGGACTTACCCCCCTCTTTTTAAAATTCTTTGCTACAAGAAATGGCTCTTGGGGTTCAGGAGATAGGACTGGGAAATATAAGTGATGTAAATACAAAATATATCAATACCATTTCATTTTAAAGGGGGGAAAAGATAAGTTGAACACATGGCAAGTGGGTGCAATAACCAATGGAGAGCTTTTGAGTTCCACTAGATCATCATGTCAGAGAAGATCATCATGAGGTTGGCTGCAGGACAATAGATATTTTTGGGGGGGTGGGGGGGGGGGAAGAAGGAGGTATACAATTACTCTCCAAGACTAGCTACATAAAGTTGAAGCTTTATAATATGTACTGGTGAAGGGAACAACCACACTTATAAAATCTTAGAACTTTAAAATACTGAAGTATTTGCTTGATGGTTCTATGCAGCTGAAAATCATGACTACTAATTTCCGAAGAATGAATGAGCCAATATTAAATGCAAATCAAAATGACTCAGAGGCACCACATCACACCTAGCTAACATGACAAAAAAGAAAAATGATAAATGCTGGAGAAGATGTGGGAAAACTGGAACACTAATGCATTGGTGGTGAAGTTGTGAACTGATACAACCATTCTGGAGAGCAATTTGGAACTATGCCCAACTGTGCACACCCCTTGACCCAGTAATACCACTTCTAGGTCTGTATCCCAAAGAGATCATAAAACAGGAAAAGGTCCCACATGTACAAAAATAGTTATACCTCTTTCTGTGTTGGCAAAGAATTGGAAATTGAGGGGATACCTATCTAATGGGGAATGGCTGAACAAGTTGTGGTATATGAATGTAATGGAATACTATTGTGCTATAAGAAATGATGAGCAAATGGACTTCAGAAAAACCTGGAAAGACTTATAAGAACTGATGCTGAGTGAAATGGGAAGAACCAGGAGAACATTGTACATAGTAACAACCACACTGTGAGATGACTGACTTTGATAGACTTGGCTCTTCTCAGCAATGCAAGGATCTAAGGCAACTCCAAAGGACTCATGATGGAAAATGCTATCCACACCCAGAGAAAGATCTTTGGAGTTTGAATGAGTTTGGAAGCATTCTATTTGCTCTCCTTTTCTTTTGTTGTTTTGTTTCTTCTTTCTCATGGTTCCTCCCATTAGTTCTAATTCTTCTTTACATTATGACTAATGTGAAAATGTTTAACATGAATGCACAAATGCAGCCTATATCTGATTGCATGCCATCTTGGGGAGGGGGGAGGAGAGGAGAGAAAAGAAGAAAAAATTTGAAACTCAAAATCTTATGGAAGTGAATGCTGAAAACTAAAAACAAATTAATTAATAGAAAAAGAAAAACCTGGACTTACACGAACTGATGATTCTGAGTAAAATGAGCAGAACTACTTGTGCACAGTAACAGCAACACTGTGCGATGACCAACTTTGATAGACTTAATTCTTCTCAGCAATAAGGATCTAAGACAATTCCAAAAGACCCATGATGGAAAATGCTATTCACATCCAGAAAAAGAACCATGGAGTCTGAGTGCGGATTGAAGCATACTATTTTCTCTTTTTTTGTTTGTTTGTTTCTTCTTTCTCATGGGGAATTTCCCCTTGGGTTCTAATTTTTTACAACATGACTAATGTGGAAACATGTTTAATATGGTTTACATGTATAGCCGATATCACACTGCATGCTGTTTTGGGGAGGAGGGGTATGGAGGGAGGGGGAGAAAATTAAGAACTCAAAATCTTATAGAAGTGAATGCTGAAAACTAAAAACATATAAACTTTTTAAAAAAGAAATCATTGTTTCCTTAAAAGGAAAAAAAAAAGAGCAAGATGTAGCAAGCAACTCAACTATTATATTGTAACCCCACAATTTTAAAAAGACTTAAAAGATAGTCATTATGGAAGATTTAAGGGAGGACGTGGAAAAGGACCCATAATGAAAAGGTGTGGGTAGGCTTTGATATCTACTGTTGAAGGGAATATCTACACTGATGAAGTCACAAATTCAATGAAATTTAGCAATAAGAGGCAGAATCTGACTAAAATCTTAAGAGAGGAAAATCATCATGTCAAAGCATGGCATATCATAATAACAAGTCATGTTCTTCTTACAGGCAGTTAAGGTGAAAAATATTTCAGTTTAATGGATTTCTAAAATTAAGATGGTCAGTCTTTTACTTTAGTCTGAAGATATATTAGTGATTAAAAACAGTGAATAGAAAACTAATTATATTCTAAGACAAGTTAACAAGATTTCCCAGACAGGTATTTTGGCCAATGTAAATGCTAGTCCTAAAAAACGAGATAACTATTAATATGTCCTCTGCTGGTACAGAAAATAAACATCATCCCTATATTTTTTTTTTTAGTCCAGATTCAGATGTAAAACAAAGTCTAAAGAAAAAGTAACCCAACAAAAGTAGATTTTTTTCAAAGTTCTTACAAAAATATTTTCTATGAATATTAGTATAAAATATCTAAATGAATGTGATTAGTGCCCTTAAAATTCATTCCAAAGATATTTATCACATTAAATATTTAAATGTATATTTAAATTAACATAATGATTTTTTAGATTCAGCAAATAGTAACAAAAGTAAGCAACTCTAAAAATTATCCTAAACCTACTCTATTACAGAACAGTGTTAAAAAGACTCATTCTATAGCAATAGTACAAGCAAAAGAAAGTGAACTAACAAGCACAGAAGAAACAAAATTATCACTTTTTGCAGATAATATGATGGTTTACTTAGTCAACTAAAAATATTAAAGCAATTAACTTCAGTAAAGTTGCAGAATATAAAACAGACCTCACACAAATTACCAGCATTGCTGAATATTACCAACAAAACCCACCAACAGAGATAGAAAGTTCAAGATACCTAGAGATGGTATAAATTAACTGAGAATCTACCTGTCAAGATGCAGAGGAACTTTATGATCAAAATTACAAAATATTCTTTAAACAAATAAAGACAGATCTAAATAAATGGAAAAATAATAATTGCTTATGAGGACAAGCTAATATAATAAAAATGACAATTAATTTACTAAATCAGTTTACTTATTCAGTACTATACCCACTGAACTACCAAAGTACTACTTTAGAGAGCTGGAAAAAAATAACAAAACTAATCTGGAGAAACAAAAAGGTTGAGAATATGAAAGGAATTAATGAAAAAAAAAGTGGGGAAGGAAGGAGAATGGGCAGTACCAGATCTCAATCTATGTTACAAGACTATAATAAATAAAACAATTAGGTATTGACTGAAAAATAGAAAAGTTAATCCGTGGACAAGATGAGGTACATAATATGCAGAAACAAACACATTAGTTTTGTGTTCTGATAAACCCCAAAATACTAGCTAGTGGGGCACAAACTCAGTATTCAGTAAAAACTATTGAGAAAATTGGAAAGCAGTTTGGAAGAAATTAGGTATAGACTAATATTTGACACTATAAGACAAACTCCAAATTGGTACATGATTTAAACACAAAGGGTGATGACACAAAAAAAAATTGAAGATAATGGAAGAAACTACCTGTCAGATTTATGGATAAGGGAAAAGTTCACAATTAAACATTAGAGAGAGGTTCACAGGATACAAAGTGGACAATTTTGATTACATAAAATTTTAAAGTTTTTGCACAAACAAAACCAATGCATGTAAAAATTAGAAGAGAAGCCAAAAACTGAGAAAAAATATTCACAACCAATTTCTCTGATACAGATCTCATATCCAAAATATGTAGGGAAGTGAGTCGAATTTATAATAAAAACCATTTCTCAACTGATTAATGATCTAAGGATTGGAATAGGCAGTTTTGAGAGGAAGGAATCTAAGCTATCAATGGCCATATGAAAAAAATGTTCTAAATCACTAATAATTAGAGAAATGCAAATTAAAGCAATTCTGAAGTACCCCACCCCAAATAAAGTTAAGAAAAAGGGAAAATAACAAATGCTGGAAGGGCTGTAGGAAAACAGGTACATTAATGCACTGTTGGTGGAACTGTGAACTATTCATCCAGTCATTCTGGAAATCTATTTGAACTATGACCAAAAAGCTATTAACCTGTGTATACTTTTTGACCCAGCAATACCACTAAAGCCATATTTCAAAAAGATGTAAAAGGACCTATGTGTACAAAAATATTTGTAGCTGTACTTTTTGTGGTGGCAATGAATTGGAAACTAAGGGGCTATCCCCTCAGATTCTTTTGAGGAATAGCTGAATAAGTTATGATATATGAATATGATGAAATACTATTATGCTGTAGGAAGACTTATTGAACTGATTTAAAAACAAGTAAGAACCTGGAAAACAACTTATACTATAATAATAATAATACTGTGAAGACAAACAACTTTGAAAAACTTAGGAACTCGGATCAATACAACAGAAGCAACCACAGTTTCAAAGGACTCATGATCAAACGTGTAATCTACCTCCAGATAGAGGAATAAAAAACTCAAGAGCAAGACTGAAAGCACATTTTGTGGGGAGGCTAAGGGGAACATAACCAATGAAGAGCTTTTTGCTGCCTATATGTATTTGTAATGGTTTTTATTTTTCTTACCTTCTTAACAGGTGAAAGGGGAAGTGGGCGAGAAAGAATTGAAAAATGAAAATTTAAAATAATTTTGAAATTTTTTGAATTTTAAAAAAGACTTGTAATACTGAAGAGCAATGTATACTGGAAAGAACAGAGAAACAGAATTCAAATTCCTATGTGACTTTGAGAAAATCATCTAATCTTAGCTCTATATCTGTTTATCTATAAAATGAAGAAGGTGGTGGCACAGTGGATATAATCAGGGCTTGAAGTCAGGAAGATTCACCTTCCTGAATTCAAATCTGGCCTTAGATACTTACTAGCTGTATGACTGTATTAGGAAGGCAGAATTTATGATTTCAAAGAGAATCATATACATGTCTGAATGGTTCAGAACCACAGGATATAAGGAATTCCCTAAGTAGAAGGCAGAAGAATCAAAGCATTTATTCAAGCTCCAAAGTAGCAGACCCACGAACCAGCATCCCCATTTTGATATCTTGGTCAAGAGCTTCCAGGCCCAATAAGTCCACCTCACAAGAGTAGCCAGGAGGCCACAGAAAAACATGATGGCATTAAACCAAATCATATTCATGTTTCCCCTCTCCAGTGAGAAGATTACCCACTGGCCTCAAGTCCTTGCTCAGCACTCCTCAGTCCACACGCGGGTCGGGTTGGGTCGACTCAGGTTGGCTCTGCTACCGGCAGCTCCTGCTTAGGCTTTATCTTTATCTTCAGCTTTGGCTGTAGTTGTCTCTGGCTCCAACAAAAAATCAATCTTCAAGCTGTCTTCTCTCCTCTTATAGAGTTTTGGACAACACATCCTGTGCATGACCAGAGCTAAGGCTCTGGTGATTGGTTCTTGAGTTGGCCCTTCCCCTTAGGACCCTGGGAGGTTCACATCCACATAGATTAGGTTAACACCTAATAGTAAGGCATGGCTCTGGAGTTAGCACCTCCCCTTAGCCAGCCCCACCTTGGGCCCCACCCAAGTCACCAATCCACACCCACATAGGTTCCACACCTAATGGGGGTTTGGGCCTAGGGCTTAGCACCTAGTTAGGATTACTCAAAGAAAACAAAGGCCATTTTGCTTACCAATACAATGACCCCAAGTCACTTAACTTTGTTTGCCTCTGTTTCCTCCTCTATAAAATGATCTGGAAAAGGAAATGGCCAACTACTCCAAAATCTGAGGCTGGATTTGAACACAGGTCTTCCTATCCACTGTACAATCTAGCTGCCCTGATAACAGACCCCTGTAACATAGTTTTGTTGTTCAGTCATGTCCAACTCTTCATGAGTCCATGGACCATACTAACCATGGGGTTTTCTTGACAAAGATTTTGGAGTGGTTTGCCATTTCATCATTTTACAGATGAGTAAACGGAGGCAAACAAGATTAAGTGACTTGCCCAAGGTCACACAGCTAGGAAGTGGCTCAGGCTGTATTAGAACTTGGGTCTTTCTCACTCCAGGCCCAGCGCTTAATCCACAGTGCCATCTAGCTGCCTCTAAACATAGCTATGCCTCATCATAAGGTCGTTTAGTATTCTCACTGGCACAGCCTTCCTAAAACCAGGATCACCTCTTCATCAGAACTAGAGTACAACTTAAGTGCAGGACTGAGTTCAAATACCACACCATTGATATGAATTATTTTCTTAAAGTAATCTTATTTTAATGTTAAGAAGAATACCCAAAAAAATTATACAAGACTGCCTGAGATAGTTTTGTATGTTTCTGTTTTTTGTTTTGGAAGAACACCACAAAATATATTTAGAGCCAAAGGACAAAAAAATTTAGGTTGATATAAATTTTCAAAGGACAAACAATTTGTAAATAAAGCTCAGTCTCAAACAGTTTTATTATATCATCATTTGACTATAATAAAACAAGATTCTTATAATTTTAAAAGACTGTCAGTTTACCATTTACACTCCTTCTTATAACTTATATTTTTATTTTCCTGTTATTACAGAATTCTTGTCCTTGTGTTTTTTGAGACATCGCTGTATCTCCTCTAAGCTTTCAGAGCCTCTTACATGATATTTCTCAAAAATCACATACAGAAAATGAAACCACCAAATTAGAAATACTGAAAACCAAAGGAGAGATGAATAAAATTGAAATCAAGAAAACTACCGAACTGATAAATAAAACTAAGAGCTAGTTTTACGAAAAAAAAAAAAACCCACAATAAAACTGATAAACCTTTGGTCAATTTGCTTTTAAAAAAGAAAGAAGAAAACCAAATTACCAGTATCAAAAAAGAAAAGGGTGAGTTTATCTCCAATGAAGAGTAAATTAAAACAATAATTAGAAATTATTTTGTACAACTGTATGCCCATAAATTTGATAATCCTAGGGAAATGGATGAATATTTACAAAAATATAAATTGCCCAGGTTAACAAAAGAGGAAGTAAAATACTTAAATAACCCCAAATAACCCCATCTCAGAAAAAGAAACTGAATAAGCCATCAAAGAACTCCCTAGGAAAAAATCTCCAGGGCCAGACAGATTTATAAGTGAATCCTATCAAACATTTAAAGAACAATTAATTTCTATCCTTTATAGACTATTAGGGAAAATAGGTGAAGTCCTACCAAATTTTTTTTATGACACAAATATAGTACTAATACCTAAACCAGGAAAAGTCAAAACAGGGAAAGAAAATTATAGATCAATTTCCCTAATGAACACAGATGTAAAAATTTTAAATAAAATATTAGGAAAAAAATTACAGCAACTTATCATGAGAATAATACACTATGACCTATGACTAGGATTTATTTCAGGAATGCAAGGCTGGTTCAATATTAGTAAAACTATCAGGATAATTGATCATATCAACAACAAAACTAGCAGAAACCATATGATTATCTCAATAGATGCAGAAAAAGCTTTTGACAAAAAACAACACCCATTTCTATTAAAAACTAGAAAGCATAGGAATAAACGGAGTCTTCCTTAAAATAAGTAGCATCTACCAAAAACCATCAGCAAGCATTATATGTAATGGGCATAAGCTAGATGCATTTCCAATAAGATCAAGGGTGAAACAAGGATGTCCATCATCACCCCTATTATTCAATTTGGTACTAGAAATGTTAGCTTTAGCAATAAGAAAAAGAAATTGAAGAAATTAGAATAGGCAAAGAAGAAGCTAAGTTATCAATCACTCTTTGCAGATGATATGATTTACTTAGAGAATCAAGTAAAAACCTACTTGAAATAATAAATAACTTTAGCAAAGTTGCAGGATACAAAATAAACCCACATAAACCCTAAGCATTCCTATTCAACAAAGGCCATCAGCAAGAGATAGAAAGAGAAATTCCATTTAAAGTTACTAGGGGCAGCTAGGTGGCGCAGTGAGTAGAGCATCAGCCGTGGAGGCAGGAAGACCTGAGTTCAAATGTGACCTCAGACACTTGACACACTTGCTAGCTGTGTGACCTTGGGCAAGTCACTTAACCCCAACTGCCCTGCCTCCCACCCTCAAAAAAAAAAAAGATTCCAAAAAATAAATAAATTTACCGTGGACACTATAAAATATTTAGAAGTCTACCCAGGACAAACCCAGGACCTATACGAACACAATTACAAAACTATTTCACACAATAAAGTCATAGCTAAATAAATGGAAAAACGTCAGTTACTCGTGGTTAGGCTGAGCTAATATAATAAAAATGACAATTTTACCTAAATTAATTAATTTAGTGCCATACCAATCAAACTATCAAAAACTGTTTTATAGGGCTAGATAAAATAATAACAAAATTCATCTGGAAGAACAAAAGGTTCGGAATATCAAGGGAATTAATGAAAAATGCTAGGGAAGGTAGTCTTGCCATATCAGATGTTAAACTGTATTATAAAGCAGCAATCATAAAAGCTACTTGGTACTGGCTAAGAAATAGAGTGGTGCATCAGTGGAATAGGCTAGGTACACAAGATGCAGTAGTCAATGACTACAGTAATCTACTCTTTGATAAGCCCAAATAGTCCAGCTTCTGGGATAAGAACTCACTGTCTGACAAAAACTGCAGGGAAAACTGGAAAATACTATGGCAGAAACTGGGCATAGACCAATATCTTACACCGTATACCAAAATAAAGTCAAAATGGGTTCACAATTTAGATATAAAAGCTGATACTATATGCAATTTGAGAGAGCAAGGAATAGTTTACCTGTCAGATTTATGAAGAAGGGGAGAACTTACGACAAACAAGAGAAAGAGAGCGTTACAAAATGCAAAATGTATAATATGGATTACATAAATTGAGAAGTTTTTATACAAAGCCAATGCAACAAAGATTAGGAGGGAAGCAGAAAATTGGGAAAGAATTTTTACAACCAGTGTCTCTGATAAAGGCCTCATTTCTAAAATATGCAGGGAACTGAGTCAAATTTATAGGAATATAAGTCATTCCTCAATTGATAAATAGTCAAAGGATATGAGCAGGCAGTTTTCAGAGGAAGAAATTAAAGATATCTATAGTCATATGAAAAAAATGCTCTAAATCACTATTGATTAGCGCAATGCAAGTCAAAACAACTCTTAGGTACATCTCTCCTCTCATATTGGCTAACATGACAAAACAGGAAAATGATAAATGCTGGAGAAGATGTGGGAAAATAGGAACACTGTTACATTGTTGGTGGAGTTGTTAACTGATCCAGCCATTCTGGAGAGCAATTTGGAACGATGCCTATACCCTTTGACCCAGCAATATCATTTCTAGGGTTGTATCCCAAAGAGATCATACAAGTGAAAAAGGACCTGTATGTAAAAAAATATTTATAGCAGCTCTTTTTGTGGTGGCAAAGAATTGGAAATCAAGGGGATGCCCATCAATTGGGGAATGGCTAAACAAGTTGTGGTATATGAATGTAATGGAATACTATTGTGCTATAAGAAATGAGGAGCAGATGGACTTCATAATAACCTGGAAAAACTTACATGATCTGATGCTGAGTGAGGAGATCAGAACCAAGAGAACATTATACACAATTACAGATGCACAGTATCTATGATGACTAACTCTGATAGACTTGGCTCTTCTCCACAATACAAGGTTTCTAAGACAGCTCCAAAAATTCATGATGGAAAAAGCCATCCACATTCAGAGAAAGAATTATGGAGTCTGAATGCAGATTGAGACAAACTATTTGGTCTCTTTTTTTTTCTTTTTTTGGTTTTGTTTCTTTCTTTCTCATGGTTCATTGCATTGGTTATAATTCTTCTTTACAATTTGACTGTTGTGTAAATAAGTTTAATGTGAAGGTATATGTAGAACCTGTATCGGATTACATGCCATCTTGTGGTGGGGGGAGGGTAGGAGACGGAAGGGGGAAAAAAATAAAAAATAAATTTTAGAAAAATGAGCAGGAGAAGGAAATGGCAAACGACTACGGTAGTTTTGCCAAGAATCATCCTCCCCATCAAAAAAAGTGTCCCAAAGAGTCAGACACAACTAAAATGACCAAACAGCAACAAAAGCACTTAATAGGTATGAGGCACCATGTTAAATAGGTGTTAGATCTACAAAGACAAAAAAATATGAAACCTTGTCTGATATCAATGGGAATAAATTTAATAAATGACACTCATTGTAAGTAGAGACACCTTAAAAGCAACCTTTTCTGTTATTTCTTGTGTCAGTGGTCTGGTTTTAAATTGTTACTTTCCATTTATACAAAGTTATATGCTTTAGTCATGGATTTGTGTCAATATGTTATTGAATAAATTCATAGAGATATTGTCAAAAAATGAAATCATAAATGAGTACAGAGTAACAAATTTCTTCTTAGATTAACATCAAAATGTGAAATCTCTCATCTAGTGATATAAGTGTAAATGTTTAAGGAAGCATATGATATGCTCAACGCCATATTATAGTTAACGAACTTGGTTGTAAACTTCTCAATCCATCAAAAAGCTTTCATTAAATGCTACTAAGTACCAGGCACTGTGCTAAAGGCTACAGATACAAAGACAAAGATTAAAGTATACCCACCTGAAAGGAGTTTACATTCTTTGGGTTGGGAAGGCCTTTGAGACTATACATGTAAGTACACATAAAATACTGACAAGGTAAACATAAGGTTATTTTGAGTGGGTGGAAGTAATAGCTGAGAGGGAGGAAAATCAGGAAAAGCCTCACATGGAGAGGATACATATTGAGCTGAGCTTGGAAGCTATGAATTCTAAGATGCAGCAGCGAAGAAGAAGCAAACTTCAGACACGGGAGACAGATAAAGAGCACAAATGCACAGCAGCAATAAGGACAGGTGGGCTGGACTACAAAATGCGTGAAGGAGAAATGCATAATAAATCTGGTAAGGCTGGATCACAGGATCATGCATATATAAGTCAGAGTGACCTCACAAGTCTTCTAATCCAATACCTTACTTTACAGATTAGAAAATTGAACCCAAGGAAAGTTAAGGCACTAGAACAAGGTCAGACAGGTAATGAATGGAGTCAAATTTAAATTCAAGTGCTCTACCTCCAGAGTTCTTTTCCACTGTGCCATACACCAAGTTAAATACTAAACAGAGCAGCTGTACTTGATTTTTGAAGTAAAAGGGGTAACCCCTAGAGTTTGAGTAAGAGAATGAAGTAGGCATAGCTCTGCGTTAAGAACATCACTAAGCAGGAGAATTCTTGACCAAACAAGGGATAGAAAGCATCAGGAGACAAAAATGGACAATTCTGATTGTATAAAAGTGAAAAGTATTAGCACAAATAAATCAGTGCAGTTAAAATTAGGAGGAAAAAAAATTTTTGCAGAAAATTCCAATAAAGGTTTAATATGAAAGTGATATAGGGGATTGATTCAAACGTAAAACAAACATAAAAGAAAATATCTATCCCCAATAGATAAATGGTCAACGGATATAGTCAAGCCATTCTGAAAAGCAATTTGGCACTATTCCCAAAAAGTCACTAAAGTGTTTTATACCCTTTGAACTAGAGATCACCCTACTAAGCAATACTCCAAAGAGAACAAAGAAAAAGGCAAAGGACTCACATTTACAAAACAAAAAAATTTATAGTAGCACACTGCTGTAATAAAGAACTGGAAATCAAAAGGGCACTCATTAATCAGGGAGTGGCTAACAAATTACGGTACACAAATGCAACGTATTGTTGTGCTATAAGAAATGACAAAAGGAACAGTTTCAGAGCAACCTGGGGAGACTTGTATGAACTGATGCAAAGTGAGAGAATTTACAGTTACATTTAACACTACAGAAAAAACAACTCTGAAAGATTTAAGAATTAAATTTAAGAACTCAGATTAATTCAATAATCAATGACTACAGAAAACTGATGATGAATCATTCATCCCACCTTTTAACAGAGATGTGATGGATTAGACGTACAGGTTGAGACACATTTTCAGATATATTCAACGTGTATATTTGTTTTGTTGGACTATGCTCGTTAAAGGGGAGGGCTTTTATGGAGCGAGGGGCATGAAATGAGGATTAAAAAAAAAGACAGCAGCAGCAATGAAACTAAAAAATTCACAGAAGACAAGGAGGAAAAGTTTGGGAACTATCATGTTAAAATTACTATATGCTTTTAAAAAATAAACCAAGCTATATATAATAGAAACTCAAGGTTTCATAAATACTCTTTCTATTTTCCATTGTATATGGAAATGATCCTATTTGCCAAGTTCGTAATTATAAGAAAAATTTTTAAAAAGAAGTATCACACTTTGGTAGCTACGTGATTGGGTGATTTCTTTGGTATCCCATAGTGCCTACAGCATTAGTCACACAGCAAGTGCTGTTTTTATTTAAGTACCTTTTTAAAAAATTTTAAAGGGAGAAGTACTTTAAAAACCATCTAATTTAGGTCTTGCAGCTTTGTTTTGAAAAATAAAATGTTTCCCTTTTCTGGGAGATACCACGACACAATGAAAAGAGAGGTGAATTGAGTCAGAAGACCCAGGTTTCAATCCTAGCTCTACCTCCAACCTACCTTGTTTGACCTTAAGCAAATATCTTAATCTCTCTGTACTTCAGTTTCATCTGGAAAATGAGAAGGTTGGATCAGATGAACTCTAAATCTTTGACTATCTGCTCACTAAATACGAGTGACGAAAAGAATATATTTAAGTGACACATCATGGGGAATTTAAGGGAGAAAGATAGGGTAGAAACAGGGGAGGGAACAATGGAGAGCAGTACACAAAGATACCAAGAGAAAAACCAGAGCAGCTATAGACTTGCATAGAACAAGAAAATGATTTTGAGGCCTATTAGTATGCTGTTGCTAAATATGCTTAAATTAACACTACCATTTTTGCAACTATAGGCACAAATGGTGATTTACTCTCTTGCCCAGTGGTATGGAAAACCGCTCTTCCACTCCTGACCTTTAAAAATCCTCCAATGTAGTAACCTCAAGGTCAACTAAATTTATCTTTTCTCCTTTAATAAATAAGAATAATTTGCTATTAGTATTTTAATTACTCATATCCAATAACTATAGCTAAAATGTTTAAAAAATTATCCTTTACTTAAAAGTTTAGCATTTCTCTTAAAATCTTGTTTATATTATGAGTTAATTGGCATAACTTCCCATTAAAGAATGACAACTTTAGTCAATATATTGATAGCTCATTTGTTAAATCAAAACACAGAACAATATAATTTTAGAGCTTCGAGGGACAATAGAGTTCATGTACCATATTTCCCCATGTGTAAGACATTCCGAAAAATTTGGGGTCTAAAAACTGGTTGCGTCTTATATAGTGGTTGTAGATTTTTTTTTACTTGCATTTCCCACTTTTTCACACTTGTTGTCTTTGCACTCACTGTTTTGCATTTAATACCGGTATATTAGGTTACGTTTTGCCACATTCTGCCCAAAAATGGCTCAGAAAAGATTTTCGTACAGTGCTGAATTCAAGTTAAAAGTGATCCAGTTTGCAAAAGTGAATGGAAATCGTGCTGCTGAACGTAAGTTTGGTCCTCCTCCAACTGAGAAAACAACGGGAGACTGGCTATGGGAAGAAGAAACCCTACTGAAAACATGGCAGAAGAAGACCATGAGAGGCAAGTCAGCAAAATGGCCTGATTTAGAGAGGGAACTGAAGATATGGATCGAAGAGCAAAGGGCAATTGGAATTCCTGTGTCCACAAAGATGGTTCAGCATGAGGCAAGAAGAATTGCTGATGAAAAAGAAGTTAGTGATTTCAAAAGAGGACACAGTTGGTGCTTCAGGTTCATGGAATGGACTAAGCATGCGTACATGCACCAGACTTGCCCAAAAGATGCCTGAAAGCTATGAGTAGATGAATAAAACTTGAGTTCAATAACTTTATGTAATATATATTTTTTTTCAAATTTCAGGCCCCCAAATTAAGGTGCATCTTATACATAGGAGCATCTTATACATGGGGAAATATGGTAGTTCAGTCCTATTCCTATTTGAGCATGAGAGGGTGGTGGTGGGGGGAGGGTTCAAGAAAGTAAGGAAAATGAAGCCCAGAACAGTTAGATAACTTGCCTATGGACACACAGTAACAGAATCAGGATTACAACAATGTGTCAACAAGTATTTATTAAGCACTTATACCAAGTGCCAGGCATGGAGCAAAGCACTGGAGAACATAAAGACAAAAACAGCTACTCTCAAGGAGATCACATTCTAATGAGGGAGACCAAATGCAAATGGTATCAATGTACAAGATACATACAGGACAAATTGTAGGTTTCTAGACCCTTAGACAAATCATTTCCAAAATAAAGGACTTAAAATTTTTCTCAGACACTTCTCCATTTTGCCCTTTATCCTTTGTCCAAACTTGACTTAAGGAACTGTCAGGCATTCTGATATCTGATAGAATAAGTATAAACTTATTTTCTCATAAACTATCATCTGATTTATTGTGAATTCTAAAACAGTAATAATTAATGAAGTGTTTATATACCTCTCTTTTTTTAATAATTGAATGCCAATGGAAAATATCTAACAATTAAAGCATAATTTTTTATTACAAGAAATGAAGACAGAATAAGATAATTCAAAGCTTTTCATATATGCTTCCTTTATATGCTTTGAATTATCTTATTCTGTCTTAAATTATCTTAAATTATAGCCAGGATTTTATTAGCATTATTATCAGCACTAACAAAACAGCTCAGGGATTGTAAGAACCGAATCTAAAAGGATATGCATTAAAAGTGTACTTTCCTACAGAACATATACTCTATTTTCTTTTAGGAAAAAGCAAAGACTAGGAAAACAAAGATCATAAGACAGCTTAACTAAGGCTTCTGATTTGTTCCTCTTTGTAATAAATAGCAAGAGATGCATATAAAGTAGGGTTCACCAGGTTCATCATCAGGTTAAAAATTCTTTTGTTAATAATTTAACTAAATGAAGGAGTATATGCTTTTGAAGTGTGATGATGCCATTGGTAAGGAGGTCATATGGCAATGTGTAAGACTAAACAGATTTAAATATGATGGAACTTGGACACATCACAATACATTCAGAGAGGGAAAAAAGAGCAAATTAACTATACTCATCCAAGGCTATATTGACTATCACTTATTCAAGGACATAGGAAAAGGTAGTTAATCAAAAGTAAGGAAAGATTGACACAGGTTGAAATAAACTGTGGAAAATCATAAACTCCAGGTAAGATTATTACTATCCTACTCAAAATCAATCAAATTACTATCTCAAAGAGATAATTCCTTTTTTATACATCTTATTTCGAAGAATACTACTCAAAAAGATTCCATAAAACCTTGTAAAATTAACTCTAAAAAGTTATCAGTACAAGAAACTGAAATAATGGCCTCTTAGAACTTAGCTTACTGCATCATTTATTTTTCCTTGGTCTTTTGAAAAGTAGAAGAATGTGAAACAAAGCACTAAAGTTTGAAAATGATTTATGCATATACATTATGAGCAATAAAAGGTCACAAAGCCCGAAGAGATAGGTCATACTGATTTAGTTTAGGTTTGATTAAAATGAGGACCTATGAAGGGTTTATAACACAACACAACCTTTATTAAATAGTTAAAAATGAACTACTGTGATGAATGTATTCGAATTTAGATTTTAAGTCTTATTTCACTATAATTATACTACTCTAAAACTCTCACACTTTAAAGATCTATAATTTTGTAGATACTGATACTCCCACCAATACTCATCACACTCTCTGACTTAGTTGTTAGGGAGTGGCTGTGGCCCCTCCAAAATGATCCTACAGTACAATTGGTACTCCTTTCTCTATTTAGTCTGGTCCTTGGACAGCCAGTTTAGTAGGGTCTTCCAGGGCTACAATCCAGTGGTATATAGCCTTAAAGAATCCAAGATAAAAAAAATTAAAAAAAAGAATCCAGGATCACCTCCCTCACCATACAGACACAAAGTCATATATTTTAAAAGTGAACTGTCAACCCCTTGAAAATCAAATTATTAAATTTCCTTATTTCTATAAAGTAGATTTCTTTAAAAATTACTAAAAGAAGAAAACAGATTCTAGAGTCCAATGGTATCAAACTAAAACAGAAACGAGGGCCACTAATGCAACCGTAAAGATTCCAGAAGGCTACACAGACTTCATTTCTAAATGTAATATTATCAATGGTTTATTGCATCATTTGTTTGCTAAATATTTCCCCATTACAGTTTAATCTGGCTTGTGCCATACTCAGGAATATTGCTGGCCACATGAATCCCACTGGCCATGTGTTTTAGCGCCTCTGTCCAACACCATGGTGATAATCATTATGCAGTATATCTAGCCTATTTATCCAATATTAAGAGAACTATGTCTGTGGATAACTTGATATTCAATATGGAGAAAGGAAAGACTGCCCAAATTTGATTAAGAAGTCTTGAGAAAAAATGAAGGTGAGAGCTAAAGATAAATTTGTAGAATACATGGATGTATACATTTTGTAAATATATGCTTATGTAATATAGTTATACTATATCAACTAAACTAAGATCCTTTACATGTGACACATATGTACACAAATACAGAAAACTGTTTCCACAGTTCATTTCTAATGTAAATAAAAATAATCTATACTTAAAAGAGCTATTGGGTTTAATGGGAAGCTTCCTTTAAACTTCAAATAAGTCCAGAAAAGGGAGAAAGGGAATTAAGGCCTATCATTCATTTATATATCAAACCAACCACATTAAATAACAAGTTATATTTATAACATATAGCTGAAATGACCTATAAATCTACACTGAAAGAATAAGAGATTTGGGGAGTGCAGAGATAAAAAAGGAAAAAGAGGAGGCAACTTGGTAACAGAACATTGGAGGATAAATGGGGATTTGGGGCATAAGAATACTGGTAGTCACTGTAAAGGACACCAGGATGTAAGAGGAACACAAAAAAGGATGTAAAAAGGTTATAAAGGGAACTTCATTTAATCAAAATCTTGTTACTGTTGTTGTTGAATTGTTCCAGTCTTGTCCAACTCTTCATGATGCCATTTGGGGTTTTCTTTGCAAAGACAATGGAGAAGGAAATTCCTTCTCTAGCTCATTTGACAGATGAGGAAACTGAAGCAAACAGGGTTAAGTGACTTGCCCAGGGTCACTCAGCTAGTAAGTATCTGACCCTAGATTTGATGGACGGTCTTCCTGACTCCAGGCCTGCTGTTCTATCCAGCATACCACCTAGCATTCCAAATCTTGCTTAGAGCAAATCCTGAACCTACCCAAAGGGGAACTCGTCTCTTCCTACTACCTGAAGCAAAGGGACCCCAAGCTCTTAAGTCACAGAACTTGAAACTAGTATTACTGGTTTAGATTAAATAGGCTCTTATGGACTACCCTGAAAACCAACTCACTCTAATATTGTTACAATGGGAAAAGATTCCAAATCATAAATAACTTTAAAATTTTACAAATGTAATTCAATTAAGTTTGAGATTGCCCACATGTATACTCTGACACCAGTTAATGAAGAGGGTACGTTCCATTAACACTCCTTTGTAAAAAAAAAAAATTCACAACTAGAAGTAGAAATAATATAAAAGGCATTGTTGTTGTTCAGTTGTGTCCAACTTTTTGTGACTCCTTTTGAGGTTTTCTTGGCAAAGATACTGGAGTGGTTTGCTATTTCCTTCTCTGGCTCATTTGACAGATAAGGAAGCTAAGGCAAACAAGTGTCTAAGTATCTTGGATTAAAGGTACAGAAAGTTCAATTTACAGAAGACAGAGTAAAGAGGATAGAAAATGTTTAAAATGTTTTCTTCATTGAAAAGGCCATCCACAACAGGTGCCTCTACTTTCTCTTCTCCCAATCTCATACAATCCAGCTTCTGACCTCATCATTCCAGCTAAAAGTGCTCTCTCCACAGTTACCAATGATCGTTTAATTGCCAAATCCAATACCTTTTTCTCAATTCTCATTCTGCCTGACCTCTCTGCAGGCTTTAACACTCTTGATCACCCTCCCTCTTCTTGAAACTCTCTTCTCTCTGGGTTTTCAGAACAACACTCTCTCCTGGTTCTCCCCTACCTATCAAGATTGCTCCTTAATTTCCTTTGCTGAATTCTCATCTAGCTCACACTCCCTAACCACTGGTATCACTCAGGGTTTTGTGCTGGGCCCCCTTCTCCTGCTATACTTCACTGGGTTGATTTCATCAGCTCCCATAGATGAGTTATCATAGAAATGATGCTGATGATTCTCAAATCTACATATCTTGTCCTAACCCCTCTGCTGACCTCCAGTTTTGCATCCTTTCAGACATCTCAAATTGGATGTCCAGTAGAAAGCTTAAATGCAACACAAACTGAAGTCATTATCTTTCTCTGCAAACCCTCCTCATTTTTTGTCTTCCCTTTTAGTGTTAAGGGTATCATCATCTTTCAGTTCTCCCCAGGCTTGAAATCTTGGTGTCATCCTTGACTCATTCTCCACCCCACTCTCCCACTGCCCAAAGTTGATTTCATCTTTTTGATATCTCTCACATATGCCCCCCCCACTATGGTGATAATCTCCATCAACTCAAACATGGACTATTACAATAGTCTGCTAGTAGGTATGCCTGCCTCAAATCTCTCCCCATGGCAATCCATCCTCCATTGGTCAACAAAGGGATTTTCCTAAAGCACAGGACCAATTATGTCAATTCCCTACTCAATAAATTTCAGTGGCCCCTACCGCCTTCAGAATCAAATACAAAATCATCTTTCCAGTTTTCTCACATCTTATTCCCCAGCTCCTCCCGCCCCCCCCCCCAACACACACACACTCTTTGATCCAGTGACACTGGCTTTTTTGCTGTTCCATGAACAAAGTACTCTTATCTCTCAGCTCTGAGCATTTTCTTGGCATCTCTCTATTCTGGAGTGCTCTCCCTCCTCATCTCCACCTTCAAGTTTCCCCACCTTAAATCAAGTACCAAATAAAATCCTATCTTTTAGAGTGAGTCTCTCCTAATCCCTCTTAATTCTAGTGCCTAAATGGTTTCCTTTTTATCTCATAAAAATTTGTGCATATTTGTTTTGTTCTCTCCCCCATTAGACTGTGAGCTCCTTGAGGGCAAGGATTGTCTTTTGCCTCTTTTTGTATCCCCAGTGCTTAGCACAGTGCCTGGTATGTAGCAAATACTTAATTACTGTTTACTGACTGACTAAATGGAGAGGTACCTATCAGCAGGCAGAAGTGTGAGGTCTAGCCAATGTGGACCAGAGGCTCCTCCTACTATCAGTAGCACCTTAAATAAGGTTTTGAATGACTTCAACCAGTTTCTCCAGAAGAACAGCATATATACAAGTGTATGCATACATCTTTGACTTTTTTGGGGGGAGAGATGGGGTGGGGGGAGGGAGGCAGCAGCAGGGTGGTGGTGGTGGCAGCAGCAGGCTTTGGGAAGGGAAGGTTTATTCTCTAGTGTAATTTCAATTGTTTTTTTTTAACAGGGAAAGAAATAAAAATCAATAAATCAACTCTTAGGACAAATTTATCATAAAGTAGTCATTTCCATAATATTTCTCCACTAGGGAGACAGGAAGTTAAATCCAAGGGTTTATCTGATTCATCAGGTACAGATGAAAGTTTTTAAGACTAGGACTTCCATAATCTTAAAACTGCATCACATAAAGAATGGGTTATATCACTTACCCTGAAAAGCACTAACAAAATTATGTAGCAGAAGGCACTCTGCCCAACCAAGAAACATATTTTACATTATAAGTACATACTAAATTCAAGTCATCCTTGGAAATCTTCTAAAGAGAACAAAATTATTCTTATAAAAGATGATTTCTCGTAAATAAGCCCTAAATGCTGAAATCTATTTGGAATATATACATCTATTTGGAAGTAAGAAGGAGTCTGCAAAACAACATGGAAAAAAAGATGACAGTGTTATAAATCACTTACTTCTTTATTCACTAATATTTCCCAATAAAAACCAAATAGGAATAACTGTTTAAATGAAAAGAAATTAAATACCATGTCTAAAATATGCCTCACTGGCCCTGACCAAACAAATGGTTATAAAATAGGAGAGGTATGTGAATTTATCAAATATACCTAATACTATGGAGTTAACAAGAAGTGCCTCAAACTTCTGGAAAGTGGTAGTGAAATTATCTTTCATAACCACAGCTTTTGAGAAACTCTATTTAGCTAAACCTAAAACTAAAAATAATTGAGGCCCTAGTTCATACTAAATTAATAAAAAAATCTAATCTGTGGTAACTGGTTTCAAGAGGGCCTGCTAAAGCTTACCTCAAGAGAACCTACTGCAGATAATGTCCCATTCACTTGTACAGTGTCCTTTCAGCTGCCTGCCAGTTGTCTCTGTGGAAGGGAAAGCCTGATGAGTCAGAGGCCTATGCCACTATGCCACACTCCTTTGGAGTTTGAGGATGCCTGTATATTACTCCATAAAATGATCCAGGCAATAAAAGATCAGATGCTTATGAATGGCATACAACATGAAGATGGCTTTTTCAGTATTCTCTCTCCACTAAAGGCCAATACCAAATCTATAGTTACTGACTGCTGAAAAGCCTGTTGATACTCAATGTCAACACAATATAGCTACACTAACCCGAGAAAAACAAAGATTGGAATAGATCAAAGTCAGAATGCAGTTACACTGACAGGGAAAAATATGAAATGTATTAACTATTTAACGAAACACTGCCAGACTGTCTTAACATCTAGTGAGATAAAACTCCAAAGGATCAATCAACCAAAACTGAAAATGCATGATCCACTATGTACGTACACCTCAAAGATTTTCCAACACAAATGCTTTTTAAAAGATGCTATTAAGTACAGCATGCTCAAAATTGACCTATACCCCAACACTAAATATGTGCTTATTCAATACATGTTTTCATGAAGGAAAGACGACGAGAAAGTCTTTAGATTGAAAGAATGAACATCAATAGCAAAATCTGAAAGAGGAATATCTGTGCCCCACAAAGGGAAGCATCCATGCATGCATGCATGCATGCATACACAAGAAACAAATACTTCAGGATGAAACTAAGAAGGTTTAAGAATAAATATAATGAAGAAATGTTGACATATACTCAATGTTATTCGAAAAATCACCTTAACATCCTAAAATTATTCCTGACTAATAACTTTCTAATTCTAAGAACAAGACCATTTTATATAGCCAATATTCAAGGTCACTTACAGAGCTACCCAGATTATAATTTCTTTTAACTGCCAACATGACTACAATTTATAGATAAGAACAAATTTTATTCTTTATAGTATGTTTTATTTCAATGAAATTTAAGTATTAACCTTCAGGACAAGCATAAATAATAAAAAGAAAAATATCTACTTAGCAAAGGTGATGCAAGTTTTTAACAGAATTATACACAATGACATACCTCTGATTCTTTATCACTTAGAGATCCCAAGCTTCCAAAACTGTGATTAGAACTTTCATTATTTGTTGATGCCTGTTAAAGATAAGAAAAAAACTTTAAGTTAAAAACTAGTTTTAAAAAAAAAGAAAGCCTAATCATAGGTAAGCATAGTGATAAGGGAATGCATTAAAATTGGCTATAAGTATTCAAATAATAAACTAAAAATAAAACTTCCATTCCTCTAAATCCTCAAGTGCTATATAATTAATAATTTATTTTTCCTTTTCAAGGGAATGGGAACCATACCAAGTATTAATCAAAAGAGAAACAAGTCATAAAAATCATAAAAAATGTCACATTAAACATGACAAAATAGTCTCATTCTCAAATAGGTATTATTTCCCTTAAAATGTAAAAATCTGTACCTTGGAAAAGAACTTAAAAGAATGCCTACAAGTGTTGCTTTAAACCTAAAAGCTTTGTTTGGGTAACAAGATGATACAGCCAATTCCCACTATAAACACGTGAGCTGGGGGTAAGTAGAATAGAAGGAAATGGAACTTATTCTCAGCCAGGATTCAGTTATATGTAAAGGTTAAGGCAGCAGATGAACCACAAGACAGAGACCAGAAAAGAAGGTTTCAAAGAATATAATGCTAGCAGATTCCAGAACCTCAGGCTAAAGCAGAAAGCCTGAGTTAAGATCGAGGATAAGGGTCAGATGTCCCAGAATAGCTACTAGAGAAAAGATTAGAAAGCTGAACAAAACAGTAAAGTATTTATAAAATATATTCAATAAATACCTATTGAACAAATACATGTATACTTCAGTCAAGGAGACAAGAAGACAGTAAGGGGGAATAGATTTTAAAGCTAATATAGTCCTGAGAACCAAAAAGATCTTCTTTCCTAGGGATTGAGGGGACACCAAGAGGATAAAGGGGATAAGAAGAAAAAGTGAAAGAAAAACTGAATCTAAAGCAACTCAATCTGGGACCACGTAGAAAAAATAACCTCACTTTTAGAAGCCTCTTCCACTTATCCTTTTTGACAGGGGAGGGAGATTATCTGTTACTTGTCTAGTGCAAGAAGCCTGGTAGATAAAAGGATGGGATGGGGGACTAAGCTAAGGAGTTAAACTACATAAATGTCAATATTCTTTAAACTATACATATCTTTGGAACCCCTCACCACTGGAATATTCTTTCCCACTCAACACTGATTTATGTGGGCTGGTGTCCTTAAAATGATATTGAAGAAAAAAACTGATTTGTTAATCAAGCTTTTTAATAAAAGTTCCATAATTGAACCAGTTGATCAATAAAGCAATACCTTTTTACTTGAAAGATTAAAGAGATGACATCTAATTCTTATAATTCAGAATTTAGACAGCCAAGTTAAGCTTGTCCATTTTCTTCACAATTTTGTAAAGTTATATTATGACCCCTTAGCCTATATCTATAGATAGAACAGCTGTGATCTTTTTAGTCTGCACTCAAATGGAAGCTCTCTCTACATCCTTGATGATTTTAGTTTCTCTGTCTCCCTCTTCATTATATTTTAGAGAGTGTGGCAAATGTCAATAAACCATGAAACTTTACACAAGGGTAGAATAATGTTACATTTTGTTTCTGATGCAGTTCTCTCCCCAAATCCTCCTCCAATGCCTCACTGTGGTATGGAGGTGTCTCTGGGTTCTTGATACCATCATTTTTTTTTTTTTTTTTGCTTTTTGGCAGGGCAATTGGGGTTAAGTGACTTGCCCAAGGTTGGATTTGAACTCAAGTCCTCCTGGCTCCAGGGCCGGTGCTCTACTCACTGCGCTACCTAGCTGCCCCCAAATTTTGTTTTTTTTTTTTTCTTTTTGGAGGGGGGAAGGCAGGGCAACTGGGGTTATGTGACTTGCCCAAGGTCACACAGCTAGTAAGTGTGTCAAGTGTCTGAAGTCACATTTGAACTCAGGTCCTCCTGATTCCAGGGGTGGTGCTCTACTCACCGCGCCACCTAGTTGTCCCTGATATCATCTTTTATTTTCTTCAAAAATATTTTATTTTTTTTCCCAATTACATGTAAAAGCACATTTTAATATTAATTTTTTTAAACTTTGAGGTCCAAATTTTCTCCCTCCCCCCTCTCTGGGATGGTGAATAATTTAATATAGGGTATACATGCACACTCATGCAAAACATATTATTTCCGTATTTGTCGTATTACGAAAACAGACAAAAAACACACACAGACAAAAATAAAGTGAGAAAGTGAAAAATAGTATGCTTTGATCTTGTTATGCACCATCATAATGCATTTATGTATTAAAATTATCTGTGGAGGTCCCATCTCTTGATGGAACTCTATAAGCTCCATGAGCAGAAAGAACAATATCTTACCCCAACTTTGTATATATTCAGAGCAATATTTCACATATATTAGATGTGCGTAATAAATGCGGTTTGGTTGTGTTTTGGGGGGGGGGGGGGGGGAGGCAGCTAGATGGCCCAGTGGATAAAACGCTAGGCCTGGAGTCAGGAAGACTCATCTTCCTGAGTTCATATCTGACCTCAGACATATATTAGCTGTGTGATCCTATTTGACTCAGTTTCCTCATCTGTAAAATGAGCTAGAGAAGGAAATGGAAAACCACTTCAGCATCTTTGTCAAGAAAACCACAAATGGGGTCACAAAGGGTCAAACATGACTGAAAAATGACTAAACAACAAAATAAATGTATGTTGAATTCCATATAAAGTGAACATCTGCTCTGTGCCCTATACCTAGAGACTCTGCCAGAACATTACTAGAGTTGGTATTAGCTAGTCTTAAAGGTTCTGGTTTATATTATAAATAGCCCAATGCATCTACTTCATGAACATGAACTCTGGCTTAGCCAAATTACTTGCGCCCATACTTTTCTAGAGCTAGTCAGGTTGGTCTCTAATGTGCAAGTCTGCCTAGGCTAGACACATTTCCTGGTATCACATTAACCTGCAATACCCTAAAGAAAACTAGACAAACTACTGATCACCTGAATTGGTAAAAAAAAAAAAAAAGCAGCAGCATAATGGGACTAAGCAAAAGCAGCAGTGGCAACCAAGAACTAACCCGAAGATCCATCCTTGGCTCTGTACCTTATTGACATTATAACATATGTCACATAGCCTCTCATAAATCAGAAGTATTCGGGTTTTAGCTCACATGTAGGAATCCAAGGGTAAATGGGAAACAGTGTAACAAAAGTAAAAGTACACAGATAAGTTACAAAACTATCACAAAAAAGTAAACAAGGGCATCTGAGTATGTAATCAGGGGCAGGCTTGGGAATGCGCTACATAAGCACTTCTCCAAGTGTGGTCACACAAGACCCTTTCAGTGGGTCCATGAGGTCAAAACTACTTTTTATAATAAGACTAATATATTTTAATTTCTAATATGATAAATAACAATAAATATAACCCACAAAAACTTTGGTGGGGTCCTCAGTTTTTAAGATTGTAAAAAGGTGTGAAGGCTCCTTTACAAAAAGTTTGAGAAGAAAGGAAGCAAACATTTATGAAAGACCTATTATGTGTCAGGTACTGTGAAAAGCTTTACAAATATATTATAAATATCATTTAATATATTTGTAAATACCTGATAAATATGAAATGATCATGTGATCCTCATATCAACTCTGGGAAATAGGTGCTATTATTATCCCCATTTTACAGTGGCATCTGCCCAGCAGAAAAGCCCCTTGAGGCCAGGGTCTAATGACTTTTTTATACTCAGCATCTAGCATAGTGCCTTTGCACATAGTAGGTGCTTAATAAATGACTGCTGAATTTGAAGTGACCAAGGGCTTTTTTTTTAAAAGGTAATAGAATAGAATTTGATAGACCACCATTTTATGCTGTATACCACAATAAACTCCAAATGGCTTGACAATCTAAAAATTAAAAGTCACACCAAAAAAAAAAATAGGAGAATGATGGTGGATATGGAGATAATCAATAATTTAACAAGTCATAAAAGAGATTATAGAAAACAAAGCAGACAATTTTGACTCTCAAATTTAAAATCTGTGTTACTTTGAACTTATCACTTAACTTCTCGGTGTCAATTCCATTACTTTTAAAATGAGAAGGTTGGAACCAAATGTTCTCTTAAGTTTCCCTTGACCACCAAATCTATCATCCTATGTTTTGAAGGTAAAGGATGACTAAAACTAGACACTCCAAAGATAATTTCATTATTTGAGATTAAAATTTCAAAGGAATTTTCTAAGATTCCCATAAAAATTCATATTTTATATGAACAATGAAGAATTATGCACATAGTGGAGAAATAAAAGGTAACTTACAGAGTAGCTTTTTGAAAATGTTTTAAATTTAAATTATGATAAAATTATTCAGATTATCAAAGCAAACAGTAAAATGTTAGAGAAGTTGTTAATAATTTAGTTTTTCCAACTCATGAGATACTGTAGTTCATTTTCCTAACCTAAGAGTAAATTAAATACATTTGTATAATATTACACAAAGTGGTCTGGATATATCAACATGCTTTCCCTTTGTAATGTTACAAAGTTATAATTTTTTTTTCAAATATGAAACCTGAACCATTTCATTATAATGCTTACTACATCTGGCACCATTCTTACTCTTTCAACTACTACAGCCCCTTATCCATGCTTGAGCTCATTTTGCCAATCATTCTTCCCAAGGATATACCATGTTCTTTCTCACTCTCCATTTTTACATATGTTGTGCTCCAAATGTCTTCCTTCCTAAGCTCTACTTTACAAGATCCTACTCATTCTCTAAGATACAGTTCAAGTCCCATTACCTCCATGAGGCCCAGAGTGGTTTGTCCCTTTTCTAAAAATATAAGTCTCAACCACAGTTTAAATTTAATATTTTTCTGCGGTTCATATATGTTGATGGCTTCCCAAATACATTCTTTGAGAAGGGTCCTTGACTTTAATATCATCTTTCTGCCTAAAACCTATTACAGCACAGCTCTAGACATATAGCACTCAATAACTACTACTGATTGATTAGACTGATTAAAAGTAGGAAAGGTTAAGCAAATTGAGATAAAACAGGAGAGTTCGCTAAACCCAAGAAACATTACCAACGCTCCATACTACAAAGAAGCACCTTGATTCAAAGAATATTTCAATTGCATGTGAATAGGCTATTTTCAAGTCTTATCTATACTCAGTTGCTTCACAGGAGATGAACATAAAAAATAATATTCCAAGGATATTAACTCCTTGAGAGCCGAGTATGTCATATCTACGAAACACCTTCAATATCTAACAGAGTGCCTTAATATTTACCGAAATAAAATTAAACAGATTGCTCCAAGGAAGTAGTTAATACTTGTTGCTATATATTTGAATTAAGAAAGACTTTGATTTCAAAGAAGCTACAAGAAAATATAAAGTAAATATAATAGTGAAGCCAGACATAAAATCACTCTTTCTTATACATATTAACAGGTCACAACTTCTTGCTACAAAATAAAAGGATCCTTTGCAAACCATATTTAATCAATATAAATAAAAGTGTGTTTATTAAAGCAACACTTACTTTAGCTCCAACACTGCAACTTCCAGTGCTCCCAGTGCTCCCACTTACAACTCCTGTAAATCGAGCTTCCAATAATTCTTGCCTTCTTGGATCTAAGCTGTGAAGCTCATCCATTGCACCTATGAAAAATATATCCAGTTAGCTGTGATTTGGCATTGATTAGATGAATGGTTCAAGTAAATGAAATACATACATACCAATCTTAACAATGACATCATACAACAGCAACCCTCAGAAAATGTTATCTTGTCCTATTACACAAAATACTGCTTCTCTGAATTACTGTACCACTTTAACATATCACTTATTTGGGTGTTTAATCACATACTGCTCTGCCCTTCCATTATGTAACTGTTTCAATTATGTGGATCTTCTTTCCCTAATTATACCTCAAGTATTAATGTCAACACTTTGTAAAAAGCCATCTCAGTTCCTGACAAAGGACTCTGCATACAGGTACTGAAGTATTAGAGTGAAAGAGAAGATATTTCATGTTGAGAAACCAAAGGTTCTTCAAATGTCATTCAACTGCCTTCAACTGTCATTTTAAGAATTGAGTTATACAATTTTAAAATCACACAAGATGTAGAAGTGAAAAACCAATTTTAATCAAACTTTGTGAGAATCACTAGGGTGTGAATAAAAGTAGGAGAAACAGATAAAGTATTCTCCTGCAGACCTAGCCCACAATAAATTATTGCAGTCTATCTTCAAATGAGCCCTTGCTCATTGGTAATTCTTTTATCCCTATTCTTTTACTAACATCTGCAGAAAGCACTTTATTCTCATGTTAATTTCCTCTCAACTCCCTACAAAATCTTTATCCATGTCTTATACATTGATTAGCTATTTTACTGAGCCTTCTTGACTTTTCAAACACTTCATTCCACCCATAAACACTCAATTTACTCTTACCTTCTACTTTAATAACAGGAGATTATTCTAGTTGAGTTCCTGTATCTACTCTAATTCTCCACAAAGGCTACCCTTCATTTTCATTCCCTTAAGTCTCTGAACAATGACTCCACTTGTGTCCTTGATCCCATGCCTAACTCCTGATGGACTTTACTCCTATACTTGCACTGTCTCTGGCTGGCATATATGATAACTCCTCCAGCTCTGCCACTGCCTTGAAACACAGAGAGATCTTTCACCTTTTTAAATTTGGCCCTTCTGCTCCAACTAACTCCCATTTTACTTGTCCCTTTCCTTCCACTTTCAAATTTGAAGCTACCAGTGTGTACTATTTGTCCTCAGACAGGATTCTGGAAAGCTCCCTCTTTTCCTTTTAACTGTATCTTACAACTTCTTGATATCATCCCTTTATATTCCCCTACTTCAGTCTGTAATAAAGAGGTATTCTATATTCCCACCAAGACAGCCATTCTACCTAACAGCTAACACTGATATATAGCTTTACAAATATCATTTTATTTTATCCTTATAAGAAGAGGTGGATACATTACTTGCAGATTTTTTTAAAAAATTTATTATTTTCAGTTCTCAGCATTTCTACAAATTTTCTCCCCATTTCTACCCTCCCCCCCACTCCAAGCTGGCATATATTCTGATTGCCCCATTCCCCAGTCAGCCCTCCCTTCTGTCACCCCCCTCCCTCCATCCCCTTTTCCCTTACTTTCTTGTAGGGCGAGACAGATGTTTATGCCCTATTGCCTGTATATCTTATTTCCTAGTTGCATGCAAAAACTTTTTTTTTGAACATCTTCTGTTAAAACTTTGAGTTCCAAATTCTCTCCCCACTTCCCTCCCCACCCACCCTCCCTAAGAAGGCAAGAAATTCAACACAGGCCACATGTGCATCATTAGGCAAAACCCTTCCACAATACTCATGTTTTGAAAGACTAACAATATTTTGCTCCTTCATATCCTATCCCCCTTTATCCAATTTTCTCCCTTGACCCTGTCCCTTTTCAAAAGCATTTGTTTTTTATTACCTCCACCCCCTATCTGCCCTCCCTTCTATCATCCCCACTTTTTTTATCTCCTTCCTCCTTCTTTCCTGTGGGGTAAGATACCCAATTGAGTGTGTATGGTATTCCCTCCTCAGGTCAAATCTGATGAGAGCAAGATTCACTCATTCCCCCCCTCACCTGCCTTCTCTTCTCTTCCTACAGAATGGCTTTTTCTTGCCACTTTTATGCGAGATAATTTACCCCATTCTATCTTTCCTTTTCTGTCTCTCTCAATATATTCCTCTCTCATCCCTTAGATTGATTTTATTTTTTTAGATATCATCCCATTATATTCAACTCACCCTGTGCCCTCTGTGTGTATATGTGTATATATATATACACACACATATATACATATACACATATACATATATATACACATATGTGTATATATATGTAGTTCAACTTTAGTAAGTCCCTTGTGATTTCTCTTTCTTGTTTAACTTTTCATGCTTCTCTTGATTCTTGTGTTTGAAAGTCAAATTTTCTATTCAGCTCTGGTCTTTTCACTGAGAAAGCTTGAAAGTCCTCTATTTTATTGAAAGTCATTATTTTGCCTTGGAGCATGATACTCAGTTTTCCTGGGTAGGTGATTCTTGGTTTTAATCCTAGCTCCACTGACCTCCAGAATATCATATTCCAAGCCCTTTGGTCCCTTAATGTGGAAGCTGCTAGATCCTGTGTTATCCTGATTATTTTTCCACAATACTCAAATTGTTTCTTTCTGGCTGCTTGTAGTATTTTCTCCTTGATCTGGGAGTTCTGGAATTTGGCAACAATATTTCTAGGAGTTTTCTTTTTGGGCTCTTTTCGAGGAGGCGATCTGTGGATTCTTTCAATTTCTATTTTGCCCTGTGGCTCTAGAATATCAGGGCAGTTCTCCTTGATTATTTCTTGAAAGATGATATCTAGGCTCTTTTTTTGATCATGGCTTTCAGGTAGTCCAATAATTTTTAAATTATCTCTCCTGGATCTATTTTCCAGGTCAGTGGTTTTTCCCATGAGATATTTCACATTGTCTTCCACTTTTTCATTCCTTTGGTTCTGTTTTATAATATCTTGATTTCTCATCAAGTCACTAGCTTCCACTTGCTCCAATCTCATTTTTAAGGTAGTATTTTCTTCAGTGGTCTTTGGACCTCCTTTTCCATTTGGCTAATTCTGCCTTTCAAGGCATTCTTCTCCTCATTGCCTTTTTAGAGCTCTTTTGACATTTGATTTAGTCTGTTTTTTAAAGTGTTGTTTTTTTCAATATTTTTTTCAGTATTTTTTTGGGTCTCCTTTAGCAAGTCACTGACTTGTTTTCATGGTTCTCTTGCATCATTCTCATTTCTCGTCCCAGTTTTTCTTCTACTTCTCTAACTTGCTTTTCCAACTCCTTTTTGAGCTCTTCCATGGCCTGAGACCAGTTCATGTTTTTCTTGGAGGCTGTTGGTGTAGGCTCTTTGACTTTGTTGACTTCTTTAGGCTGTATGTTTTGGTCTTCTTTGTCACCAAAGAAAGATTCCAAAGTCTAAGACTGAATCTGAGTGCGTTTTCGCTGCCTGGCCATGTTCCCAGCCAACTACCTGACCCTTGAGTTTTTCACTGGGGTATGATTGCTTGTAGAGCAAAGAGTACTTTGTTCTAAGCTTGAGGGGATGTGCCATTGATTTCAGAGCCATTTCTATATAGCCAGTTCTGCCACACCAGCACTTCTCCTTCCTCAAGAACCACCAACCTGGACCTGACACAAATCTTAAGCAAGCTCTGCACTCCTGCTCTGATCCGCCACTTAATTCCTCCCACCAGGTGGGCCTGGGCCCGGAAGTAACTGCAGCTGTAGTTCTGTAGCTGCAACTCCCCCACTGCCCCTGGGGCGGTGGCTGAACCTCGAACTCTGTCCCCCACAGCTTTTCCCACTAACCTTCTCTGTTGCCTTTGGTGTCTGTGGGTTGAGAAGTCTGATAACTGCCACAGCTCACTGATTCAGGGCCCTAGGGCCGACTCTGCCCAGCTCCCTGTCCGGTTGGTCCTGCCGCCGCCCAGGCTGAGCTCTGCTCTGCTCCCAGCTCTGTGCATGATAGACCTTACCCAGCCACCATCCAAGCTGACCTGGGCTGGAGCCCTGCTTCTCTCTGCTATTTCGTGGGTTCTGTGGTTCTAGAATTCGTTCAGAGCCATTTTTATAGGTGTTTGGAGGGTCCTAGGGGACAGGCCTAGGCAAGTCGCTGCTTTCTAGCTGCCATCTTGGCTCTGCCTCCATTTGCAGATTTTCTATTTATGAATTCACCCACTCCCTAAAATGTATTTGTAAATCCCAAATCAATACTTGCAGAGCTTTCATAGTCATGCCCAGAGTGGCAAGAAATGAGTCACCTGATATAGATATTTCCAGCCGAGGTCAAATAAGGAGATGTTCTGCCTTCTTGTTTCAGCTCTTACGCTATAAACAAATTTCCTTTTCTAGATCTATTTAGTGCAATGATTTTTGCATTTTTTTTTGTGCTTTTTTGTTAGTGATTCTGCTGTTTAAAATAGCCCTCAAGCATAGTGCTTAAGTACTATCTAGTGTTCCTAAGTGTAAGAAGGCTGTGATATACCTTACAGAGAAAATACATTAAATAAGCTTCATGCAAGGATGGGTTATATAGTGCTATTGGTTGTGAGTTCAATTTTAGCAAATCAACAATACAGTACATCCAGAAAATGGAAGAAGAAAATTGCTATTTGTATGTGAGGCAAAGTAAATGTTGTAACCAAAGGTTCACAGGAACCTAACCCTGTATTTCTCCTAGAAACAATGGTTCAATATTTGTTAATTCAGTATTCAAGGTGATTTTACAGAACATAACTACTGTGAATAATGAAAACTGTACCATTATCATCCCCATGTTACTGATGATGAAACTGAAAGCAACTTGCCCAGGATCACACAGCTAGTAAGTGTCAGAGTCCAGATTTGAACCCAAAAGACAAAATTGTTTTGTGGACTGCAAGCAGAATGTTGGACTGAAACTTATACATCAACAGTATGGGTAATTACTTCCAGTATGGAAATTCCCTTCACTGTTACAGATCATCAACTCCTCTATAACATAAAAGCTGTGTTAGGGCTACTGAGACATTAATTGACTTATCTTTGAACATACAACTAGCATCTATCAGAAGCATGGCTCAAACTCAGGTCTTACCTACTTCAGGGCCAGAGCTCTATCCTTTGTATATTCTCCAGAAGATTGTGCTACCTCAATCAACCTTTCTAATCTTCAATCTCTGCTTATCTACTGTTCTCCTTCCCAGCAGCCTACAAATATTACCTTCAAACAACAAAACAAAACCTTCACTAGACCCTTCAATTCCCTCAAGCCATCATCCTATCTCTCCTTTCTTTCTCAAGCATTCTACGCACTTTGCTTCCACTTCATATCCTCTCATCCCTCAATCTTTGCCAGGTGCACTGCTTTTAACTGAAAGTGATTTTTCCAAAGATGTAAATGATCTTTTACTTGCTAAATATCATGGCCTTTTCTCACAATGACCCACAGGCAACTAAAACTAAAATTCAACATGTCCACAATAGAACTTACTACCTTTTCCCTCAAACCTACCCCCTTTCCAAACTTTGCTATTATTATCAAGGGCACCATCATCCTTCTAGAAATCCAAGTTCAAAACCTCAGCACAATCACTGACTCTCATTCACTCTCCACGTATCTAATCAGTTGCCAGATCTTATCAATTCTATCTTTCAGAACATGTCTCTTTTAATAAGTCCCCTTTTCTCTGCTTACACAGCTTTCATTACCTCTACTAAACTATTAGAAAGCCTCCTAATTGGTCTCAGTCTGAAGCCTGCTCCCATTTCAATCAATACATATATGACTAAGTCACGCCCTACTCCAAAAAGTCCAGTGATTCCCTAATACCTCCCAAGTTCCAATATGAACTCTTGTTGGCATGTGACGCTCTTCACACAGAATCAAACATAACTGAAATGAATGAACAACAAAACAACATATTCAAGGCAAGAAGTAGAAGGAAAAGGTGGTGAATAAAAGGGAGTTTGTTTATAATAGGACAGGCAGTGTATATAACTAGAGTAAATAAATTGAACAGGGATGAGAATATAGCAGTGAAACTGTGTGCACCTAAAATGGTAATTGTGTATAAATGTGCTCATATTGCTTCTCTGGCCAGAAAAGTCCCCCCTCTTCTAACCTATTAATATCCAAGTCCTATCAAAGGTTTCAAAAAGCTCAGTTCAAGTTATACTTCTTCCACAAGGGCTTCCCTAATTATTTCTTCTTCTGTAAATTCCCATGGCATTTATACTCAGTTTCACATTTACAGTTATTCCTTCCACATCACTGGGTTTAGAGGTGCAGTGCTCCCCTCCCCCCATCTGGAAAATCCAAATAAAATTTTTTGGCCTTCCATACCACAGAAGTCTGATTTTCCCTTTTTCTTTTGCAGTACCTTATTATAAAATTTGGACATATTTATGGTATTAAAAGATAAAATGTGCTGATACAATACAATACTGTGTACATATATTTTATTCATTTCTGAGTTTCTAAACTTTTTCCATGTCTTCTGCTGGCCTTTGTATGTCGTCTGACGCTTCCACAAAACTCCCAAAAAATTCCCATTTAATTTCTTATGGTGACCTAAGATATACTGAAATAGCAATGATGAAAGTCAGGATGTGGAAGGGATAATGGTGACTATGTGTTTCATGCCTGTTTTTACCTTTTGCCCCAGTTCAGGTTCAATACAGTGCATGTATTGCAATACAGTGCACGTAGAGACAATGGTAGTGGCATCTCACCATTTTACTCTTATAGCTTACCAAGAATCTACAAAGAACCTACCCTAACTATGAATCAATGAATGGAGAGAAAGTGTTTGTTAAATGTATAAAGAATAACTGAAGAGAATGAATCTAAGTACTTTATCACATAATATCAGTTTTATTTCACTGCTTATCTGGCAGATCTTAGCTATCTTGTTTAGCCAGCTCATACTCATATATACCACTATATAATAAAGACTGAATCAAGAAGATTTAGAATCAAGAAGATTCTCTGTCAGTAGGCCCAACAAGATGGCAAATAACTAATTTTAAGGGGGTGGGGGTGAAAGTAATAAAGATGATGAAAAGACTGAAAAAAGGGGGGTATGATCAGCATACTATAGTAGAAATATACTATATAATAACATAGCATAATATAATAGTATTGTTTCCCTTTTGTTACAATCTAGTCTCAAGTTAACTGCATTAAAAAATCTGGTTTTGTTCCATAAAAGCCTCTCTCCCCATTCTCCCTTTTTCCCTCCACATAAAAATACGGGTATTTTCATGAGTATTTTTCTTACTGAAAATTTCCTTTTGTGAGTTAACACCTGTTTAGAGTCCTTCCTGCCATTCATGTCTGCTTCCCAATACTTGCTCTTCTGAGGTAGGTTCCCAAAGTTTAGCTATGTCCAAGACAAAAACTCTTAGTAAAGGATAAAATAAATGCTCTTTGATTGAAAAAAAGTAAAATAAATACTGAATATTGAAGAAAAATTAATTGAGCTCATGGACAAACCTTTTGTTTAGAAGGCCCTTTCCCATTTAAGAAACTGACTAGACTGACAAAGTATAGCGCTACAGAAAATGCTGAAAACGTACTAGTTTAATGATCCATCACAGATCCAAAGTAATAATTCATTTATCTGTCTCCCAATTCTGTTAAGCCTAATCACTCCAAGATAGTCACAGCATATTTTTATATTTAAACATATTACTAGAATTATCACACAGAGAATTGGAAGGGATTTCAGATATCACCTAGTCCAACCTCTACCCTTCAAAGTACTAATCCTTTTTGTAACATTTGTCCAAAGTAAGTCTCTAGCTTAAAAACTTCCAATGATGAACAATCTTACTACCTTCTAGAACAGCTCTAAGAATCAGGATGTTTTTCCTTTAGTTGAATGGAAAAACATGTTCCCTTAAATTTCTGTCCTTTGAGGCCAGGCAATCCCTTCTCTATATTTCAACCATTGAAAGATGGCTATAATATCCCAATAAAGAACTTCTCACCACACCACCCATCTCCAGTCCTTTTTCAAGCTATATCACTGACATGGTTTCTAGCAATACAATTTGTCAACATAATTAAAATGTAAGTTCCTTGGGAATAAATATTGTTTCACTCTTTCTATGTGTATCCCCTACACCTAGCACAGTACTTGGCATGTGATAGGCACTTAACATTTGTTGCTTGATTGACAATTTTTAAATGTGACACCCAACACTGGGCACAAGATAACTTTAGTTATGTAGTAAGACTGTCTCCTCCCTTTGCTCTGGACAATACACTAATGTAGTCAAGTCTGAGAAAGAGAGGCATAGTGGAAAAGGTTGGTCTTGGAGTCAGGAGGACCTGGGTTTGAGCCTCTGAAAGATACTAATTGTAAAACCAAATATATGTCAATTAACATCTCAGTGCCTCCACACAAGTCTAAGCTACGAAGGAGCTGGCAAGCTGTATCAGTTAAGGGAATTTCCGTACTGAGAGTAATTCCCCACAGTGATGAAATACAATTTGCTTACAATCCACAGAACCCTTTAGTCTTTTGAGCAATAATACCTCTCTATTCACATTCCCCATCAAGTATTTGTGCTTAACTCAAGGTAAAACAATTGTTTCTACTGAATTTGTTCATTTCAGTACACTGTTTCAGTTTGCAAAGATATCTTTGGATCCACTTCTATCATTCAAGGTAGGAGCTATCTCCTCTTCACTTTGTACCATCTTCAACTTTGATAAATATACCACCTAAGCCTTCATTCAAATAATTAACATTTAATATTTGTGCACAAGCTTTCTCCCTCCAATAGAATATAAAGCTGTTTGCTGGCAGGTATTACTCTGTTTTTATCTTTGTATCCCCAGCAGCTAACAGTGCATTGCACTTAAAAATTGCTTTTTGAACTGAATTAAATTAATTTATACTTAAATTTACTGAATTTATATCAAGAAGGAATAGTCAAAAGCTACCTCAAAAACTGCACAGCTTTAGAATTAAGAACTAAGACCAATTCAGATATTTTTCTCTCCTTTTATAACTGCTTTACCCTCCTCATGGTCACCAAAGAAACTGGAGGGAAGCAAACCATCACCTCCCTAACATTCTTTCATTTTCAGAAAACTAACAGCTCTTTAATAATAGTTCAGTTTACAAAGAATACTTTATTAGCACTATTCAAAATCATAGCTGGAAAAAATAGGTGAACAATTTATGAACAAACAAGAGATAGAGAGCATTGTGAGCTGTAAAATGGATAATTTTTGATTACATTAAATTTAAAAGGTTCTGTACAAATAAAACCAACATAGCCAAGATCAGAAGGAAAGCAAAAAATTGGAGGAAAAATTTATAGACAGTTCCTCAGATAAAGGTCTCATATCTCAAACATATAAGGAACTTTGTCAAATCTATGAGAATACAAGTCATTCCCCAATTGATAAATGGTCAAAGGCTATGAACAGGTAGTTTTCCAATGAAGAAATCAAAACAATTTATAATCATATAAAAATGATCTAAATTATTACTGATTAGAGAAATATAAAGTAAAACAACCCTGTGATACCATTTTACACCTATCAGATTGATTAAAATTGAAAGGGAAAATGACAAATGTTGAAGGGGATGTGGAAAAATTGAGACTTTAATTCATTGCTGGTGGATGTGTGAGCTGATCCAACCATTTTTTGAGAGCCATCTGGAATTATGCCCACAGAGTGATTAAACTGCACCCTTTGACCCATTAATACCACTATTAGGTTTCCCAAGATGATTAAGGAAAAAGGAAAAGAGCCTATATACTCTAAAATATTTATCGAAACTCTAGAAATTGCAGGGATGCCCGTCAATTGGGGAATGCCTAAACAAACTGTGGTGCATGTTCACGAGAGATTACTCTGCAGTAAGAAATGAGCTCAATGATTTTAGAAAAAACAAGGGAAGACTTGCACGAAATAATAAAGAGCAAAGTGAGTAGAATCAGAGAACACTGAATCCAGTAACAGCAGTATCGTTTTAAGAACACCCTTGAGTGCCAAGTCATTCCATTACAAATACCCAAATTAACTGCAAAGGCCCTATGAAGGAAGATATGTTTGCATCCAGAGAAAGAATTCTCTCTCTCTCTCTCTCTCTCTCTCACACACACACACACACACACACACAGAGAGAGAGAGAGAGAGAGAGAGAGAGAGAGAGAGAGAGAGAGAGAGAGAGAGAGAGAGAGGCTCCCCCTAGATACACGTAAATTCCTTGAGGGTAAAGAGGTGTCTTTTTTGTTTCTGAATCACCATCAATACACCAATTGGTCTCCCAGTCTCAAGTCTCTCCCCTCTCCAATTTGCCCTCCAACACAACTGCCAAAATCATATTCCTGAAGCATGGGTATTGACCATGGTCTTCTCAAACTCTACTGGCTTCCTATGATCTCTAGAGTCAAATCCCTTTATTAGCCATTTAAAGACCTTCACAACCAGGCTCCAACCTACTTTTCCAAACTTTTTACACATTGCCCCTCTTTAAGTTTTCAAGTCTAAACTTGTCATCTTACTATTTACATCTCATATACATCTCCTAATTCTATACCTTTGCACACCCCTTATCTAGAACGCATCCTTCCTCCCCCTCCCCCTTCATCCTCTGAAAATACTTAAGTTTCATAAGCTCAGCTCTCCTACAGAAAATCTTTCTTGATCTCCCAGCTGTTATGTCCTTTTCTCAAGTTACCTTGTACTTACTTCGACTCTTCCTTGAGGGCAAGGAATTTTATTTAGGGGGTGGTCAGAGGTTGTATATTCAGGAACAAGCAGAGGGCTTAGCACATAGTGGGAGCTAAGTAAATACCTGCCAACCAATTGAAACATGGATCAAACAACTAAGCTACTTCTCTTGACTACTGCAGAGAAAAGCAAGCAAAAAGGTATCTTGATTACCGCTCATTTATGTAAAGGAAATTTGAGGATATTGAACATGTGTCCAAAGCAGATTAAAATAAAGAGAAAATGGACAAGAGTTTATTTGGACTTTTTGTACACTTAGTTGAAACTCAAATACTTATTAATGAAAATAATCTGTTCACTAAAAGTTAAGCTGCTAGATGAGGGAATTGAAGAAAGCTGGTTGTATGACCAATGCTTCATAGAATTTTAAAGTTGGACAGGACTTTGAAAAATCACCTTGTCCTACAGTTTAACCTGTATTTAGAGAATGTTCCTCCACCACGTCCCTAAACAAGTGGTCAACAAGCCTTTACTTCCAACTTCAAGATTTCCAATAACGAGAAACTCAATGACATCACCAAGCAGCATATTCCACTTTTAGACAGCTCTAATTATTAAGAAGTTTTTCTTTATGATGAAAGGTAGTTCGCATTTCTATAGCTCTTAGGGATTAGGAAGTGGTTTTTTTTTTTTTTTTTTTGCAAAACCATAACATGTAAAGGACATATATCATTATCCTTTCTTTATACAAATAAACCGAGGCTCAGGTATGTTATTCACACAACTAATAAATAGCAGATCCAGGATGTTAAGCCAGGTTTCCTCAATAATAAGTCACAAAATAACTGAATTTTAGAGTTGGAAGGGACCTCAGCAGTCACCTCCTCCAATGCTTAATGAAGATGAGTCACCTATCATCTAACACCTTAAAGACCTCTAATGAGAGGGAACCCATTTACTACTTTGTGAGATAGCCCAGTTGTTAAATTTTTGGAGAAGCTGTTTGCTTCTTCACAATTTTCATACATTACTTCTGGTTCTGCCTGTTGGAGCCAAATAGAAAATGCTTATTCCCCATAACTATCATATCCAGAGAAAGGAATCCCAAATGGTGAAGGGCCTTGAGGCCATGCCATATCACATCAGCATCAGTTGAAGGAAGTAGGGTTATTCAGCCTAGAGAAGAACAAATTCACAGGGAACATGATGGTTGTGTACCTAAGCCTCAGTTTCCTTCACGTGTAAAATGAAGGAACTGAACTAAGATGACCTCTAAAACACATTTCAGATCCAAACCAATGAGCCTATAATCCTAATCCTAAAAAATGGTAAGAAAGGAAGATTGAATCCAGGCTTCTTTTCCCCTTTCAACTCCACAGTCCTTTCCATACATAAAAAGAGGTATAAAACAAACAAAAAACTAATGATATAAAATAATTAGCTACAAATAGGCTACTTCTATTGTCAGACAACTTTAACCTACATTGAAAAGTAGCCTAAGATAAGAGCACTTAACCTGGAGTCAAAACACAGTAAGTCTCAAATAAAGCATTACTTACAAGCCACAGTTAGCTCTTATCATTATTACCATAACTTTAATCATGATACAAACCAAACACGGAAGAGAAAGGAGATGGGTCAAAATTGGTAAAGTGCAATGGATTAATAACTTACTGCATAAAATTATCGTTCAATGGAGAAGACTGAATCCAAATTTTAAACTTTAAGAAATTTAGAGAGGCTTCATAGTAAATGAAGAGCTAGTCATGGAATCCAGAAAAGCTAGGTTCAAGCATTTATTCTTGTTATTACTGAATCCTTGACAATCTGCAATCCTACACTGCCTTAATGTAACTCTAAGTAAATACCAACTCCTCATATTGGCATTTAAAGCCCTTCGCCATGTCTTCTGCCTGTCATTCCAGACTCACTTCACATTGTCCTCCTTTACACACTTTATTTTCCAATAGAACTGGCCTATCTCAATCCTCTCTCAATCCTCCCTCAGCACAGATTAACCCCATGCTTAGAATTTTTGACCTCTCAGAACCCCTCACAACTTCAAGGTTCTGGAAACCTCTTCCTGAGGCCCTTGGTTAGTACTCTCTCCATCTTCAAATGATCTTATATCAATTTATACATTTGTATGCTGTAATGCCAGGAAGAACACAAGCTCATTGAGGGCAAAGGACTTTTCTTTTCCTTTTGTCTTTGTACTGCTAACACGGTACTAGACAGAGTAAGTTGTTAATAAACACTAGCTGAATTTAAATGAATGGCTTCTCCTTCTTTTCTGTACTCAATCCCTTCAAAAAGCCATCTATACTCCCTACCATCACTTCCTCGCTCTCTCATTCCTTGACTGTCTACAATTTGACAAATGACCTCCATAAACTCAACTCAAGCTGTTCTCTCCAAAGTTACCAATGACTTCCTAACTGCTAAATCTGATTGTCTTTTCTCAATCCTTCTTTCTGCTGCACATAACACTGTTGACAACTATATACTCCTGGACACGCTCTCCTCTTTGGGCTTTTGGTGGCACTAAGCTCTCCTGGTTTTTCTCCTGTCTGATTCTTCCTTTGCTGAATCATCCTATACATCACACTCCTCCAACTGTGTGAATTTCCTAAGATTCTGTTCTGGGCCATCTCTGCTTCTCTCCCTGCTACACCCCCCTTCCTTCTTCTTGGCAACCTCACTGGCTGCCCTGGGTTTTGAGTATCACATTTATGCAGACCTATATATCCAAGCCATAGTCTCTTTTCTAGGTCTCCCACCACCAATTGCCTAATGGACATTTCAAACTGGATATCCCAGAGAAATTTCAAACTCAACAGGTCCAAAACAGAACTGATAATCTTTCCCCCCAAACCCTGTCTTCTTTCAAATTTCCCTATTTCTCTCAAAGGCACGAACATGCCATTATCCTTGAGTCCTCACTTACCCCTACTCTCCCTCCCCACCTCCATGCATGCAACCAACTGCCAAACCTTGCCTTTTTTAAACCTCTTTAACATTTTTTATGTATTTAAAAAATTTCTGACAACCCTCCTTGTACCCAATAACCCTATCCACAAATACAAAGAGAAAAATGAAAACTTTGTAACAAATTAAGAATAAGCAAGCCCCAAAAAAGGATGTATTTTGCCATTTCCAAAAATCTAGATGTCATTCTAAAAATGGAGTCCATTATCCTCCCTCTGAAAGTAAGTAAGTCGCATAGATTGTTGGGCCCCTAGAATCATGATTGGTCATTGTGTCGAAAGCTTAAGTCTTTCAAAGATATTTTTCTCTGCAATGCTTTTGTCATCGTGTAACTTGTTCTTCTGGTTCTGCTCATTTTACTCTGTATTGCTTAGTAAAAAAAGTCTTCTCAGATACCATTTCTTTAGTTGTTTCTCACAGAGTAATATCTCTGTTACAACCCCAATTTGCTCATTCATTCCCCAATTAACGAGCAACCCCTTTGTTTTCAGATCTTTGGTAAAATCGAAAAAGGGCTTCTACAAATATTTTTTGTACACTGAGACCTTTTCCCTCTTTTGGATCCCTTGGATTATACATCTAACTCATTTTGTAGACATTTCAAGGTATAGATGGGTAAAGTGTCCTATTCAAGATCACAGAGTGTTCAATGTTAGAGAAAGGACCAAAATCCAGAGTCCTCATTCCTTAGTAGATGTTCTTTTCTTTTCACTGCCATGTCTCTTTATATGGTAGTTACTTAAATTTATTTCCTATACTAGATCACAGGCTCCTTTAGAGCACAGCCCATGTTTTACTTTCTTGTATGCCCATACAACACCAAGCAAAATATTAAATGTCAGCTAAATTAATAAATTTGAAAAGTTATGTTTTGCATATGTTAGTATGTAGGAGAAATAAAACAGGTCATCACTCAAATAAGGAAACAAAAAAATCCAACAGTGATTAATTTTTCAGCCCTAATAAATTTTAGAAGAACTGTGTTCAGAATCCACAGAAGAAATACCCATACCTCCTTGAAGTACAGGAAAATAACTGAAATCTAAATAAAATCAAATATACTTTATAGGCACCATTATTCCTCTCTAGTTGGAAATCTTCAATGGCTCCCTTGTGACTACAGAGTTGTGCTAACTGTTCTGCCTGGGATTCAAAGACCTCTGATGTTGCATCACCCTATCTTCTGAGCCTCGTTTCATACAACTCTGCTCCCCATAATGTATGTTCTAGCCCAGCACTTCTTAAACTGTGGGGGCCCCCACAGTTTAAGTGCTGAAGGGGTCAAGAGCACAAAAATTTAATAAGTCCTGCTTTGAGGCCCGCTCCTGATCAAGTATGGTCTCCCTGCCACTCATGCTACACTTAGTAGGTGATTAACTTTCATTAAATTGCATTCATTTTGAGGGAAAAACCTAGCTGAATTAGTGACAAATCAATCAATATTTTAAGGAAGTACTGTCACTCTACTTTTGAATATAATGAATATCTTTTTGAATATACTGAATTGAATTGAATATACCAACAATTAGTCTAACAAAGTACTGACAAAGGCTGACTAGCCTCCTTATGGAAAATTAATTAATGATTTGTAATTAGAATATCAATTACAAGTCAACAGTGCTTCTCAAGTACTACAGAGTACTTAAAAATCAGTTTGTTGCTTAGTTTTAAAACTTTAAAATTTTATAGCATCTGCGTATTAACTTTTTCTTATTCACTATACAGGGTAATTTCAATTCGGTCCTAGTTAAAACAAATTCTTAATTAGCAGAGTCCAAATTAATTAGGCTTGATTATATGACTTTTTTTTTTCCATCAAAGTTTCCCTGGAAGAAATGAAGAATGAGATAACAAGAAAGCCTGGTCTTTATAATACAGTTTTAAGGAACAAGGTCTTGAAATTTTAGATTACCTTATAAAATTCAAAGTATTATATAAATGTCAACTTTTACTATCACCCACCTATGAAGTTTTGCCCTCATTGAGAACCTCCTAGTCTACAATAAAAGCAAAGAACCATGCAAATATACCTTCTTGGCATGGCTTTAATACCATTGAAACTACCAATTCACATTCTGAATACCAACCAATACATGTAAAAAGTCAAAAAAGAAAATGTTAACTTTGTCTGTAATCCTTTAGAATGTAAAATAACATATTCTAATCCAGAAATGAGAGATTTAAGAGCAGGGTGAACAAGAATCAGCTACATGAAACTTGTGAGGCTAGATCTCAGGATCACTACTTTATATCATCCAGGTTACTCAACTTTTTTGTTTGTTTGCGAGTAGGGGGAGTTAGCAGGGCAGGAAAATGTTCTCCATAGAAAGAAATGGATACACCTAGAACTGTCAAATGAGATCATGTATGTAAAGTGCTTTGGCAAAAGCCTTAAAGCATTACATAAATGTGACTTATCATTATTGTCATAAAGTCTATGTATCAAAAATAATTTTCATTTTCTATCCCATATACAGTAACTACATTTATATGCTTTCATGAAATGTAATTAACGAAGATCATTTTGGCCCAAGTTATGTTTCTACAGTATCCCCAAATTGAAGTATAGTCACCTTTCCTTCCCAATAAGAAGAATGCTGCCTTGGTGTATATTTTTTAGCTCTAAAGGTATTTAAATCGGGCACATCCATTTGACTGATTTTTAATCCCATCCAAGTATCTTATATTTTATCAGACATGAGAAGATTACTTCCATCCAATCCTAGCTGTCTATCAGAGTAGGACAAAGAAAGTTGGGGAAGATTAATTAGTGAAGTCCAAAGAGTAACTTTTAGTGCTCAACACTAACTTTCTATCACCATCATCATCATCATCATTAATATCTCAAGGAAATTAACTAAATTCCTGGTTAAGTGTCAGAGAAAGCATGTGAAATCTCTCATCTATATTAACCATCATATCTATTCTCCCTCCTTGCTCTTTTGGGCTTCAGCAACAAGGCTTACTTTCTCCTATACATAATTCACAAACACCTTCTGTGGAGTTTGTGATCTATTTCAGTTCTGCAAAAGTAAGGAAAGGTGAGGGTGATGGAAGATCCTACATTACACAATTCACCACAACCTGATGAGACCAGCCATGAGAATCCTTCTTTTAAGGATTCCCACCAGAAACATTATGCCATGTAATCTCAGATTCCCAGTACCAAATAACCTCCTCCCCTCCCCCTCCAAAATTAAATTGCAATATAAAGAATATCCCACCACAGCAGATAGCACCCAAGCAATTTCCAATTATTGCAAAAGGAAACCTATCTATGACCTAACCTTCACATAAGAAATAGACTTTGTAGACCATCAGATCTCATGGTGTCCCAATGTTAAGTTTTTCATTTCCCTTCAGAGCACTATTATTAATGTATTCTCTCAACTGTGATCATAAGTATACAATTATTCATGTCACTTACAAACTTTAAAACTTCTGTTCCCAGACTTAGTTGCAAAATTATGCTAAATATATTATTCAATACACCCAAATGACTATTAAAGAATAGGAGGAAAGTATGAAAGAAAAGAGATGCCTGTCAAATAAAAAAAGGGAAAAACATTTTTTAAAAAGAGAAAAAATAAAGCACTCCCACATTTGAACAATAAAAATTCCCATAAACGGCAAGTCACTTTATTTTTAAGACTAAAAATTAAATAGCATAGAAGAAAATAAGCAATAGAATGACAAAGGAAAATTATTTTCTGAAATGAGATTTTTTTTCTAAATAATAAGCAGAACTGAAGACATTCATTTTCTTTTCCCTGTTCCCATACCCCTAAAATTAATATTCTAGGAATGGTTAATCACTTTAAAATCAAATTATGTACCAACTAATTGAATACAGTCAGAACACAGCTTCCTATTTGTCCATTGATTATTCATTGTTAAGTCAAAGTCCATGTGCTCAGATTTCCCACCCCCATCTGTAATATAAATATATTATATTAATTTGGAGGCGTGTATTTAAAAGGAACTTTCTGATTCTTAGAGAAGAGGAACTACATAAATACTACATTTTAAAGAATTTTTCTGTTTAGCTACAACTCTGCTCTTAAAGTCCTTTCTATCTTTTTCCAAAATTCCTCTTCTTTTTGGTGTCACTAGGGATATCTGCATGAAAATAATATCACTGATATTTTAAAAGCCAGGGTTTCTCTTCTTACTATTTATGTATAGTTTCAAGGCAAAGAAGTAATGTGCAATACTATATTCTCTACATCTTCTAGTCAAACTCGACCTATGCATTTGTCTAGAGGAAGAGTTAATCTCATGTGATCCCAAGTTTTTTCCACACTTGAAGGGGCCTCAAACGCAAGGTGGTTTAATAAGTCTGTGAGTTCAGTTAAACTATATAAGGTCCCTGGGAAGACAGAGGCCCAGAATGAAAGAGGATGCTTGATTCTCTAGCAACCCCGAATGCTTTTCCCTGGTATAGGAAGCCCATTAAGGGTAGTACTTTCTATTTGTCTGGAAGACTTTTATCATGGATTGTAAGGCAGAGGAAAAGGCATCTATCTTGACTTTCTGTATTTGGATTTTCTCACTGGAAACCTTGTTTGGTGCAAAATCAACATTACAGATGGGGCTGGGGAATCTAAGCACAGGAAGTTTGACTTAATGAATAATCAATGAAAAGTTAGGAAGCGTAATCTGACTGTATTCAAACAACTTTATGAAAGGTCTTTTAGTTAAACTGAGCCTGTGAGGGCGCAGACTTTCAGTAACAAACTATAAGTTACATAGCATACATACATACATAAGCAAAAGGAAAAAAAAAGCTTTAACTAATGAATATTATAAATTATACAACAATGAAGAGATTCAGATTTTTTTAAAAACTCCAAAAAAAAACTAAATAAAGCTAGAACTGGTACAAGCCTCATTGACTGCAATAACAAACATATTAATGAAAATAAAGGAAGAATTGACAAATAAATGGGAGTCAGAAGACTTGGGCACAAATGTCAGCTCTGCTGTTTTAGACTTGTGTGACCTTAGGCAAGGTTTCCTCATCAGTAAAATGAGTCATTACTTCTAAGGTTCATGCCAACTTTAAATATGTGATCCTATGTGGTCTAGAATATTGTCTATGTAAGCCTGACTCTTCCCTTCTCATACCTTCATTAAAGTTCTAGATTATTTTCATAAGATTTCTGAACAGATGAGAAAGTAGGCTGGTAAGTCAACAGGTATTGATATTTCCCCACTTTTTTGTTACAGATGCTTTCCCCCACAATTCTGTTATGAGCAAATACACAGGGCATATTGAGGCACATCCTAATGCTGGTGAAAAAATCTGTATTTTGCATTCTATTTTAAAAGTTTGTATTTAAGCATAGGTGTTAATTTTAAAATTAAATTTGGTAAAGTTTTACTTTCCTTAGTTTGTGTGATGAGTAAAAATGTCTTTATAACTGCAAATTCAATAAATGTTCTCCTTTTAAAAAAAGAAAAGGAAAAAGGAATATTCTTCAGGGAATATAACCTAACGAAATATATTATGCACATTTGTGGCCTTTGATATCTTCTCTTCTTTCAGACACCTTGAGAATCTTCAAAACTGTTATCTACTTGGTTTGATCCAATGCTTTTTCCATTTTTTTCTTCAGAATCAATTCCAATTTCTTATACAGTATTTTTTGAAATGTGATATTAAAGTCCAAATTTAGTAGTTCCACTGTTTGTGATAGTAAGTAAATGTTTACAATTCTTTCTATTTTCCATCTATTTATTGTCCTAATGACATTCTTACAATTCCTTTGGAATGCCTTTGTTAAGCTAAGCTCTCCTTAAATTTGTTTTTCCCTCTAACACTTTTCACTGGGCTGAGGTGAAACTGTTCTATCTACATTAGTCTATAATACTGACTACTAAGACATTTGATGTGGTAGAATAAAATCACCTCCAACAAGGCACATGTTAAGTCACCATAAAAGATTACCTAAGAGACATAAAAATGAAATAACTTTGACTATCCTCTGATCACTAATATCAATTAATTGATCAAATAAATGATTAATTAATATCAAGAAGCATAAAACAGATAAAAAGATGCTTGCCACAGACATGAGGGATAGCCAATGCAGAATCCAAATCAAAAAGGTATTTTTTATAGATGGTGAAGACTTCTGGATGTTCTTGTTTAAATATGACATCTTGCAGATGATTCAAGTCCCAGAACCCTGTAGAGTCTCCTATATAAAATCCATAATCATGCAAAAGAGTTCAGCCTAATTATTCATTGAAGGAAAAGTAAATGTATAAACAATACCCATTATGTAGATTATGATAAGCAGGTAAATGGACAATCTATAGAGCATATCCTTCAAAATACATATCTTAGACAAATACTGCAAACAGATAATGAGCTGGGCCCAGAATTGAAAAGGGAGAGTATATGCTGCCTTTGAGAAACTGCATAGTTTTTGTTATTGTTTTTTTAATGACTCCAAACTTCTCCCTGGAATAAAATCCCATCTTTTTTATTTTAAACACCAATGTTTTTCTAGTGAGATAACATGGTTTTGAGTCAGTCTCCAAAGAAGTTAAGTCGAGGAAAGCATAAAGAGCAATGAAGGGACACGTGCTGAGAGTAAAGAGGCTGCAATATGTTACAAATGAGGAATTACACAAGAGAAGCTCAATAAAGGATGTCAGAGAAATCTGTGAATACCTGTATTCCTAGTGTTGGGTGGCACAAAGTGTAGAAAGTCAGACGAAGTCAGGAACACCCAAATTCACATCTAGTTTCTACATGTACTCATGACCCTGGGTAAGTCAGCTTCAATTTCTTCCTATACAAAAAATGGGGATAATAATAGCACTTAGCTGATAGGATTATAGTGAAGATCAATTGAGAAAACATGTTAAGTGCTTTGCAAGCCTTAAGGAATTATATGCTATTATTATTCTCCAATAAAATAAGAATATCTAATAAAGCATTTTCTTATTCCAAAGGGAAGAATTATGATGGTTCAGATTATACCAGACCCCAGAAGCTACAACAATCTGCCATCACCAAACCCAAGAATCATGCATTGGAAGCATGAAAAATTGTATAGGCCCTGTTCATCTGTGTCAAAACAAGCTCTTCATTCACCTAAAAGTAAAATTATATTAAATATTTAGTTCAGGTTGCTTTCCCACAGTATAAGCCTATTTAAACTGCTGAAAGAAAGATTTACACTCTAATTCAAAGTCCTATCTCAATTTAACACGATTCTTGGTGAAACAACCAGCTTCATAGGAAGGATCACAGATAATTATTTTGCCACTTTATTTTTTTTTAAAGACTAAAATGACTTAAGGAAAATTAACAAAATCCTATGGTCCTAACTAGGCACAGATTGGAGAAATAATTACTATAGCTCCATTCATATAGAAACTATCCTAAACAATGTGCTAGAATAATCGGGTGTGGTCTTTTGACTGAGTACAAGTTTTACAGAACAAATCCTTTTATTAAGGGGATTTCTTCTGTGAAGTTTGGGTTCAGGCAAGGGGCTGCACTTGTGGACCTAGAGGGCCATATGTGGACTCGAGGCTGCAAGTTCCCCACCCCGTGCTAGACTATATTATAATAGGTTACCTCAGGCATCTAAAACAGGAAAATTTCCCTCCAATATTTCTAGAAACTTCTTTTTCTAGGAGACATAAACCACTTGTCTGATAGAAGGGACATTTTTTCTTAGGATTTAAGATCTTATTTTTATGCATTATTTCTTTCAATATCTATCTAATGATTCATGGAAATAATTTTAAAATTACCTATTAGGTGAACTGTAACTGAAAGTACAAGTTGAAGGTTACTGCTGAATATTAATTAGGTAAAATGCACCAAAAAGTAAACGCATGAATGCAAATTTGTTCCTGTGGTAATCAAAGCTAGAATGCTTTTCTCTCTAAAATTCCTTTTGGATAACCAATAGTTTTACAGATGTGAACTAAAAAGAACCTCAAAAAGCTAGCTGTGTGACTATAAGAAGTCATTTAGCCTCTCTTACCCTCAGCTTGCTAATCTATAAAATATGGGGATTGGACTAGATGATCTTTAAAAGTCCCTTTTGGCTATAAAAATAGGATCCTAGACAACTTCTAGATCAAGGTCTATGATCTTGAGGTCAAGACATACATTATTTATTAAGCAATTACTCAACAGGCATTAATTAAGTGCCTATAATTCGTCAGCCATAACATAAGGGGCTGGAAATGCAAAGACAAAAATTAAAAACCCCAAGCTTACCAATGAGCCTACGTTCCCAATTATTTCAACAGGAATGTGAACAGAAGTATAGAACCCACACTACATTTCTGCAGTTCATCTGACTATTCTCTTTTCTTTTTCAGTTCTTATTCCACCTGTTTCTTAAGGATCAAAATACACTATTGTCTGCACTTTTGTATTTCCCATTGTGCCTACCACATACAGTACATTGTATACATCAGCAAATTAATTAACTTTCAAGAGCCTGGCATTCCAAATTTGTAAAATGGGAATACTAGTACTCGTAGTACTTATCTCTTACAACATATTCCTCCTCTAAGGCTTTATCACGACAAAGGCTAAACCAGCAAAGCAAAGCCCAAGGTCTGGTAGGTCCTGAAAAGCTGGAAAGGCTTATGTGTCTTGTCCCAGGGCCAGTCAGGCTAGGTTTCAAGAAACTCAATACAATAAAGGCCAGAAAATACTGAAGTTTTTGATCACTGAAATTCTCAAAGACCATCTACTAATACATAAAAGGACAGAAACTTGTACTAATAAAGGAAATCACCCATATTAACAAATCACAGCATTTAAAGTGAGGAATACCTACCTCAAAGGATTGATTGTTGTGGGGGGTAAACTCTAAAATACGAACGCCATTCAGTTATAGTGACTGATTTTATTATTATTTTGTTATGTTATATATAGAATATATACATATATATATAGAATGTCCTCAATAAATGCTTGTTGCATTAAATCTACGAAGCCATCTCTACTTATCTCAGTCTTCTTTAGCACTTTTCAGACAAAACATTCCATCATTCCTGAAATACTGATTTCTTCCTGTATTCTGTCCCAAAACAAAAATAATCTCATGCCTCACTTCACTTGATCATGCAATATTTATTTTTATTTCATTCTGCAAATACTCTATTTCCCTATCAGCTACTGTATATGAAAAAACCCTTCAGAAACTAAAGTAGTTGACATTTTAAAAAACTACACTCACCTTCCCTTGATCATAGTAAGAATTTTGAATAAAGCATGATTTACTGAAAACTAGAGGAGACCTTATATGAAGCAAATCTCTAATTTTTTACAAAAGCTGTGACAAAATCTTTGAAGTCCCTAAGCTACCTATTGGGACTCTCCAATTCCAATAATTTTAGTAAATTAAAGACTACTAATTTACTAAGAAAATTGTGGTAGTTTTATTTCCCGTATGTTCCAGTCAACGTACTGTGCTGTGTGACTATGTACTAGTTATTGGACTATGTACTAGTTATTGAACAAATCAAAGATTTTATCACCATTTAATTCCTTACATTGGACAAGCCATTCTCAGTGCTTAGAATGTATTCCCCTCTCAAATCCTTATCTTCCTTCAAGGCTTACCTCAAGGCAAAGCCTACCTTGATTACTGATTCCCCATTACTCAATATGCTCACTGTTTTCAAACTACCTTGTATTTATTTGACTGTATAAATTTTCCACTACACACACACACACACACACACACACACACACACACACACACACACGTGTCCTCCAAACAGAACTTAAGCTCCTTGAAGTCAAAGACTTCTTGGGTTTTTTCTCCATGTCTTCTTATGCCCAGTGCCTATCATAGTACTTTAAAAATAATAGGCACTAAATACCTACTGTTCTTTCCTGCCTCATAGGTTTATCAGGCATCAATCTGGGTACTTGGGATCAAAAAAATTGTCACATCATAAATCTGAATTTATAATATGAAAAGTAGACAAGGAATATTGCAAAAGGAGGCAGAATGGGAGATGGGTTTTAAAAGAAGAATAAAGGATTAAACAGGCAAAGAAGGAAAAGATCATTCCAGGCCAAGGGAACAGCAAAGACACAGAAGCAGGAAAGCCCAGGGTATGTTCAGACAACAGCAATGAATATAATTTAGATAGAATATAGGGAATAAAGGATACTGACTGAATCTGTTATTTCACTGCTATAAGGAACTCCACGACAGACTCCAGTCTATACCAACGCCAGTGAGCACCTTCTCTGCAACTCAGCCTTAAGAAAGTTGCCTAGAGCACTGAGAAGTTTAATGACTTATCCAAGGTCATTTTCCCAGTTATGGGACTTGGAAGGTCTTCCTAGCTCCAGTTTGCCAAGGCCTGCTATCTGCTATACCAAACTGGAAATCATGGGAGGGCTTGAAATGTTAGGCAAAGAAGTTTAAACTTTATTTGGGAGACAGTAATAAGTTATTGAAGATTTTTAAGCCTGGGATTGAGATGATCAAATTCGTACATAAAAACAGTCTGGCAGCAGCTTCTGGATGTTTACAAATTCATCTAATAGTCCAGTTTGGGGAACATGGATTTCAGCTCCAAATGAATGTACAATATGGATAGATGAGGCCTAAAAGGTGTGCTCAGGACTCATGGTTTCAGTTCCTATGGAGAAGGGTTACATCTGACTTATAAAAGACATAATTCAACTGAGAATACTTCTACTCCAATGGATCCATGATCTTATAAATGTAAACATTCACTCTACTTGTGTGCAACACATGCCTTTTCATCTCTGCATGTCTTTCTGTAAGTCCTCTAGGAAAGAGTCATCAGACTTGGTGGAGACAGACTTTCCTCTGGTTCTTTTAACATTTCATGGAAAACAGTGAAACACTCAATCCGTCCAACTATTACAACTTACATGACTGGCCTACCTCCTTTCCAACCCGACAAATTTTTTTATCATGCTGTTAGAACATTTCTTGCATACAAGTCATTCTTAGTGCTCCTTCACTTCCAGGGCAGTTCTAAACCCAAATTGCCTTTTCACCACATGAAATTCACAGCCACATCTTTCTGTAAGTTTTCAGCACCTGAACTTTTAAACAACAGGGTATGAGGACTTACTCTCTCTTATGACCCCAAGCTAATCACAGATGTCACTAAAATCTTTTTTTTAAAATTTAATATATTTAGTTTTCAGCATTTATTTTCACAAGAGTTTGAATTACAAATTTTCTCCCCATTTCTACCCTCCTCCCCCACTCGAACATGGTGTATATTCTGGTCGCCCTGTTCCCCAGTCAGCCCTCCCTTCTGTCACCCCACTCCCCTCCCATCCCCTTTACCCTTCCTTTCTTGTAGGACAAGATAAATTTCTACGCCCCATTGCCTGTGTATCTTGTTTCCTAGTTGCATGCAAAAACTTTTTTTTTTTGTTTTTGAACATCTGTTTTTAAAACTTTGAGTTCCAAATTCTCTCCCCTCTTCCCTTCCCACCTACCCTCCCTAAGAAGTCAAGAAATTCAACATAGGTCACATGTGTATCATTATGTATAACCCTTCCACAATACTCATATTGTGTAAGACTAACTATATTTTGCTCCTTCCTAACCTATCCCACTTTATTGAATTTTCTCCCTTGACCCTGTCCGCTTTCAAAAGTGTTTGTTTTTGATTACCTCCACCCTCATCTGCCCTCCCTTCTATCATCACCCCTTTTTTTATCTTCTTCCTTCTTCTTTCCTGTGGGGTAAGATACCCAATTGAGTATGTATGGTATTCCTTCCTCAGGTCAAATCTGATGAGAGCAAGATTCACTCATTCCCCCCTCACCTGCCTTCTCTTCTCTTCCTACAGAATCGCTTTTTCTTGCCACTTTTATGCGAGATAATTTACCCTATTCTATCTCTCCCTATCTCCCTCTCTCAAAATATTGCTCTCTCATCCCTTAATTTGATTTTATTTCTTTTAGATATCTTCCCTTCATCTTCAACTCACCCTGTGCCCTCTCTCTTTCTCTCTCTCTCTCTCTCTCTCTCTCTCTCTCTTTCTCTCTCTCTCTAATATATATACACATACATATATACATACACACACATTCACTTATACATGTATATACATAAACATATATATATGCATATTCCCTTCATCTACCCTAATACTGAGGTCTCATGAATCATACACATCATCTTTCCACTTAGGAATGTAAACAAAACAGTTCAACTTTAATAAGTCCCTTGCCATTTCTTTTTCCTGTTCTTTTTCTTGATTACCTTTTCATCCTTCTCTTGATTCTTGCGTTTGAAAGTCAAATTTTCTGTTCAGCTCTGATCTTTTCACTGAGAAAGTTTGAAAATCCTCTATTTTATTGAAAATCCATATTTTGCCTTGGAGCATACTTGGTTTTGCTGGGTAGGTGATTCTTGGTTTTAATCCTAGCTCCATTGACCTCTGGAATATCATATTCCAAGCCCTTTAATCTCTTAATGTAGAAGCTGCCAGATCTTGGATTATTCTGATTGTGTTTCCACAATACTCAAATCGTTTCTTTCTGGCTGCTTACAATATTTTCTCCTTGATCTGGGAGCTCTGGAATTTGGTGACAATATTCCTAGGAGATTTCTTTTTGGGATCTATTTGAGGAGGCGATTGATGGATTCTTTCAATTTCTATTTTGCCCTGTGGCTCTAGAATATCAGGGAAGTTCTCCTTGATAATTTCTTGAAAGATGATATCTAGGCTCTTTTTTTGATCATGGCTTTCAGGTAGTCCAATAATTTTTAAATTATCTCTCCTGGATCTATTTTCCAGGTCAGTGGTTTTTCCAATGAGATATTTCACATTGTCTTCCATTTTTTCATTTCTTTGGTTCTGTTTTATAATATCTTGACTTCTCATCAAGTCACTAGCTTCCACTTGCTCCAATCTCATTTTTAAGGTAGTATTTTCTTCAGTGATCTTTTGAACCTCCTTTTCCATTTGGCTAATTCTGCCTTTCAAGGCATTCTTCTCCTCATTGGCTTTTTGGAGCTCTTTTACCATTTGAGTTAGTTTATTTTTTAAGGTGTTGTTTCCTTCAGTATATTTTTCATTATTTTTTTGGGTCTCCTTTAGCAAGTCATTGACTTGTTTTTCATGGTTTTCTCGCATCCTTCTCATTTCTCTTCCCAATTTTTCCTCTACTTCTCTAACTTGCTTTTCCAAATCCTTTTTGAGCTCTTCCATGGCCTGGGACCAGTTCATGTTTTTCTTGGAGGCTTTTGTTGTAGGCTCTTTGACTTTGTTAACTTATTCTGTCTGTATGTTTTGGTCTTCTTTGTCACCAAAGAAAGAATCCAAAGTCTGAGACTGAATCTGGGTGCGTTTTCACTACCTGGCCATATTCCCAGCCAGCTAACTTGACCCTTGAATTTTTCAGTGGGGTATGACTGCTTGTAGACTAAAGAGTTCTATGTTCCACGTTTGGGGGGGATGCACCAGCTCTGCCACACCAGCACTCCTCCTTCCCCAAGAACCCCCCAACCCGGACTGGACTTAGATCTTCAGCAGGCTCTTCACTCCTGCTCTGATCTGCCACTTAATTCCTCCCATCAGGTGGGCCTGGGGCCGGAAGCAACTGCAGCTGTACTTCTGTAGCTGCCCTACCTCCGCTGCCCCTGGGGCGGTAGCCAAACCACAAACTCCTTCCACTCCCGAAGCTTTTCCCACTAACCTTCTCTGTTGCCTTTGGTGTTTGTGAGTTGAGAAGTCTGGTAACTGCTGCAGCTCACTGATTCAGTGTGCTAGGGGACGCTCCGCCCGGCTCCTGGTCTGGTTGGTCCACGCCGCTCATGCTGGGCTCTGCTCTCCTCCCAGCTCCGTGCGGGATAGACCTTACCCAGAGACTATCCAGGCTGTCCTGGGCTGGAGCCCTGCTTCCCTCTGCTGTTGTGTGGGTTCTGCAGTTCTAGAATTGGTTCAGAGCCATGTTTTACAGGTTTTTGGAGGGACTTGGCGGGGAGCTCACGCTAGTCCCTGCTTTCCAGCCGTCATCTTGGCCTGTCACTAACATCTTAATAAACTTTGTGGAATTGGCTTAAATTTGAGAAAGGGACCCTAGAAGTTACAACTTACTTTGATCACAGCCACCAAATACCATGTCCTTTTAATAATAACTGCAGCTGTAGTTCTGTAGCTGCCCCACCTCCGCTGCCCCCAGGGCGGTGGCTGAACTGCAAACTCTATCCCCATCCCCAGCAGCTTTTCCCACTAACCTACTCTGTTGTCTTTGGTGTTTGTGGGTTGAAAAGTCTGGTAACTGCTGCAGCTCACTGATTCAGGGCAAGAGAGCATGCTCCACTCAGCTCCTGGTCTGGTTGGTCCGCGCTGCCCACGCTGGGCTCTGCTCTGCACAGCTCTGCTCCGAGCTCCGTTCAGGATAGACCTTACCCAGAGACTATCCAGGCTGTCCTGGGCTAGAGCCCTGCTTCCCTCCGCCACTTTGTGGGTTCTGCAGTTCTAGAACTGGTTCAGAGCCATTTTTTATAGGTTTTTGGAGGGACTTGGCGGGGACCTCATGCTAGTCCCTGCTTTCCAGCCGCCATTTTGGCTCCGCCCTGCCGAGTCCTTAAAAATATTTTCACAACTATTTCAATATAATTGGTTTCCTTGGTAATCCTATGTTTTTATTTTGCATACTCTGAGAAGGAGTCCATAGATTGCTAAAGAATTTAATGACCCAAGAAAACTTAAGAATCTCTGCTCTAGGTAGTGCTCCGCCATTAATCCATCCTAGACACATTAAATTACCTGAAGTACAATTCTGATTGAGTTACTCCTCTTTACTTAGCGAAAAAATATTCACACAAGCTTCATAATTTGTCCCAAAGCCATGTTTTAGTTACCCAGATTTGCATTCTTGATATGATCCTTGACTTTTTGCTCTCACTCAAGCGATATATCCAATCATTTGTCAAATCTTGTCATTTCTATCTCCTCAACACCTCTTGCATTCAACCCCTTCTCACTAACTCACACAGCTAACACCTTAATCTAGGCCCTCAACACCTCCTGCATGGATCACTGCAATAGCCTCCTAATTGGTATCCCTGCCTTAAGTTCTCCCCTCTCCATTCATCCTTCACACTACTGCCGAAGTGAATTTCCTAAAATAGAATAGGTTTGATCATGTCACTCCCTATTACTCTGCCACCATCCTTTTTTTCCCTCCCTTTGCTCCAAGCTCCACCTGTCAGTACTTATGCACCAATGAGGGGTAGGTAGTACAGTGCTGGATCCTGCCTCACTGACTAATCTGAGACCACAGAAATATTACCTAATCTCTCCGAGTCTGTTTCCTCATCTATAAAAATATAGCTAATATCTTCTACAGTACCTACATATCACAAGGTCGTTGTGAGGATTATATGAAATATATAAAGTTTTATCAAAACTTTAAGGCATTATACATATAATTATTCTCAAATGTTACCTCCTGCACTCTGATGAATCTTACGATTATCATCACACAAAATGCCACACACTGGTTATTTGTTCACATTACACTTCTGCCACTACATCATAAACTCCTTTTTTTTTTTTTTGGCAAGGTGATTGGGGTTAAGTGACTTCCCTAGGGTCACACAACTAACAAGTGTCAAGAGTCTAATGCCTATTTCAAACTCAGGTCCTCCTAACTTCAAGGCTGGTGCTTCTATCTAATGTGCCACCTAGCTGCCCCCTTCAATCTTTCAAGGCATAAGCCATTGTCTTACTAATCTTTTTGTGACTCTCAATATCTGCTGAATGAATAAAATACACATTCAGTAAGCACTAACAATAACCATATTTTGATGCACACTTTTTTTTCCATTTGGAATCATTTATCTGTCTTTAACACTAATGACTGAGATCTGTCATTTGATTTTAGGCTGAATGAAGAGACAAGAAACTAAGTCCGTTACAAGAAAGGTAGAATGTAATATGTAGTTTAATGTTGGACCTAATTTCTGCCTACCTTCTCCTTCCTTTTTTACTCTGGGAAATGAATTTTTCCATCCACATTTAAGTGTAAATATGAATGATTACGACACATTGGAAAAAGGAGCCCAACTGAAGGGCTGGTCTTAATGACTACTAGAAAAAAAGGTATTTAAAAAAAAGGATTATTGAGCAAACTGCTTCAAGAAAAAAAGTGCATATTTTAAGAAACAGATTCATTTGACTTCTCTAACTTATTATAAAAAAGTTCTGGTCATTTTATGCTTTTTTTTTTTTTAAAAAACAGATCCTTTCTACAAGGAACAAGCAAACCATTTTATTGAATTATTGTGTAAATATGCCATATCTGGTCAAACATTTCATCTTTCCACTTTAACTAGCCAGAACATTTCAAATACATGCAAAAAATCATCAGAAAATTAGTCTTAAAAAAAAAAAACTACTTAAAGCTATTTCAGTGGATCAATGATTTCATCAATACAGGTATTCCTGCCCTTGGTACAAACTGCTATCTATCTACACCTATTTATCCAGTGTGGTTCTTCTTTGTTGTTGTTGTTGTTGTTCAGTCATGTCTGATTTTTTGTGATCTCATTTAGGCTTTTCTCGGCAAAGATACTGAAGTGGTTTGCCATCTCCTTCCCAGCTCATTATACAGGTGAGGAAACTAAGGCAAACAGGGTTAAGTGACTTGCCCAGGGTCACATAGCTATTGAGTATCTGAGGCCAGATTTGAACTCAGGAAGATGAATCTTCCTGACTTCAGGATAGGCACCCAATCCACTGTGCCAACTGGCTGCCGTGTTCTTATTCATATACACCCATACATATGCCTAATCAATCTAATCAACATATTAGAGGCCTTTTTCCCTTTCATGGATATCAGTGCTGCCACTTAAACTGTCCATCTGTTATCCCCCTGCTCTCAACATGTAATCACCCCACAACATTTTCTGATCTTCTATCTTGTGTTTTTGTAGTCCCAATTGTTTAGCACAGTGCCTGGCACATAGCAAATTCTTTCTTATCAAATATGATCTTATATTTGCAGGATAATATTCCTAATGGCAATTCTTTTGCATTAGTCATTTGAAATGTACTTTAGCTTATTTGCTCCCACTACGCATCTCATTAGGGGTTAACGTCTAACTCTGATTCTAGGTTGATGGTATTCTAAGATTTATACAATACAGAATCATTTCACAGAACATCCATGTCAAAAAGCCAGACTACTGTGCTGTGGTGCAGTTTGGAATCTAGAAAAGTACTGCACAATTTCCTAAATGCTACTGAGCCCCCTTTATTCCTCCTAATCAATTCATAATCAATCTGTAGTGTCTATGGTAGACATATATATATACTGACATGCTAATTAAATAGACTGGCCTTCCAACTACAAGTCAAAATCTGCACAATAGGCATTTTTTACCCAATTAGTTTTTCCTATATGGATTATTAAGCCTATGTTGAATAATCATGGATCTCTGAGAAAAGGTCTTATAATGTTCTGGGACTAGATGCATTCAGTATAGCAGTGTCTATGAACAGGAATATCTGGCAGATTCTACCACTTAAAGCAAGGGTACTTAACCTAAGGTCCATGAACCTGTTTTAAAAAATATTTTGATAACTATATTTCACTATAATTAGTGTACTTTGTAATTCTAGACATTTAAGAACATTCTGAGAAGGATTTTCCAGTGTGTAAAAGGAGTTTATGACAAAAAAAAAAGTTAAGAATATCTGATCTATTTGGACCCCACTCGTGATCTCTCAGGACAATGATCATTTTTAGTATGAATATGTGTATCTATTTTATGCCTTCTTACTTGAAATTAATACAACGAGGAGGTAACAAGAGAATTCTCTCTCTGGTTGCATTTATCAAGGAATCTTTTATGGGCTTAACATATGTATGAGGGATTCCTTAAGAAGAAAAAATCTAAACATGTTTTACGCTACTGAGGAAAATCCCTGAGTCTTCCCACTGCCCCTCAAATTGCCCCCTCCCCAAACCCCTTTTTAAAGGCAAGGGGGCTAATCCATAAACACATGTAGCTGGATCCTATACTCTCTACACCTTTTGGTTGACAGTGATACTGTAAAGATGTGGTCCACTATAGATTTTTGGCAAAGCCATGCTAACTCCTTTCACATATGTTAATCAAAGCTACCCTCAATATATGAGTGTACAAAACTGTTCTATTTGATATCTATTGTCCTGTCAATTTCATCTATTAATGCTCTTGGGTTACTAAAATTTCATGGAGTCTAATGTCTAGCTTTTTGCAAACTTGTGTTCATTTCTATCACTATGTAGTTTTATAAAGTGAAATTAGATGATCTTTTGTCACCTTCCTCCATGGAGTTTTATAAAAGTTTTTATTCAAAATTAGGATTTCCTTTGGTTGTCATACTTTCCACTTTGCAAAAAGACTGTGTTACTAAGGCAATTTCTGCAGCTTTCTGGCCCTCTTCTTACGCACACTGGTTTATTACTGATAAGCTTGATCATGAAACGGTGATAATCAAGGTCAGCATTTTTGCCTTTGTCCAATTCCAATTTTTCAACCACCGACAGCTTGTCTGAATGTCAGTTTAAAAAAGCTTCTCCATATTCTTCTCATTTTTATCCTGTCTTTTAATGTTTTTAACTTCTGTTCTAACTAGCCAACGGTCCAACTGCACAGAAACAATGAATTCTGAAACAACTCCCACATTAGGAAGAGCTCACTTATCTAACTGTGAAAGACTTAAACACTCTGATTAATGCAGTGACCAAACCCATGGTGAAGTATGCTACTCTCTCACCTCTCCTGACATGCAGAAAGAGACACAATATTGTTTCATCTTTTTTATTCCAAATTTTACAAACCAAATAAAATTAGTATTTAGTATCAGTATTTCCATACTTAGTATGTCCGTGCATTTTATAGAGGAAATAGATACACTTATATAATTTCACAGAACTTGCTTTTCTTTTTATGTTAAACTATGTATGTTACAAGGATTTGGGTTTTGTTTTTTTTTTTTCCAATAAGGTTAGCAGAAAATAGATGCTTGTCAATTTAAGAAAAAGTTTGGTGTTTTTTTTTTTAAAGGTAATTATCTGATATGCAGTAGATAAAGTGACAGGTCTGGAGTTAGGAAAATATGAGTTCAAATGTAACCTGAGATACTTACTAGCTGCAGGACTCTGGACTTAACCTCTGCCTGCCTCCCTGCCCTCCCTCCTCCATAAAATGGAGCTAGTAACAGCACCTACCTACCAAGGTTGTTGTGAGGAGTAAATGAGTTAATAATTGTAAAGTGCCTAGCACAGTGTCTGGCCCATAGTAAATGCCACAGAAATGCTAATTATTATTATTATTATTATTAAGATACTGTCAGTTTCACTTTTGAAGTGTCATCTGGTGTCTAATAGTCTCTTCTTAAAGAAAGTCATGTAGTCATGATTTATAGGCACAAGGCTTCTGAATAGTCTACCAAATTTTAGCTTCTCATTTTATAATCCTAAACTTTATTTTCCAACATACATTGCACCATCATCCCCATGTCATCTTCACAATGACAAGGATATTCATTTTAAAAGCAATCACCACTATAACTAAGATATTTCTTGGTATAGTAAGACAAAGAATTGAACTGTCATTTTCTACAATGCCACCCTAATTTAGCTAATAGCACAATGAAACTATTCTCAGATCACCGTACTTCTAACAAGTCCTGCTTCTGGTTCTAACCAAACCACTAATGAAACCACAGAAGAGAGTCACTTCTGTTCTTCGTTTCCTTAAAATCTAGAAAAGTATGACCAAAACCTGATATCACAAGAGCATCAAAGGACACTAACAGCAATGTTACAGATTACCTAAAAGATATTAGATATGAAAAAGCCACAATTTCAGGGTGATACATATTTATCTATGAAGTGATATACAAAATATCAGAATTCTACCATGATGTTAAGCCCCGTGAGGGTAAAGATCCTGGACTTTATCTAAACCAGGCCTGTACAACATATAGCCTGGCCTCCCATCATTAAGTCCAATTTCGCCACTGCTATGGGGAGGCAGAGGAGGGACACTATAGGTGACGAGTTCAGAACTAGAAAACAAGTGTAGGTTGGGACAATGGTCCACACTGCAGGGAAATGAGTTCAGAGAGGCTAATGGTATAGAACAGGCCTATGCAACATAAGGCCCACAAAAGGATTTCAGGCGGTCCTTGAAATAATGTTGGTTTACCAATATGCACTCTCCTGTTTGTCACGTGACCCGCAGCAACCAACCATTGCCAGTCTGTCTCTAGTCTAACCTATCTGGAGCCCCAAGAAGTTTAGCCTATTTTAATTTTGGCCCCTACCTACTGCCAAGTTGTGCAGTTAATGTGCAGGTTAATATGCAGATCTAAACTCTCACCCAGGGGCTTAGTACAGTCTGTAACCAAGTCTTGGTGATAAACTAAATGCCACTTCTGATTATTTCTGCCTTTTTGTTTCTCCATGAAGCACTTCTTCCAATCTTTGAAGAAACATTTCATTCTGTTTTTTAAGTGTAACAGTACAAAGGTATTCTCCTAGATCCTTCACTTTCTCTAAAAGATGGATAAGGACTTTATTGACCACTTGCAGCCAGGCCTGTATTAAATGCTGGGTATACAAATACAAGCAAAACAGGCCCTGCCCTCAAAGAGTTTACATTCTGATGGGTCAAGACAATATATAAATAAGATACTTGGTAGCATTGTTTAGAAAGGGTTAGAAAGCAAGGTGGATTCCTGGATATAGGCAAGATAATGCAAAAGCTCTCCTATAAGAGCCCAGGGTGTAGGGACAGAGTGTAACTGAAACATTAAAATATATCTTGCAGATTCAGGAGGGGGAGAGCCAAGACGGCAGCTAGAAAGCAGGGACTTGCTTAAGCTCTCCTGCAAATGCCTCCAAATACCTGTAAAAAACGGCTCTGAACAAATTCTAGAGCTGCAGAACCCACAAAACAGCAGAGGAAAGCAGGTCTCCAGGCCAGGACGGCCTGGATGGTCCCTGGGACAGCCCTATCTCACGGAGCTGGGAGTGGACTGCAGCCTAGCATGGGCTGCACCTGGACAGACTAGACCGGGAGTCAACAGGAGCAGGTCTTAGGATATGCTGTAGGAGTTAACCAAATTTCTCAAACCACAAATACCAAAGACCATGGAGCAGGTTAGGGGGAAAACTGCTAGATAGGGTTAGAGTGGGTCCAGCCCAAACTCTGGGGGTGGCAGAGGTGGTGTGGCAGTGGTGGCAGCAGTAGCAGCAGGAAGCTCCTGCAGCTGCTTCCAGAGGTTCAGTGTCAGCTGCTTCTGGAGACCCTGGCTCACACAGTGGGAGGAATCAAGCAACAGACCAGAGCAGAAGTGCAGGGCTTGCTTTGCCCTGCTTGGATATGGGTCACAATCCTGGTTGGCGGTTTTTGGGGAAGGAGGGGCGCTGGTGTGGCAGAGCTTGTGGTGACAGTGGAGGAGAAGTAGTTCTGAAAATCGCAGTGCAGCCCCTCAAGCTTGGGACACAGCACTCTCTACTCTACAAGCAGTCATACCCTGACAAAAAGCTCAAAGGTCAAGTAGTTAGCTGGGAACATGAACAGGCAGTGAAAATTGATGCAGACTCAGACTCCTGAATCTTTTTTTTGGTGACAAAGAAGACCAAAACATACAGCCAGAAGAAGACAACAAAGTCAAAGAGCCTACATCAAAAGCCTCTAAGAAAAATATGAATTGGTCTCAGGCTATGGAAGAGCTCAAAAAGGATTTGGAAAAGCAAGTTAGAGAAGTAGAGGAAAAATTGGGAAGAGAAATGAGAGAGATGCAAGAAAACCATGAAAAAAGTCAATGACTTGCTAAAGGAGACCCAAAAAAATACTGAAGAAAACAACACCTTAAAATATAGACTAACTCAAATGGCAAAAGAGCTCCAAAAAGCCAATGAGGAGAAGAATGCCTTGAAAGGCAGAATTAGCCAAATGGAAAAGGAGATCCAAAAGACCACTGAAGAAAATACTACCTTAAAAATTAGACTGGAGCAAGTGGAAGCAAGTGACTTTGTGAGAAATCAAGATATTATAAAACAGAACCAAAGGAATGAAAAAGTGATAGACAATGTGAAATATCTCATGGGAAAAACCACTGATCTGGAAAACAGATGCAGGAGAGATAATTTAAAAGTTACTGTACTACCTGAAAGCCATGATCAAAAAAAGAACCTAGATATCATCTTTCAAGAAATTATCAGGGAGAACTGCCGTGATATTCTAGAGCCACAGGGCAAAATAGAAATTGAAAGAATCCACAGATCGCCTCCTCGAAAAGATCCCAAAAAGAAAACTCCTAGGAATATTGTTGCCAAATTCCAGAGTTTCCAGGTCAAGGAGAAAATACTGCAAGCAGCCAGAAAGAAACAATTTGAGTATTATGGAAAGACAATCAGGATAAAACAAGATCTAGCAGCTTCTACATTAAGGGTTCGAAAGGCCTGGAATATGATATTGCAGAGGTCAATGGAGCTAGGATCAAAACCAAGAATCACCTACCCAGCAAAACTGAGTATCATGCTCCAAGGCAAAATGGACTTCCAAAAAAATAGAGGACTTTCAAGCTTTCTCAGTGAAAAGACCAGAGCTGAATAGAAAATTTGACTTTCAAACACAAAAATCAAGAGAAGCATGAAAAGGTAAACAAGAAAGAAAAATCATACGGGACTTACTAAAGTTGAACTGTTTTGTTTACATTCCTACATGGAAAGATGATGTGTATAATTCATGAGCCATTCCTCAGTATTAGGGTAATTGAAGGGAATATAGAGGGCACAGAGTGAGTTGAATATGAAGGGATGATATCTAAAAATATATAAAATTAAATTAAGGGATGAGAGAGGAATATATTGAGAGAGGGAGAAAGGGAGAGATAGAATGGGGTAAATTATCTCACATAAAAGTAGCAAGAAAAAGCAGTTCTGTTGGAAGGGAAGAGGGGGCAGGTGAGGGGGAATGAGTGAATCTTGCTCTCATTTGGATTTGACCTGGGGAGGGAATACCATACACACTCAACTGGGTATCTTACCCCACAGGAAAAAAGGGGGAAGGGGATAAAAAAGGGGGATGATAGAACGGAGGGCAGATAGAGGGAGGAGATAATCAAAAGCAAACACTTGTGAAAAGGGACAGGGACAAGGGAGAAAACTGAATAAAGGGGGACAGGATAGGATGCAGGGAAATATAGTTCAGTCGTTCACAACACTGAGTATTGGGGAAGTGTTTTACATAATGATACATGTGTGGCCTATGTTGAATTGCTTACCTTCTTAGGGAGGGTGGGTGGGAAGGGAAGAGAGGAGAGAATTTGGAACTCAAAGTCTAAAAATCAGATGCTCAAAAGAAAAAGTTGTTTTTGCATGCAACTGCGAAATAAGATATATGGGGAAGGGAGGCATAGAAATCTATCCTGCCCTACAAGAAAGTAAGTGGAAAGGTGATGGGAGGTGGGGAGTGGGGAGAAAGAGGGGAGGGCTGACTGGGGAACAGGGCAATCAGAATATATGCTGTCTTGGAATGGGGGGAGGGTAGAAATGGGGAGAAAATTTGTAACTCAAAATCTTGTGTAAATTGATGCTGAAAACTAAAATATTAAATAAAAAGTTTTAAAAAAGGAAAAAAATATTATTTTGCATAAGTGTCATACATGTCACATAGCACAGTACCTGTAGGTCCTTGCAATATTTCCCTAGTCCCTCATTCTTGTTCTGTTTTTCTTGCAAACACTCTGGCTACTTGCCTATTTGGGGAAAGGCCTTTGGGTGGGTGAGCTTTTCTCCCTTAAGATGTAAGTTGGAACTATCAGATTCTTGCAGATGCCATGATGCAGAGCCCCAAGCCTTTAGCAGTTAGCCTTTTAGTTGTAAGAATGACTCCTATAGTAATCCAACTGTTAATTCTTTTTTCCTATCTCCTATCCACACAGATCAGAAAACACAAACTATCTACTGTGACTGAGCTCTTAGTTGTACCACTATATTTTATACAAAAATTAGACTGGAGAAGAGAAACAATGGAGACAGACCAGTTAGGAAGCTACTACAACGGTAATGGTCAAAAATGGTAAGTGCCTAAACTAGGGTGGTATGTTGTATGGAAAGGATGAACTGACCTAGAGATATCGTGGAAAAAAAAAACACAATACCTTAGGATCTGACAAATGATTAGATGTGGGGAGGAAAAGGAAAAATCAGAGCAAATTCAGAGACTAAATATGGTGTCTAGAAGGATGATGCGAGCAACTATGTAAACAAGAGAGACGGAAGGAGGGATAGTTTAACAAAAGATGACAACTTCAGTTTTAGTCACGATAAAGTAAGCTATCCAGGGAGATGTGCTCAGGAGGCAATTGAAAATGTGGGACTGGAGACTTATCATAAACCAATTTACATGGGCAGCTAGGTGGCACAGTGAGTAGAGCACTGGCCCTGGAGGCAGAAAGACCTGAGTTCAAATCCAACCTCAGACACTTGACACACTTACTATCTGTGTGACCTTGGGCAAGTCACTTAATCCCAATTGCCCTGCTTTCCCCCCTCAAAAAAAAATTTGGTGCCAGAACTGCACCACACATAGGGTGTCATTACTTTCAGTGAAAAAACATTGAAATGTAACTCTCAAAAATTCATTCAACAACCATTTAAGTACTTATTGAATGCTACACACAAAGCACTTTGCTAGGAAATAAGGGAAGATAGAAAGATAGGATACTGTTCCTCTCCTCAAGGTAATTACAATCTAACTGAGAAGGAAGAGAGAAAAGATACCAAAAAATGAACATAAAGTAGCATATGTGCCACATGAATGGTAAGGCCAGTTCAGTAGAGAGTAATCACTGCAAGGTGGACTTTAGAAGGGCTTTAAAAGAAGAGTACAACAAGAAGAGAGGAGAGAGACATTTCAGATGGCAAAAACAGTTTTAGCAAAGGCAAAGAATTAGGGTTGTATGCATGTAAGTAAGATTTGGTAGACTACTTGGAACAGAGTATCCTTTTAGAGGAATACTGGAAGATGAGGTTGCAAGGAGATAGCACATATGAAATATTTAGATAGCAATATAATTGGGAACCCACTGGTATAAGTGTAAGGTCATAAGTGCCACTCTGATAGCTGCTTGCTATTCCACGTTCACAAACGTTCTTTACTGAGAAATAATACGAAACACTCTCCAAATTAAACCACTATAACTGTTAAGTAAGCCTCTCTCTCCTTGGCTCTGACGACACCTACCAGTATAAAAGACCAGAGGAAAAAGTCTCTGTCCTCACATCACAATTCATCAAAATTTATGTCAATGGCAGAGCTAGAAAGAATATTGAGATCATCTTGTCCAACCCCTCCTTTTGCAGATAAAGAAATGAAGAATACAGTAACTGAGTGATGTACCCCTTATTACAGTGCCACTTGGTGGCACAGCCAATACAACCCAAGTCCCTTGATTTCATCTACTGCAGAACTTCGGACAAGGCTCTCGGGCTACTTGTCTAGAATCATCTTCCAGAGCATCTACTAAGTTAATAACTTCAAACTTACTGAAAAACACTTTCCTCTTTCTTTTCCTCAGCTTTACAGAACTCATATTCTGAACTTCGCTCACTCTTCTGAACTTGAGTATTCAAATTACCTCTCCCAGGGATTCCGAATTTCCCAGTGTTGACCCTATAACTCATATGCACTAACCTAATCCAACTCCCAAGTCCTTGCTTCTTTCACGGCAGATCCACATTTTTTAAAAAATTAGTTTTTCATTATTATATTAAGTAGATATTCCTTTGGGCCAGCAGTTCTCAAGTTTTTTGGCCTCAAAAGCTCTTTACACTCTTAAAATCTGAGGACTACTCCCCCCAGAGTTTTTGTTCATGTGAGCTCTATCAATATTTACCATGCTAGACATTAAAATGTCTTAGTATTATCATGGAAAAATAGTTTTGACCTCATGGACCCGCTGAAAGGATCTAGGGATGTCAAGACTACATTTTAAGAACTGCTGCTTTGGATAATTAAGTGAGTATAACTTCAAATGGTATGACTCTTTGGGTAATAGGACATACTCTAGCAAATCACAGAATTTCAGGGCTCATAAACTTAGCAGCCATATAGTCTAACCCACATATAAGAGAAATCCTCAACTATGATATATTTAACAAAGTAGTTATCAAAGCTTCTGCTTAAAGACTCCAAATTATAAGGAAACCGTCACCTTTCCAGGCACCTCAAAATAAACTTTTGGCCAGTTCATTCAAGCAATTCAAGCATACTTTTAAGATCAAATACCCTCATCATATGGCATATGATTATAATTCAATGAAAAACTAAACACTTCTTTAGTCACATTTATCAGTAATATTTAAAATGGGCATTTGCTGACTTTAGTAAGGCTGGTAGAATGTAGTCCAACTTCTGTCTGATGATTCACCTACTATTATGTCTTCAGTTCTATAGCATAAACTACAACCAAAGGATATGAACATAAAATACATGATAAATAACTAAACACAGTTTAAGAAGACTTTTCCATTTGCCTTTCTCCTAAACATTAGGCTGCTTTCATAGCAGCATGCACAGGAAGCGTTAGCATAGCAAATAATGCTATGAGCAACAGAACCACGACAAGGTCCTTCCTGAGTCTGTTGAACTATAATTATCCTAACTTGAGAGGAATTATATGGGTAGGAAAAATACTTAAAATGAATCAATCATATATTATTTATATATAATAATGGTATCAATCCATATCTCTACAAATGTCAGATAAATGAACAAAAATCTAAATAATTCTACTTCACTAGACTCACTCATAAATAAGGAGAATAGTGGAACACCTATTTTCCTGGGGAATCTTACCTGTCACTGGAATTCCCAAAAGGGAAATAACCTAAAATAAGCCCCCAAATAAAGTCCCAGGCCAAGAAAATAAACAGAGACATCATGATTTCTCTCTCAACCCTATCCCCAGACACCACCCACCTGTCTCCCTTTTGAGACAACCACCAAGAACTAGGAATCTGGAAACTCTTCCCTCCCAGCTTCAGGTAGCTACCCTGAGAAAAACCAAATCTTCATAAACTCCCACCAAACCTGAGAGGATACAGAATATCAAAGCTGAGAAGATATAACACACTTTTTAAATGGCACCAATAACAATGATTCTTGCACTTCTCACTAGAACTCTTTCCTCTCCCTCGCCCTCCGCAGAGAAATTCCTTGAAGAAAGACGACAAAACATGAATTAACACAACACAATTATTCAACTTCCTGAGTCAACAATGTTGAACAAATGGATTTGTACAAATGACCCTAAATTCACCTGATTAGTTAACCAGAGAATTTACAGAATTTAAAGAGATGAACATCACCTCTGAATGAGTAGGCCTGGGTCTTATTCAAGCCAGAGTGTCTCCCTAGAATCACTGCCTATTAGTCATGGAAAGATTCTCAACTCAATTCAACAAACAGCACCATGAGCAAAGACAGTGTGTACTCCATGAGGCACAAAACCAAAAAATTTAAATCCCTCAAAGAGTTAATACTGACTCCTAGTGTACTTGGCAGGCAAATAAGCACCACTTCCTGGTGTCCTTGGCTTCCTTCAAGCCCCAGCTAAGAATTTCACCTTTTATAGGGCTTTTCCCAATCCCTCTTACTTCTAGTACCTTCTCTCTGGTGATGATTTCCAATTTATACTATATTTACTTTGTCTGTACATAATTATTTGCATACTGTCTCTTGCATTACAGTGTGAGCTCCTCAAGGGCAGGGGCTGTTTTTTGCATTTCTTTGTATCCCTAATGGTTAGCACAATGCCAAGGCACATAATGTTTAATAAATGTTTATTGACTAACGGACATTATAAGCATTTGTCTGCTTACTTTCTCAAATACTGACCTATCTATATCACCTCTAATCTAGTCTGAGGATATAAGACTAGATCTCAGTAACTGCCAAGGATAGCAAGGAATTGGTGATATTTTCTGGTAATCTTGGGATCTATGTGGACATTTCACTTGACCAGAAAGAATCCCACATATAAAGGAATCCCTTGGATGAAGCCTCCACCCAAAACATTACAACATTTCTTCCCCCCAGCCCTAAGCTCTCGCTCACATTCTCAAAAACCTGGTAGATTCTTCTAAGGAAAAACTTATGGCTTTTTGTAATCTTTAGGAGAATCCTGGTGCTCGGGTTGAATTCGTCTGACTTCTTGACCAACCAAAATTTAATATGCCTTTATCATCTTGCTAAAATTCTTTATAATAAAGATCTAAACATATGTTGAGGGTAATAAAATGAAATTGGAACAGGTAGGATTTCAGAAACAATATAAAACAGCAGATCACATCTTTATAGTCGTATAACTAAAAAGCATAGAGAAATAAGATGCCAACATATCACGGATAATTTCTTGAAAACTATTTTTAGAAGTATTTTTCAATGGTAAAAAGCAAAAAAGAAAGTCTTTAAAGACTCTCCCTTTAATCAAATGCCTCCCATAAACATTTTAAGATCAAGATGTCACAATAGCTATAACCCAAGAAATAACTGTTTCACAATCTCATAGTGATCAATAACAAGCCATCAGCTGAAAAAGGAGCTGTTGCAAAGGAAGCAAAGGCCCAATATTTAGGGCTAGTTTTTTACAGTTCTTAAGGCTGTACCCAGACCTACCCTTCCCACACAAGTCCCCCAAATCCTAATAAATTTTTTCACCATATCATTTATATGCCAAAAACAATACTGGCTGAAGAAAGGAATTATAAGAAAGGTAAAAAGGAAAAACAGTCTACTCTTCCCTCTCCCCCCACAAAGGTTCATATGTAAGTCAATAATTGTTTGGAAACTGGAATATGTGTTTCTATAGCTACAATGTTATAAATGGTGATTAAGCTCCTAGGATCCAATTCAATATTTGTTAAGCTCCTATTACGGGCAAGGTACTGTGGGTAAGGTTCTGCAGCAAACATGGGAATACTAAGATGACAAACAACACTGTCACTGCTCTCGAGGAGATGAAAATTTAATAAAGGGACAACATGCTGATCTCCTTCGAATCTCTCACTTGATATGACTGAATGGGGAGGTCTGAAGATACTATGAAATCTTTGAAATGGAGTTGGAATGTAACCATCAGAACTGCCACCAAAGTAGCTGATGCAAAAAGATCTAAGAGCCAACTGGAGGCTCCTGTTGGGAAGTACAGTTAAAGAATGAGAGGGCAAAGACAACTAAGTTACCTAGATATGGCAATGTGTATTCTGGACATTATTCTTAAATATTCCACATTATAGAATGTTAGGGCTAGAAGGAAGCTCAGATATCATCTGATTTTTTTAATTTAACCAATGGGGGAAAAAAAAACCTAAGCCAAGAGTAGTTAGTGACAGCACCGGCCCCAGTTTTAATGTTGTTTCCACTACCACTGGGTCATCTACCTAATAAGAACAATAATATTTTCATAAATATTAGTGAAAAGTTATATAACCTAAATAACCTAGGAAAGAAAAAACTTTTGCCTGTACTAGTCATTTTTACTCAAATTTTACCAAATCTCCTATCTAAATGGCTTCAGAAATCAGTTTGTCTATTAATGATCCATGTGTTTTAGTAGATGGCCAGCACAATCTGAGTCAATATCATGACACGGCAAACAACTACAAAAAGCTCTAGTGATCTGAAGCTATATCAAGAGAAGAAAAGCCTATGACAAGATATGTACCAGTGTTTTGGCCAGGGTAGGGTAATAGTCCAGAAAGGCAAAAGGCCTAAAAACCATGTCATATGAGGATCAATTGCAGGTGTAAGAGATTTTTAGCCTGGAGAAGAGAAAATTCTAAGGGAACATGGTAGCTATTTTAAGTATTAGAAGGGCTAGAAGAGGGGTTAGACTTGTTCTACTTGGTGCTAGAGGACAAAACGAGGAGGAAGGGGTAGAACTTACAAAAAGGTAAATTTCCAGTAGAAACAAGCAAGAAGTGAGAAGCTGGCAGGCTAAAAGGGGAATGAGGAAATCCAGGGAACTATGAGAACCTACTTAAAACTCCTCAGCTCTTAAGTCAGGAATTCCCTAAACGGTCTAAAAATCACTTGAAAAAATGTGTCACTAAGTAGATTCACAGGATCATTGACTCAGATTTGTAAAAAGCCCTGAAGACATCACATAGTTAAATATTCTTGTTTTATAGATGAGGAAACCAAGACCCAGAGAAATCAAGTAACTTGCCAAATAGCCAAGATTTGCACCTAGCTTTTCTAAATCCAAATCCAGGTTTGACTGTTTATTCATATCATGTTTCTCTATCTTTGATTTCTCTCCCTGATCTCTCAAATTAAGAAAAAAAGGGTTTTTTTGAGTCCATATAATTTCCATCACAGCAGGCTCCATTCAAATATAAACAGCTGTTCTGAAAGCTCAAAAATAGTAGCTGAAGAGGCAAGATTTACCCTACTTGCCAAAAATTAAAAGTGCCTGTCCATTACTCACATATGCCTTTCTATTGCTCTTATTAATCTTTTAGAGTTTGTTCCAGAAAAGGAATTATGCTCCAGGCTTGATTATATTCAGGTAACCAAACATTGCTTCCCACCAACAACCCTCTCTACCTGCCCCCACAACATACACACAAGAAAATAGCAAAAAATATATAATTAAGTAAATAGCTTTACATATTGAAAATTATTTAATATTTAAAAATACTATTTGCATGCAATCTTTTTACGATCTTGTTTGTTTTGCAAAGTTACTTATACTGACAGTGAGACAAAGACCCTGTTTATTCACATTGGGCAGTAGTCAATTCCTTTATCATGGTGTCTTCATGATTGATAACAATTGCTGTATTTGAAGAGACTGTTCAGTGCTCCACATAAATTTCTGAGACAATCAAATGAAACAAATCTCTCATGCCATGATCAATTCCTTTGACTTATTTATTCACAGCCAGAGTTCAGTAAAAAGACCCTGAACGCCGCAGTCAAAGCAGAATGCCCAAAGGACAGTGCGGATCATTTGTTACAAATTGTCTCTGAAATTAAGTGTCTTTTGAGTCATACCCAAAAAGATTTACGAAAAAAAAAAAACACTCTGACGTAGAAGTTTCAGACTGGAAATGAAACAGTTTTTTGCCATACCTTTGTGGTAATGATAACCACCACAATAATAACTACTGCTACTACTAACATTTATATAGCACTACATGCCAAGCACTATGCTGAACACTTCACAATTATCTTATTTGAACCTCACTAACAACTCTGTGAGATGGTATTATCATCCTCACTTACAGGTGAGGAAACTGAGGCAATCTAATATCTACTTTCTAATGCCATTATCTGTTGTAGAAGTCAAGAAAAACAGAAATATGTCCATTCATAAGGAATAAGAAACAACTTCAATTCCATTCTGATCACTTAAAAATTAACCCAATGGGGCTGCATTCTCCCAATTCTACTTGGGCACCAAATTCAAGGGGAAAATGAAATTCCCAATTCCTATTAAAGCATTAAAATGGAGAGGGAAGGAGAGAATAGACGCCCATTAAATGGGAAATGGCTGAATAAACTGTGGTAGATGAATGTTAATGAAATACTATTTTGTAGTAAGAAATATCAACTATGAGAAATTCTGAAAAAGATGATTCATATGAACTAATACAACATGAAAAAAAGCAGAACCAGAAGAACACAATACACAAGGACTACCACAATATAAATGAAAAGATCACTAAATGTAAACCAAATTACTGAGTAACTGAAAAACCAATAATGGTCCCAGAGAACAAATAATGAACTCCACCCTTCTTCCTCTCAGCAGTAAGGCAGGGCACAAAGGCAGAAATGTTATCTACTCTATCAAACAATATCACTGTATCAGTTGCTCTTTGCCTACTTGTTTTTATTTGGGACAATAGAGAATTAAATTGGAAGGTAGGGAAGGGAAGTATACCCAGAAAGAGCTGATATAACAACAAAAGGCATAACTAAAACTTATTTAACAGAAAATCAAAGATGTAGAAGTCACAATCCCAATGAAAATGAAATTGGAAGCACTATCCTCAAAACAACAACAACAAACCCACAGTTAAACACTATATTATTAATGTTAAGTATGAAACCCTCTGCCAATAATTTGGTAGACATAAAGGGCTAAAACACAATTTCTTTTTTTTAAATTAAGATTACTAAAATTTGTTGTAGTCTGAACTGAATACGAACAAGACCAAAAAGGGGAGAAAAATATGAAGTTAAAGGATTATCAGATCATATCCTTTGAGAAATACCACAAAACATTATTTATTCTAACCAAAGCATCACACCAAATGAATATGATTTTGTTGCTTACCCACTCTATTTTCAGACAATATAATTTGAAAAAACTAACACGTAAATTGTTTGAACTCCAAATTGCTATCTATGTTGGAGAAGGCATAAAATAATCCTGAAAAATATTATGATCTATTAAATTTTCTAAGGAAAAAAAATAACTAGAAAACCATTTAAGTAAAATAAGATACTACTTTGTTGTACATATTTTTAAATTGAGAATTTCATCTTCAATTAATGAGCCAACTTTGGCTCTCAATCAAGAGCTTTCAGTTGGCACTAGAACCATAGGGATTTCCATCTAATTCTTTTTACTTTCTGCAAAATTCCCTTTTATCACAGCTAGCCTTTACCAGCTGCCCAGTACTTAAGGACAAAGTTATTCAGCTTGGCCTAGAATTCAGTTCTTGGGTTTTCCTGAGATCATAAGTACTGTCTTAGCTTAAAAATGTTATCATTTAATAGTAAAAATTAAGGGAAGGGGCATGACATCACACTTTATATCATCAGTCAATACAGGTGGCAAGGCTAGTAATTAAGTTTCCTAGTGCACAAAGAAGGTCCTTTCCTAGAAACAGAAGACAAGATATCATAGTTCCACACTGTCTCTTGGCCCAAAATTCATGATATTCTATCAATGAAATCAAATTGTATCTTTGATAGCCAATAAAATAGCTTCCTAAAGTGAGAACTAAGACATAATAATCTGAATAATTTAATTTTAGTTCTATGATGGCTACAGGATAAAGATTATTAAGATCTTAAATAATAAGACAGATATCCAGGAAATCACTAAGCTATATATGTCTAGAAATTAAAAGACTATTCCTAAATGTGACAAGGGGATTATTCAGTTCCTCTAATATAGTAAGAGCCCTCAGAAAGGTATCTAATGTTCAAGAGGTCAGTAATTAACAGTTGATGGTGGTGAACAGGCACTGGATAAAGAAATGGGGGATAATCACCACACATCACAAAAAAGGGAAGACTAAAGCAAAAATGCAAAAAGTAAACTAATCAAGTAACAGTCTTTCCCCACCCCACCCCCCCAAAAAAGGCATTTGGAGAACATGGGAAAAATTCTACAAGAAAATCAAAGGAAGAGAAATAACACACATTTTGTTACAAACTCTTAGAAGAATGATAAAGAACTAGAAGTTAATGATTTTTAAAACATCTACAGATGTTATATGTCAATATTATTTCTAAATTCTATTGCAGATACTTAAGTCACAATAAGTTAAGTATTGCCCTTCCCTTCCCATAAATACAAACTGACAAGTAAAAATGACAAATAGCAAAATTCCTAAAAGTTAGATGAAAGGAAAGGAGAGCAGTAATCTGGAATGAATAACCCATGATCTTGCAGGGTTGAGTACAGGCTTCAGCTGAATGGATAAACTAGTTGCAGTCACCATGAATTCATTATCTCTAATAATTCAGCATACATACCCTCAGACCATACCAAAGTAGAAGAGGACATCTGTTCTACTTTGAAATAAAAAAACATAACCCCAAAGGGATGGTCAGTTTCCTGCCTGCCTAATTAATTGAGAGCCTACAATATCCAATAATTCTAAGTATTATCTATAGGTCTTCAAAATTGGAAACTAAACAAATTCTACTCGCACTATATTGTCACCATCTTATAAACTTATACCCTTGTCTGGAACACTGAGGACCAAGGAAAAGAGTCACATTCTTTACAGTAAAACATACCTTTATTTACGTGGCTCATTATTCACACTTAAATTTTCAAGTTTTCAAAATGAATGGAAAAAAAGTTGTGTTTTCTAGAACTTCTAAAATTGAAATCTCTAGTTGCTATACAACTCAAGCAGAGGATTTCTACAAGAAGGTTAATGAATCCCAAAGCAACCTGATAAACAGCCACAACCTTACAAGAAGACTGTTGTCTTCCCTGGTTAATTTTTCTCTTACTTTACAGGACTGTGAAGCTTGCAACGCCCAACAGTGGATCCCACAAAATGGTCTCAATGTCTCATCACTTTGCTTCTCTCCCTCTACCAAAGACTCCCAAATGCCACGGATCCAGAAAAGACTGTCACATGATCCCTTTTATACCTGTTGGGCAAGTGACACAGGGATTGCAGAGGGAAGGGAGGAAGAAGGGAAAGAGGAGAAAGTCAGAGAGAACTGATAGGACTGACAGAAGAACTTTATCCCTAGGGCATGAGGCCAAGACGCAGGAAACAAACCAGCTCCAGCTACTGGAAGTCAGACCCAGGACCTTTGTCCTTTGATATTTTGCAGGAAAATTCAACAATAATTATAGATTATGAAGAACTAAAGTGGAAAAGAAAAAATTTTAAATAGTGTTTTAGCTACACAAAAGTAACACTCATTACAATCTTTCACGAGGTCTGTTTACCACAGAGGGAGCATGGTATGGTATAGAGCTGGATTTGGAATGTGGAGACTTTGGTTCACATGCCAGCTCTCTGGCTTACTACCTTACTAATGGAAAAGTAATTTTTTTCTTTTGGCCTCAGTATCTTCATTAAAAAAAGAGAGTTGGATTAGATTCTCTCTAAGATGTCTTCTGGCTGTAAACACTGCAACGTGCAATACTTAGTTGCAGTGCAACATAGTAATGGTTCCATAGATAATTAAAACTGCATCAATTAATTGTTGCATATTTTGATTAAAACAGTAACCTGTTCATGAAGGTATGACTATAGAGTAGTAACACTGGTTCATCTGACATATACTCTATGAAAATCAGGCTTACTTTTATTAGTAGTCAATTCACATGCTCAGTCTTTATAGTTTGTTGCTCATGGAGCATAGCCGTCCCAAACTGAAAAAGAAGAACATAAACCAGTAACAACAAGTCTGGGAAGATTCCCTTGTCTTCTGACTTCTGAGTCCTATGGTCTTTCTCTATTACCAATATGTACTTCTGAATTACGTGTACTTTGAAATACTTAAATTACCATACAAGGTAACATCAGTGCCTTAATGTCCTCACTTGTCTTGTTTTTGTTTGGCCCAGACCTATGATTCCACTTGCGTGGGTATCAGTGAGGACACTTCTACCGATGAAGATAAGCTTTTGTTCTAAAACTTATAATTTTAGAGTGTTTCCTCAGGCAATGAAAAATCAAGCACACAATCAGCATGTGTCATAAGTGGAACTTGAATTCAACCAAGTCTTCCTGACTCTAAGGCGAGCTCTCCAGTCACCAAAATAGGCTGGTTCTCTCTTCGTTTGTTTAATGGCGCAAAAGTTGTATAGATATGACATTTAAAATTCCTTGGCCCCAAAGATATGTGAATATACCACTCATCCTTTATTGTTGAGATGGGGGGCCAACTATAGGTAACACTGCATATAAAAAATTTGGTTGAGGTGTTGGTTAGATTTGTTACTGTTTTTCTGTTTTAAAAATCTTTGTTATAAAGGATGATTCTCTGGGAGAGAGAAGTATGGTGGAATGGAAAAAGAAATATAGTTCAGGTGATGTAAAAACAAAAAATACCAATTTTTAAAAATAAAATTCCTGGGTGGGAGGATTTCAGATAATTTCAATGCAAGTATATTATTAAAATAATAAATGTCCTTAAAAAGACTCAAAGGAGAAGCAAAACTTTTTTCCCATTTTTGTTTTGTTTTTAAATAGCTGCTACAACAGGACAAAGATTAATGACTACAGTTCATATTTTGATTAACAGAATTTAATTGGAATGATGTTTTGCTATCACCTAGTTTAATACCTTCCTTCATTTTTCAAATTTTTAAGTGAAGAAGCCAAAGAGAAGTTATCACGTAATTCACTCCCAGATTCATATAGCTAACTAGTGGTAGAGCTGGAGTTAGCATCACTGACTCCCAACCTCTTTGTTAGGAGGCAATCTAACCCATGATCTTTACACTAGAATATATTAGTCCTAGTTTGATCTTAAATTCACATGCATGCACTTAAATTAGATATAAACAAATGTCTCACTGGATACCTTTTTCCTATCAAGTAGCAAGTTTAACAATATAGCATAGCAGTAATAGATCAAACACTGAATAATAAAGCAGTAAAAGCACTTGCTGCAGCTGCCAAAATTATTTTCCTTATACTCAGATTTAATCACAACATATCACATTCTGACCAAACTCTTCAAATGGCTCCTTATTGTCTACAGAGTAAAACAAACTTCTTTTGCCTAAAATGCAAAGACTTCCAATTAGCACCATCCTATCTTTTTAGCTTCCCCATTCCCTCTTCCATGTACTACAGCCATAATGAACTACTGGATTCTCCTCTGCCTTTCCACTAGAGACAGAATTGTCTTTGGACCTTCCCATAGCACTCTGTACCTCTCTAATATGCTTTTTCATATTATACTTATTGGTGTATATATTCTATCATCTTATTATAAGTTCTACAAGGCAGGGACTATAATTTAAATTGTCTATCTCAACCATGAACAACAACAACTATACAGTAGGCAATTGATAAAGGTATGTTGAAATGAACCGAATTAGTAACAATTTAAAAGAACTATACTTTTAGAACAGGGACATTAAAGGTCACACCTAATCCAACCCTCTTATTTTACAGATAAGGAAACTGAAGACCAGAAAGGTTAACTGACTTTGCCAATGTCACAACAGGAATAAGTGGCAGTGACAGGCTTTGAAACCAATTCTTCTAACCTCAGAACTCTTTCCATTGTACGTACCATTTGGTTTACTTGTGTCATGGTTGCAAAGAACTTGATTACCCATTGATAACAATGTAGTTTGTAATAGGAGATAAAGAGTACTTCCTACACAGCTTTTAAAGGATTTTTAAGTACAAGAACAAAAATTACATAGACAGCATATCAAAATAACTTTGAGGCTTAATCTCACACCCAGAAAATAGACAAAGATGACAAAAGATGGGAATCTTCAATGTTGAATGGGTTATGGAAAGACAGGAATGGTAACCAACGAATCAAAAAAAAATTATTAAAAGCGGTGCTGCATACCAATAGTCTTTCACCTCTACAAAGAAATGGAGTGGGCCAGGAGATGTCTTCTCATATTATTTTCTTTTGGGCCAAGCTTTGTCATAATATTAGACTTTTTTTGATTTTGGTCAGTTTTGCTAAATTTTCCCCCTTTATTTTTTGTTCTAAGGCTTTTCTGCAGGGAGGAGGAGAAAGAGGTATAAGATGGGAAATGTAGGTAATGCAAAAACAATGTCAATAATTTTGACTTTCTTATTGATTCCTTATTTTTATATAAGGAAATTCAAAATAAAATGCTAACTTTAAAAATATTCTACATCGTTCTTCTAAGTCATGCTAATTTCTGATTAAAAGACACAAAGTTCCAGGATTAACAAAAATGTTAGTTTCCAAAACTTTTGAAACACTTAAAAATTCAATTTTATAAGTCTTATCTGTAGTTTTGGAAAATGGAAGGATAATATTCTCAAAACATCCTAGTAAACATACCCAGTTTCATTATCAACAAACTCATCACGACTTTTACATTATAAAATTTCTAGGGCTTTGAAGATTCAGTATCTGTGACAACCAAATAATTTTCTTTTACCCCAATTATTTTTGATCACTACAACCCCTCTGGGCAGCTAGGTGGCACAGTGGATAGAGTTCTAGGCCTGGAGTCAGGAAGACTCATCTTCCTGAGTCAAATCTGGCCTCAGACACTTGCTAGCTGTGTGATCCTGGGTAAGATACTTACCCATGTTTGTCTCAGTTTCCTCATCTGTAAAGTGAGGTAGAGAAGAAAATGGCAAAACCACTCCAGTTTCTTTGCCAAGAAACTACCAAATGAGGTCACAAAAAGTAAGACACTACTGAAACAGCAGAACAACATTCCCTATAACCTACAAAAGAACTGGCAATTTCAAAATAATCTAAGTGGCTTTAACAAAAACAAACAAAAAAGCTAACATGATCAGAAGTTAGGGTATATACATATATGAACAGGAGGAAGCTTTTGCTATATTACATCAGTAATAAGCAGTGCTTTAAGTATCAGTGCAATAGAGCTGAGAATAGGTACTTCTTTATGCTAGCTCATCCTAATCTCTGCAAAACACAGACTGAAATACCATTATGGTGAAACATTCAAACATTTTAATTCTAATAAGATCTAAGTTTACAACAAGAACTACAAAATTCAGCCAGATATTTACTATAACTATCATTGATCTCTAAGAATTTGAATGAATAGATATGGTGTTTATGTTGTCAAATTGCCTTATATATTTACCAGCTAGTCTCCACAAATATTTTAGGAGATAATGTATCTCCATTTAAGTAGGCAAAGTGGAGATAAAAGCATGATTTGTCCAAGTCACAACTAAACTATAATTCTTTGTCCTCTAATCCCACTCAAATTTTTTTTTAAATTTGCATACCTTAAAAGTAAATAAATTTGTTTATAAAACAGCATTATCATAATCTGATTTTCATTCATTCATGGGATATTTACATGTCCTCTTACACTAATGTTAGTAGGGAAAAGTTTTCCTTATAATCCTCTAGATTCTGACTCCCTGTAACTTATACATATTGGATCAGTCCTAGTTCTACCTGTGGGGCCAATTCCACTTTCAACTATCTTTAAGCCTTTGGTCCTTACAAAGTTCCAACAAGAGTCAACATATAACAGTCTTGTCAATAAGGAACTTAAAAGTCAGATTTGCCAAGGAAGCACTCAAACTGAGTTTTAGGAACTTCCATAATTCAGAATGTTGCTTATGAAGGCATAATTCCAGGCATAGGGTGATGGTGGCATGAATTTCTCTGAAACGAGGATGATAAGGAAGGTGGCACGACTATGTCCAGTGTATCTAAAATAAGTATATCAAGTGTTAAGGTTGGCAGAGTAAAATTATAGATCCTCAAAGCTGACAGGGACCATTAGAGGTCATCTAGTCCAGCAAGTACCTGAATAGGAACCACCTCTCCAACATTAGTGGTCATCCAACCGTTGCTTGAAGGCCTTCCATGTTGGAGAACTTACTATCAGAGCAGCCCACTCTACTTCTGGACAATTCTAATTGTTAGCAAGTTTTGTTTTTCTTACATAAAATTGAAATGTATCTCATAAATTCCTCCCTCTTACAGCTAGCTTTACTGAACTTCATTTCTTTTCATAGAATAATTACAACTGGAATAATTAGGATCACAGATTTAGAGCTGAAAAGGCCTTTAGATGACATCTAGTCAGGCCTCTGCATTTTTTTAAATGAGAAGCCATGGTTCAGAAAGATTAAGTGACTTGCCCAAGTCATACAGGTAACAAATGGCAGAACTGGTTCCTTTTGTGTTTTCATCTCCAGCACCTAGGACAGCATCTGGAATACAGCAGGTGAGTAATAAATGTATCTTAAATGAAGTCCTTTTTCCCTTGTACTTAGGCCAATTTAACTTTTCATTAATTGGTGGCTAACTGAAATCTCTTCTGGTTTCAAACTTTACCAAGAATTATTCTAAAAAGGTGCCAGTGTGTCTTACTGTCTTATTAAAGAGAGCACAATGAACATAAAATCTTTTTCAATGGTCATGGTTACATAAAACAATTACAATTATATAACACAGATAATAATAGCTAATATTTATATGGCAACTAAGATTTGCAAAGCACTTTTACATATATTATCTTTTGAAGTAGGTGCTATTATTATCACCATTTTATAGATAAGGATAGTGACACTTAGGCTAAAGGTAAGTAAAATTGTCTGAGGCAAGATATAGACTCACGTCTTCCCAAGGTCCCTTTCAAGTCCAACATTCTATCCACTATTGCCAATACCTCATTTCCATGAAAAGCAAATGATTTGTTTTGTTTTGGTATTGAGACCAGGAGCCCACATGTTTTTACAACTCCTTCCCCCTAACTTGGTTCTAAATTCAAGAAGTTAAAAAATAAATAAAAAGACATGAGCTAGGGGAAGGATCCTTAATTACATCAAAGTGTAGAGATGTACAAAGTCTACACCCGTTCCAGGACATCTCTGAAAATTGTTGATGTTTTAAAGTCAAATATAGGATTGTTTTGTTGAGATGTTCCATAAGTATCTGAAGACATAAAGGAATGGATGCATCAGAAACAGGACAGACACAAGTCTAGAGTATGCCTGTGGCAGCTACTGTAGAGGTACAGAAACATCGAAGAGAAGCATCTTGACTCTCAAGGAACTTGTCTTCCATTAACTGAAGGCACACAAAGTCCAGCTACAAAGTTTCTACAAAGTTTACAAAACAATGTAATTGTGAGGCAAGAAGAGATGTGATCAGGGTCTGTGCACAGATTTCAGGAAGTCCAGAAATTTCAATGGGAAAAAAAAACTACACCTTTATTTCAGTGTAATTGGTTTCCTTTAAAATTATATGCTTTATGAATTTAAAAACATTCTGAGAGTAGGTCCATTGGCTTTAACAGACTGACAAAAGTATCTATGATACAAAAACATTAAAGAACCCCTGTCTTCAAGGATGGCTCTGATAGAAGATTTTAGGAAAGAATCCATGCAAACAATACTGCCTAGGTTAAAGTTTTCTAAAATGTACAGAATAAGCAAAACAGAATACTTTAAAGTATACTAGGAGAATGTATGTTCATCTAAGACATCTGAGAGGTTTAACCCTTTTTGATAAGGCAATCATGCAGTTATCTAATTAAGGATGTAACTACTGAAGACAAAATCAATGAGTAGAGGGAGCAAAGTAAATTTCAGCTCACTATAAGGAGGGTTCCAACAGCTATAACTGTTGAAGATGATAGACATGCATCTCTATTGTACATAATACATACATAATTTTATGTTCTTTTGTATGTCTACTATATTTTAGACTATAAATTCTAAAAGATAGGATTACTGCACCCTTATGAACTTAAATGTTCTCTCATTAGAACCAAAATGAGAATTTCATTGATTTTTATGACCTTAAAGAAGTCACAACCCTGAGAAATGTTTTTCTACCTTTAAGCAGGAAATTGTGACCTGTCACCCACAAAAATGTATAAAGAATAATGTCAATGCTAGAACTGCAACACACCTTAGGGAATATAATCTAACATTTTCATTATAGAACAACATAGCATAGTGGGAAAGTCAAAACCAAACTAGCTGTGAAACTCTGATTAAATGATATAACCTCTATGAGCCTCAGTTTTCTAATCTATAAAGTGAGAAAGTTGAAACTGATGACCTCTAAAGTCTCTTCCAGGATTAATATGCCATGATTATATGAAGCTGCAAACTCAGAGTTACTAACAGAAACAGGACCAGAACCCTGATCTTCTGGCTCATATTTTTTCCTATATTTTCTTACCTTTCTTGTAGACTGTGCAAAAAACAAAAGATTATGAAAATGAATGACATTTTAAAGATGATACTTGAATCAAAAATGGACCATGTGATCTACATGCAGCAAAGAATAAAGTCCTTGTACATAGTAGGCACTTAATAAATGCTTCTTGAGTGAAAGGCTCCATCAATAACTGTACTTGCTACAATGACCTCTGTCAGGCAAGTTAATAATAAAGCCCTTTGTATCTATTTCCTTAAACATCTAAACACACAATCTGAATCACAGATTATAAGACTATCATGTACACAGAATACCTCACAAATATTAATTTCCATAATTAAGGGACAAATATTGCATGAGCAGATGACTATCTGAATAAAGAATATTAAAATTCTTCATTTGGTTTTGTCCTCTGGTGCTACTTAACATGTGCATTTTCAAAAACTCGAGAGATCTATTTAATTAAACAATTTTCCTTCATGCTTCCTCTCTAAGGAATCCTCAGTTTAAAAAAAAAATTAGAGCATTTTAGTTTAAAGTATTTCACTCCTGAATTTGCAACAAACATTACAAATAAAAAAGTCTACATAGACTATTTTGTTTACAATTTTTCTTTCAAAATTGAAAATCAGTACCCTACAGTATTATAAAATTCTACATTCAAACCTACTATAGCTCTTCTAAATGATACCATAAGCAGTGTATGATTCCCTAAAATGTCTTCAAAGCTTATATATTTCACAGGGAATTTAGCAAGATTACAGGAAGACTGATCGTATTGACTCCAATAAGAGCAGAAAAAAATCTACAGAGAAAAAGCACAATATAAATGCAAAATAGTAATGAAACCAACAATACAATTTCATACTGCTGACAAGAGAATATTCCAGAATGTCTGTAGATGTTTAAATACAGTCTAGATGTAGAAAAGATCATAAGAATCTTAGAACTAAGAAGTAACTGAAAAGGTCATCTAGAACAACCTCTTAAACAATGCAAGATTTTTTTCTATGATGGATGATTATCTAGCCTCTTACTAAAAACTCCCAGAGGCAGGGTGCTAGGTGCATCTCACTTCACTATTGAAAGCTCTAAGTTGTTGGAAAGTCCTGGTATTCAGCTGAAATCTACTCCCTGTTACTTTCATCCCCTGGTTCTATTTGTCTCTAAGAAGCTATGCAGACCATATCACAACTCCATTGAGTTGTCACTTCTCCAGTCTACACATCTCAAGTCCCTCACGTGAAACTGTCACCAGAACACCTTAATCACCCTCATCTGGATATCTTCCAATTAGTCAATTTCTTTTAAAATGTCACACCCACAAACGATTACAATACTGGAGATGTGATCTGACCAGGACAGAATTCACTACAATTTTATTATGACCCTAACACTATACTTCTGCAAATGCAGTCTAAGATTCTATAATGAAATGTGAGTGACATACCAAGAAACCCACTTCTAGGTCTCTGGCCACACCAAAGTTTGTAAGAAACAGGTAGTAAACCTCTGTTTTCAGTTTTTCCTATTTTTATAAATTCATTTATATAAAATCAAATACTCAAATTACCATAATCAGAATAATGCCTTCTTTTCAAATATAGAAACAGGAAGAACAACAACTTAATTGTTCTGCAATCCCACATTTGTGAATAACATTTAGTAGGCTTTGTCAGGCTTGTAGTAAATGTTCAATAAAAGCAATACTACTCATAGTTCATAGAAAGGATAAAGTAGATTTGAGCAGAATAGAAAACTCAAGGAAAGATCTCCAACTTAATAATTTGATTACATTAGTAATAACTTGTACACAAATCACTAGTTTATATGAAACTAGGCTCTAAGGACTAGCTCAAGTAAACTGCAGTTCGGTTTCATTTATTTACCAACTTCTCATCCCCCTACAGTTTAAAGATCATTAAGAAAAACAGAGATGTCATTGGTTTAAATGACCATACAGGAAAGCCAGATATCCATTCCAACATAGCTCCTAAAGAGTTTAATTTTTATTTTTGTAATTCCAAAACACAACACTGCCAGGAACATAGTTGGTACTTTAAGCAAACATTTAATACCAGTGGGCTAGGCATAGGAGATTACAAAGACAAAATGAAACTGCCCCAGGCCATAAGAATAAAGCAACAGGTCTAGACTACAGTTATTCCAGCAAATTTCCCAGACCCACCTTAGAAAACTTGGGACTGGTTTTAATTCTTTTTTAAGTGGGGAGGAGTTGAGAACTTCAATAATGGCTTTCAAATCACAAAAAGCATTAGGTCACAAACCTTTTTTAAACAACTTCAAAAAGGTTAAATAAATCAATTCATAGATTAGTAAGACATTGTTTTATAAGAATTCATTTAAAAAGTTAAATCTGTTTCACTAGAGTAGATCAACTGTGAAAATATAACCAATACTTTATCCTTGAAACAAATAAATTAACAAATTAAAGAAAATATTTTTTTCAGAGAACACAGGTCTGTTTTCACCTCGACACATACAGGCAAGTTCCATTAACATTAATGGCTCTTACAAGCACTCAGCAAGAGAATAAATTGAATTCCTCACATATCTCTCAAACCATCTCATATTTATATAACACACTGACATGCATAATTGGGAAAATGTGCTCAGCATTTGTTAAACAGTAAACTGTGGATTTATACTCAAGGAAACATATTATGATGCTGATACTTGGGGTTTTAGATATGCGATCATATAGCATGAATGTAAACTCTGAGACTAAAGCCCTATGCATCGAGATGAAAACATACCCCTGGAGGGCTAACACTGTTTGTATCTTACTTTCTGGTCAAAAGGAAACATTCCACAGAGCCCTTACAGTTACTTGATGTGAATTTAAGCTTTCAACAAAAACACATCCTGATGTTTCGAGAATTAGTATCTATTAAATTGATATAAAATTCACCACAATCTAGACCACGGCAAAAACAAATAAAAACAAAAACAACAAAAAAAGCTATTTAATAAAGCTGTTTTAAACAACTACCACTGAATACTTCATTTCATCCCCTCCCCACTCCAACTGCATACTTTTTTTTTAAAAGCACAACTGTCATTCCTGATAACAAAAGTTGTGACTACATAATCTCTCAAGTTTGAGGGCCTAGATTTTTGTAGCCTGAAAACTACTAGTTTATTTTGTTGTTCACAGATGTAAAGTAACAATCAAATGGGCCAACGTACCCTGAAAAAGGCAGAAAAAACAAAGTATTTTTTCCATATTGGTCTTTTTCCAATTCATTATCATATTCAACTAAAACTATATAACAAATCAGAAATAACATGTTAAGGAATACCATACTATTTAAATAGCAGTAAGGAAAGGAGGAACACAAGATGCCACAGAATTTTTAAACTGAATTGATTTGCTAAATTTGAGCCAGGAGACACTCAAACCACTTTTAAAAAATAATTAGCATGCAGTTTTGGAGGTGAGATGAAAGCAGAAAATGTCTGTCAATTTATTCAGCATATTTAATGGATGCCATAAATCAAACCTTTTCATGAATTTTCTAGAGCATATTCATGCCAATCTTTGAGCCTGCTATTGTCACTTTCACACATGCTCATAGGTACCACACTGACAAGAACTGATATATCTGTCAACTACTGGTATAGAGATTAAAAGGACAAACCAGTGACTATACATTTTCATAGCTATGAATATTAAATATTTAACAAATCTTTTCAAAATAAGCTGCACTATTCATGTCCTTCGAAATATGGTCTTTGATTGCTTTCAAGGATTCATTACAGTATATTTACCTTTTGTCCACCCCCCCCCCTTCCCCATGGGGCTACAACCTTTTCTGAATAAAGCACCTGCCTACCGGTTTTTGAGTAAATTTCCAAGTGCCTGATTAGAATACTGTTAAACTTAGAGCAAAACAAGATTTTACAGGGGGTATTTTCCTCTCCTAAAAACAGATATATTCCTAGATTTCATTTTACGTTCATTACTTTTAAATTAAATACAGCAAGTTGTAATTTTAGCTAAAAGCCCTCCGATAACTCACTAGCTGTATAATTGCTACATCTGGTGGCAACATATTTGAATGCAAGGAGCCAGAAGTTGGACAGCAATTGTAACAGAAAAGAGCAAGAATGACTTGCTTGCACATAACCTTTATGCTGATCTTTCTCTCTTCTCTCTCTCTCTCTCTCTCATCATTTTCTTTTAGGAAGGAAGTGTTCCCCTTACACTAGAAAACAAGAATGCACAAACACTCCAGAGGTGATAGGGAAGGAAAGTTGCAACCATTTGGAGAGGGTGGTTTAGGAAACCTGCCTACAAGGAGGTTCGTCTTTTCAATGACTCTGGGGGGCGGCGCAAGGGATCAAAGTCCTCCACCACAACGTAGTTTTCTTCCCCCCCCCCCCCCCGGCCCCGAACGTCTCCCTCTGGAGTCCCTACGAGGAAGCGACCCCCTCCTCCGGAGGGGCAGCCTGAAGCACGCTGGCCAGTTTCAGGCAGCACAGAAGCTTTCAGGAAGGGGACCGCCTCTGTGGGAGGAGTGCAATAGGCTACGGGGAAAGGGGAGGGGGCACGAGAAGGATGAAGGCAGTGGGGGAAAAGGGAAAAGGGAGGAGGGAGGTGAAATCCACCATCGATTTAGAAGAAGGGTGTTAAAGAGTAACTAAGCTCCAAGGTTCGTCTCCAGGAGCAAGGACAGAGCCCGAGGCACGATAGAAAAAGTGGTGCGCCCTGCCCGCCCCTCCATCTCCCAGTGGCCCCCCCCGAAGCACCCCATCACCCCCCTCAGCCCTGGCAGCGGCCCCCGCCGCGGGCGGCCTCCGGGCCGCCCCATCCCCCACCTGCAGGGTCCCCGGGAGGAGGGCTGGGGTAGGAGGGGGCGCCCCGGCCGGAGGAGCGGCACGGGGCGCGGGGCGCGGCGCGGCGGTATTTACCTTCCTTGGGCCTCCCGGATGGCGGCGTGTGATTCAGCAGGGACCTGGCTGCCGCTGCCGCTGCCGCCGAGCCCGGGGTTGGAGACGTGGAGAGCTGGGACCAAGATGGCGGCCCCTCCAAACTTCCACTGCTACTTTGGACACTCATCAAGCTACTTTCTGGGAAGCGGACACCCCCCCGGCGGCGGCGGCAACGGCGACACCGGCATCCGCCTCAGTCATGGCCGGGGCCGTGATGAGGAGGGAGGGGAGGGAGGGAGGGGAGGGGAAGAGGGAGGGAAGGCAAAGGAGAGGGCGGGCGTCGAGGGGGGGATCCTGGGGGGGCGCCGGCAGGAGGGCGCTCCGAGGGGAAGGGGAGAGCCTGGCGAGGTTTCCGCGGCCACAACCTGCCGGCCCCTCCGCACTGCGTCCGTCTGCCCCCGCTCCTCGCCCCTATCTCCGAGGCGGCAGCGGCGGCGGCTGCGCTGGGGCGGGGGGGCTGGGGCTGGCGGTGGAGGAGGAGGCGGCGGCGGCGGCAGGGTAACCTCTGCATCAGTTACAGGAGGAGGAGGAGGACAAGACGAAGGAGGAGGAGATGGTGAAGGAGGAGGAGGAGGCGGCGGCGGCGGCGTCACGCGCCGCCTGTGCAAACACTATCGCGAGGCTCCTGCACCTCCGGTAGCGGCGGCGGCCGCGGGAGCATGCTTCGCGGGGGGAGGGACGTGTGCGGGGTGGGGGAGAGAGGAGGAGGAGGACATGGGTGGGAAGGAGCTACGGAGGGAGGAGATGATGGTGATTGACTCCCCCCACCTCCTCCTCGTGGGCGACCCCCCCTACCCCGCCCAATCCCAGTGCAAAGTGTGAACACCAGTCACCCTGGCAGCCCAAGCTTCCCACCCGAACTGGAGCTGGCGGAGGGCTCCCCCTCCGCCCGAGGCTCGGCCGGCACACGCGCTCCTCCACCTCCACCTCCTCCGCCTCATCATGCCTGCTGAAAGCTAGTGGTCTCTACGGGCGCCGCCGCTGCCAGCAGTTCCAGCCGCAGCCACCTGACTTCCCCTTTTTTCTTACGGAAGCTAGGGTTACTGAAAACCCACCCATCCTGGGACCCCCTCCCATCCACTCACCCACCCCACCCCCTTTTTTTTTTTTGGCTGGGAATGAGGACTGTACGTTGTGGAAGAAAAACTGCGTCTCCTGCCCCTGCGTAGCTGTCACTTTGTGGCCGTTTTCAGTCTGTAAAGTTTAAACAAGAAGGTTTCTTATTTCCCGATTCCCAGATCAGTCATCTTCCGTGCGCTGCTTAAAGTCTGACATACGGCAAACTGGGAATAATGATGACCATTTAAGTAAAGAGGGAATGGAAAAAGGGACTTAAGAATTTAACATGTTGTAAAATAAGTAAATAAATAAATGCTTTGACATCTTCCAATGAAAGGGCTTGCAAAGTATTATCGCTATGCTTGTAAAAAATACCTTAGTCCTTTATCAAAAATTGCAGAGTAAAAAAAAGTTTAAGACTAAAGTTGCAAGGTCTTTATACTATATTCATTTAATACTTTGTTTAATAATAGCTAGCAATCATATAGCGCTTTAAGGTTTGCAAAATGTATATATGTATATGTGTGCATATATAGCTATATATGCACATGTACGGTGCATATATAGCTACATGTAGCTATATATCCTATATAGTGCATATAGCCATATATGGATGTATATATGATATATAGTGCATGTGTGTAACTATTATAAGACTATATGGATATATAGCTATACACATGCACTGCATATCATATATCCATATATAACTACATATACATACATACATATACTGTATTATCTCCATTTTATAGATGAGAAAACAGCCTGAGAAAGGTTAGGTGACTTCCCCAGAGAGTAAGTGTTTAAGGCAGGATTCAAACTCAGATCTTGGGAGGGGGGCCCTAACCATTCTGCCCCTGGCTGTTTATAGAACAGTCCAATACTCTTGTAAATTAGCTTTTCTTTTTCTTTCTTTTCTTTTTTAATTAGGGTAAACTATGATAGCTGTAATGTAGTGGGAAGAGCAATGGTTTGAGATTAGAATCCTAGCTTTGGTGCTAGCTTGTGGAAATCATTTAACTTGTGTGCCTCAGTTTCCTCATCCATAAAATGAAGATAGGCTATATGCCGCACCCACAAGGTTTTGATCAACAAATGAGAATATATTTAAAATATTTTGCAATCCATATTGTGCCCTACAAATGCTATTTCCTGGAAACACAATTTTGGTTTCCATATAATGACCGCACATCTTGCAGTTATTTGCAACATGTCAGGTGTTTGGAGGTATCTCTTACACAAAATGGAATGCAGCGTATCAGCTCAGGAAAATCAGAACAAAATGTTTGTCTTTTCAAAACTAAATTGGATGGAGCCCTAAAAATGTATACTGTGATTACCTTAGAAAATAAGTTATTTTTAGTTTTCATTTTCATGATTCTGTATTTCATACGCTAATACTCTGTGTTCATAGAATACTTTATTTGGATAGCATCTTGAAGTGTTAATCAGACACTCTTACGAACTGTACTACTCAAACTTCTTACTTTGGTAAACATTCAATTAGTTACTTCTGCAAGTCACTTTAATAGATGGATATTAGAACTTAAAATATTTTAGATAAATTCAAAGTCTCAGATTGATACTGAACTCAGTAGATTTAGAAAGAATGTGGGAAATGAGCCTTCAAACAACAAGCAGGAGGGGTTTCTTGTAAGTATGTACTATAAAAGAAAATGCATTTACATTTTTAAAAAATTATTATTAATAAGAATGAGGATAATTAGCATTTATATAGCTCCTACTGTGTGCCAGACTAAGCACTTTACAAATATCTCATTTGATCCTCACAACAACCCTGGGAGGTAATAAAACTATGCCTTGATTTTAAGACCAATGTTTAGCCTCCTAATTTCTCTGGTCTCTCCTTTCTCCAATCCCTCATCCACACAGCTGCCAAATTTTTATTCCTAAAGCACAGGTCTGTGCATGATACTTCCTTGCTCAAGAAGCCACAGTGTCTCCCTATGGTCTAGGAAAAAAATATAAACTCTTCTGGCATTTAAATGATTTGATTCTTCACAATCCTACTCTAGCCTACCCTTTCTAGCTTTAGCATGTTACTTCCTTTTATACACTCTACAATCAAGCATTTATTAAATACCTGCTAGGTGCCAAGAACTATACTAGGTGCAGAGGAGACAAAGTCAAAAATGAAATCCCCGCGCTCAGTGAGCTTACATTCCGTCCAAAAAGACAGTAACATATAAATATACTTAAACATAAGATAATTTATGAAAATCAGAAAAAGTCTCAGGTAGGAGGTATCATTTAAACTGAACTTTGAAGGAAACTAGAGATTCTCTGAGGTAAAGGTGAGAAGGGAATGAATTCTAGGCATGGTGTATAGCCTGTGCAAAAGCAGTAAGAGGGAGAATCAAATGTTACCTGTAAGGAACAGCAAGGCCAGTTTGACTATGCCATACAGTGCAAGGGGAGAGGAATATATAATAAGGCTAAAAATATAGATTGTAAGCATTGAACAGAACTTTAAAAACCCAAATGAATAGTTTGTAATTTGATCCTAGGGATAATAGGAAACCACTGGAGTTTATTAAGCAGGGAACTAAAATGGTCAGACCTGTGCTTGAAGAGTACAACTTTGCAAAAAAAAAAAAAAAGAGTGTGACTTTGGCAGCTGTGTGAAGTATGTTTGGGCAGGGAAGAGGCTTGAGGCAAGGAGACCAATTAGAAGGCTATTACAACAATTCTGGTGAGAAGTGATAAGATTGTGAAGGAGGAGGAACTTTGTGAATGGGGAGAAGGGGGCAGATGCCAGAGATATTGTGGATGTCCCTATAGGAAGGACTTGGCAACTGAATGGGCATGTGGAGTGAGAGAGAGAAGTGGAGGATGACTCAGAGGTTGCAAACTGGAGAGTGACTGGCAGAATAGCAAATGACTACCAAAAAGAGTAGATGGTGGTTTCAGAGGTGAGGGGCTTGGGGAAGTTGTTGAGTTCTTTTTTGGATATGGTGAGTTTTAGATGCTTTTAGGATACCCAGTTCAAAATGCCCCATAGGTAGTTAGTGACTTGGAACTCAGGAGAGAGAGATTAGTCAAACTGGTCTACCTCTTCATCTCCTAATATCGCCTTCCATTTTGCATCGGCCATCCCAGATGCCTGACATCCACTCCCTCCACACCTCTACTGCTGCAACTTACAGGCTTTCTTCAAGATTCGGCTTGAGTGTCACCTACTTGCTCAAGCCTCCTTCCCCCTCCACTCTGCACCCCCATGTTTATCTTGTAGTTACTTATATATGTGCATGTTGCTTCACTCAATAGCACATAAGCCCCTGAAGGGCAGATTGTGGTCTTTGTATCCTCAGTACATAGGAGGCTCTTAATAAATGCTTTTGGTTTTTATAAAACTAAGCTCCCAATCTCTTTTATCTCTAGTCTGATTCCCCTGAATCTCATTCTCATATCTGGATTCAATCCCCACAATATCTCATGTCATCACCATGTCGCATCAGATAGCCACTCACCACTCTACTTCATCTGGACTCCTGCAATGGTATCATATTAATTCTCTTTTCCAGTCTCTCTCTTCTCTAAGCCATCTTCCACACAGCCATCAAACTAATCTTCTCAAAGATTAGGTCTGACCTAGTCATTCGCCTGTTCAAAAACTCTTCAGAATCTCCCCCATTGACTAGGATAAAATACAAACAATTTTATTTAACATTTAGATTCCTTCCCAACCTGGCTCCAGCCCGCCTTTCCAACTTACTTCACAACACTACCTTTGTGTATTCAGTGTTACAACCAAACTGGAATTCTAATTATTCCCCAAACTCAACATGCAATCCCATATCCCATCTCCCACCTTCCATGCAACCACAGAGGCCATCTCCCACAGTTGGGACGCATTTCCTCCCTTTCCCTGGGAGAATCCTAGTTTTTTTTCAAGGCTCAGCTCAGCAGCAATCTCTTCCATGAGGCCTTCCCCAGACCCCTCCTCTCCCAGATGTTGTTCTTCTCTCCACTTTCCTTAGAGCATTTTGTTTACTCTTAGTACCTGTCATTATGTATTTTACTTATCAATGTACATATTGAATCCCCTAACAGAACGTAAGCTTCTTAAGAGCAGGGATGCTTAGAAATACTACTAAACATTTGTTGAATTAGATTGAGGCAGCAGGTGTATTAGAAAGACTAGAAGACAAAAGATTCTTGTTCTACTCCTGCTTTGCCACAAGCTACCAATATAAGTGTCCAAGTCACAAACTCTGGGCCTCAGCTTCATTATAAAAGAAGGGAGTTGAGCTAGATGATTTCTAAGGATCCTCCCAAATTTTAAAATACTATTATTGATCAATAATTCCAATCATATACATGGGTATGTATGTATATATGTGTACATACACACATATAATCATCATCCCACCACTCAATAGTCCATCTGCTTAGGTATTAGTATCCAATTCCAATAGAACAGATTTGACGGACGAGCCCTTGTTCTATATACCTTTGATTTTCCAGATGGCCTTTCTACCAAACCGTATTGTATTTTAGTAATGCCTGACATTTTGTATGTTTCTTTTTTTCATTAAAATGTAAATATAGTGGCTTAGAACATTAACTGTCAACAATGTCTTAATAGAGTGAATGCTTTTGTTCTAGGCACTATATAGTATGGGTTAAACAGGCAGGATTCTTGCCCGCTTGGAGCTTACAATTTAAGACAGTCACGCTTAACTTAAGAAAAAAAAAAGACCTACAGACATATATTAAGCAAACAATGCAACGGCTAATAAGGTTCGGACAAAACCAAATTAAAAAGAATTAACCACTTCATTTCAGCCTAATTGGGGGAGGGTGAAACCCAGGAACCCTTTTTCTGAATGATAGAAGAGGGATTTTTGGCAATGGCAAATGTGAAAATGTGCCATATGAGAGACATTAAGAAAAACGAGAAAATAAGAATGGGATAAGCAAGTAAAGAAAAAATAGAAAGGAAGGATTGGTTTGTTTTTGTTTTGTTTTAGGATGGTAGAAGGTATAGTGCAAGAATGAAAGTAGAGATTTCCTGCTGAAGGGGCTTAGAATAAAGTCAAGATCTTCTTCCTCAACTATAAGGTAATTATGTTTTACATCACGTATAATGGTCCTATATTTATGTACCTTAGCAACTATCTCCAACAAGCTCAAAGTACAGTAGAAACCATGTGAGACCCTTTTTGTCATAAAGAAAGAACTGGAAACAAAGTAGCTGTCCATAAATTGAGGAATGGCTAAACAGATTCTGGAGATAATGGGATATTATTGTGCCTTATGTAATAATACATGTGAAGAATTCAGAGAAGATTGGAAAGCTATATAAACGCATGAAGTGTGGAGTAAGCAGAACCATGACAACAATATACACAACTACAACAGTGTAAACGGAAACTAGAAACGTGTTATAATTATGACTTCTTGACATCAGAGAAAAGCTGATGAAATGTGTCTTCCTAAAGAGGCAGCACTGCATAGTGAGTAAGTAGGGCACTGAATTGGAGTCAGCAAAACCCTACTCAGATATTTACTAGCTGTGTGACCCTAGGCAAGTCATTTAATCTATTTCCCAGTTTCTGCATCTATAAAATAAGGGTCTCTAAGTTACCTTCCAACTCTAAAGATGTGGCAGATTGTATATTCCACGAAGTTTTTACCAAGCTCTCTTAATACTAGTACCTTCCCCTGAGACTACTCCTCAATTTACCTATATCTGTCTCATTTGTACATAGCTGTTTTCCTGTTATCTGCCTCATTAGAATGTGAGCCCTCTAGAGCAGGGACTGTTTTTATCGTTTTTTTTTTTTTTGTATCACCAGAGCTTAGTACAGTGCCTGCCACATAGTATGTGCTTAATAATGATTATTGTTATTAGGTAAGTGTTGATTGGGTTTACTGAACTGTCCCCCTTCCCCTGCCCCGACATGAACTTTCTCTTTTATTCTTTGTTATAAGGGATAATACTAAGAGTAAGGCTTGGAAATGAAGGTGATGTAAAAACAAGATATTTTTTAAAAATTTGTATTAAAAGAAAGTGATAGGTTTGTAGTCAATCTGAATTTGAGTTCCAGCTCTTTCATTCACTACCAGTTTGACATTAGGCAAATCACTTAACCACTTTGCACCTCAAAATTAAGGGACTGACTAGATGATCTATAAAGTCTTATCAAGTTCTAAATCTACAATCTTGGCAGATGGCATGGGCAGTATAACAAAGTATGTATGCGTTTATGCCTCTTAAAATCTTATTTCTCTCAAAGTATAGAGAAGTTATTAATGCTTATTGCTACCTCACTTGTCTTCATTCTCCTGTAACCACTCCACAACAGATAGTATCTTGCAAGCAGTTGGCACTCAAGCAATTTTAGAATTGAAAATTCCAGTAAGGTACAGTGGCAAAGGAAGTCAATCCTATCAATCACCTACCTAATTAGAAGTTTATAAGCAGGTGAGGTCTCACTTAAATGCTAACTAGGACATAAGTAGAAGTCACTACAAAAAGGAAGGGAGAGCCAAGTCCCTCTGACCCATTACATACTCACTTTTTTGGCCCATATTTTTAATTCTACTTGCAGTTCAAGAGAGCACTGCCCATCTGAGCTAAAAAGTTATCGTAATAGGTGGTAGGTACAACTGTCCCCCATCCATTCCCAAATTGATCACCATTACCTAATCCTTTTCCTTCCTGCTACATACACATACAAATCTGACATCCTATATCATTCCTATGATCCACTTAAACATTTGTTTTAATCTAAAACTTTTTTTTAAAACAAGCTCAATTACCCTGTGAAGAAAGGTTATTGTGTTCAGTGTGGTGCAGGAAAAAGTATATTAGATTTGGACTTAAAGAACTTATGTACCAATCCTGACTTTGCCACTGAGTACCTATGCAGACTCTGGCAAGTCATTTAACCTTTTGGGGCCTTGTACTTCTGCTAGATCGTCTTTAAAATCAATGCATATATGATTTTCTAACTGGAACATGTGTGTATACATAGACATGCATATGTGTATATACATACATATAAAGATATTTGTGTGTATAAATTATCTCTCCTACTATATCAAATTGTTTTCTCTAACTCTTTCAATCTATTTAGAAGCTTTGGGCCATACGGAACCAGAAAACTGGACTTGCCATTTTCTCAAAATTGATTCATAAGCCTGGGGTTAAAAGAGAAAAGTTACATACTTGGCAACTCTGACCAACTCCAGGACACTTTTCCTCCCCCAGTGTCAGCTGGAAGCTGTCCTCCAAGGACAGGAATATTACGAAATGTTTACCAAAACAAAGTACAACATTCAAATGGTGCCCATATAGCAGATTTATAATTAACACTATACCTGTTAACAAGGCAGACTGTTTCCGGAAAATAATTTAAAATGTACAAAACCCATTATATACTTGTGTTCTACTTTACTCAGCAGCAATATTATTAGCTCAGTTAAGATACAAGTTTTGTACATTATATTGAGGAACAGATGACCAAATGTTAAGCACCTTGACCCCTGCTTCTGCAGTAGAAATTTTTCCAGGCAGGAAATTAGGTATTTGTCTTTGTAAAAATAACAAACATCCCCAATTATGTATAGGAGAAAATGAATACCAAATCTACTGGATCCAAAATTCTGAAATCATTCACTATTTTCCAAGAAAGGCAGCATATGTCAAGAGTTTATACTTAGTCAAGACAATACAAAAAGTGTAAATACTTTACCTCATGTTCTTTTAGAAACTTCAAAAACAACATAGGAATAATTAATCTTTCCTTCTAAATTATTTAAAATGGAAAATTCTTTCTCTCTAAATTATTTAAAATGCTACTGCCTAAATCAATCCTACATGTAAGATAATTAGTTACAAAATTGTTGCTTATCTTTGGAAAGCGATAAAGAAGGCAGATGTTATAAATATAACTACGAGATGGACAAGTCAGCTTTGACAAAGATGAGTTAATATTTGTACTTGTATGTAAAGCTAATCTATTGTATTATTGTCATTTCCCTTCTTCCTAAACTTGTTCTCATTCCATGTAATAATGCAGTTCAAGATTCTGTTCCATTCTTATGCTGACCCTGGTTTTTTATGCTTCTAATTTCACATTTTCTCAAACTTCTATTTGAATTCTTCCTTTCGTCAGACTTTTTGAATTCCTCCAGGCTTCAGACCTTTTTTGAATCCTGCCTAGAAAATGATCTCCTAGTGTAGTCTATTATCATGATTTCTAAAAGTACTCTTAATACAAAAACAAAAACAAATCCCTCAATCCCCCATTATTAAATCCTTTTTCATTTATGAGTCAAAGTATCTCAGAATTCTGTTGAAGATAGATGCTTAATAAATGTTAGGATAATTTGAATGATTTCAGAACTCTCCCAAAAGCCTTTATGGAGCATCCACATGTACATTTAAGATTTGATTCTGGTAGTAGCAAGTCAAACCAGAAGGACATTCCTTTTGACCCTCATTGTCTCTTTGGACTTGCTTGAGCCTTCCTCTAAGAAAGAAGGTCCTATCACAGTGGGCTACAACTCACATGGGGTGTAGCAATACTTAAGTTCTATGTTCCAGTGACAAAGAACCTAAGCAGGAGACAAACTATTTCTAGCAACGCTACCCAGAATTTTACACCTCATTGGTATCTACAACTGGGCAATTTGCTGTGTACTATTTTTCTCCCCAATTTTATCTGGGTTCATTTAGCTCACCTCCTTATGGATTCTGGCAGGTTAGAATTCTTTGCCCTCTACGTGTGTATTTTATATCTTCATCTTACTTTGACATTTTTAAGAATTTAGGTTGCTTTGGAGATGAGGATGATTCCTTCATGTTATATTGGATTGAGGGGTGGGGCACAATATTTCCAAAGAAAAGAGAAAAAAATATTATTTTCTGGCCCCTTTGCAGCAAATACTGACAGGAGAGTCCTGCACCTACATTCCTGGCAGTGGAAAGAGTTCTAGATCAGGATACAAAAGACGAGGTCCCGATCGCAAATACTTAGTACTTGTGTGACCTCTGGCAAATTTCTTGGACTTCCTGGCTCTCAGTTTCCTCATCTGGAAGATAAAGGGATCAGACTAAATTATCTGTAAGGTCTCTTCCAAGTCCAAGTTTATTTATACATATTTAAGGGGCTTACCTGTGCAAAGAAAAAGCAAAACACACTGCAGTACCACCTCACACCTCTTTCCTCTACAAGTCAGGAGGAAGATGAAGAGGGGAGAACAGTCATGAATTCAGGTGCAACCCCTCCCTGCTTGATTTTACCACAGGAAATGTTAAGACCCAACAAGGCACTTGCACTCCAATCCCATTCCTGCATTGAAGGTGACACCTGGGTTGAAAGGCAGCACACTGAAAACTAAATTCTGAGTTTTTCTCTGCCACTCATAGTGCAAACACAACTTTTCTTGTGGGTTCTAATTAGGCAGCAAAAGTATATTACTTGATCTTGATCTAGTGAGTTTAAAAAGGTGCCACATTGCAGGTTATGATTAGAAACCATAGTTCTATTAGCTAATGGCACCTATTTTCTAGAAACCACACAGAACATGCCCAGTTTAGTCACTCAGGGGGTTGTGTTTGTTTTTGAGATTAGACACTGTTCATCCCTATGAGTCTATATCTGATTTGGTCTTCCATTTGATTCTGATGCAAGGCATTTCTCTGGACCCTTGAGAAAATGAGCAGCTCTCTTCTAAGCACCTGACCTTGAATTAGCAGTTAATGAGAATGATTAAAAATAAAAACATGTTGATCAGGGGAAAAATAATTCATACACACCTAAGGCCTCTGAAGAGACTAATTGGTTTTTGTTCCCATGTTGTAAGTAGCTACAGTTACTCTTTGACTGTGGGGGGGTTTTCTATTTTGTTTTGGCTCAAAATTATAAGCCCTCCTAATTGCATAATAGCTTCAATCCTTAAACTTCATTATCTATAACCTTAGTTTCCTACCAAAATCTCTGAATCCACCTAATTTTCTTCCTTTGATTCTTCATTTTAATGTCAGGTAAATGGTCTTTTGAGGTCTTCTTTTCTAGCCTTTTCCTTATCTTCCCTTTTCTATTATTTGCTTTATTTTTTCTTCTCTCTTTAATCTTTTTGTAAGTGGCCCTTAACTCAGTCAACTTTTCCTGTTGGTACTTTCCTGAATTGGTCTAGAAAAAGTAGTATCAAACATGGTGAGGCCAGAACCACTCCTGGGTGCAGCCTGAACCAGATTGAAATGTAATTGGGAAATATTTAACAAAATAAATAAAAATACAATAAAACATACATAACATTACATTTTAAGAATAGGTCAGTATGTGGCCCACAGGAATCCTTAATACAATATAATGGTCCCCAGTTTCTATTTGAGTTTTACACGACTGGTATGGTGGAGGTACTGGACTAGATTATATACATCTGCCCCCTAAATTTGATTCAAAAACAACAAAGCAGCTAATTTTCCTGTTACTATCCCTTAAAGGGGGAGCTTCACCTAAACTAATACACACATGCTTGTCTCCTTCCTACCAAATGCTAGTTGTATAGAAGTCCATCAGAAGTCATGAATAGCAAGGTAATCAATTTGTCCAAGCAGGGAACAAAGAAAAATCAGAGAAGTTCTACAGATGAGAATATATGAGATGATATACAGCAATCTTTAGATGGGAGGAAGTTATGATTTCACTTAACCAAAAGTGAGATGTCACTCAACCAGTCTCACCCAAGGAGAAAGTCCTCAAAGTCTGTTAGGGATGCAAGTTGAAAGTCGGTGACATGTTGAGGAGCTGACTTCCTCTTACACATCTGCAAGAGAGTCATTTCCTTTTCTCTGCCCTGCAGTCTGTCCCTTTTCTCTACCCTGGAGTCTGTCCCAAAGAGAAGCAGAAACCATGTAAATCTCACAAAGCATGAATGAAGAATGATTACCCTCTAGAAAGCTTATGCATCAATTCTACCCCTCATGCAGGAATGTAGTGCTGAGTCATCATTCTCTCCAACAATAAGGAGAATCTTATGCAAAATGCTCCAGGCTTGAAATCCAGATTACACTCACATTCAGAATACACTTTATACTGTGGTATTACTGAATAAATTGAACATTCATTCCTATAAACCAGAGGTTCTTAACCTGTGATCCATAGGTCTGTGGATAGATTTCAAGGGTCCATGAACTTGGATGGGAAAAAAATTACATTTTTATTTCAATATAATTGTTTTCCTTTGTATTCTTATGTATTTTATTTTGTGCATTTAGAAACATTATTCTGAGAAAGGATCAAAAGGCTTTACTAGACATAAAAAAGTTGAAGATGCTTCAAATAAAATGTATTGCTACCATTCTAAAAGCTCCATGAGGGGACAGACCATTGTTTTGTCCAAATTTTATTCTACCCCATAACCTAGCACTAGTGTTCTTTCTACACATAGTAGGTACTGAATAAATGTTTGTTGACTTGAAGGTGCTTAAATTAAAAGTCCTCTTTTGCTATAAAATCCATTCATATCATACCTACTAGGATAAAAAGTGAAAATGATATTACTTTTTAATGCAGGAAATTAAAAGAATTTATAGGTATTAATTTGTCAATAATACCTTTGCCTGGAACTCCTTTGGGGAGTTATGTCCATTTGACAAAAGAATAAACTGAAGTACAGGGTGACTAAGTCAGTTATAAATTATTATGGTTCAACAGGTTTAGGTCCTAGGTGAATTAGAAGAAGTTTTATAGAAGTGAGGGGAGCCAAGATGGCGACTGGAAAGCAGGGACTAGCGTGAGCTCCCTGCCGAGTCCCTCCAAAAACCTATAAAAAATGGCTCTGAACCAATTCTAGAACTGCAGAACCCAGAAAATAGCAGAGGGAAGCAGGGCTCCAGCCCAGGACAGCCTGGATGGTCTCTGGGTGAGGTCTATTCCACATGGAGCTGGGAGGAGAGCGGAGCGGAGCAGAGCCCAGCGTGAGCAGCCCGGACCAACCAGACCAGGAGCCAGGGGGAGCATGCCCTAGCGCCCTGAATCAGTGAGCTGCAGCAGTTACCAGACTTCTCAACCCACAAACACCAAAGACAACAAAGAAGGTTAGTGGGAAAAGCTGCGGGAGTGGAAGGAGTTCACAGTTCGGCTACCGCCCCAGGGGCAGTGGAGGTAGGGCAGCTACAGAAGTACAGCTGCAGTTGCTTCCGGCCCCAGGCCGGATTCCTCTTGTGGGAGGAATTAAGTGGCAGATCAGAGCAGGAGTGCAGAGCCTGCTGAAGATCTAAGTCCAGTCCAGGTTGGGGGTTCTTGGGGAAGGAGGAGTGCTGGTGTGGCAGAGCTGGTGCATCCCCCCAAGCATGGAACATAGTTCTCTAAACTCTACAAGCAGTCATACCCCACTGAAAAACTCAAGGGTCAGGTTAGTTGGCTGGGAATATGGCCAGGCAGCGAAAACGCACCCAGTTTCAGTCTCAGACTTTGGATTCTTTCTTTGGTGACAAAGAAGACCAAAACATACAGACAGAATAAGTTAACAAAGTCAAAGAGCCTACAACAAAAGCCTCCAAGAAAAACATGAACTGGTCCCAGGCCATGGAAGAGCTCAAAAAGGATTTGGAAAAGCAAGTTAGAGAAGTAGAGGAAAAATTGGGAAGAGAAATGAGAAGGATGCGAGAAAACCATGAAAAACAAGTCAGTGACTTGCTAAAGGTGACCCCAAAAAATACTGAAAAATATACTGAAGAAAACAACACCTTAAAAATAGACTAACTCAAATGGTAAAAGAGCTCCAAAAAGCCAATGAGGAGAAGAATGCCTTGAAAGGCAGAATTAGCCAAATGGAAAAGGAGGTCCAAAAGACAACTGACCACCTTAAAAATGAGATTAGAGCAATGAAAGCTAGTGACTTGATGAGAAATCAAGATATTATAAAACAGAACCAAAGGAATGAAAAAATGGAAGAAAATGTGAAATATCTCATTGGAAAAGCCACTGACCTGGAAAATAGATCCAGGAGAGATAATTTAAAAACTATTGGACTACCTGAAAGCCATGATCAAAAAAAGAGCCTAGATATCATCTTTCAAAAAATTATCAAGGAGAACTGCCCTGATATTCTAGAGCCACAGGGCAAAATAGAAATTGAAAGAATCCATCGATTGCCTCCTCAAATAGATCCCAAAAAGAAATCTCCTAGGAATATTGTTGCTAAATTCTAGAGCTCCCAGATCAAGGAGAAAATACTGCAAGCAGCCAGAAAGAAACAATTTGAGTATTGTGGAAACATAATCAGAATAACCAAAGATCTGGCAGCTTCTACATTAAGAGATCGAAGGGCTTAGAATACGATATTCCAGACGTCAATGGAGCTAGGATTAAAACCAAGAATCACCCACCCAGCAAAACTGAGTATCATGCTCCAAGGCAAAATAATGACTTTCAATAAAATAGAGGACTTTCAAGCTTTCTCAGTGAAAAGACCAGAGCTGAATAGAAAATTTGACTTTCAAACACAAGAATCAAGAGAAGCATGAAAAGGTAATCAAGAAAAAGAACAAGAAAAAGAAATTGCAAGGGACTTACTAAAGTTGAACTGTTTTGTTTACATTCCTACATGGAAAGATGATGTGTATGATTCATGAGACCTCAGTATTTGGGTAGCTGAAGGGAATATGCATATATATATATATATATATAAGTTTATGTATATATATGTTTAAGTGAATGTGTATGTATGTATATATGTATGTGTGTGTGTGTATATATATGTGTATGTATATATATATATATTTAGAGAGAGAGAGAGAAAGATAGAGAGAGAGGGAGAGAGAGCAGGCATAGGGTGAGCTGAAGATAAAGGGAAGATATCTAAAAGAAATAAAATCAAATTAAGGGATGAGAGAGGAATATATTGAGAGAGGGAGACAGGGAGAGATAGAATGGGGTAAATTATCTCGCATAAAAGTGGCAAGAAAAAGCGATTCTGTAGGAAGAGAAGAGAAGGCAGGTGAGGGAGGAATGAGTGAATCTTGCTCTCATCAGATTTGACCTGAGGAAGGAATACCATACATACTCAATTGGGTATCTTACCCCACAGGAAAGAAGAAGGAAGAAGATAGAAAAAAAAGGGGGGGATGATAGAAGGGAGGGCAGATGGGGGTGGAGGTAATCAAAAACAATCACTTTTGAAAGGGGACAGGGTCAAGGGAGAAAATTCAATAAAGGGGGATAGGTTAGGAAGGAGCAAAATATAGTTAGTCTTACACAACATGAGTATTGTGGAAGGGTTATACATAATGATACGCATGTGGCTTGTAGTTGAATTTCTTGACTTCTTAGGGAGGGTGGGTGAGAAGGGAAGAGGGGAGAGAATTTGGAACTCAAAGTTTTAAAAACAGATGTTCAAAAACAAAAAAAAAAGTTTTTGCATGCAACTAGAAAATAAGATACACAGGCAATGGGGCATAGAAATTTATCTTGCTCTACAAGAAAGGAAGGGAAAACGGGATGGGAGGGGAGTGGGGTGACAGAAGGGAGGGCTGACTGGGGAAGAGGGCAACCAGAATATACACCATCTTGGAGTGGGGGGGAGGGTAGAAATGGGGAGAAAATTTGTAATTCAAACTCTTGTGAAAATCAATGCTGAAAACTAAAGATATTAAATAAATAAATTAATTTTTAAAAAAAACCTGTCCATCAACTATGCCCAAAGGGCTATGAAACTGTGCATACCCTTTGATCCAGCACCACTACTGGGTCTGCATCCCAAAGAGATCATAAAAAATGAAAAACGACCCACATGTACAAAAATATTTATAGCAGCTCTTTTTGTGGTAGCAAGAATTAAAATTTGAGAAGATGCCCATCAATTGGGCAATGACTGAACAAGTTGTAGTATATGAATGTAATGGAATACTGTTGTGCTATAAGAAATGATGAGCAGGCGTATTTCAAAAATAAACCTGTAAAGACTTATATAAACTCATGCTGAGTGAAGTGAGCAGAACCAGGACAACATTGTACACAGTAACAGCAACATTGTGTGATGACCAACTTTGATAGACTTAGCTCTTATCAGCAATGCAATGATCCAAGACAATTCCAAAAGACTCATAATGGAAAATGCACATCCAGAGAAAGAACTACGGCATCTGAATGTAGATTGAAGCATACTATTTTCTCTCTTTTTTTCTTTCTTGTGGTTTTTCCTTTTTGTTCTGATTCCTCTTTCACAACATGACTAATATGGAAGTGTTTAATGTGATTGTACATGTACAGCCTATATCGGATTATTTGCCATCTTGGGGATGGGGAAAGGAAGAGAAGGAGAGAGAAAAAAATTTGGAACTCAAAATGTTATAAAAGTGAATGCTGAAAACTATCTTTACATGTCATTGGAAAAAATAAAATATTATTAAGTGGCGGAAAAAAAAGAAGTTAAACTGTGAGGAAATAATTTCAATAAAACTAAGAATGCCAACTCAGCATTGGCATTGGTGCTCTTAAGGACTACAAATTATTATTGATCTCATAAAGTAATTTGTAAATATGATATTATGCCCTTTGTCAAGTCACCCTACCTCCCTGGGTCCTGGTTTTCTGTTCTGTTAAAAAACAAAATAAAATTTAAAAATTGGACTAAATGACAACTAAGGTCCCTTCCAGCTTTAAATCTCTGATAATACTATAGGAAATACATACATGCATACATACATACATATATATATGTATGTGTGTGTATGTCTATATGTATACATATACATGCATGTGTGCATGTAGGTATAGACATATCTATATAGATATGGATAATGCTTGAGCCAAAAGATTTTCTAAAATATACCTGTAACATTGGATTAAGTAATAAACATATGCAAAGTTTTGCAAAGATGGAAGAAAGACTCATGTAACAAGAGCCTCAGACTTTTAAGTTGAACCTACTGCTCAGTGATATAAATAGGAGACAATTTAGCTTAATGGAAGTTGAATTATAACAAAGAACTTCCACTAATCACACAGCTCCTTTCACAAATATGTTTTTCAACAAATTAAAGAATCTTGTTTTTCTACAAATAAAGGGAAAGAAAACCTATTTCATGATGGAAACATTGAACAAGGTTTTGTATGTAGTAGGCCCTGTTGAATTCTGTTCTGTGACACAGTATTAGGGACCACTCTTCAGAGTGACTTTTAAAAAAAATTTTAAAGAACTTAAAACAGTGCTAAGAATTTTGGGAAACCATATATAAATATAAATGAAATAAATATAAAGTATAAACATAGATTGCTTACCTGTAAGTTCTATCAAGATAGTTTGTGAACTGAGGCTGTTGCTAGGAGAAATGTTATTGTATCCACTTAAAACAATCAGATAGACCAAGACCATAGTTACTATAATAAAAAGTCATTGGGAGGGAGCAGGAATGACTTAACTTTAGTGACAGTAGACACTATCTATATCAGAACTTTATGAACCTTAGTAAAGTCTCTCCTTGGCTTACTATCTTAATTCTAACTTGTAATTACCATTTGCTCACATTCCATTTTCTCAGTCTGTCTGAGTCATATTTTCTTGTTGTACTGTTGGGATGGTAGGATGCTGTTTGGTGGGGAGCAGGACCTGAGATCCAGCCTCAAGAACTTATTTTTAAAATTTACTTTTGTGCCAACATGGGCACAAAACACATTGAAAAAAATGTAAGTTGATATAAATCAGTCTACACAATTACCCCACCCCACTTACAGCAAGTAACTGACTAGATGCCATGCCCTGATACATTTATCAAGTGGAAACTCAATGTCCATTGTTCACTAGGGGTGAATGAAGGCCTGGACACCTTCCTTGATGTGATAGGAAGTCTATTAGGGTTACTAAGGGATACCCTCTGGTCTGTATAAAGCCATGGGGTAAGCTGAAATCAAGCAGCTGGCAACAGCAAGAAGAGAGCTTCTACCTAAACTCTTGAGAAGGAAGTGCTTGCAGTAGAGGATATTGCCTCTGTGCTTCACCACCACCACCTTGGCAAGAATAGGATCCTTGTGACCTTCATAAAGTAGTAGATTTGGACTTTTCATCAGGTACCGTAGAATGCCCTGGACAACAGCTGCTTGTGACAGCATCTGCATCAAGAGCCAAGAACGGCTTGGATGTGACAAAGAAAGTGTGTTCGAGGCTCTTCAAAGACCATCAACCTTATACTGAGCCAAGGAGGAACATCAGCAAAAGGAACTACAGGAGCTATGAGTTACCATCGTCGCCATTTGTGCTTTTAGTTTAAACCCACTTTGTCCTGGACTTCATTTACTTGTGTGAATGTATCAGAGATTTTTCTTTCTTTTTGGGAGGGCGGAATGTACCAGCTGTTCTTCCTACACTACTTTAGTAAATATGCCTAAATAAAATCCAATTATGTCTGGCTGGCCAGGTGATATCACTGATAATTATGGCAAGAACCAATGGTAGCTGGTTAATAAGCTATAGTATTAAGAAGATAGCCTCCCAACCCTTCAGGGATATCTCTAGAACCCTAAGGGGATTTAGTAGAAAAAGTGTTCCTCAAGGCTAGTGGATAGCAGCTTCAGCACCTGCTACAAAGCTATATGAACACCAAACTGGAAATCCTCAAAATCAAAAGAAAGATTAATAAAATTCAAAGTAAGAAAACCATTGAACTAATAAAACTAGAAGCTGGTTTTATGGAAAAATAATAAAATAGATAAATCATTGGTTAATTTGATTTAGAAAAGAAAGAAGAAAAACAAATGACAAGAATCAAAAATGAAAAGGGTGAATTCACCATCAATGAACATGAAATTAAAGGAATTATTGGAGTTATTTTGCCCAATTATATGCCAAATAAATCTGACATTCTAAGAAAAATGGATGAATATTTACAAAAGTATAAATTGCTCAGATTAACAGAAGAGGAAATAGAATTCTTAAATAACCCTATCTTAGAAAAGGAAATTGAACAAGCCATCAATGAGTTCCCTAAGAAAAATTCCCCAGGACCACATGGATTCACAAATGAATTATATGAAACATTTAAAGAACAATTAACTCCAATACTATAAAAACTATTTGGAAAAATGAGAAAAGGAGTTCTACCAAGTTTCTTTTAAAACACATGTATGGTACTGATACCTAAAACAACAATAGCAAACACAGAAAAAGAAAATTGTAAACCAGTTTCCCTAATGAATATTAATGCAAAAATTTTAAATACTAGTAAGGAGATTATAGCAATATATTACATGGATCATACTTTATGACCAGGTGGGATTTGTACAAAGAATGCAGGCCTGGTTCAATATTAGGAAAACTGTCAGCATAATTGATTGTATCAATAACAATACCAACAAAAACCATGTGATTATCTCAATCAACACACAAAAAAACTTTTGATAAAATACTCATTCCACTGATAAACACTAGAAAGCATTGGAATAAGTGGAGTTTTCCTTAAAATGATAAGTAGCATCTATCTAAAACCATCAGCAAGCATTATCTGTAATAGGGATAAATCCAAAGCCTTCCCAATAAGATCAGGAATGAAAAAAAGGGTATCCATTATCACCACCATCAATATGCTATAGCATAAGGGAGGAAAAAGAAAATGAAGGAATTAGAATAGGCAACAAGGAAACAAAACTATCACTCTTTGCAGATAATATGATGATATACTTAAAGAATCCTAGGGAATCAACTAAAAACTAGTTGAAACAGTTAACAACGTTAGCAAAATTGCAGGATATAAAATCAGCATTTCTATATATTAGCAACAAAGTCCAGCAATAAGAGATAGAAAGAGAAATTCCATTAAAATAACTGCAGACAATATAAAATACTTCGGAGTCTAACTGCAAAAACAAACCCAGGAACTCTATGAACACAATTATAGAACACACAACTTAAGTCACATCTGAAAGATTGAAAAATATTAATTGCTCATTGGTAGGCCAAGTCAATATAACAAAAATCATAATTCTACCTAAATTAATTTACTTATTCAGTGCCATACCAATCAAACTACCAAAAAATTTTTATACAGCTAGAAAAAAATATTAAAAAAATTCATCTGGAAAAACAAAAAGTCAAGAATATCAAAGGAATTGATGAAAAAAAAGTGTGGAGGAAGGAGGCCTAGTCATACCAGATCTCAAACTGTATTACATAGCAGCAATCATCAAAACAATCTGGTACTAGCCAAGAAAATAGAGTGGGAGATCAATGGAATAGATAAGGTATACAATACAAAGTAGTAAATTACTGTCATAATCTAGTGTTTGATAAACCCAAAGATCCAAGGTCTTGGGACAAGAACTCACTATCTGATGAAAAACTGCTGGGAAAAGTGGAAAATGGTTTGGCAGAAACTAGGTATAGCCCAGCATCTCATGCCATATAACAAGATAAGGTCAAAATGGGTACATGATTTGTACACAAAAGGTGAGAACATAAGCAAATTAGGAGAGCATGGAGTGGTTTACCTGTCAGATCTATAGATAAGGGAAGAATTTATGAACAAACAAGAGACAGAACATTACAGGATGTAAAATGCATAATTTTGACTATATTAAATTAAAAAGGTTTGGCAGAAACGAAACCAATGCAGCCAAGATTAGAAGGAAAACAAAACTGGGCAGGGGGAGGGGGCAGGGAAGTGCGTGGATTATTACAGCAAGTATCTCTGATAAAGGCTTTATTTCTCAAATGTATAGAAAACTGAGTAAAATTTTTAAGAATACAAGTCATTTCTCAATTGGGAAACAGTCAAAGAATATGAACAGGCAATTTTCAGATGAACACATCAAAGCTATCAATAGTCATATGAAAAAATGATCTAAATTCCTATTGATTAGAGAAATGCAAATTAAAACTACTCTCAGGTATTACCTCACACCTATCAGATTGACTAATATGACAGAAAAGGAAAATGATAAATATAGGATGTGGTATAATTGGGACACTAATGCTTTGTTGGTGGAGTTGTAAACTGATCCAACTATTCTGGAGAGCAATTTGGAACTATGCCCAAAGGACTATAAAACTTTACTTATTCTTTGACCCAGCAATACCACTACTAGGTCTGGATCCCAAAGAGATCTTTTTAAAGGGGGGAAAGACCCTATATGTACAAAAATATTTATAGCAGCTCTTTTTGCGATGACAAAGAAGTGGAAAATTGAGGGGATGTCTAAGGAATGGCTAAATAAGTTGTGGTATATGACTGTAATGGAATACCATTATGCAATAAGCAATGGTAAGCAGGATGATTTCAGGAAAACCTGAAAAGACTTAAAAGAACTGATGCAAAGTGAAATGAGGAGAACCAGGGAAACATTGTACACAGTAACAACAATACTGTATGATGATCAACTGTGAATGACTGCTCCTCTCAGCAATACAATGAACCAAGACAATTCTGAAAGACTCATGATGAAAAATCCCATCCACCTCCAGAGAAAGAACTGATGGAGTCTGAATGCAGACTAAATCGTGATATTTTTCACTTTCTTTATATTTTTTGTTCTTGTGTTGTTGTTGGGTTTGGGTTTTTTTTTTTTTGCCTATGTCTTCTTTCACAACATGACTAATATGGAAGTATCTTTTGCATGATTGCACATGTATAATCTATATAAAATTGTTTGCCATCTCAGGGAACAGAGGGGAGGAAGAGGATCTGGAACTCAAATATTTTTTTTAAATTAATATTAAAATTGTTTTACATGCAATTTAGGAAAAAATAAAATACTATTTTTTAAAAGTATATACAGTGGCAAGTCACCCTCAATGGGGATTTTGTTAGTTATTTTCACGGCCTCAGAGGGGAGAAATTAGGCTAACTGCTAAAAGCTAATGAACCCTAGCTGACAGCTGTCTTGACTGTGCTGTGATTTCAATTGTGAAGCAAATGTTGAGAATTTATTACATTTCTATGTGTTTCATCTCTTCCTTTATGATGACAAAGATATTTTGCTCAAAAGCCAAATTCATTTATGATTGTTTTTGCTTCCAATTTTTATTTGAAAGCTTGATACTGAATAATTGATGCTCTTTTATATGATGGTGTTCTTTTAAATTTTATATTATATGTATGTTTTACATATATGTGTGTATGTATACACACACACAAATTTAATATAACATTTTCTTTTGAAATCTCCCCCAGCTGAGACTCTCCCACAGGTAAACATAGCATCCAGGACAAAGTGGGTTCAATCTTAAAGCACAAATGGCAAAAGTGGCAGGTAGCTCATACCTCCTGGAGTTCTTTTAGCTAAAATCCTTAAGATGATGACCTTATGTAATAGTGTAGCTTTTCTCTTGGTATCTTTGAAGAGTCTTGAGGAGAGGTGTTTCACTGTTCTTTATGATTAAAGTGAAAATTATCTGCTTCTAATAGGGAAGAACTAGTTACAGAAGATTTCATGCTCTTACCAATTATTCCTTACCCTGGATTCTTGGGGCCTCTACAATATGGTGCCAGTCTACCTTTTGAGCCTGATTTTATATTGCTCTGTGTACTCCCTGCAGCAGCAAAACTGGACTACTAGCCATCACTTATACACAAACATACTGCATTTAGCTAACTCTGTGCCTTTTGCTCACACTGTTCCCTATGCCTAAACTGTCTTCCTCCTAACACCCTGCTTATTGAATTCCTCCTCATTGTTTAAAACTCAACTTAAATGCTATCTCTTCCCTGAAGTTTTCTCCACTTTCACCAGTTAGTAACCCCTTAGATCCTTATACAGTATGCTGTTTGCCCCTCTCTGCTATGACACCAGGATCGGGAATAATAGGGAAGCCATCTGAATATATGTAAATGCTTTATTAGCCTATAGAGTTCTGACTAGCAGCTACAAGGAGAATGCCTACAACCTATTATAATATTTTAAGCCTATAATAAGGCTTGAAACTTCCTTCTCCCAGAAATACAGGATTTCATATTCACTGAAGTGCATGTTTCCCTCCTCTTATCCACATGATACTAGTGGGTCTTACTCTTTTTTTCCCCTACATGTCACTCAAAAAAATTGACCAGGATGTCCATCCTCCTGTTCACCCTCATAATATCATTGATGTGGTCCTGCAAATACCCAATTCCAACCTCCTTTGTCATCCCGGAAATATTCTTACTGTGTTGGTTTCAGTTTGCTACTGGTTGAAGCTGACCTGATTCCTGATAGTTTGGCATTCTTGTAACATTCTTTTGGGGTCTGGGAACTCCTGTTGTGTCATTCCCCTCTGTCCTGTCTCCATCTGGATTCCTTGGGAAAATGCTTGGAAAAACACCAAGGCCATTCCTTAATAATAATATTGGAATGAGCAGAATAATTTTTGAAACTAGGGATAGGTACTAGAACTGAGCTTCACTGATATAGGGAACTGCCATATGAGGTATCTCCCTCCACCAAATGCCACCTTCTCTACAACTTAGAGTCTTAGAGAGTTAAATAAGGCACTGGGAGGTTGTGACTTCCCATGGACACATAGCTAGTATGTTTCAGAGACAGGACTTGAACTCAGATCTTCCTAGCTTCAAGACCATTTAGCTGTATCATACTTACTCAGTATTAAAAAATATCAAGGCCCCAAAATCTGCCCCTATCCCATCCTACTATTTTCTTTCTTGCAAATTTCTTTAGTATCCTTGACTATGATATATATCATATATTATTTTGTATTATAGCTATTTTGAGTATGTAACATATTCCCCTGTAAGCTCCATGAATACAGGTACTATATCTTACCTAAACTTTGTATCTCTACCATCACCCAATGCAGGAATCTGAACACAGATTATTAAATCATTATTAAATGTGGTGATTAATATGACTTATTCTTTCTCTTTCTTTTTTAGTTCTATGGGAGACAGAACACATGGGAATAAGTGAAAGTGGCATGGCCTTTTACCTCATCAGTTATACTTGAAAAGAAAACCAATGCCATTCCCTCAATTAGTTCAAACAGCCCAAGCCTTTTGCCTCTGCATAAAATAGGAAAAAAAAAAAACCACTGTGGTATTTGAGGGATGTGGCCTGGAGGTAGTTTAGTAGCAAGTAGACCTAAAGTCTTGAAGCCATCAACCAACCGTTGGTAGGCTCACTTCCAAGCTCTGATGTAGGGAATCAGAAAGGAGATTCCTAAGCAATATCTGGAGATGACAAGATGAAGGTGTGATTGAAAAGAGTTAAGAATTTTTTAAAAAGTACCAAATTATATCAACATCTAGTTATTTGAAAATTTCCTTCAAAATATTATCTATTATATTGTTATTTCATATATGGTTAGTCATTTTTTAAACTTTTGTTTTATGTTTTTAGGATACAGTGGGAAATGAAGAATGGAATCTAGATCACAAATAAATAACTTACCTTGTAATTCAGAATATAAGACCAAGCCTCCTAATGCTACCTGATGATGCTGTATGCTAACTTTAGGAAGAGTATATAAAGGAAAAAAGAAAATAACAACAACATAGTGGGAAAGTTAGTTTTATATTTCACAGAGAAAGTAAATAAACTATTTTAAAAAGAAAACTATTTTTGGAAAACCAGTTAATTCTTTAAAATGTTTAATCTTTTGTTTCCAATTACATGTTGTATCAGTAAGGCAAGATTCACAATATCAATGGTGACCATGAATATGCCTGTATAGTTCAGAATCACAAAATATAAGAGAGTCTCTGTATAAAAGGAAGAAGAAGTAAAACATTTATTCAGACACAAGAGGATCAAATCTTAAAACCAATAATTCCAATTCAACATAGCAACAATTGTATCTCAAAACCAGTAAGTCCACTTCAATGTAACAGCAAAGAAATTAAAACACAATATCGCAGCAAAGAGCTGAGCCATCCTGTAACCTACCCCTCTACTGGGGCCTTCCTGTAAACACTCACTCACAAACCCTAGCTGCCTGCTTGCCTTCATCCTCTCCTCCCACAGTTCTGAGAGTTTGCTGTTCTGAGACCCCTCACAGTTCTCCAAGCCCTTGCAGTCTCTCTCTCTCTGTCTCTCCTTCTCCGTATGTTTCTCTCAGTCCTTCCAGTTCTCAATCTCTGAGCTTAATGGTATATATACCCTTTTTTAGGGCCGGAGGGCTTCACCCCTAATTAGCAAAAGGGTGTGAGCCTTTCTACAAACAAGCCTCCCCTAATCAAGTTTCCCTTAACTAGCTCCACCTGAGGCCTATTACATGGGTGAGGAAGATCTTTAATCACATTAACACCACACATGTAAAAACAATTTTTCACATTCGTTAAAAATTTTTTCTGAGGTCCAAACTCTCTCCTACCCTCCCTCTCCTACCCTCTCATAAAGAAGACAACCAGTTTGATATAGCTTATACATGTGCAGTCATGAAAAACATTTCCCTATTAGTCATGTTGTGAAAGAAAATACAGACCCTCTCTCTCCCCAAAAAACACCAAGAAAAATAAAGTAAAAAAAATATGCTTTGATTTGTACTCAGACCCCATCCATTCTTTGTCTGGAGCCATTCCTCAATTGATGGACATCCCTTCAATTTTCAATTTTTGCCAACCCCCCCAAAGGACTTGTAAATATTTTTGTACATATAGGTCCTTTTCCTTTTTCTTAAATCTCTTATGGCATCACCTTTTATGATCTACTTTTCTAGTTCTTAGCCAGAACCAAATAGTTTTGATAATTACTGCTTTATATGTAGTTTAAGATCTGGTAGTGCTAAACCTTCTTCCTCTACATTTTTCCTATAATCCCTTTGATATTCTTGACTTTTTGTTCTTTCAGATGAATTTTGTTATTATTTTTCTAGCTCTACAAAATAATTTTTTGGCAGTTTGATTGATATGGCACTGAATAAGCAAATTAATATAGGTACAATTGTCAGTCTTATTATATTGGCTCAGCCTACCCATGAGCAATTAATATTTCTCCAGTTTAGATCTGTCTTTATTTGTGTGAAAAGTATTTTGTAATTGTGTTCACATAGTTCTTGGGTTTGTGCTGGCAGGTAGCCTTCTAGGTATTTTATATTGTCTGCAATTATTTTATTTCTAATTTTTAAAGTTTTATTTATTTTATTTTGAACTTAAGAAATAAAACAAGCACTTTCATAATAGTAGAATAGAAAAAAAGATGACTACGTGAAACTGCAAATCTGTTATACAAAACTTGCTATTCTTTTTTAATATATAATACAGCTATAATGTAACTTTCTTTTTTCTTTTTCTTCCCTCTCTACTCCCTTCCCTAAAGATGGCTACCATTAAGCATACACACACACACACACACACACACACACATACACACATACACAAACACATGCACACACACACACGCACACATGCACATATACACACACACATAAAACCATTCTATACATACTTCTATTTATCAGTTCTTTCTCTGGGTGGAGATAGTGTCTTCCTTCATATGTTCTTTGTAGTTAATTTGGGTGTATATAATAGTCAAAATGACTTAGTCACTCAATATTGTTCTTAAAACAATATTATTGTTACTGTATACAATGTTCTCTTGGTTCTGCTCATTTCCCTCTTTATTTCATGTAAGTCTAATCATGTTTTTCTAAGATCATCAAGCTCATCATTTCTTATGGCACAGTAGATCACAATTATATACCACAACTTGTTCAGCCATTTCCCAATTGATGGGCATCCCTGCAATTTCCAGTTCTTTGCCATTACAGAGAGCTGCTATAAACATTTTAGAACACATAGGTACTTTTCCTTTTTCTCTGATCATCTCGGGAAACAGACCTAGTAGTATTGCTGGATCAAAGGGTATAGGCAGTTTAATAACTCTTTGGGTATAATTCCAAGCTGTTCTCCAAAATGGTTGGATCAGTTCACAGTTCCACCAACAGTGAATTAGTGTTCAAATTTTTCCATATCCTCTTCAACATTTTTCACTTTCCTTTCCAATCATTTTAGCCAATCTGTTTATTTTAATTCGAATTTCTCTCATCAATACTGATTTAGAGCACATCTTAATCTAAAAACTGCCTGTTCATATTCTCTGACAATTATCTATTGGGGAATGATTCGTTATTCTTATAGATTTGACAAAGTTCTTTATATGTTTGAGATATGAAACCTTTATCTGAGAATATGTCTATAAAAATTTCCTCCAATTTTCTGCTTTCCTTCTTATCTTGGCTACATTTGTTTTATTTGTACAAAATCTTTTTAATTTAATATAATTGAAATTATCCACTTTTATACCTCACACTGCTCTTTATCTCTGGTTTATTCATAAATTGCTCACCTATTCATAAGTCTGATTAGTAATATATTCCATGTTCTTCAAATTTTCTTGTATCTCTCTTTATATCCTGGCCATGAATCCATTTTGATCTTCTCTTGATAAATGGTGTAAGATATTGGTCTATGCCTAATTTCTGCCAGACTGCTTTCCAGTTTTCCCAACAACTTTTTTTGGGCAAATAATGAATTCTTATACCCAAAATTTAAGTCTGTATACTTGTTAAATGCAAGGTTCCTATATTTATTTGGTGCTGTAAATTGTGAGTCTAGGTTGTTCCACTGATCTATCTTTCTATTTATTATGCAGTACCCGATATTTTTGATAATTACAGCCTTATGATATGGTTTATGATCTGGCACTAATTTACCATTATTTTTAATGGAATTTCTCTTTTTATCTCTTGCTGCTGGACTTTGTTGATAATACATGGAAATGCTAATGATTCACATGGGTTTATTTTATAACTTGCAACTTTGTTACAGTTAGTTGTTTCACCCAGTTTTTTAGTTGATTCTCTAGGATTCTCTAAATACACCGTCATATTATCTGCAGAGTGATAGTTTTGTTTTCTCATTGACTATTTTAATTCCTTCAATTTCTGTTTTCTTGTCCTATGCTATAGTTAGCATTTCTAGTACAATATTAAATAATAGTGATGATAATGCTTCAACCTTGCTCTTATTAGGAAGGATTCTAGCATTTAGAGATATACAATTCCCCTAACCTCTGCTTTGGCTACATTCCATAATTTAAAAATTTTTTTATTTTGAACTTAAAGAGAAAATAAGAAAAGAAAAAAAAACAACATTGCCTTGTACACAGCAGAACATAGGAGAGGATTCAATATAAAACAATAAATTTCCATTTTAAGAAAGCCTGTATAGTAAATACTACTCATTATATTCAAAGCTGCCCATATTTTCTTTGCTTCCTTATAGGTTTTCTGTGTTCTCTGGGGTACACTTCTTACTTAATTTTTCCCCTCCCCCCACAGAAGGCTACAATTAAGAATGGATATACATATTCCATAAATTTTAATGTGTTGTCTCATTGTTGTCATTCTCTTTACTGAAATGATTGTTTCTATGATTTTTCTTTGACCCACTCATTCTTTAGGATTATTTAGTTTCTGATTAATTTTTAATCTGTTTCCACAGCCCTTTGTTAAATATGATTTTATTGCATTATGACCTAAAAAGGGTGCATTTGACATTTTTGCTTTTCTGCATTTGGTTGTGAGATTTTTTTTTGATGTCCTAATACATGATCAATTTTTGTGTAAGTGCCATGTATAAAAAGGTATATTCCTTTCTATTCCCATTCGACTTTTTCCAGAGAGTATGATTTCTAAAATCATTCTAAAATCAAATTTCTAAAATTCTATTCATCTTCTTAACTTCTTTCTTGTTTATTTTTTGGTTAGATTTATCTAGTTCTGAGAAGGGGAAGTTAAGGTCTCCCATTAGTATTGTTTTACTGTATATTTTCTCCTGTAACTCACTGAACTTTTCCTGTAAGAATATGGATGGTATACCAATTGGTTCATATATCAATATTAAACATAATATTGATATTACTTCATTGTCTATGGTAACTTTTAGTAAAATGTAGTTTCCCTGCTTATCTCTTTTAATTAGATCTATTTTTGCTTTTGCTTTGTCTGAGATCATGATTGCTACCCTTGCTTTTTTGCTTCAATTGAAGCATAATAGATTCTGCTCCAACCCCTTACCTTTACTCTGTGTATCCCTCTACTTCAAGTGTGTTTCTTGTAAACAACATATTATAGGATTCTGGCTTTTAATCCATTTTACTCTCCACTTCTTATGGGTGAGTTCATCCCATTCACATTCACATTATGATTATTAATTGTGCATTTCTCTCCATTCTGCTTTCCACACCACTATACTTCTCTCTCTCTCTCTCTCTCTCTCTCTCTCTCTCTCTCTCTCTCTCTCTGTCTCCTACCCATTCTCAAAAGTATTTTGCTTCTGATCATTGATGCCTCCACTCCACCCTACCTTCTATCACTACCCCCTTTGTTTTTTCTTGTAGGTTAAGATAGATTTCTATACCCAATTGACTTTGTATGTTATTCCCTCTTTGAGTCAATGAGATTAAGGTTCAAGTGTTGCCTGCCATCACCCCCTCATTTTCCCCTCCACTGTAAAAGTTTTTCAAGCTTCTTTTGTAAGAGATGATTTACCCCATTCTACCTCTCTCTTTCATCTTCTCTCAATGCAGCCCTCTTTTTCACTCCTTAATTTTATTTTTTTAATATCATCCTGATATAGTCAACTCACACTTCTGCTCTCTGTTTATACTCCTTCTAACTGCCCTAATAATGGTAACATTCTTAGGAGTTAAAATATCATTTTCCCATGTAGGAATGTAAACAATTTACTGTTATTAAATCCCTTATGATTTCTCTTTTCTGTTTACCTTTTTATGCTTCTCTAGATCTTGTACTTGAAAGACAGATATTCTTTTCAGCTCTGATCTTTTCATCAGGAATGCTTGAAAATCCTCAATTTCATTATACTCAGTTTTGCTGGGTAGATGATTCTTGGTTGTGATCATAGCTCCATTGCCCTCCAGAATATCATATTCCAAGACCTCTGATACTTTAATGCAGAAGCTACTACATCTAGTTATTTTTACTGTGGCTCCATAATATTTGAATTGCTTCTTTCAGTCTGCTTGCAATATTTTCACCCTGACCTTGGAACTCAGGGAGTTTTTACTTTAGGATCTCTTTCAAGAGGTGATCTCTGGATTCTTTCAATTTCTATTTTACCCTTTGGATCTAAGATATCAGGTTAGTTTTCCTTGATAATTTCTTAAAAGATGATGTGTAGGCTTTTTTTTTAATCATGGCTTTTGGGTAGTCCACTAATTCTTAAATTATCTCTTCTTGATCTATTTTCTAGGTCAGTTGTTTTTCCAATAAGATATTTCACATTTTCTTCCATTTTTTCACTTTTTGTTTTGTTTTACTTTTTATTAATGTCTTGTAATCATTAGCTTCCATTTGCCCAGTTCTGATTTTTAAGGTATTATTTTTTCGATTGAACTTTTTACCCCCTTTTCTATTTGGCCAATTCTTCTTTTTAAGGAGTTCTCTTCAGTGGATTTTTGTCCTTCTTTTACATTATTTTCTTCATTAATTTTTTATTCTACCTTTACCGAGCTATTGACCCCTGTTTCCCATTTTTTTGTTTTGTTACTTCAGAGTTACTTTCATTTTTTCATAATTATTTATTTAATATTTTTAGTTTTCAGCATTGATTTCCACAAGATTTTGAATTGCAAATTTTTCTCCCCATTTCTACACTCCCCCCACTCCAAGAAGGCATATATTCTGATTGCCCCGTTCCCCAATCAGCCCTCCCTTCTGTCACCCCACTCCCCGCATCCCCTTTTCCCTTACTTTCTTGTAGGGCAAGATAGATTTCTATGCCCCATTGCCTGTATATCTTATTTCCCCATTGCAGGCAAAACCAACTTTTTTTTTGAACATCTGCCTTTAAAACTTTGAGTTCCAAATTCTCTCCCCTCTTCTCTCCCCACCCACCCTCCCTCAGCAGGCAAGCAATTCAACATAGGCCACACGTTTATCATAATGCAAAACCCTTCCACAATACTCATGTTGTGAAAGACTAACTATATTTTGCTGCCTCCTATCCAGTCCCCCTTTATTGAATTCTCTCCCTTGACCGTGTCCCTTTTTGAAAGTGTTTGCTTTTGATTACCTCCTCCCCCTATCTGCCCTCCCTTCTATCATTCCCCCTTTTTTATCTTCTTCCTCCTTCTTTCCTATGGGTAAGATACCCAATTGAGTGTGTATGGTATTCTCTCCTCAGGCCAAATCTGATGAGAGCAAGATTCACTCATTCCCCCTCACCTGCCCCCTCTTCCCTTCCTACAGAACTGCTTTTTCTTGTCACTTTTATGTAAGATAATTTACCCCATTCTATCTCTCCCTTTCTCCCTCTCTCAATATATTCCTCTCTCATCCCTTAATTTGATTTTACTTTTTTAGATATCCCTTCATATTCAACTCACCCTGTGTCCTCGGTCTATATATGTGTATATATATATATATATATATATATATATATATACACACACACACACACAAACATATATATGTATATACATATATACACATACATACATATATATACATTATATATGTATATATGTGGATATATATGTATACATATCCACATATATATACACACACATATATGTGTGTATACACACACACACACACACATATATATGTATATGTATATGTATGTGTGTATATTCCCTTCAGCTACCTTAATACTCAGGTCTCATGAATTACACACATCATCTTTCCACATAAGAATGTAAACAAAACAGTTCAACTTTAGTAAGTCCCTTATGATTTCTCTTTCTTGTTTACCTTTTCATGTTTCTCTTGATTCTTGTGTTTGAAAGTCAAATTTTCTATTCAACTCTAGTCTTTTCACTGAGAAAGCTTGAAAGTCCTCTATTTTATTGAAAATACATATTTTGCCTTGGAGCATGATACTCAGTTTTGCTGGGTAAGTGACTCTTGGTTTTAATCCTAGCTCCATTGACCTCCAGAGTATCGTATTCCAAGCCCTTCGATCCCTTAATGTAGAAGCTGCTAGATCTTGTATTATCCTGTTTGTGTTTCCACAAAACTCAAATTGTTTCTTTCTGGCTGTTTGCAGTATTTTCTCCTGGATCTGGGAAGTCTGGAATTTGGTGACAATATTCCTAGAAGTTTTCTTTTTAGGATCTTTTTCAGGAGATGATTGGTAGATTCTTTCAATTTCTATTTTACCCTCTGACTCTAGAATATCAGGGTAGTTTTCCTTGATAATTTCTTGAAAGATGATATCTAGGCTCCTTTTTTGATCATGGCTTTCACGTAGTCCAATAATTTTTAAATTATCTCTCCTGGATCTATTCTCCAGGTCAGTGGTTTTTCCAATGAGATATTTCTCATTGTCTTCCATTTTTTCATTCCTTTGGTTCTGTTTTATAATATCTTGATTTCTCATCAAGTCACTAACTTCCACTTGCTCCAATCTCATTTTTAAGGTGGTCAGTTGTCTTTTGGACCTCCTTTTCCATTTGGCTAATTCTGCCTTTCAAGGCATTCTTCTCCTCATTGGCTTTTTGGAACTCTTTTGCCATTTGAGTCAGTCTATTTTTTAAGGTGTTATTTTCTTTAGTATTTTTTGGGTCTCCTTTAGCAAGTCACTGACTTGTTTTTTGTGGTTTTCTCGCATCACTCTCATTTCTCTTTCCAATTTTTCCTCTACTTCTCTAACTTGCTTTTCCAAATCCTTTTTGAGCTCTTCCATGACCTGAGACCAGTTCATGTTTTTCTTGGAGGCTTTTGATGTAGGCTCTTTGACTTTATTGACTTCTTCTGGCTGTATGTTTTGGTCTTCTTTGTCACTAAAGAAAGATTCCAAAGTCTGAGTCTGAATCTGAGACCATTTTCACTGCCCGTTCATGTTCCCAGCCAACTACTTGACCCTTGAGTTTTTCATCTGGGTATGACTGCTTGTAGAGTAGAGAGTACTTTGTCCCAAGCTTGAAGGGCTGTGCTGCTATTTTCAGAGCTACTTCTACACAGCAAGCTCTGTCATACCAGCGCTCCTTCTCCCCCAAGAACCTCCAACCAGGATTGCAGCCCAGATCCAGGCAAGGCAAAGCAGGCTTTGCTCTCCCACTCTAATCCGCAGCTCAATTCCTCCCACCAGGTGGGCCTGGGGATGGAAGTAACTGCAGCTGTAGCTCTGGAAGCAGGCTCAGAGCTACATCACCTCCACCGCCCCTGGGGTGGTGGCTAACTGCAAACTCCTTTCACTCTGTCCCAGCAGCTTTTCCCACTAACCTTGTCTGTTGTCTTTGGCGTTTGTGGGTTGAGAAGTCTGGTAACTGCCACAGCATGCTAATTCAGGGCACTACACCTGTTCCTGGTGCGGCCCATGCTGGGCTCTGCTCTGCTCCGCTCCCAGCTCCATGTGATAGACCCTTCCCAGCGACCATCCAGGTTGTCCTGGACTGGAGCCCTCCTTCCCTTTGCTATTTCTTGGGTTCTGCAGCTCTAGAATTTGTTCAGAGACATTTTTATAGGTGTTTGGAGGTACCTGGGGGGAGCTTAAGCAAGTCCCTGCTTTCCAGCTGCCATCTTGGCTCTGACCCCCCCTCCCATAACTTTGTTGCATCACTCTCATTTCTTTCCTCATTTTTTCCTCTACCTTTCTTATTTGGTTTCTGAAATCCTTTTTGTGGTCTTCCAAGGGTTGTTTTTGGTCCTGAGACCTATTCATATTTTTCTTTGAGGTTTTGCATGTAGCTGCTTTGATTTTGTTATTTTCATTTGAGTTTGTTTTTTGATCTTCCCTGTCCCCATAGTAACTTTCTTTGGTCAGGTTCTTTTTTTGTTGTTGGCTTATTTTTCCAGTCAACTTCTTGGCTTTTAACTTTATGTTAAAATTGAGCTCTGCTCCTTAGGTGGAAGTGGCACTGTCCCAAATTTTCAGTCTTTCTTGCTGCTGCTCTTAGAGTTAGTTCTGGAGGTCTGTAAGTTTTTTGATTCTTCCAAGGTGGTATGGCCTAATGAGAGATGTGGTCACTACTCTCCTAGCCTTTCCTCTAGCCTGTGAGCAATCGCAAACATTCTTTTCCATCCTGGAATTGTGATCAATGTCACCACTCCTGCTAGTGCTCCTCCGTGCCCTGGGACAGGGACCAGGAACAACATATGGGCAATACAACAGACTTTTGCTCCCAGAACCAACAACCTGACCCCTGCAATCTCCTTCTGACCAGTTGTCCCATCCCCTTACTATCTGTGGCTGAGAGCTCTGGAAGTTGCCACTGACACCTATTCATTTGCTCCTCAGACCTGCTACTGGCTTATTGGAGTGTGGCCTGCACTAGTATAGCCTGTGCTGGGCTGCTCTCCACTCACATCCCAGTAAGAGAGATCTTTTCTACCAACCTTCTAAGTTGTCTTGGCTTTGAAAATTGTTTTGCCCCAACCCTTTTTTGGTTCTGCTACTCCAGAATTAATTTTGAGGCATTATTTTAAAGTTGTTTGGAGGGGAATTTGGGAGACCTCAGGCTCAGCCCTGCCTTTACTCTACTATCTTGGTTCCACCCCCTGAAAAGCAAGGAATTTAAACTTTTGATCTTTTTATATCAGTTCAAGGCATTGTCATTTAGGTAGAATCAATTTTCCGTATCTTAAAATGATAGGGAAATACATAGATTCACAGATTTTTTGAGGTGAAAGGGACCTTAAAGATCATTTAGTACAAACTCTCATTTTACAAACAGAGAACCTGAGTCTCAGAGAGATTAAGTGATTTGAATGAATCACATAACCAGTAAATATTGAAACCAGGATTTGAATATAGGTCTCTTGTCTCTAAGACTAGTGTATTTCCACTAAATGGAGGGGGGAGGGAGGGAGGCAGGCAGAGAGAGAGAGAGAGAGAGACAGAGACAGAGACAGAGAGAGACAAAGAGAGAGAGACAAAGAGAGAGAGAGAGAGAGAGAGAGAGAGAGAGAGAGAGAGAGAAGCATATTTTTTAATCTGTTAAATGAAATTTCTTTTATTCTTGTATTATTTATTAATAATGATAGCTTTCATTTATATACCACTTGCTATGTGCTAGGCATTGTGCCAAGTGATTTATAGATATTATCTCGTTTGATTCTCACAAAAATCCTGGGAGGTAGATGCTATTATTTCCCCCATTTACAGTTGAAGAAACTGAGGCAAACAGAAGTTAAGTGACTTACCCAGGGTCAAACAACTAGTGAGTGTCTGGAGAAAGGTACAAATACAATTTTGGGATTCATAAAATAAGATAGACTTCAAAGAGACATACAGCATAATGTAAGACCAAATATAAAGTTAATCTTTTAATGCTCTCTAAAGAAAACTACATTATCCAAATCACAAAAATCTCATGTTGATGCATGATCTTGATCTGGAGGTGACTGTCATCTCAAAGGCTATGCCTAGCATAGTGGGCCCTATCAGTCGAGAAAGGTTTTGAGGATGTCAGGTGATGAATTGTTTGGCTCTTTTCTCAGGCTCGGTCTAGCAAGATTCAGAAAGGGTCATCAAGTAAGCCAGCAGCAGGCTATGTATATTTTTTGGTCACAGCAACTCTTCAAGTATATCTACCAAATGAAAGATGGATTTTTGATTAGCATCTGTGAAATATGCCTACATCAACAAAATCACAGAACTTGAAGTATTGAAGCATTTTGGCATCTCAATTCTAACAATAGCAATGGGAGAGTAATTCTAACTACAGAATAGTGCAGTGGAAAGAAGAGTGGCTTTAGTGCCAAGGAATCTGGTTTCCAAATGTGACCTTAGGCAAATGACGTAACAACTTTTATTTTTACTTTCCTCATTTGCCAAGTAAGAGAGTTGAAATAAATGAATTCTAAGGTCCTCTGTGTGTGTGTGTGTATGTATGTATATGTGTATGTATGTATGTATGTATGTATGTATGTTCTAGAAATAGAACTTCCCAGGACTACAGGCTGGCAAGATATTATACTAACTCTTAGGAGTTCCTTAGGTATGCTTTACAAATGCACCAAACCTAGAGTAAGAAAATTCCATCCAGCTATGAATATAGCAAGCACAAATAATACAAATAAAAATGCCCACCTGGATTTGGTGTCATTTCTTTGATGCCCAATGGTTATACCTTATCACTTCACCAGTTATTCTAGCTGCTTCTGTTGTGTCTCACTATCCCCCACCATCTGGAGGGGAGGGAGTCAATTCTGTGAAGTCTGCATCATTCTTTCCTTTGACATACATAGCTGGAATCACTGAAACTACTTTTTAAAAATTTTTTTTATTATGAAATTGACAAATACCAATAAACACATTTTCATATACAAAGAAGAATAGAAAAGGATTGTCTGTGAAAACATGAATCTCTATTATGTACAACGTGAATTTTTAAAAGTATATATTAAATTTAACATAGTAATGCCAAAACTATCCTGCTTGTCTTGGTCCTGTTCTGAATGTTCTTTTTGGAGACAATGGCTTGTGTCTTGGGGAAGGTGGTGGAATGTGTAAAGATAAAGAAAAGAAACAAAAATGAGTTCATTTTTAGTTTGTGCCCTTCACAGGGAGAGAATACAAAATATTCAGACAGAATTGATAGAATGAACAATATAAAAAAGGAATCTGAGATAGATGGGATGATAATGGGATAACGGTAAGAGAGAGTTGAGATGCTTTAAATGAATTCAGATCTACAGACAGACAAATTATATTGGAAGGTGTTGAGGAAACTTGCAGATGTATTCCTAGATTTGGTTAATAAATGCTGACAAAGTATGGAGAAGAAAAATGATGCTGGAACCATGGAGATGGGCATATGTTTTCCAATTTCCTGAAAGGGGTGGATTTGGAAAATACAGCCTTGTAAGTCTGACTTTATCCATATGATTGATACATCTTCTCTTCTACAGTAAGAGGAGGAGGAGGAAAGAGGCTGATGATGGTCCTATGAGATGCTACCCTCTGGATTTGGCACATCCAAGTTACACCAAAATTCCAGACAGATTTAAGAAGGTAGTTTGTGAGAATTTAGGAAAGAATGTCCCAGTTACTAGGTGTCAACATACTTTGATATATCCAAGGATTCAAGGTCTTATCCATTTCAATATTCCCTCCAAGGGTTCAGATAGATAGCAACTCATCTATTCCACTTTATATTGTGCATTTCTTGTCTGTGTCCTCTTCTAAATCCCTCATAGAAGTTCTACCCAACACACATGAAGATTCCTTTCAGTTATGTCTTTTTTTCACACAAACAACCTCCTCCCCACTAACAAATACAAAACTGTGGTCACACAAGCCCTCCTAAAAAAAATTCAAAATATGTAAACTAAAAATAAAAACTAAATTAAAAAAATTCAAAATAGGAAATGAAGATAGAGTCAAATAAATTCATGTTTATATACACGTATGTATATAAACATGTATATACACATGTGTACATATACTTATATATTTCGTATATGCATATGAGTATATATACTTGCATATATGTACGCACATGTATGTATACACATATAAATGTACATATGCGCACATAATAATATTAACATTTATGTAGCACTTACTATGGACTAGGCACTGTGCTAAGCACTTTTCAATTGTCTCATTTGATCCTCACAACAATCCGGGGAGATAGCTGCTATTATTATCCCCATTTACAGATGAGGAAACTGAGACAAACAAAGGTTAAATGACTTGCCCAGGGTCACACAGATAGGAAGTGGCAGAGACCAGATTTAAAACCCAGATTCCTGACTCCAGGCCCAGTACTGCATCTACTGTACCACATAGCTGCCCCACACATACCTGTATACATGCACACAAAATACATGCAGACATGCACACACATACACACATATACATGTTTGTACACATATGTACTTATATAGATACAAGTATGCACGTATATATGTATGTTTATATGAATATATGTATATGTCATATGTATAAAGATACATATGTATATATGTCTATACACATGTATGTGGATACGCCCAAGAGCAAAAGTACAAATCTGTTGTCCAATCTTTTGATAGTCATCTGTAATAGCAATTTAGATTTGAAGATCTTTCCCACTCACTAATAGGCCATGTGACCTGCTTACATCACAGGTAGCCTAAGACACATGTGGTGGGAGGAGCTTGCTGACAGGAAAAGGAAGTTATGTCACAGGAAATGGAGAGAGAGAGAGAGCACACAGTATGGCTGCTAATGGCTACCCTTGTGATGGTTAGAACTGAGCAGGCTGACTTAGCTGTACTGTGAGTTTGTCTTTGGGAAGATCCCAGCAGAGCATCGGAGAAGTTTTGGGATGGCAAGGCTCCAGGCTGTGATACGGTGTTTTATGTTCCTTGCTGTTATGATGTTTGGATTCAAAGGGCCACACTTGAGGATATACAGGGCCACATGGTTCACCACTCCTGATCCAGACTATGAGCCCAGTATCATGTAACTTGGACTATGAAGGGTATGTTCTTATCAGAAGGTATCCATTAGATATGTATATCATAGAGGAAAACAGATTTCTGTGCCAACACCTCAGTTGTAGAGATTAAATTAGGGGAAGTTATAACTGGTATAAAAATCAACAATAGCTCCAAATACTTATTCCAAAAGAGTATATTTGTATGTGTGTGTGTGCGCACATGTGTATGCATGCTTGCCTGTATGTGTGCATATGTGTGCGTGTGAGTGAAATAGCATCACCATGCCATGGAATGGCTGGGTAGACCACTTGGAGACTGGATCCCCATGATGTAGAAGTGGGGATGGAGCAGAGGACATTGAGTACTGGCAGTCTGGACCTCATTCTTGAATTTGATACAAGGGGTGAGGATGAAGGAGTTAAAAACCACTTTAAAGTTATTTGCACTGGTAATTTTGAGAATAATGGTGCTATTAATAGATATAAAAATGCATGTTTTATGGGAGTGAGCTGAGCAAGCTTGAGGTAACTATGAGACATCCAGGTGAGATGGTTAGAAGGTAAATGAAAGTGTGGGACTGAATGCCATTGAATGGAGGTCAATATTGTTACCAGGTGAGAAACTGTGGATACATCTTCATAATCCATTTCCAATACAGGAAAAGACAGCCATAAATAAATATCCTACTGGTGGTAGGACAGCATTTTCAAATATGAAAGATAACACATTTACCCATTATGGAAAGTCACAGAGTAGAAAGGGCAGAACAAAGGCCTTCACTGGATTTTAGTAACATGTTCAAAGGGACGAGAGCAATGAACTTGTTGGCAAGTTGTTTTACCTGGTAAGCAGGATAAAACTGGGGACGGGGGTTGGAGAAGTTGATAACAATTGAAAAACAGAAAAGCCTCCAAATGAAAATTGGAAAATAAGGCTGATTTAGAATGAACTGGAAACTAAATGAATTCCCTTAAGGAATGAGTGAACAAATTGTGGTAATGTGAATGCAAAGGGATATTACTTCACTATAAGAAGTAATTAGCATAAAGAATTCAGAAAAACTAGGAAAGACTTGTATGAACTGACACAGGGTAAAATAAGTAAAACCAGGAGAACAATGACCATGGTAATGTATGGGAAATAAATCCCTGAAAACATCAGAAGGTCTCATCAATGCACTGACTAGTCTAGACTCCAGGGGACTGATGGTGAAGTATACCTCCTTCTTCTTGGCAGAGAGGTGGTAGACTCTAGCTGGAAAGTGAGGTCTATGTTGTTAGATGTGGACAGTATCTTGTCTCATTTTGTTTACTTGTATTTTATTGTTCCTAGGAACAACATTAGTATACATTGAAGGTCGGAAGTTGAAGTGATGTAAGAAAGAAAAAAACATCCATGGTACCATTAAAAGAAAAAGGCATGATTAACTAATGATGGAGTAAGAGATGATTAGAAATTACCTTTAAAAAACCCTATATGAGTAGCAAAATTTAAACAGATAAGCTATTCTTCAAATGCAAAAAAGCAAAATATTTGCTTATTCAATTCTTTGCTGCTGATAAGCAAATGTATTTCTTTTCTTTTATGTTTAAAGTATATTTACAACACATTTTCCCATTTTAAACTATGATACTGAGATTACAGTGAACACAATGGAAAAAAAAGGAAAATGAACATCTCCCCTTAGACTCCAAACCACACCAATAGATTCAACTTTAGCTGATGAATTGTAAACTAAAATACAAAATAAAAAACCATCAAGTTCTGCTTGAGTTGGATGTCAATGCAGCCTTTTCAAATACTATTTCTGAAAGAACTTAGTCATTTTCTATGCGAAGAGACAGGGGAAATGCTATAGATAAGAAAATTCTTTCTGCAAGAGTATAGAAATAATAACATATCTAATCCAAAGGAAGATTTAAAAATAACTCAGAAGAGGAGCTAGGGTCTTGGTGGAAAGTTAAAATGGAGTCTGGGAAAATTTCAGACTATAACTTCTTTTGAAAGAAGAGACGTGTAATTCATGACTATTTAGGCAGATAGGTCTCTAGCATTTTCAGTGAGGCTAGGTTTTTAATGACTTCTCACCAAATAATTGTGCAAAACTAGAGAAAGGAATCCATCCCTACAACAGATAATTAGTGACTGCCCGGTCTGTGGCACACCCTTGACACAGAGCAGCTCACAATAATGGCTAAATGACTCATGGACTTTCCTTCCCTCACAATATAGGAAACAAGGAGATAAACATAGAAAACTGAGGAAGGGGGTGGTGGGGAAAAGGAGAAGGGAGAGAGAAAGGGAAGGGAGGGATAACAAAAGTTTCTCTCTGGATTAGATCTGATCCTGATGTTAACTATAAATAGTCATATTGATTATACAAGACACATGGTAAATGAAAATTCTCAGATTTTCCCCTTCATTTGGGGCAATGGGGGGAAGCAGGCTAGGGGGTTGCTCTTTCCTAGCAGAGAACAGCTATGCCACATCATTTTCCTGAAGCTGTATTTCAGCATGTTTCTTTTGTCTTCTCTGCTTGATGTTGCCCTATTTTAGCTGAATAATAAGGATAATTGCTTATATTTTTAAAGTATTCTACTGCTTACTGAGTTTATTCCTCACAACCCTGTGAGACAGATAGTGATAATGATGGTGATGATGATAATTGGCATATAGTGCCTTAAAGTTTGCTGCATAAATTATCTAAGATGAAGTTCACAACAACAGTGTGGAGTTGATCCAACAGTCATTGTTATCCCCATTTCACAGATGAGGAAGCTAAGACTGAGAAGTTTAGTGATTTGCCCATGATCACAGAGGCAGCAAGTACCAGAGGTGGTGTTTGAACCCAGGCCTTTCTGACTCCAAGTCTACTACCCCCATCCACAACTATTCATATTTTAAAATATTTTTATTGATATACTTTATTTTTTACATCACCAGAATTTCTCCCAGGCGCCTTTCCCCTCCCTCTCCCAGAGAGCCATCGCATTTAATAAGTAATATTTATAAAGGAGGGGAAAAAAGAGAAAGAGGAAGAAGAAACAAAAAATCAGCAAAACAATACATCAAAAAAAGAGGTCCAAAATATATGCAAAGTATATACATCAACAAAGTCTGTGGACCTCACAACTCTGCAAGGGAGTGAAGTGAGAATATCTTTGCATGTCATTTTTTTTTTTTTGGAGCAGAGCTTATTCTTTATAATTTTGCAACACTTATTTTTTATTCTTTTCATGGTTATTCTTTCCATTTCTTTTCCTTCTCCTTCATTGGATCTTTAGCTGGGTCATTTCCACTAACCATGGATGTCCCTCTTGGCTCTGCATGGGCACTCTTCTCTTTTCCATCTATATTATTTTGCCTGGTGATCTCATCAGTGCTTGTGGATTCAATTATCATGTCTATGTAGATGACTTTCAACCCTAACCTGTCTCCTGACCTCCAGTCTGAAATCTCCAACTACCTGTTGGACATCTTGAACTGGATAGAAACATATTAAATTCAACATGTCCAAAATGGACCTCATTATCTTTCCCCCAAAATCATCCTTTTTTCCTAACTTCACTATTACTATCAAGGCCATTATTCCAAGCTGACAACCTAGATGTTATCCTCGACTCTTCCTTCTCTGTCACCAACCCCCAATTTCCCATCAGTTGCCAAGTTCTGTTCATTCTACTCTTACCTTCTTTCATATCCTCCTTATATCCCCTTCTCTCTTCTGTCACTACGTTAGTGTAGGCCCTCATCACCTCCTACCTTGACTATTGAAATAACTTGATGGTTGATTTCTTTGATTCAAATCTCTCCTGGCTCTAGTCTGTTCTCCACTCAACTATCAAAGCGATCTTCTTAACACACAAGTCTGAGTATCACCCCTCCCCTCCCCAATTCAGTAAATGCTAGTGGCTCCTGTGGCCTCCAGGATAAAACATCAAGTTCTATTCACTTTTTAAAGTCCTTTATAACCTGACCCCTTCCTACCTTCCAGCCTCATTATATCTTATTGTTTTCCGTGTACTCTAATCCAGAGACACTGGCCATTTTGTTGTTGCTTGTACAAGACGTTCCATCTTTCCAACACACTGTCACTGGTTACTTACTGTTCATGCCTGGAATTCTGTTTCCTCATCTTAGCCTTCCGGCTTCTCTGGTTTCTTTCATGTCTCGGTTAAAGTGCTACCTTCCTCAAGAACCTTTCCCAGACTCCCTTCTTTCCCTCTGCATTATCTCCAGTTTATCCTGTATGTGTCATTTAGACATAGTTGTTTCCATGTTGTCTGCCCTATTTGACTGTGAGCTTCTTCAAAGCAGGAACTATTTTTGCTCTTCTTTGTATCCACAGTGCTTAGCACAGTGCCTGGCACATAGTAAGTAGGCACTTAATAAATGCTGGTTGACTAGGTTAGCTGTATAAATTGTTTCCTTGGCTCTGCTTATTTTTCTCTACATCATCATATAAATTTTTCCATACTTCACTGTATTCCTCACATTCATCATTTCTTACAGCACAGTAATATTCCATTACATTTGTGTAACCATTTGTTATTCATATTTTGCAGATAAGAAAAGGGAGACAGCTTAAGTAACTCACCTGCACATGCCTAGGAGGTGGCAGAGCCAGGGCTGCCTGCCAGATCTCTTGACTTCAAATCCAATGCTATTTCTATTTTATCTAGAACAGTGAGTGATTTGGAGCAACCTAAAAAATACAAGAAGCAACTTTGAAAGACTTAGAATCAAGACAATGGAACCAACCACAGTTCCAGATGACTCATGATGAAACATTCTTTCCACCTCCAGATAGAGAGCTGATGGACTCAGTGCAGACTGAAGCTTTTTTTTTTTGGTCACATCTACGTGGGAATTTGCTTGTTTGTACGTATTTGTAACAGGTTTTGTTTTTCTTGTTTATTCAATGAGTGGGGGAGGGGAGGAAAGAAGGAGAGAATTCAGAATTGAAAATCAAATAAAATCGAATTGAAAACAATTTTTCAGAATGTAGTTAGCTCTATCTGTGTCATTTCAACTATATGAACCCATAATCAGCACCTGGAAATGGCAGTTATATTGTATGCACAGAGTTAAGATTATAGTAGATGCTTAATTAATATTTATTGACTGACTGACTGGAATGAGAAGACATGGATGTGAATCTATGCTCTGCCACTTACTACTTATGCGACTTTGAACAAGTTGTTCTCCCACCTCAGTTTATTTTTTATCTGTAGAATGGGGGTAGGGTGGACTAGATGATCTCTAAGGTTCTTTCTAGCTCTAAATATTTGATTTTCGGGGCAGCTAGATGGCGCAGTGAATAGAGCACCGGCCCTGGAGTCAGGAGAACCTGAGTTCAAATCCGGCCTCAGACACTTGACACACGTACTAGCTGTGCGACCTTGGGCAAGTCACTTAACCCCAATTGCCCTGCCAAAAACAAAAACTAAAAAAAAAAAAAATTTGATTTTCTACGTCAAAGTTGCTCTAGATGCAAGATTACCTTTGGTACCACATCAAGTCTAAATTTGCATTATTTATCACTTTTCTAACCAGTCTCATTACAGAATTCCTAATCTACAAAGAATAAGTTTGTGATTGTTTTTATTTCACTTTACAAATATTTGCTAATTATTCATTGTGATTTGACTGCCTCTTCATTCAAAGTTCTACTCAGTATTTAATCATGAGTCACCATTATTTTATGTTCCCTAAAAAACTACAAGGTAGAGAACACTATATAGTACCAATCCTTGCCTTAATTTCATAGAATCTTATAGTTGAAAGACTTTTAGAGATCATCCAGTCCAACCTCCTGCCAGTACAGAAATCTCTGTTGTAATATCTCTGACAGATTGCCAATGTAGCCTTTGCTAGAACACTCTGGTGATAGGGAACTCATTACTCTTGAGGCAATTAATGCAATTTCTCATTGTTAGCAAGTTCTTTTGCTCATTGAATCTAAATCTACCTTGTTGTACTGTCTACATCATGCTGCTCTCTAGAACACAAAATTTATCTAACCTCCCTTTTGTGACAGCTTTTCAGATATTTGAAAATGACTATTATATATTCCTCTTAACCTTCTTCAACCTAAAAGTCTGTTTTCTTGCTATATGTATGTGTGTGTATATATGTGTATATATACTTGTATATATACCTACTCCTTTCTCTCTCTCACTCTCTCTATATATATACATATATGTAAAGTGAAATATATATATATAAAAGAAGTAAGCTTTTACTTTTTTTGTAAAAAAAAATGGAATATATTGTTTTTCACTATTTGAAGACTTTTTAAGATCTCAAAATCACTGACTTTTCTTCCAGAAGGACTTATAAATATCTCCAATTCTTGAAATTCAATAAGAGAAAAATAGTTTTCTTTCATGCATATGTAAAAGGTTCATTTGGGTTGATATCGTTTCAAATCACTTTTTTTATTTTTATCTCTTCCTCATATTACACAATTCTAAACATCCTTTGCTATCCTGGTTGCTTTTCTTTAAATGCTCTTGGTATATCAACATCCCCATTAAACAGTGGCACTTAAAGATGAACATAATACTCTAGAAGTGGTCTGGCTAGTGCATAGAACATTAGACCCCAATAGGTCCCTGCCCAAGTGCCACTTAATGGCTGTATTTTGGGCCCTCCTGGCTTAGAGTGAATGTCCATGGTAACTGTTTCCCTTTGGAACAGCAACCCAGAGGGTCTTCCCCTCCCAGTTTGATTTTTTTTTCTTTTTTTCTAATTAAAGGGGCCATCCCTTGACTCACTTCTTAAAGAGGCCTTTTCACTGAATGGGCATTACCTTACTCTAAGTGAGTACATGAAAAGAGCTTAGCCTAAAAGGGCCAGGGTCTCCCATTGCATCCTGAGTCATCTCTAGTCATTCTGATGAATATCTCACCACTGGACCCAGATGGCTCTGGAGGAGAAAGCGAGGCTGGTGACCTTGCACAGCCCTCCCTCACTCAAACCAAAGTTGACTGCGAGTTGCGTCATCCTTTCCCTGATGCCACAGTCCTCTTCGAAAACAAAGGAGAAACACAACCAATAGGAACACTGGAACTATTTCCTTCCTTGATCTGGATGCTAAACTCTTAGTGCTGCCTAAATTTGCATTAATCTGTAAAGTAGCTCTGTCATATTGTTGACTCATTTGGGGCTCTTGGTTAATTAAATCCTGAGGATTTACCCTCCCCCCATAGACTGTTGTTAGCCAGGTCTCCTTCATCTTGTACTTGTTCAATTGATTTTTTGAAACTAAATGCAGGACTTCATGCTTATTCTTTTTAAATATTATTGTGTTATACCTCCCTTCATTCCAGATGTGGGGGACTATGAGTATGGAGTAACACATGTACAGAGGAGGTCAATGTGTTTTATTTTTGTTATTTAATCTTTGTTACAAAGAATGGCTCATTGGGTAGGAGAGAGAAGAATAAATTCAGAATTCAATGTGATGTAAAAAGAAAAGATATTAATACAATCTTTAGGGAAAAATCTTACTGGACTAGTTTCCAACTTTAAAATCCAACCTATCAAACTTTCTCTTGAATTTTGATCGTCATCTGCCTTTCTTATTTGTGTGATCTGCAGATTTCAGTCTAATGTTTTTCTAAGTAGGATATTGGACTTAGTTTCCAGAATCACTTTTGTGAATAAGGTCAATCATTCCATCAGTTTTATAGGTCTCTTTTATTTTTCAGAAATAACACACTTCTCAATTCTCTGAATTAAATTGCAATGCAATTGTCTGGATAGACCGCAAGATTCAAAGGGCACTGCTTCTGCAGCTACGAATGACCTGATTTTTCTTCCCTCAGTATGTTTTTTTTTAATATGCCTTGTCTAGGATCAAGAATTTGGATTACAGGAATGGTGGGCCTTAGAAGAGAGAATTATGTTGGTAGAGCTCCTGGAAATTCAGCAATTGTCTATGACATGGCATAGATCAGAGACTTTAGCCTAAGACTGAGCCATCTGGTAACTCACTACACACACACACACACACACACACACACACACACACACACACACACACCCCATGGTGTCACAAAAGTCTTAGTGCAGTTTTAAGCTGTAATAGCTTAAAGTTTACATAGGTTACAGCTTAAAACTACACTAAGATTTTTGGGCCACCCTGTATTTGTTTTATTGATGCCTTCTGTTTTTACATAGCAGTCGATTCCAAATTTAACTTTGAAACCACCATTCAACAATGCCTCCCTTGTAACAATGAAAAACATCTAAGGAAAGCCAACTGACAAAGTGACCTTTCTGATAGCGCATGCAACATTTATCACCCATTGCCCCTTGCCTCTCTACCTATCTGTTTTCTGGAACCAAATCTGGTCATTAATACTATTCAGAGGTTGTCTATATTTGATTGCTCTTGTTGGTCTACACTAGGGTAATCATGGTGCACGTTGTTTTCTTGGTTCTGTTTACTTTATTCTGTAAGAATTCATACATATTCCTCCAAATTCCTCAATCATTTCTTATGGAACAATGATATTCCATTATATTTATGTAGCTACAACTTGTCCAACCATACTCTAATCAATGATTGCCTACTTTGTTACCATTCTTTTTTTTTCTTTCCACAAAAAGGGCTATTACAAATATTTTGTCACGTATGGGGTAAGATTCAACTTTTACTTAAGAACTAATGAGAGAAGAATAACAGGATCAGCTGGCTGTAGTACTTTCTTCTGATATTGCCACAGCTAGTCTTGGATAACTATAGGATCACATGATATTAAAGGTAAAAGAGACTGAAAAGATGGTCAAAGCAAGCTCTTCATTTTACAGAAGAGCAAACTGAGACCCAGACAGGGAAAGGGGATTGCCCAAAGGAACACAGTTTATTAGTGGTAGAGGCAGGTTGTGTATTGTTTGTCCTTTGTTCTCAGAGGACCATGACATCAGGAAGATGATGGCATGACTTGCAGTTGACTTTGATTTGAGGGAGGGAGGGCTGTGCAAAGTCACCAGCCTCACTTTCTCCTCCAGAGCCATCTGGGTCCAGTGGCCAGATATCAATCAGGATGACTACAGATGACCCAGGGTGCAGTAGGAGACCTTGACCTTCTTATGTTAAGGTCTTTTCAAGTTCTCACTTTGAGCAAGGCAACACCCATTTGGTGAATAGGCCTCTTTAATAAGTCAGACAAGGGATAATAATTTAATAATAGTTTTTAAAAAATCAAACTGGGAGGGAAAGACCCTCAAGGTTGCTGGCCAAAAGAGAAACAGTTACTATTTACATTCACTCTGAGCCAGGAGGACCCCCAAAAAATCATTAAGTGGTACTTGGACAGGGCAGGGACCAATTGTTGTCCAATCAATGAGATCCAGAGTGAATTCTGTCTAAGGCTTGGTCTTTGAGAAATAATTCTATGAGAAACCATATCTCCTAACTCTCCATCCAGTTCCCTTTCTACTATGTAATCACTCCTAGATAGAGTTTAAGATCAGAGCTGAGTTAGGGGTGATGTGACCTAGATGCTTCTATAGGCACCTCACTAGAGGGAAGACAGATGTCCACTACTGCTACCAGTATCACTCATAACCCTTTTCCTGGTACTCCTCCTATCAGGTATAATAAGAACATTTGGTCCAAACATTACCCCCGAACCTAAGATACACTCTTCCCTTACACAAAGTCCATGGGGAAAGTGTTCTCAAACTTATGGATACAGGGATACTGAGGAACACATGGCAAATGTATACCTCCCACTCATGTTTCCAGAAGTCCTTTTTTCCCTTCATGGAATCCTACTGAAGTTCCCCTATGGAAGCTCTCTACTGGGCTCCAAGGATTGGTGTCTTTCTAGAATCCAGACAGTGTTTCTCTATCGTGAGGGCTCATTCTTCCTGAAGCTGCTGATGAATGCAGATGATTATTTTCCACTACTCCTGTCCCTCATCCCCATTCTGATAGGTGAGTCTTTTGCTTTGTTTAGCCAGGAACCAGACCATCATGCCATTTCCTATAATCTCCCCATCATAGCCTCACTCTCCAGCTGTCTCCACCCCACCAGAAACAAGACTTCACTCCTAGCTCCCCTGGTTCTGCCAAGTGAGCCTTTTGCCTTTCTGTCCAGGAACCACACCACCAGGTCATTTTCTGCAGTCTCCTTAGCACACCCCACCTCCCAACATCCCTTTATGTTTTATCTTCCACCTCCAGAATGTAATTGAGGGAAGGGACTGTGTTGTTTGTTTTTATATGCATCCCTAGAGCTTAGCCCAATGCCTGGCACATAGTAAGCACTTAATAGATTCTCTCTCTCTCTCTCTCTCTCTCTCTCTCTCTCTCTCTGTCTCTCTCTCTCTCTCTCTCTCTCTCTCTTTCTCTCTTTCTCCTTCTACTGCCTCTGGGCATTCTAGCAGCCCCTGCTTCTGCTACAATATAGCTTCAATCACTCGTAGGATCTCTGATGGGACCTCTGGATCTCCCAAACTCATAAGGTCACTTGGACACACACTTTCATTTCAGAACAGTGAGTTCTGAGAAAAATAAAGACACAGAAACAAAGGTAGCCATGTGCTCACAAACACCAACACTTGTGGGAGATAAAGCTATAGTTTCTTTTCCATCAGACTCTAAACTAGATCTAAATAGTCTTGCAAATTGAAGCGAAAGCCACAAACAAAAGAGAGTAAAGGGTCCAGTCATACCTTTTGTAGAGCTACTCATTTCCTGCTCAGCAACCCCTGAGTCATCAGTTCTTGGCCCACAGTTGATCAGAATACTTTTCTTTATCATGCAGTGATAGCTTCATGCATGGAAAGAAGCAGGCTCCAAGTTTCTACAGAATTGGACTGAGACCAGGCTGGGATTATCCATGCATGCTCCAAGGACTGCTCCCTCTACACACACACACACACACACACACACACACACACACACACACACACATCCCTATTCCCTATCATATCTGAATTCCTCATATTTTTCAGTTATTAAGGAATAATGGTATTCCATTATGATCAGACACTACGATTTGTCCAACTATTTCTCAGTGGATAGGCACCCATTTTTGTTTCCAGGTTTTTGCTACTACAAAATAGGCCATGAATATTTTGGTATAAGTAGGACATTTCTGTCATTGACCTCCTTAAGGTCTAGGGTATTTATATTTTCAAGCACTTCTACATCATCCATCTTTGTGCCATCTCTGCAGCAACATTCTTTCAGCACATAAAGAATACTTTACTTATGGGTGTATTCTCTCCTTGCTGTACGATATTGCTTTAGTTGAAATTTGAGAGTCACTTTGATGATGAAGGCAGCTAGGGCAGCACAATGGATAGAGGGCTGGGCCTGGAATCAGGAAGCTTCATCTTCCAATATGGCCTCAGAAATTTACTAGCTGTTTGATCCTGGGCAAATCACTTAACTCTGTTTGCCTTTGTTCATCATCTGTAAAGTTACCTGGAGAAGGAAATGGCAAACCACTCCAATATCTTTGCCGAGAAAATCCCAGATGGAATCATGAAGAGTTGGAAATGACTGAAAAACAGCAAACTGATGAACATTAAGCAACTCAGAGCTACTGGCATATATGTCAATGTTTGCCAGGGTCATATTTCCCTACAACTTTGCATGCCTGAAGAAGAGTGAAATAAAAAATTATTCATTCTTATCTATTTTAGGATATTAAAATTTAAGTCTCCTTATACAGACAAGGGAACTTTCCCATATTGAAAAGAGACTTAGTGTTCATGTCAGGGGATGGGGAGTCAAAGCCACCCTCTGCTACCTGCATCCTGGACAAACTAGTCTCTTAGTTTCCTTCTCTATTTAAAAAAAAAAAAGGTTGATTTAAGATCTCCTTCCCTCTAACTTTAAAGTTGTCATCCAATGGCTATAAATCCAATGTTCTTTTTTCTAAATCATACTCATGATTTATTTATTTTTTGAAGTTAGTTGTATCAATGCCTTTTGTTTTTCTATCACAATCATTTCTGGAAATACTCTCCTCCTTCATTTTCGGTTACCCTTTCCTTTTAACAAAGAAATGAAACAAAAAACGTCCAATACAGTGATTTGGCTGTGTATACACCATTATGCCTCTGTAGTTATCAATTTCCCTGCTGAGAAGAGGGAGGTATACTTCATATATACTTCATACTGTTCTCTAGGAATATTATTGGTTTGTCAACCAATAATAGTTTGGCTTCTTTGGGTGAGCTTTTTATTTATTTTATTGAGGTCATAGCATGTATATTGTTCATCTGGTTGAGTTTATTTTACTCTGCAATAGTTGATACAATCTTCCAGCGTCTCTCTAATTTCTCATCTGTGTAATTTCATTTTGTTCAGTCATTTTTCAGTCCTGTCTGACTCTTTGTGACCCCATTTGGGGTTTTCTTGGCAAAGATAATGAAGTGGTTTGCCATTTCCTTCTTCAGTTCATTTTATAGATGAGGACAAACAGGGATAAGTGACTTGTCCAGGATCATACAGCTAGTGTCTGAGGAGGGATTTGAACTCACGAAGATGAATCTTCCTGATTCCAGGCCCAGCACTCTATCCACTGTGCCTTCCAGAGGCTCATGTCATTAGGTACTGAACAATAATATTCTGTTATATTAATAAACCATATTTTGTTCACCCATTCCCTAATCAATGAGCACCGACTTTGTTTCCAGTTCTTTCATACCAGAAAAAGGCACACTGCCACATTAGAATAGATATTGGATATAGTATGCTTGTTGTTTCCTTTTTTAGGGGAAGGGAGAGTGTTACCGTCACAGATTGCATCAAATTGATTCAGCCATTCTATTATAAATTCATATCCTGTAATATTTCTTTCACTAATATATGTACCATGTTTCAATTGCTTTCTGACGCTCATTTCCACTGACTTCTTTGTTGAAAAAAAAATCTGCCCTCTGTTTTGTGTTATACATTACAAATGTATGCTGCAATATCTGAGTTAAATAGATATTCTCTCCCTTCTTCCTTCCTTCCCAGCCTGTTTAATAGGCTTTGGCAGTTTTGAATTCTGGGGAATGATTAGCATCTATTTAAGTGGAGGCTGTACAGTCTAACAGTCATTCCCCTTCAAGTATTTACATGTCCCATGAAGTGCCCTTCAGCTAGTCTCTGATATGGTTTTTCCTTTTGCCACTTGGAATTGACACTCCTAAAGTTGACTGCAGTCACTAGAACTGATCATATCTTTGCTTCCCCTCCCAAGTTCCATTGGCTTTCTTCTGGCTACCTACTTGTTAGGAAGTCATTCCTTACATGGAGTTGAAATTGGACTCTATGGAAGCTCCACTTACTGTTCCTAGTTCAGCCCTAAATTTAGGACCAAGCAGAGCAAGGTCAAATTCCTTTTGCACATGACAACCCTTCAAATAACTGAAAATCACTTTCATATAACCATCAAGTCTTCTCTTCTCCATGCTAAACACCCCTGGTTTCTTGAGCTGAATCCTATATTGCATGACACTGAGTTCCTCCACCATCCTCACTGTCCTTTGCTATATGCCCCCAGCTTTTCAATGTCCTTCCCAAAGTGTGGCTCCCTAAACTGAACATAATAGATGGAATACTACTGTACTATAAGAAAGGATTAGCAGGATGCCCTCAGAAAAATTGGAATGGGCTGATGCGAAGTGAAATGTACTATGTACAAGGAACAGTAATATTATAAGATGATCAACTGTGAATGACTTGGCTATTCTCACAATGCAACAATCCAAGACAATTCTAAAACACTTATGATGAAAAATTCTATGCATCTCCAGAGAAAGAACTGATGGTGTCAGAATACAGAATGAAGCATACTTTTTTAAAAATTTATTTTTCTCAAGTTTTTTTGTCTATGTTTTCCTTCACAACATCACTATTATGGATATGTTTTGCGTGACAACACATGTGTAACCTATATTGAATTGCTTGCCTTCTCAATGTGGGGGTGGCGAGGAAGGGAGAGGTTTTGGAATTCAAAGCTTCAAAAACAAATGTTAAAAATTGTTTTTACATGTAACTGGGGAAAAACAAAATACTAAACAAAAAAAGACATTTTTAAAAAATCTGAACATAATACTCTAGATGTGATCTGATGAGGGCAGAGTGCAGTAGGAATATCGTCTTCCTTGCTGATCATCAAACAAAACAATAGTTCTACCATGGGAAATAATGGCGTATTGGATCAGACTCTCTTTACTGGGGACAGTTTAATCTAAATGAAAAGGCTTTTGCCCTAGGAGTCAGGAAGCCTCAGTTCCTTTAATAATCATAAAAATAACAGTACTATACAATAATGGATATTTATAATGATGACCTTGAGGAGAATGTATAATCAATTTTAGAAAGATTTCCATCAAAATTAGATTTAATGTATTGCCACTTACAGAAATAAACTTCAAAATAATAATAATAATAAATAGCATTTATGTGGTGCTTTAAGATTTACAAAGTACTTTACAAATATGATCTCTTTTTATTCTCACAACAACCCAGGTAGGTAGTAGGTGTTATTATTATCCTCATTTTATAGATAAGGAAACTGAGGCAGATGGAAGTTAAGTAACTTGCTTAGAGTCACACAGTAAGTCAAATTTGAACTCAGATCTTCCTGACCAGGCCCATTGCTTCATCCATTGAGCCACCTAGCTACCTCTTTACTATCTTTTCATTTTGATCAATCTTTTGGTTTCTCTATATTTCTTTGGATTTTTAAAAATAGATATTATATAACAGATTCGGTTAGCGTTTAGTGCATGAGGTATCAATTAAAACCCATTTTAACTACATTGTCATTTTTTCCAGAAGTTTTTCATGAATAGTAATTTCATTCACTAATGTTTTTTAAAGCATGGTTTTATCAAACGCTAACTTCTTATGTACGTCAGATGCTATTTCTAGTTTCTCTACTGATCTAATTCAATATTCTTTTGTAGTGCCAAACATTTTTTAAAGAAAACCAAATAATTATGGTTTTGCAATATATTTTGTGAACTGGCAACACTAATTCCCTTTACCAGTCTTCTTTTTTTATGGCTCCTCTTAATTCTTGCCAGTCTTTTTTCCATATACATTTTGTTATTCTTTTAATCTAATTCTATGAAAAAACCTATTGGTATTTTTTTTATTTTTTTTTTATTTCTTCTATCCTTTTTTGTTCTGTGCATTTTTTTAAATTTTTTTATTTTTATTTATTTATTTGACATATTTAGTTTTCAGCATTGATTTTCACAATAGTTTGAATTACAAATTTTCTCCCCATTTCTACCCTCCCCCCCCACTCCAAGATGGCGTATATTCTGGTTGCCCTGTTCCCCAGTCAGCCCTCCCCTCTATCACCCCCCTCCCCTCTCATCTCCTTTTCCCTTCCTTTCTTGTAGGGCAAGCTAAATTTCTACACCCCATTGCCTGTGTATCTTATTTTTTAATTGCATGCAAAAACTTTTTTTTGTTTGTTTTTGAACATCTGATTTTAAAACTTTGAGTTCCAAATTCTCTCCCCTCTTCCCTTCCCACCCACCCTCCCTAAGAAGTCGAGCAATTCAACCTAGGCCACATGTGTATCATTATGTATAACCCTTCCATAATACTCATGTTGTGAAAGGCTAACTACATTTTGCTCCTTCCCAACCCATCCTGCTTTATTGAATTTTCTCCCTTGACCCTGTCCCCTTTCCAAAGTGTTTGTTTTTGATTACCTTCACCCCCATCTGCCCTCCCCTCCATCATCCCCCCCCTTTTATTTTTTTTTCTTCCTCCCTCTTCTTTCCTGTGGGGTAAGATATACAACTGAGTATGTATGGTATTCCCTCCTCAGGCCAAATCTGATGAGCGCAAGGTTCACTCATTCCCCCCTCACCTGCCCTCTCCCCTCCTCCCACGGAACTGCTTCCTCTTGCCACCTTTATGTGAGATAATCCACCCCATTCTATCTCTCCCTATCTCCCTCTCTCAGTATGATGCTCTCTCATCCCTTAATTTCATTTTATTTCTTTTAGATATCTTCCCTTCATCTTCAACTCACCCTGTGTCACACATATATATACACATAGATATATACATACATACACATTCACTTATATATATGCATATTCCCTTCAGCTACTCTAATACTGAGGTCTCATGAATCATCCATGTCCTCTTTCCATGTAGGAATGTAAACAAAACAGTTCAACTTTAGTAAGTCCCTTGCAATTTCTGTTTCTTGATTACCTTTTCATGCTTCTCTTGATTCTTATGTTTGAAAGTCAAATTTTCTATTCAGTTCTGGTCTTTTCACTGAGAAAGCTTGAAAGTCCTCTATTTTATTGAAAATCCATATTTTGCCTTGGAGCATGATACTCAGTTTTGCTGGGTAGGTGATTCGAGGTTTTAATCCTAGCTCCATTGACCTCCGGAATATCGCATTCCAAGCCCTTCGATCTCTTAATGTAGAAGCTGCCAGATCCTGGGTTATTCTGATTGGGTTTCCACAATACTCAAATTGTTTCTTTCTGGCTGCTTGCAGTATTTTCTCCTTGATCTGGGAGCTCTGGAATTTAGCGACAATATTCCTAGGAGATTTCTTTTTTGGATCTATTTGAGGAGGCGATCGATGGATTCTTTCAATTTCTATTTTGCCCTGTGGCTCTAGAATATCAGGGCAGTTCTCCTTGATAATTTCTTGAAAGATGATATCTAGGCTCTTTTTTTGATCATGGCTTTCAGGTAGTCCAATTATTTTTAAATTATCTCTCCTGGATCTATTTTCCAGGTCAGTGGTTTTTCCAATGAGATATTTCACATTGTCTTCCATTTTTTCATTCCTTTGGTTCTGTTTTATAATATCCTGGTTTCTCATAAAGTCACTAGCTTCCACTTGCTCCAATCTAATTTTTAAAGTAGTATTTTCTTCAGTGGTCTTTTGGACCTCCTTTTCCATTTGGCTGATTCTGCCTTTCAAGGCATTCTTCTGCTCATTGGCTTTTTGGAGCTCTTTTGCCATTTGAGTTAATCTGTTTTTTAAGGTGTTGTTTTCTTCAGTGTATTTTTCAGTATTTTTTTGGGTCTCCTTTAGCAAGTCATTGACTTGTTTTTCATGGTTTTCTCGCATCCTTCTCATTTCTCTTCCCAATTTTTCCTCTACTTCTCTAACTTGCTTTTCCAAATCCTTTTTGAGCTCTTCCATGGCCTGAGACCAGTTCATGTTTTTCTTGGAGGCTTTTGTTGTAGGCTCTATGACTTTGTTGTCTTCTTTAGGCTGTATGTTTTGGTCTTCTTTGTCACCAAAGAAAGAATCCAAAGTCTGAGACTGAATCTGGGCGCGTTTTCGCTGCCTGGCCATATTCCCAACCAACTAACTTGACCCTTGAGTTTTTCAGTGGGGTATGACTGCTTGTAGACTAACGAGTTCTATGTTCTACGTTTGGGGGGGAGGTGCCAGCTCTGTCAGAGCTGCACTCCTCCTTCCCCAAGGACCCCCAGTCCATACTGGGCTTAGATCTTCGGCAGGCTGTGCACCCCTGCTCTGATCCGCCACTTAATTCCTCCCACCAGGTGGGCCTGGAGCCGGAAGTAACAACAGCTGTAGCTGCCCCACCTCCGCTGCCCCCGGGGCTGGAAGCTGAACCGCGAACTCCTTCCACTCCTGCAGCTTTTCCCACTAACCTTCTCAGCAGTCTTTGGTGTTTGTGGGTTGAGAAGTCTCGTAACTGCCGCAGCTCACATATTCAGGGCGCTAGGGCCCCCTCCGCCCGGCTTCTGGTCTGGATGGTCCAAGTCGCTCAGGCTGGGCTCTGCTCCACTCCGTTCCCAACTCTGTGCGGGATAGACCTCACCCAGAGACCATCCAGGCTGTCCTGGGCTGGAGCCCTGCTTCCCTCTGCTGTTCTGTGGGTTCTGCCCAACCTATTGGTATTTTGATTAGCATTGTACTGAACCTACAAATGAGGTTGGGAATATAACCTTTATCATCTTTGAAATGTAACTGATAGTATTTGTCCCTTCCTTCTACATTATTGTCATTAAAAAACATTTATCAAATTTCTTTTTGGTTATGACTCTGCTAGGTGTTATACTGAGAAAGACAGCATCCTTATCTCCATAGAGCTTATGGTATAAGTAAGTTGGTACTATAAGACAGTGTTTTTACACTGTTTAAGATTGGAAGCTTTGCTGGAGATAGGTGTACAAATTTCACCTGATACCAGTACCTTTTAAGAGAAAAAGCACTGGGTATTTTTTTTTTCTTCCAAGTTGGGCATCCAATAAACTTATGTTATTACATAGAAGAATAACAATAGACCTAAGTACTCTTATTAATGCAATGACCAACCATAATTCCAGAGGACTAGTCATAAAGCATGCTACTTGCCTCCTACTAGAAAGGTGATGGACTTAACAATGCATGATGAAACATTGATTTTTGGATAGAGACAATGTAGGAATTTTTTTTAGCTTGAATATGTATATCTGTTATAAGGAATTTGTTGTTTCTTTTTCCCTCCTCAATTGGGGGGAAGAGGGGAGGAAGAAGACAAAATAAATGTTTGTTAATTGAAAAATAATTTTTTTAATTTAAAAGGAATGATAATAACACCAACCTTATAGGGTTCCTATGAGGATAAAACAAGATTGTTTTACTTTTGACCCACTAGGTAAAGCACTTGATAAATATTAAAGTGTTATATAAATGTGAGGTGCTATTATTATATTATTTCTGATATACAAGTGTAAACTATGTTGATAATATTCCTGATATCTGCTAATCTAATAATCCTGTCAAGGAAGAAATGAAATTAGCATCACATGACCTCTTTGTGATTAATGTATGTGGTCATAGGATCCTGGCTAGGGGATCACTGTTGCTCTTTTCAAATGTTCATAATCCATTCTTTTAATAATAAATTCTAGAATCTTACTAGCAATTGAAGTTAAGATGAACAGCAATCTATTTGCCCTCCAAATCCTATAACACTTTTCCAGTTCTCTGGTTTTTCCAAAGATCAGTGAGAGCAGCTTTGTAGTCACATTCCATTTTCCATCAGTTGCTCTGGGTTTCAACTGAACCTTCGGGAGTATCCCCAAGGATAAGCTCATCTCCTGAAATCTCATCATCCTTAGCAGCACCTTCAAGGTTGCCTCTCTCCTCTGACTAGAGTACTGGAGGAAGAGCAACAAACTCCTCCCAAAACCTTCCTTTATAGAGGTTTCAGAACTTTTCAAATAATTCTTCATTTTGTATCAACAACTGTGCAAACATCATGCCTCCTCTCCAAGATCCCCCTGGTCCTCTTGTCTTTTCAGCTTCCTTTTGTGTATTGTCTATCCTCATTAGAATGTAAGTTCCTTCCTTCCTTCTTTCTTTCCTTCCTCCCTTCCTTCTTTCCTTCCTCCCTTCCTTCTTTCCTTTCTCCCTTCCTTCTTTCCTTCCTCCCTTCCTTCCTTCCTTTCTTTCTTTCTTTCTTTCTTTCTTTCTTTCTTTCTTTCTTTCTTTCTTTCTTTCTTCCTTCCTTCCTTCCTTCCTTCCTTTCCCTCTTTCTTCCTTCCTTCCTTTCCTTCTTTCTTTCTTTCTTTCATCTCCAGGACTTAGCACAGTGCCTAGCACATAGTAGGAGCTTAATAAATATTTGTTGATTATTGACATCCAAGCTTCAATTCAATTAAAGAGGTGTTTTTAAAGGACCTGCTTACTATAAGTCAGAGCAAGAGCCCAAGTAAGTTGCCCAAGGTCATACATATAGTAAATGGCAGAATTGATTAATGAGTTCCCTGGGCATCTACATAGCTTTCTTTAGAAAGTTTTTCTTGTCCCCTCCACCCCAACCACACCCTATATTCTTTCTTCCTCATCAGAGTCATTTGTATTTTTGTCATTAGAATTTCTCCCTTATTCTATCTAGCTTGAGTCAACTTTCCTGGCAGAATTTTAGGGCATGGGATCATACCTCCCTTTTCTCTGACCTTTTTGAGCCATTTCATCTTCCATGCAGCACATAGCATAGTGAATGGATAGAGAGCTGGCCTGAAAGCCAAGAAGACTTAGGGCTCAAGTCCCACTCTTGGCTAAGTCTCAGTGCAGTAGAAGATGCTGATATAAATTGGTAGAAGGAGTTCCCTCACTAGAAGCTCCTTGCAATGAAATCATAGATCTAGTCCCTATCTATTTCCCTTCTTTGAAAGTCATTCTCGGGGCAGCTAAGTGGCACAGTGAGTAGAGCACCAGCCCTGGAGTCGGGAGGACCTCAGTTCAAATCAGCCTCAGATACTTGACACACTTACTAGCTGTGTGACCTTGGGCAAGTCACTTAACCCAATTGCCCTACCTACCCCCTCCAAAAAAAAAGTCATTCCGCTATACCTTTAGCTGCTGGTCTGATTATACTCAGTTTCTCCCTTTTCATTAGTCAGGAATATAAAGATATTTTGGTGATTTCCTTCTAAGACCCCCATCATTCCTCTTTCAGCAACTAATTCTCCTTGTCAGCAAATAATTTCTGCCCCATCCCATTCACCAATCAGAAATTACTATTTAAGTTTTATTCTTTTTTCCTTTCCCTGCTTACCCTTGGGTGGCAGGCCTAAAAAGCAGGAGATGTAATGAACAGCAAATTCCCTCCCTCGGTGGCAAATAACTAGGAAGGATTGTTTCTCCTAGACAGACAATCCACAAATTTAGGTAACTAGACCTTTAATAATTAGGAGTTGAATATAACTGACATTACATACTAAATAATACCCACCAAAATCTTTTCCAGTGTGGCTAACAAGGAGTAAAATGCCCTGATTGAAGGTTCACCTCTTTTCCTGTCTCCATCCCCCCTTTGGTAGAGGTGTTAATGAGCTGCAAAAAGTATGAAAAGCAGGCAGCAGGAGGGAGAAGCATAATCCCACAACTGGATCGTCGGAACCTGAATAATTGAGAGGAAACCAATGTCAAACTGCAGGGAAAATGGATGTATTCTTGTGTCCATTTATATACACAAGAGCTTAAAGCACTTTTAGGCATTATCTAATGAAAGCTAGCAATGGCCTTTTAAAGTAGGTTTGCCCGAGGTCACAGAAAGGGATAGGCATTGGAGGGGGTGAGGGGTGGGGTGGGAATGAATGTACTTATAAAAATTTTCACAGTGTAGATGACAATATGTGAGTCTGCTGCAGAACTGACACTTTTGAACTGTGGTGCTAGAGAAGACTTTTGAGAGTCCCTTGGACAGCAAGGAGATCCAATCAGTCAAATGTTAAAAAATATTAATTCAGGCTGTTCACTGGAAGAACAAATACTAATACTAAAACTGAAGCTTAAATGCTTTGGCCCCATAGTGACGGATGGAACTGAAGATTGGAAAAAACTCTGATGTTGGGAAAGATTGAAGGCAAAAGAAGGGTATGACAGAGGACAAGATGGATGGACAGTGTCATGAAAACTACGAACATGAACGTGGACTGACTCTGAGAGATGGTGGAGGATAGAAGAAAAGTCTGGACTGACATAGATGGTCCATGGGTTCTCGAAGAGTCAGCCATGACTGAATGACTGAACAACAACAGAAAGAGATAAGAATAAACAAAGGATTTAGGAAACAATCATTCCTCCTTGTCATACAAGGGTGGGCCAGCTTGGGACTTTCTCAAGACAGAGAGTAGACCTACTCCACTGTGACCTCTCCTCTCTGGCCTCCAGGATTTTCCAGCACAGTGTGACCTGTAAGAACTCCTGAGAGGGGTTAGTGAAAGAGGGAAAACAAATAAAACATTTTCCTTCTCCTTTCCTCTTCCCTATCTTCCCAAACCCTGCCCCCATCTCTGCATCACCCCCACCCCCACAGCCCTGCCACTTCCCCAAAGAAGAAGAAATAGCAGGCAGAAGCACATTACCAAGAATTTTGAAGTTGGAAGGGATCTTAGGGCAAATCTAATTCAACTAATCAATCAACAAGCACTTCTTAGTCACCTTCTAGGTGTCAGCCACTCTAGGTTGTGGTTATACAAAAACAAAAGAAAAACAGTCCTTGGTCATAAGAAGTGTTCTTTCCCTCAGGGGGAACAATGTATACACATACAAAATATATACTGTGGCGCATTGGATAGAGTGCCAGGCCAGTTCAAATCCCACCTCAGACATTACTAGCTGTGTGGCCCTGGGCAAGTCACTTAACCTCAATTTCTTCATTTGTAAAATGAGCTAGAGAAGGAAATGGCAAACCACTCCACAGTATCTTTGAGAAAAAAACCCCAAAAGCGGTTTAGTTAGACATTACTGAAATGTGCTAACAGAAAAAGTACTTTCAGGGGAGGGAGCAGAGCAGCTGAGGGGATCATAAAAAGCCTCATCTGGGAGTTGGCACTTGAGTCGAGCTTTAAAGCAAGTTAGGGTTTCCAAAAGCTCAAGTTGATGGGGAGTGCATTTCAGGCATGAAGCTTGTTGTGTTTGTCCTTTGTTTTCAAAGAGGACCATGACATCAGGGAGACGATGATGTGACTTGCAGTTGACTTTGATTTGAGTGAGGGAGGACTGTGCGAAGTCACAAGCCTCACTTTCTCCTCCAGAGCCATCTGGGTCCAGTGGCCTGATATTCACCAGGACAACTGGAGATGGCCCAGGATCCAATGGGAGACCCTGGCCCTTTTAGGGTGAGGTCTTTTCAGGTTCTCACTTTGAGTGAGGTGACACCCACTCAGTGAATAGGCCTCTTTAAGAAGTGAGCTAAGGGATAATAATTTAATAATTTAAAAAAAAAAAGAAAGAAAGAGAAAGAAATCTAGCCAGTAAACCCCAACTCAGCTCTTCCAGGTATGAAGCACAACCTCTGCAAAGGCACAGAGGTGGGAGATATGATATTGAGCTGGGAGAACAACTAGTATATCAGTTTGGCTGGAATGAAATGTATCTAAAGTGTAATAATGTGTAATAAGCCTGGAAAGGTAGGCTAGAGCTTTTTGTCTGTACTGAACTGCAAACAAAGTGAACACCATCAAGTGGAAATGAGGTAACTAGATAGCAAGTGGACAGAACTCTAGACATAACACATGAGGAAGACGTGAGTTCATTCCTCAGACACTTATTAGCTATGTGACTTTGGGCAAGTCACTTAACCTCTGTCTGCTTCAGTTTTCTCACGTATAAAAATGGGGATAATAGCATCTACCCCCCAGGGCTGTTGTGAGGTAGGAGACAATGAGATTATATTTGTAAAGCACTTTGCAAAACTTAAAGTACAATATAAATGCTAGATATTATTGCAGGAGTGAGTTCTATTGGGAGAGTTCGTGGGAAATGAATGATATTAAAAAGAGAATTATGAAAACATTTGAAAAATGAAGAAAAAAGGTAGGTTGAAGCCAGATTATGAAGAGCTGTAAATAACAATCTGAGCATCTGTATTTTATCCTAAAAGCAATAAGCAGCCACTGAGGCTGTTTGAATGGGTAAGTAGCATAATTGAACCTATGCTTTAGGAAAATAGCTTTGGAAGCTAAGAGGAGGCTAGGTTAGCAAAGGGAGATGAATCAGAAGGTGGTTTTAGTAGTAGTCCAGGAGAGAGATAATGAAAGTCTGAACTACAGTGGTGTTAATGTGACTGGAGAAAAGGTGACAAATGTGGGAGATGTTGCAGAGGGAGCGAAGGCAAGATTTTGCAACTGATTGAGTATTGAGGGAGGGTATGAGAAAGAGTGAAGAATTCAAGATGACTTCAGTATCGCAAACTTGAGTAACTAGAAGAATTGTAGGGCCCTCAATAGAAGTAGGGAAGTGATGAAGTTGGGTGGGTTTGGGGAGAAAAGGTAATAAGTCTGCTTTGAACATGTTGAATTTGATAGAACATCCAATGGAAAATCTTCCGGTCACCTTGTGATGTGAGACAGGAGCTCAGGAGAGATGCTAAGGCTGAATATGTAATTCTGGGATTCATATGTATAGAGATGGAGAGAAGAGAAGAGGCCCAGGACAAAACATTGGTCCAGATCCACAATTAGGCAATTGAAGAAGATGATCCAGCAAGGATCTGAGATGGAATGTCCAGACCATTCATTTATTCCTTCAATAAACATTTATTAAGTGCCTACTACTTGCCAGGTACTGTACTAAGCACTGGGGATACAAAAAGAGGCAAAAAAAACCCCAATCCCTGACCTCAAAGGAAAGCCAAGAGAGAGCAGTGGCATGAAAATCCATGTTGGTCAACAACACCAAACGCTACAGAGAAATCAAGAAAGATGAAGAGTGGAAAAGGCCATCGGATGTGGCAACTTTCTCACTCTGTCTAGAGGATCAGGTCTTTGAGTTCTCAAACTTTAATTCTTCCAATAGACAGCTCCCAAGACTGGTGCTGCTCAGGACATCTCCCTTCTCTGCTAGATTTGAAAATCAGGCTGCCTAGGAACTATCATCCAGGAAATAGTTTGCCTTTACAATGGAGTGGGCATGGTTTATTCTTGAAGCAATGTTGGCAATTTGTGATCATCACTTCCTTGTCCAAATTATCACTTTCCAAAATTAGGGCCCAGGCCTGACTTGAAGGCATATGTGATCAACCAACGGGAAGGTGGAAAGATGGGGCACATCCTACCCTCTGAGAGATAGACGTTTGTGGGTTTGTCTCCAGTACAACTATACCATCCCTCCCCAGTGATCAGCCGTTGTTGAATTTTTGTTGTGGGTATTTACTGCAGAAATTGGCAAATGCTACAAATCAGGGTTTGATTTATTATTTGGTTGATTATCTAGATTTAAGAAAGTGAAGGGGAAAATGTTAATAATGAAAATAAAACAGTGGGTCCTGCATATATGTATATATATATATATATATATATATATATATATTTTTTTTCTTAGTAGAGCTGGTTGTTCAGCATTTATCAGCACACCACTGCCTCCCCACCATTATAACTCAACATTCCTTCATTCTGCCCCCTCCCACCACTGGCTTCCTGTGGCTATGCTGGGCATGGGCCCGTGAGGACAATAATAACTTAATCAAGACCCAGGCACCAGAAACAGCTGTCTAAACAAAATTCCCTATTCCATTCCTCTAGGCCCTCCACGCCTGGCTTCCCAGATCACCTTGTGGCTGCCACAGGCATCCCTCAACATACTCTGATGCAGTGATTGGTAAGATGTTTCCTCCCAGTTTTCCAGTGGGTACGAGTAAATAGCACAGCATGAGAAGGCAAGGACACGTTGATATCTTCATAGCAAATCTCACTAAATTATCTTTGCTCCCAAACCAATCCCTCTTCCGAATTTCCCGTTTTCCCTTAAGGGCGCCCCCATATTTCCAATCTCTCAAGTTCTCAGTTTCCTCATCATCCTTGACACCTCACTGAACTGAAAGTATTCTCTCCAAAGTTCCCAATTAATCTTTTAATTGCCACATCTGACGACCTTTTGCCATTCCTCATCTTTCTTCACCTCTCTGTACCACCTTCTTTTTCTGGATACTTACTCCCTCTTTGGGTAGTTTAGAATGATGCTAGTAGGAAACCTATATAAAAAAAACTCGATATGCACACTTAAAAACTTGGAAACAGAATTGTCTAAATGGTTCAAAAATCTTCCAGACAAAGAGTTTCAGTGGGTTCTGAACCCACGTGTTAAAAAATATAAAAATGCAATAGCTTCCAATTAGTTTTCAAGAATAACTGACTGACTAAGGGAAGGCAGACATCTACCAGATGAAATTCAACAAAAGTACAACTGGTGGATGAGACCGAAAAGTGAATATTGTGATTTAGTAAATGCAGCTAATGATGCATATCTTCCAATTGTGTCTGGGGTATCTTTGTGAATTGTGGCAGTCAAGTTGGGAAGTAAATTAAACTTAGAACTGAACCTTAGAGTTGCTGTATCACATACTATTAAGGCAAGATTTTTTTTTAAATGAAGCCTATTCAGCCACATTACTCTCACTAAAAATGTCATCATTCATAGTAATATTTTAGTAAGATCAAAAAGGGTTTTTTTACTACTCACAAATTATCTTCAATACATTATCATATGTTTAGCTCATCCTTTCTTAATTTCAATTTTGTGTAAACTTTATCATATGCCTAATTATTAGTTCAGTAGTACATATATAGAAATTATAAATAAGTAAATATATTTCTATAGGGGAGTTATTTTTTTTACTGATAGGCATACATAATCAAAAAAAGTTTGGAGACCAATACCAACAAAATCTACACCAATAAAATCACTGGTCTGGACCAAAAAAAACCATAGAAAAGGTCTAATGGCTAACCACACTAAGAAGTATAGAAACAGTGAAAACCATGCCAGTGAAAACTGAGTCAGAATGCTGAGAAACAGTGTTGCATCTATGGAAAGAAATGCCACTAGTCTTTGCATAAGGAGAAACGGTAGTCTGTACCCAGACACTCCGTCTATGTAATCTGTGCCCAGTGTATGAAAGGAAGCATTTCATCTTTTTACATAAATTGGGAAGTCATCAAATGAGCAAAAAAAAACTCACCAAAAGTTTCAACCTGCCAAATTTCCCAAAGAGGCATCTGGTACTCCCCTCTAACAAAGAAGGGCCATTCACTATGTAACAGAGACTGGAATCCTCAGGAGAAGGAGGATAACAAGGGACATATTTTCAATATACAAATCACATCAATAGTTATAGGAGGACTCCATATTACTGTACAGATTTGTGAAGAAAACAGAATTCTTAATAGAGTCTGGGGCATCTGCTCATCTCATGGATGGAAAACACTTCCAGAAACTAGTAGACAAGGTCTGCCTAGAACCTGCTATTATTACACTGTGTACATATGGCCTCAAGAAACCATTAGTTCTAAAGTTCTGGCTGAAATTGGCAAGCTGCCTCCAGCAGTACTTCATAGAAGCAAAGTGACAGATGGCAATTTCCTTTGTTATAAGCAGCATATCAATTTGAGTTGGTTAGAGTAATGGACACACTAGACCCCAATTGGTTCATCTTCCAATATACTAGATATTGTAAAACCCCTTGTACAAATTGAGTGATTCATCTACAGCTTCTGATAAGGGCAACAAATAAGTTCATTTTTACATATGTGACAAAGTTTTTCAGCACAATGTTATTATGTTCAAAGAGCTCCTCTCCAACAACGAATGTAAAAGTAAATTTATAACCCATGAGGTAGGTTTTATTTTTGTTTGATAGAAAGAAACTAAATTATAGTGAATTCATTTGATTTATTCCCCCGATCCCTGCTAGAAAATGTCAGTGGGGTGGCAAAGAACACAGAGACTTCATCTTTAGCAGTCTATTCACTAGAATAAAAACATAACAAAAATAATTTTAAAAAAGAAAGATTAGTCATTTTATCAATGTGGGTACTCCAATGATGTAGAATGAAACATCTATTCCTTTTCATCCTGTATGGTTCTTGCCCATATCCTTCTATAAATCCTTATTTTGATCCAAGATGCTAAGGGCTTTCCTCTAGAGCTCTTGACATTAGGTAGAAACTAATGGATTCCATTAAATGGAATATGTGGGCTCTCAATGGATATCCTTTGCATTCACCAAGTAGCTATGCCATCTTTCCTTTCCAGTTTCGCCGCTCTCTGATAACATCTATGTCTATTTCTCTTGCACAATCATTGCTTTGTAAATGTATTGCTGTCTACTTCCATTTGCCATGCACTTCTCCATTTCTGTTTAGGAACCTGAAACTTTAATTCTTCAGTGTTATTCCATAACTCACAACCATACAGCATTATTGGAAGAATATTTGTTTTTCGGAGAAACTTGGGATCATTAAAAGCATTACGTAGTTTCCCAAAGGTAACCTAGCCGATCTTTCTATTCAATTCTTGGCCCAGCCCATCGTCCCTGCACAGTGTCTGTTCAAGATCTTTATACTGACAGACCACCTATATGAGCTATCCTTCCAAGTTGCATAACAACTGCATGACAACAATAATATCTTTTCTTAATATAGCACATTTCACTAACAGATCTCAAAACATCTATAAATCCCAGTGAACAAACAGTTCCCTGTGTGTAAATTAAGCATTCTGGAGGGACACACTAACTCTTGTTGGTATTTAATAAATATTTTCCTCTCTCGCTGCTGCTGCTCTAGGTCCAGCCTTCATTACCTTTCATCTGGATCATTTTAATAGCCTCTTTACTGGTCTCCTCTTTCTTCAATCCATCCTTCATAACTCTGTCAGGGTAATTCAGAGATCTGGCCATGTCATTCCTCTACTCAGAAATGTTCAGTGAGTCCTTATTGTTAACTGAATAAAACATAAACCCTGATATTCAAGGCCCTATATAATCTTGCTCCAATTTATCTTTTCATACTTATCATATACTACTTCCTCTCACAAACTCTACCTTCCAACCAAACAGGACTCCTTATTGCTTCCTGATTTCATCCTATTTTTCACCTCTGTGCATACTGCCTCCCTCTCTCCTTCCTTTTCTCCTTCCCTCCCTTCCTCCTTTTTCTCCTTTCCTTCCTCCCTCCCTTCCTCCCTTCCTCCCTCCTTTCTTCCCCTCTAGCTGCTGATCTCATTCACAGGTTAATCTTCTTCCTATTTTTCACTAGCCCGCTGGGGTACTATGAAGCCTTTCCTAATCCCATTAATAATAAGCAATTGATTCATTCTCAAATTTTCCATACTGTTCTGTTTGGACTAATTTAATGGAATATCATATTATGTATATAGCTAGTGTACCCTTGGACCACTGCTTGACTTTTTCTGCTCTGTGTTACTTTCCTGAGTATAGGTGACTGAGCAGCAATTCTGAGACGGATGTTTCCAGCCTTGGGCACAACTCTATGTGTTCATGAGATCCGGCTACCTTGGATCCCTCAGTCAGAGCTAATGTGCAGGGAGAGGAATTTCAGAATCAGAGAGGATGACCACCAGCAGAAGGTTCAACCTAATTCCTGTCCTCAATTGCCAAAAGACTTAGACCTAGAGGAATCTGTATGAACAGTGTAGAACCAAGGTAAACGTGAAATGCTGTTTCAGCAGTTTCCCCAAATGCTACATGTTAGGATTCACCCTCCCAGGAGAATACAATAGTAATTAAAAGTTATTATTGCTATTTGTTTAAGTCTGTACCAATGTGAATTTGTGATTCTCTTGTGTAGGTATACCTTTTGTGTGCAGAAAATAAATATTTATACTCTATCTGAATCACATTGAATATTGAATACCTTCCTACTCCTCTGTTTTGGGGATATCCTAGACATGAGCCAAACCCCTATACTTGAATTAATTTTCCTCGGGGCATTTTGTAAGGAGAGAGAGAGACAGAGAGAGAGAGGCAGAGAGAGAGAGAGACAGAGAGAGAGAGAGACAGAGAGACAGAGACACAGACACAGACAGAGACACAGACAGAGAGGGGGAGAGGGAGAGGGAGAGGGAGGGAGAGAGAGAGGCAGGCTGACCTCTCTTGGTGATGGCCAGTCTCCTCCAGGACTAAACTCTTTGTGTTCCTGTATGTGTCCAGATCTGAAAAGGACCCTTAGAGCAGTGGAGGAAGACAAATGCCCTAACCACTCCCTTGGACTCAACAATACTTCTTGTTAGCCTTGCATGAAAATTGAGGGTCTTTCTCCTTTTGTTGGAGAAACTAGTTGTAGAACTAGGAGGTACCTCAGAAATCATCTAACACAAACCCTCATTTTACAGATGAGTAAACTGTGGCTCAAGGAAGCTAAGAAACTTGGCCAAAGTCACACAGGCAGAAACAGGATTTGAATCCAAGTCCTCTGACTCCAGAACCAGGATTCTTTTTGCAGAGTCATGATGCCTCAAACTGTGGTGTTCCAAAAGGAAATCCTGGATGAGTAATAAAAGTAAAAAAAAAGATTATATGAGAAATCTGCAAGATTGAACCCCAGTCTGTGAGAGTCTAGGGCTGTGGTTCCAGCCCACAGGTTACATATATAACTTGTATCATATTTATTTGTATATTTGTCTCAACATCCTGTCTCTCTCCTTACTAGATCATAAGGTACACGAGGGTAGGAACAGTGTCTCATTTCATCTTTGTATCCCTAAGACCCAACAGAACTCACTGTATGTGCTTTGTAAATGTTTGCTGAATTGAATTGATGGCTGACTCAGGCCAAAAGAGCACCCTTCAGTGCGGTGGTTATAGTAAATTACAAAGTGAGTGGTAAACCACAAAACCTTTGTGGTGAAAGAAAGTCCAGCCAAACTGGACTACCAGCTATTCCTCAACTCAACATGCTATCTCCGGTTATTGTGCATTCATTCAGGCTGTTGGGCCATCACTTCTACCCTTCTTCTCATCCTTCAAGGCTCACTTCTGGTAGCACTCTCCCATGAAGCCTTCTCTTATTTTCCCAGCTTTTGATGTTTTCTCTCTCTTCAAACATGTGTATCTCCTATCAATCACCATCACCTTGTTTTATACACCAATGAGTTAAGAGGTAGTGAGGAGGACACGCTGTGGACAGATGAGCGCTGCAGAAAGGAGGGAGAGGTTGACATATTCCTTCCAGTACAATCGATGCCCAATGATAGCAGAGAAGTTTATTTTTGGATCTACAGTTCCTCCTTAGGTGCTCAATGAATGTTTGCTGATGCTGTTGTCATGTGCTGTTAGCCAACCTGTTGCTGCAGTAAGAGCTTACTAAATGCTTTTTGACTGGTCGTCCTTCTTCTCCCTTGATTCCCGCCTCTTTCTTTGTCTTACTTCTTCCTCTACCACTCCCTTCATTAATCATTGGCCTTCTCCCCCCACCCTTTTGCTTTCTGCCTTCTTGCCATGTCTGCACATTCTCTTTTTCATTTTTCTCTTACTCTCTTCACTGTGTGTCACCTACAGTATCTCTTCATATTATGTCCTGTATCTGAGAGATAATGTGGTACAATGGTAGGATCATTGAGCTTCAAATCAGAAGCCTGGCTCTGACTCTTCATAGTCATGTGACCTTGAGCAAGTAAGTCACTTTCCATCTGCGGGGCCTCCCTCTCTTGCACTAGATGATCTATAAGATCCTTTCCAGTTACATATATTCTATAGGCCATATTCCTCCTATGAAACCTTTCAACTCCTCTGCTTCCCTCTGCCTCCACATTATTTTGTAACTATCTTGACCCATCTGATTCTCACCTATTTTCCATTCCTTTTCAAGCTCCTCTGTCTCTTAAATCCTGCTCCCTCCATATGTATCTTTCATGTACCCCTCATATTTTTTCCCTCTGTGTCTTTCATTTCACTTCCAATATTTTGTATATTCAATCTCTCCCCTTACCTCTTATCACCTCATCACTCCAGCACCTATCCTGGGCCTTAGTCAGATCTATGCTCACTTTCTCTCACCTGTTCTATAACTCCTGTCTATCTGGGGCTTTTTTGTCTCCAATTCTCATTCTCTCTCTCTCTCTCTCTCTCTCTCTCTCTCACTCTTTCTCTGTCTCTCTGTTTCTGTCTTTCTTTATCTCTCTGTCTCTGTCTCTTTCTCTCTGTCTGTCTCTTTCTCTCTCTGTCTCTGTCTTCCTGTTTCTGTCTCTCTGTCTTTCTTTCTGTCTCTCTCTCTCTCCCTACCTACCTCCCTTCTTCCTCCCTCTCTTTCTCTCTCTCTCTCATTGTCTCTTTCTGTGTGTCTCTGTCTTTCTGTTTCTCTTTTTCTCTGTTTCTGTCTTTGTCCATATCTCTCTGTGGCTCTGCCTCTGTCTCTCTCTCCCTCTCCTCCTCCCTCCTTCCCCCCTTTCCCCATTCTAACCTTCACCTTTTCTCTAGTAACTGTTTCAGAATCACTTCTAACCTTACTCATTGCCAGCTCAGGAGCAGCCTTGGCATCTGCTCTAGCTGGCCAAATTTGCATGTGCAGTAACAGGGCTCTCTATTACACAATCCATAGCAAACAGAACTACAACATTATACTGTGTAGATAGTATCTATATAGACTAAAACAGTAAGTGTCCTTTCTAATGTACCATGCTTCTGTGCTTTAATGGTTTAAAAGATATAATTGATCTTGCTGAGAAACTCTTTCTTTTAAATGTTTTATTGCTATGTTTCTCCACTGTTATATGCAGTGCCGCCCCACCAGCCCACTAAGTAGAAAACTCTCTTGCAACAAAGTACAGTTTAGTAAAACAAACTGACACATTGACCACATCTGATAGCCTGCTTCATGCCACACCTGTTACCCACCGCCTCTCTGATTTAAGGAGGGAGGTGCATTTCATTACCAGTCTTCTGGAGTCAAGCTTTATCATGACATTGATCTGGATTCTGATGTCCTTCAGTGTTATTTTCTTTTACATCATTGTAGTTATTGCGTATAATTCTTTCTCGGTCCTGCTTACTTCACCTTTTTGTTGTTGTTGAATCATTTTTCAGTTATGTCTGACTCTTCATGACCCCATGGGGTTTTCTTGGCAAAGATATTGGAGTAGTTTGCCATTTCCTTCTCCTGCTCATTTTATAGATAAGAAAACTGAGGCAAACAGGAGTAAGCGACTTGCCCAGCTGAGGTCACATCGGAACTCGAGTCCTTCTGACTCCAGGGCTAGCACTCTATCCACTATGCTACCTATCTGCCCCATTTCAGACAAGTCTCCCCAAGTTTCTCTGAATTCTTCATATTTGTAGCTTCTTATGCCACAGTACTATACAATTGTATTCACATACCACAATTTATTCAGCCATTCTTCAGTGGGTGGATACTCCCTTTTTTTGGTTTTGTTTTATTATTACTATTTTTAAAAAGCGGTACTGTAGATATTTTTGTATTGATGAGTTTTTCTGTCTTTGACTCCCTTAGGTGTGTAATATTGTTGGGTCTAAGGTTGGGTGAAGTTTAATGATTTAGTTTCTAGTATAGTTCCAAATCATTTCTGAAAACAATTGGACCAATTCTGTCTCACCAATAGCACATTAGTGTGCCTGTCTTCCCACATTCCCTACAAAATTTACCATTTTCATCTTTTGTTTACATGTCCTAATTTGATGTTTGTGAGCTAAAAAGAGTGGTTTATTTTTATTCCTTTGATTTTAATTTCTATTTCTTTTATTATTAGTGATGTGAAGAATTCTTTCATTAGGTTTTTAATCATTAACATTTTTTCTTCTGAAAATCATTTCTATCCTTTGACTAGTTAACAACTGGGGAATAGCTCTTGATCTTATGTATTTATTCCTGTTTCCTGCATATTTTGATTATCAGACATATCCAAGACATTAGATGCAAATATTCTTTCCTAATGGAGAATTTTCCTTATTACCCTGGCTGTATTGATTTTCCCTATGGAAAGCACATTAACTTTCTGTTATCAAAATTGTCTAGCTTATCTTCTTTTTTTAATTTTTCATTTGGTTAAAAATTCTCCCCCCAAAAATATATTTGAAATATATCTTCCATGGGACTATTTCTCAGTATTTATTTCCTTGCCCACTAAAATATGTCTCGGATTTGGGAGCCTCAGAGATTCCACTTAGCTTTAACCCACACTTGGAAATGGTTGAATCACCTGTAAGATCTGAACCCTTTGTCTTAAAAAATGTAGGAGTTGGGAGGTTAAGGTATAATAGAATCAGACCAAGCATCTACTTCTTTTAGCATCATCTACTGTCATTGTGTCAAATCCCAATGATCTGATATCTATTCAGACTCAGATCTAATATCTGAACATTCACATGGGGCAGAGACACACATCTCTCCACAAGTGAATAGAATCATTGAAAGAGCCAATAAAATAACTACTTTTTCAAAGAGCTGTCATTCACCAGAGATAGAGAGAAGTTCAAAACCCATTACTGCCTTCACAGCCCATGTGGGCTGGAGGCTGTGCTGACATCTCTCATCTCGAATACCATCTGCTGAGTTCTTCCAAACTATGCCCGACAGGTAATTCTGGCTGTAAAGAATATGTTCAATTGACATGCTGCTATTTGGATTCTCTCAATAGGAACATATGCATGAAGATGTAAATATACATATATGTAACCTTTGTGTCAGAGATGCCTATGGTGAGTAGAGTCCAAGTTACTTTTTTGGTGTGTGATGGGGAAAGTGAGGGAGGGTCAAATCCTCTTAGCCTGAATGCCCACCAGAAATATCCTGTAAAAAATCTCTTTATTATGCAGCCTAATAGGCTGATACCAACTCACCACTTACAAGAGTGCAGCCACAATCTATCCCGGGGGTTCTTAAAATTTTTTTGGTGTCATGATAAAACTGTATGGCAATCTGGTGAAGCCTAGGGACCCTTTCTCTGGATAATACTTGTTGCTTACATTCATAATGTAAGGAAATGCTAAATTCAGAATTAATTGAAAATGAATGTGATGTTTTTTCCTCATTGATTTCTCATTTCTCATAGATGTCACATTTCCCATGCTAAGAACCCCTGACCTATCTTCTGACCTATCTACCTTGGTATACAATCTCCCATGGCTAGAATGCTCCTTATTCCTTAGCTCTACCTCTCAGAATCCCTTCTCCCTTCAAGTTTTAGTTTAAGAGCCACTTCTTAAGGAAGTCTTTTCCCACCCTCCTAGTTGCTAGTGCTACTCTCTTCCTTTGCAAATTCCCATACACGCACACACATTTGTACATACATCATGACCTGTAGCAACCCCACTAAGGTTGTAATCTCCTTGAATGAAGAAACAGTTTTAGCACTTAGCAGGGTAACTTGCACATAGTAGGTACTTAATAAATATTAATTAGATTGAAGAAAGAAGTCTCATTCAAGGGAATTTTATAACAAGAAAATTTTAATAGCTCTGAACCCCACAAGGTCATATGGCAGTAGTTTCTGAGGGTTACCCACAGACCTTACATGAGGACTTCCATGCTGAGATTGTCCACAAATTAAGTCACTGCCCTTTGCTCCTACCACCTGCTGCTCCCCACTGGTTACTTCTCCACATCCTCTTAGGGGACACACTATTTACCAAAACAAATTTCATCAAAACTTTTTATTTTGTGTACAAGACACTTCTCAATATCACTACTGCCACCATCACCACCATAGATGCTTCTCTTGTTACAAAGAAAACCAGTTAAGCAAAACCAACTGATACAGTGAGCATATTGGATAGCATAAGCAACATCCAGCACCTGTAAGTAATTGACTTTTCTATGAAAGAATGGAGGTGAGAGCTATTATCTTTCCTCTGAAATGATATTTGTCAAAGCCTTTAATCTTTTATTTTAAATAAATTTTTATTGATAACCTTTGTTTTTATGTTACCTATACTTCCTCTTGTGTCTCATCCCCTCCTCCCTCCCAAAAAGCCATCCCATATAATAAAGAGTATTTTTTCAAGAAAGGAAAAAAGTCAGCAAAACTGATTAATGCATTGAAAACAAATTTGAAAATATGTGCAATTTTCCTTACTCATAGACCACCCACTTTTACAAAAGAGTTGGGGGTGGGGGATGTGTCTTCTCATATCTCTGTAGCTGTGCTTATTCTTTGTGATTTTGCAATATTTACTTTTGTTGTTTTGTGATTCTTTCTTTTTACATTGTGGTAGTTATTGTGTATATTGTTTTCTTGGCTCTACTTACTCAACTATCCATGTTAAGTCTTTCCATGATTCTTTATAGCTATATCATATTTATTGTTTCTTGTAGCAAAGTAACATCCATGTACTATACTTTGTTTAGCCATTCTCTAGTCAATAGGCATCTACTTTATTTCTAGTTCTTTGCTGCCAGAAAAATGCCCCAATAAATATTTTGGTATGTACGGGGCTTCTTATCAATGACTTTGGGGTATGCAATCTCTGGGTCAAAGGACATGGCCATTTTAATCACTTAATTTTAATTCATTTTTGGTGCTGCTTTTATTTATATTTGTAAGGAGTTGATTAGGAGAGTTCCTGATCAGCTAAATGTGCTCAGAGGATGGTGAGTCTTTGGGACACCGATTACCTCTCCCTGTGTGCTAGGACATGTTCGGCTGACCTGTTCTCAGCTGGGTGTGGAGTTAACAGGGATGAAAAGGTTGACTGCTATGTACAGACTATTGCAGGGAGACCTGCCTCATTGTGTTGACCTATAAAAAAGTCTTTGTTCAAGACTTTGCCTTTTACAATTTTGTCCTTTTTAAGGAAAAAAAAACTTTTTTTCCTTTTTTCTCTATTAGAAAAGAGGTGCAGCAGAGGTAACAGTAAATCTGGGGGAGGGAGAGGGTTCTCTTCTGGGAGGTGGTAATGTCTGTCTTGGGGCAGAGGTAGCATGTTGTCACCCAGGCAGCTGAGAGGAGAGTTCTTAGACCCTGAATTCCTGGACAAGCAGTAGCAAAAGACCATGTGTCTCTTGACCACATGGCAGCAATGGAGAGGGAACTACGGGAATTCCTGAACCCCAGGCTCCTACATAGAGAAGAGTAGAATTTGGAGGCAGAATGGACTCAGAATTTGCATTCTACCAAGAAAAGGATTTACTGGGAAATGCAAGTCCCTGGATCTCCTAACTAGCAAACCCAAATTCAAGAGTCCTTGGACCCAGTCTTCAGGGCTTCTTAAGCTTTATCCACTTGAGACCCTTTCAGCACTTCTTAAACTCTGGGGTGAGAGTTCCTTGGTAGTGTCATACTCTTGGAGAGGGAACATAATTATACGTATGTTTCTGAAGAAAGAGGAGAATCAGGAAAGTTTAAGTCACAGTACTTTAGAGAAGATGCCCTGGACTTTACCCTCCCCTATTTTTTGCGTTATTTGGACGGTGCAGGTTTGATGGGAAGGTGGTTATAAGTAGCTTGCTTTTCTGGGAGATGTTCAAGACATCCAAATAGGACTGTAAGTCTGGATGCCTACGTAGTCCTTAGGACGAAAATGAGAGTCACAAGAAAGTTGAGAGAGAGGGGAAACTTTATCCTTCTAATGACACTAAGATTATTTCCTTTCCAAGGTATAAAGCACAGAGTTCTATGAGACAGAAGGACAATAGGGACCCAGAGAAAGTTTGGGACTGAAGGGAAAGAGAAGAAAATTATATTGATTACTTATGTGCTACTATGAGTTCTTTATGGTTTTTTCTCTTCCTTCCTTCCTTCCTTTGTTCCTTCTTTCCTTCCTTCTTTCCTTCTTCTTCTTCTTCTTCTTCTTCTTCTTCTTCTTCTTCTTCTTCTTCTTCTTCTTCTTCTTCTTCTTCTTCTTCTTCTTCTCCTTCCTTCCCTCTCTCTCTCTCTCTCTCTCTCTCTTTCCTCTTTCTCTCTTCTCTCTCTCTCCCTGTCTCTCCTCTCTCTCTCTTTCTTCTTTTCTTTCTGGAATGGAGCGGAATGTCCTGAACTTGATGTATGTGCACTGTAGTGCTTGTATAGGATCTGGGGACCCTTTTTTACTCACATCTATAAAGACTGAGACTTGAATTATTTTATAGCTCTATTTGCAATTTCTGAGAGGCAACTCTGGACAGAGCAACAGAAGCCAAAGAGTTATGATTTCTCTAAAGAAGTCCTCAAGACTGCACTTGGCCCATGAAAATTCAAAACTTGGAGTGCTGGGCCACAGGCTATGCATTATTACAGTTATTATGCTACAATATTGTTTTCCAGGTTTTCCAATTCAAGCAAGTCTTCTTACATTTCTCTGAATTCACATATTCATGATATAACACAATAATATTCCATTATATTCAAATAATACAATTTACCCTATTTGGTAAATATTCACTTCATTTCTAGTTTGTTTGTTTTACTATGACAAAAGTGCTACTATAAATCTTTGGTTTTATATGGAGTCTTTCTGTAGTGTGTGTGTGCGCGCACGTGTGTGTGTGTGTGTGTGTGTGTGTGTGTGTGTGTTTACTTCCTCTGTGAACATTGGTTGTTAATGGGGTGAAGCTATGGACATTTCTTTAGGTCTATCCAGTGTTATAGTGCTCCCTGTTGTGCACCAAAGTTTTGTGAAGCTTTGTAGAGCAAGTGATGCTTTCTTGATGAGTCTTATCTTCCATTCTAAAGATTTTCCATAGAGGAAGGTCTCAGTACTACTTTAAAGAAGCAGCTCACACTCTATTCTTAAGTCTCTCAGTCTAGCTGCATAGAAGTCTCTGACAAACTCTATTTTCGAGTAGTGTGACCAAAAAACCCCAGATGTCTTTTGTCTTTAGTAATTCCCAAAGCATACATTCCTTGCACTAATTGCAATTCTCCAAAATCATCTTGAGGCAGAGTAAAAGATAATTGGATCGTGGGTTACATATATATGCATATGTATATTCAGGGCTTTCCTCCTTAAAACATGATTGCTAGTATGCTAATGTAAAATGTTACCAGTTTTTTAAATAATTTACATTAAATTACCTTAGGAGTAAAGAAAGTCTGGGGGAAAAAAGTATTATTTTATAGATCATTAATGATTAATCATATGATACTGGGTAAAATGTGAAACTAAACTTTAAATATACAACATTTAACACTTGGTCACGTCACTGAGTTCCAAGTGGCCACTCATTTGTGTCAGCTCATTGAAGGAAAGAATTTGTCTTGGGGAAGGGGAATATTAGAGACATTTTGTAACAAGGTAAATGAAAAATGAACACACATCTGAAATTGCTAAGACATCTAGTCTGAAACATGCAATCTTCTAGCTGCTGTGCAATTTTTGACAAGCTTTTCAGAGTACAAGTTTTTCAAAAGTTTTAGTGCCATTTTGAACCTTGATGGCTTAAAATGGCTTTAAGAGTTTTGAGAGACCCTATATATCACTTCTTTGTCAGTATGAGGAAGAGAAACTCTGTGCTCTATGTATTTGGGTTTTAACCTGCATTGATCACTCCTTTTTCTAAATTCCTTTTGAAACCTTTAATACACTGCCAAATTTAGTATTGTTAATATGAGTTGTTTGTACTGATTTGCTATCTGATTGTTTTATATTTGCAAATGTCCAATTCTTATCCAAGTCAATTCAGCAACTATTTACAATGGGCCAGGTACTGTGCTAAGTCCAAGGGATAAGAAGACAAAAATGAAATAGGCTCTGCCTTAAAGGAAGTTACATTTTAGGGGTAGGATATAACATATGCACATAAGTAAATGCAAGATAATTACAGAAGGGCAAGAATCAGGAAAGACTTGAGTGCAAGATGGTTCCTAAGCTGAAGCTAAGCTAACTTGAAGAAAACTAGGAATTTCAAAAGGTGAAGGTCCCCATGCATCATTTTTTTCTGGTAGCAAAGAACTGGAAACAAAATAGATGCTCATTGATTGGGGGAATGGCCAAACAATCTATGGTACATGAAGGGTAATGGAATATTACTGAACTATAAGAAACTAGGAATGTGAAGAATTCAGAGAAGCATGAGAAGACATATTAAATGATAAGGAGTAAAGTAAATAAAACCAGGTAAACATTGGACACAAAGACCATACCAAAGACTACAGACTGTCATTCAGCAGAAAGAATAATAAAATGAAACTGAATGACATAAAATTATAATGACTGAGCCTGGTGCCAGAAGAGAGTTGATAAATGCAGCTTCTTCCCCTCTTTGCATCAGTGGGAGATTATAAGTATAGAACATTGCAGACACTGTCAGACACTGTCAATGGTTGAATTTTTCTCACCTGATTTTTTTCCATTTTCTTTTAAAATCTTTGTTACACCATATAGCTGTTTGTGTAGGAGAATAGGAAGGGATATATTAAAAAATAAATGTGACATGAAAAACCAAAGACATTAATAAAGCTAAGATGCATTTTTTTTTAAAAAAAAGAAGTGATCATTGGTAGCTTTGTAGAGAGCAATTTCAGAAGAATTAAAGGGTGGGGAACACCTTCCTTCAATCTATGCAGGGGTTGCTCTCTCTCCTAGCATAATTAAATTTTAATTCAGTTGGTCTTCTATGCTGTATCCCCCCAATTTAATTTACCCTAGGGGCACTAATTTCTAGAACCAAGTCAGGATGGTTTAGGGATTTTCTTCCATATGCCTTCATAAATTGGAAACCTTCTAATAATAATGATGATGCCTAGCATTTATGCAGTGCTTTAAGGTTTGCAAATCTCTCTCTCTCTCTCTTCTCTCTGTATCTCTGTCTCTCTCTCCCTCTCTCTCTCTGTCTCTATCTTTCTCTCTCCTTCCCTCCCCCATTCTTCCTCTATTCTCTCTATTCTCTCCCTCTCTCCCCCACTCTCTCTCTCTCTCCCTCTCTCTCTCTGTCTCTATCTTTCTCTCTCTCTCCCTCCCCCATTCTTCCTCTCTCTATTCTCTCTATTCTCTCCCTCTCTCCCCCACTCTCTCTCTCTCTCCTTCTCTCTCCCTCTCTCTCCCTCTCTCCCTCTTTCTCTCCATATATGTATACATACACACACATGTTTACACACATATGTACCTATATGTGTGCATATATATGCATGTATATGTATCTATAGTATCTCATTTTATCTTTACAACAAGTATGTGAAGTAGGTGCTATTATTATCCTCATTTTGCAGATGGGGAAACTGAAGCTATGAAAGGCTTAATGATTTGCTCAGAGCTACACAGTGAGTGCTCAAGGCAGGATTTGAGCCCAGAACTACCTGACTTTAAGTTCAGCTCTCTAGCCACTACATGTAGTGACCCACAGCCTACATGTAAAATGCTACATAAATGTTAGATCATTGTCACTATTGGTTTGGGCCTTCTCAGACCCAAAGGGTCTTTCACATTGGCTGCTTGCCCTGGGGGCTGGTTTACTGAGTAGTTTCTTGTAGGAAGACAGAGGAAGTTGTGCTCACCTCTGTCCCTTTTCTTAGTTAAAGTAAGAGTTTCCCTGACCCCTCAAGCATCAGGTGTCCATTGCCAGATTAAAAATCACTCCTGGGATAGGGGGTTATCCAGGGTTGGGGTCAAGCAAGGGAACGATTCACAAAAGACTAAAGGGTCAAGGGATTCAAAGGTATGTGATGTTGTACAGTTGAACCGGCCAGCCATAGAGTCAAGATTGTGAAGGGAGAAAAGTGAAGCTAGTATAAGGATACACGGGAGAATAGGAAGAGGTGGAAGGAGATTGAATGAGGATAAAGAACAAGTTAGGTAGGACAGAAGGGGGAAGGACTGCGGGAGGTTATTATCAAAGAGGAATTTCAGAGTTCAAGATCACAGAGATAGGGAATGGAGGCATAATTTAGCACATTTGTCTGCACTGTTCTTCCTGTTTTTTTTTTCTGTTTTACATCTGTAAGCCTTCAGTTTCTCTCAAGGTTATAAGTTCCTGGAGGTCAGGAACAATATCTTCTATGTTTTTTTAAGCTCTCAGGATCTCTACTAACAGAATTTTTAATAGGTGCCCCATAAATATTGGTTGATTGACTGTGACCTTTGGGGTGCATTTGAAGGCTGTGACATCATCATTTCACCCTGGAGAGGGAAAGGGAAAAGTGGCTTTCTGCCAAGAGTAACAATCTCATGGGCTCTGTTTGCTCTGATTGAGGAATGCAGTCCAGTCCAAGCTAAACAGCTAGAAAGAGAGGGACTACAGACTGCCATTCAGCAAATCAATTCTAGGCCCTCCCTCTAGTGGGTAATGTATCCTGCTCCTTCTCTATTTCACAATCCCCCAGATACCACCACAGCCATCGCTGGAGAAACGTACTCCTTCATGGGAATACTAGAAGGTGCTGAGGCTATGGGCCAAGAACAAAAGCAGCTTTACTCTCACTTGAAAGGCCCCAAATTAGAGACACTTTTTCAATTGGCCTTACTATTACACAGCTTATACCAGCAAATAAATCCCAGAGTCAATGCCACTCATCTCTTTTTCGGGTGGTCCTGACATGAAAAAAAAACAGGCTGAGCCACAAAGGCGAATGAGCAATGATGGCAGGTTTGCCTACAGGAAAGTAATAACCTCAGTTATAAATGATCATCAAGTTTAGCGCCTCCACTCGGCAATCCTACCATGCTAAACAGCTTGCTAGAGCTGAGTGACAACATTCTCCACTCCAGTCAGACCCTGAAAGCATAATACCAGAAGAGTAGATGGGAGAAATATGTTAGACACCCAGAAAACATTCTGCAAGTTCTGAGTTGATTCCCCCCACCCCCTTCCCTTCCTCTACCTTCTCTGAGGAGGTAGAATAAAAGGTATCTGCCTAAAACAAGAATAAGGAGCAGTGGAGCTGGTAATTCATGGAGACCAGAGCAGAGGGAAAAAGAGGAGGCCAAGGGAAGGGAGTGCTGAGAGAAAGGACTCTGGAGGGTTTACCCTTGCCTTACATGGGGGAGATAGCACTGAAAACTTGAAGAATCCTGGAGATCCTCATATATTCTCTAAAACTGGGTGGATTATTGAGTTGGAAAAGATTATGTAGAATGGGAAGAGAGGGAGAGAGAAACAGGCAGCAAGACAGAGAGTCAGACAGACTGGCATAAAAACAGACAGACAGAGGGAGACAAGACGTAGGGGAGAGACAGAGAAAGAAAGATAACAGAGAGAGGCAGACAGGAGAGAGAGAGAGAGAGAGAGAGAGAGAGAGAGAGAGAGAGAGAGAGAGAGAGGCAAAAAAGAGACAGAAACAGTGACACACAGTTTAAACAACTGAGGATTTTCATCTTAGCTCTTTGATGAATCTCATTGTTTCAGAGTTGGAAAAGTCCTCAGAGGCTATCTGAGCCAACCTATGTTGTTCAGTCATTTCATTCATGTCCTACTCTTTGTGACTCTTTAGGGTTTTCTTGGCAAAGATACCACCATTTCCTTCTCTGCTTATTTACAGATGAGGAAACTGGGGTAAGTAGGGTTAAGTGACTTGCCCAGGGTCATAAGGCTAGCAAGATTTGAACTCAGGTTCCACATTGAATCCACTGCACTACCTAGCTGCCCCGAAGTTAGTCTGCCGTCACTTATTCGTGGGCCAACAATGACAACAACAAGCTGGCTTTCTGCCATCATTGCTTCCTTTTCTAAATGTCCATTAATCATCCCTTTAAAAACATAAAGCCTTTTATAAACTCTGAGGGCCCTTATCTCAACTCCCACTCTCACAGACAACTCAGGTCCCCCAAAGCCAGGCTACATCTCACTATCCAGGTTTGTGGGGTGCCTTAAGAAATTGGGGTGATTCTCTAATGTTATCAGCTTAAACTCCCATTGTGGTATGTTTTTCCCAATGTCAACAACCAGTGATTAATACCTTAGTTTTATTTAGCCAATTAACTTCAATTTATTGTGACAAAGGGATATTAACTCTAAAAATCTAGCAAGAACAGAAGTTAAAAAGCATTTCCCCCACCTCCAACAGCAGGGAGGGTCACACACTTTTCATCTATTACCTGAGTCTCTGGGCTGGATCCCAGGGCTGCGCTGGTGGACCACGTTCAGCTGGTTATAATCTCTATATCAACTCTGGCTCCCAGACTTCTGGTGGGCTCACCATTTTGACCTTTTGAAACTTACATAGTCTTACTAATCTATAATAATCTTTCACCTAAAAGTAGGGGGAAAAATGCAAAGAAGCAAACTACAGGGACCCATATTCATGTGCCACCTATCAGCCCCAGGGTGGGGAGGGCCCAAGACTCCTACCCATCCCTAAGCTTACAGCATGTCCCTCTCACTCAAACACAGCAAGTAAGGAAAGAGAAAAAAGGCTCACTATGGCTGGTTAGCACCTTCTGAATGCACACACAGTTCCAGCTCAGTAGCCTTTCAAAAGTCCATCTCTTCATGCCATAGTTGGTGGCCTGGAACCAGTTATAGAATATCTGAGAATACACCAAAGTCCATGTGAAGACTGTATCAGCTGAATATGCTGTGCACATTTATAATGCCTGGCTTTGGCCAGTCCCCTCCTACAAATATAATCTAGAATTTGGCCTAGAAATGAAGTCAAGATTATTCACCTATAGTTTTTAGACTCTATTCCTTCCTTCCTTCCTTTCTTTCTCTTTCTTTCTCTCTTTCTTTCTTTCCTTCTTCCTTCCTTCCTTCCTTTCTTTCTTTCTTTCTTTCTTTCTTTCTTTCTTTCTTTCTTTCTTTTTCTTTCTTTCTTTCCTTCCTTCCTTTCTTTTAAATCAGCACATTTGCCTTTCTCCAGTCCTGTGGCATATTTCCCATTCTTCCAGATCTTTCAAAGATGACTGATGGTGGAGCCTGCTTCAGGTTGTGCATGATGATGCAGAATAGAGAGGCTTGATTCTCCACTTCAGAGCATGCCCCAGTATTCTGTGACTGTTTCCTGTCCATTGACTACATGGTGAAGAAAAGGCTTTTTGGTTGGCTGCCTGCCCAAGAGGTGTGAGGACAACTCTCTGATCTCTGATTTAAATTAATATGAACACAGCATAAAGGGATACCTTTATTCCTTAATTTGTTTGTTCATCAATAAATACTTAACTAAAATTTTACTTTCCTTGCTCTGGAAAACCTTTATTTATTTGTTTGCTTTTCATTTATTTAGAGGGTTTAAAAGTCCTGCAGATCTGGGGTATCTTAGGAAGCCAGTTATTAAAAGGCTTTCTCCTGCTTCAATTGAGTCATTGATAGCCAGGCTTCTTTATGCTAGTGGTTTTTTCTCTTTAAAGAGATCTAGTTTACCTCTCTATGAAGAGATTTCAAGAAAGGTTTTGAATTTTTTTCAAGAAATGTTCAAAACTATCTATATTCTTAAATTTCCTGTTCCTTGATCTTTCCTCTTCCTCAAATTCATTTTGTGTTTTATTATTATTGTGAGAGGCACCATGGCCCAGTGGATAGAGAGAAGGAGCCAGGAAGACCTGGTTTGGGGTCTTGCTTCTTATACACACTGATTGAGTGACCCCAGTCTACTGTGCTCAGTTTTCCAGACATTTCTGAGGAACTATATGAGTTGAAGAGAAGGTATTGGTAAACCTACAATGGTAGAGGTAGAACTCCTCATTGAGGGCTCTCCATATCAATGGTATCACATATCCAGTACTTATCTCCTATATTATTACAGAGGGTAGGGGTGGGAGAAGTAGTATAAGTCAACATTACTCTAGTTGAATTTCATTTTTCCCATGAAACAATATTATAATAAGGGATCATATTTTAGATGCTTCAATTTTTTTGGAGAAATCACAGAAATAGCAACTCAAAGTAGAAAAAGAAAGCAATTTTTTAAAAGTAGAGATTGGAAAGAGAAAAGGTAGAAAATAAGTTATGTTTTCTCTCTTCCTAACCCCAAAGTCTATATTCAACCAAGTATTCAATTGGGAAAAAAAGGTAATCTAGCAACTTACTAACTTATTCAATCAACTTCTCCCTCTCGTTTATAGTCACTCAATTAGTACTGAATTACTTCTTTGCTAAGCCTTGCAAGTTTTATAACCTGGCTGAGACCAACCTATTTCTTAAAGAACTTAAAAGAAAAAAAAACTTTTTTTCTTCTTTAAACCTCTAGAACACCTTTGAACAGAACAGTTCTTAAGCAAGTTTTACAGTAGTTACTCTAATGGGGACAATAGCCATTAGTCCTAGTCAATTAATACAGCAGTCTTCACAATCATGTAGGGTTGTGTCTCTAGAAATGGTTCTGTAAATTGAAATGATGCAAGGAGAATCTGATTCCTCAACAGAAACAATACATAACAGGAAGTTGTCTTTGGCAAGAGGCTTGATATTGAGAAAGTTGACTCATTGAGGACCCCTACTCTATATCAATTGGTATCAGTCAATTTGATATGATTCTATAGGAGCAGGGATTTTAAATTCTGTATATCTGGCCCCAGACCTGTGAGCTGCAAATTGTAGGTTCCCTTGCTTAATCATAGGAAGTTAACCAGAGATCCTCCATTCCTGTTTTTCCTTGTCATGGTGACTAAGCCCAGTGTGGCTTGTATCCCTGGACCATTCTCACTTGTTCAACATGACCACTTACTCAATGGAGATGCCCCATGTTTCACCCAATCTGTGACTCTCCTGCTATTATGCCATTTTTGGCCCTCTAGAACAAGATCTATCAACCAATGAGATTCTGTATTTTACCATGCCTTTTTTGTATATTTGGGCAAGAATAAGCAATGTATTAATCTATAATTTATATGTTACACAGGAATATAGCTTTGAATAGAAGGGCCCTATAATAGACCTCAGACTTTGATATAACATTCCTTACTTGTTCACCAGTTGTGGAGCTCACTTGCGCAACCAACCATAAGATTGCTGACAAAGATATCTCCATCTTGTTTTGCTTGAATTCCATGAGGAAACCCTCCTGCCTAACCTAAGGAGTAGCCCATTCATCCTGTAGCCACCTCATCAGTGGAGTTATTTCCTCCTTTGCCCAACCTGTAACCCACCTGGTGTATTGTTTGCTTATTTTAGCCAATGCATCATATGTCAATCAATGGAATTCTTCTGTATTTGGTATAGCCACTTGAGAATGTCTAGGTATCTAGCCCTACAAAAATTGGACCTTGGAATGAAGGGGTATCTCAGATCATGAGGAAGATCTGAGGTTCAATTCACTAGAGGAAACCATGGACCCTTTAATAAAGTGCCATTGGCTCAGAGCTCTGCCTCAGTCTCTTTTATTGTAGGTTGGACAATTTTAATCCCCATAATATATTAGTAGTTTCTGGATATAACCCTTCTTCATCTCTCTCTTGAAGTGAAACTACCCTCATAACAAAGAAAAAAACACTTAAGGAAAAACAACCAATATAGTGGCTGAGTCTGACAATGCATGAAATATTCTCCCCCTGTAGGCCCCTGCCTTTCTATCAAGAAGGGAAAAGTATGTTTCATTACCTGTTCTCCAAGGTCAAGACTGGCTATCAAAATTACCACTTGGATTCATTTTAATATTTTTATGTTTACAATTTAAAAAAAATTTTTAAAGATTCAAATTCTCTCTCTCCCTCCCTTCCCTTCCCCCTCCTGGAGAAGACAAGCAATTTGATATTGATTATATATGTGAAGTTGGGCAAAACATTATTTCCATATTAGCCATATTGCAAAAGAAAACACAAACAAAATAAAACAATAAAAATAAAGTAAAAACCTATGCTTCAATCTGCATTTAGAGTTCATCTGTTTTAATTTGCATTTCTCTAATCAGTAATAATTTAGAGCATTTTTTCATGTGACTATTGATAACTTTGATTTCTTCTTCTGAAAACTGCCTCCTCATATCTTTTGACCATTTATCAACTGGGGAGTGGCTCTTTTTTTTTATGAATTTGACTCAGTTCCCTATATATTTAAAAAAATGAAGACTGTATGAACAACTGGCTGTAAAAAGTTTTCCCCCAGTTTTCTGTTTTCCTTCTAATTTTAGCTGCATTGGTTTTGGTTTTGTAAAAGCTTTTTAATTTCATACAATCAAAATTCTCTATTTTACTTCCCATAATCCTCTTTATCTCTTGTTTGGTTACAAATCCTTTCCTTATCAATAGCTCTGACCATTACATTTCCCCATGCTTCCCTAATTTACTTATGACATCACCCTTTATGTCTAAATCATTTACCCATTTTGATCCTATCTTGGTATATGGTGTGAGATGTTGGTCTATGCCTAGGTTCTGCCAAATTGCTTTCCAGTTTTTCCAGAAGTTTTTTGTCAAATGTTCAGTTCTTACCCCAGAAACTTAGATCTTTGGGTTTATCAAGACACTAGATTCCTATGTTCATTTGCTACTGTATATTGTGTACCTGATCTATTCACTGATCCATCACTCTATTTTGTAGCCAGTATCAGATTGTTTTGATGATTACCACTTTTTAATATTGTAAAACCTGGAACTGCTAGGCTGCATTCCTTAACATTTTTTCCATTGATTCTCTTGATATTATTGATGTTTGTTCTTCCAGATGAATTTTGTTACTATCCATTATTTTTTTACATCATCCTGATGTAATTGGTTCATTTGTACACCCTCTTTCTATGTAGAATCCTTTTAACTGCTGTAACAATGATAAAGCTTTTAGAAGATACATGTATCATCTTCTCATATAGAAAGGTAAAAGTTTAACTTTATTGAGTCCCTTATGATTTATCTTTCATGTTTACCTTTTTATTTTTCTCGAGTCTTGTATTTGAAAGTAAAGTTTTTTACTCAGTTCTTGTCTTTTCATCAGGAATGCTTGAAATTCCTTTATTTCATTAAACATCCATTATTCCCCCTTGGATGATTATACTCAGTTTTACTGGGTAGGTTATTCTTGGTCGTAATCCCAGCTTTTTTGCCTTCTAGGATATCATATTCCAAGCCCTCCAATCCTTTAATGTAGAAGTGCTAAATGTGTGATCCTGACTGAGGCTACATGGTATTCGAATGGTTTCTTTTCTGGCTGCTTGACATATTTTCTCTTAGACCTGGGAGCTCTGGAATTTAGCTATAATATTCCTGGAAATTTTCATTTTGAGATCTCTTACAGGAGAGGATTGGTGGATTCTTTCAATTTCTATTTATCCTCTGGTTCTAGGATATAGAGGATATCACCTTGATACTTTCTTGAAATATGACGTCTAGGCTCTTTCTTTGATCGTGGCTCTCAGGTAATACAAGAATTCTTAAATTATCTCTCCTTGATCTGTTTTCCAGGTCAGGTGTTTTTCTATGAGATATTTCACATTTTCTTCTTGTTTTTTAAAAATTCTTTTGACTTTGTTTCTTGATGTCTCATGGAGTCATTAGCTTCCACTTACCCATTTTTAGTTTTTTAGGAGTTATTTTTATTAGTGCTGCTTTGTACCTGTTTTTCAATTCTGCTAATTCTTTTTTTCGAGGTGTTGTTTTCTTCAGTATTTTTGGTGCCTCTTTCCCCAGACTGTTGATTGTCTTTTGATAATTTTCTTCCTTTGTTTTCATTTCATTACCTAATTTTTCCTCCACTACTCTTATTTGATTTTGAAAACAATTTTTTAGTTCTTCCAGCAATTCTTTTTGGGGCTTGTGTCCAATTCCCATTTTCCTTTGAGGCTTTGATTATAGCTGTTTTGATTTCATTGTCTTCTGAGTTTGGGTTAATCTCCCCTGTCACCATAGTAGATTTTTATGGTCAGGATGTGTTTTGTTTTGTTTTTTGCTGTTGTTTGCTCATTTTTCCACCTTATATCTTAATTTGGAACTTTATGTTAATGCTGGGCTCTGCTCTGGGCACAGGGGTGGGGCACTGTCTCAAGCTTCAGGATTTTTTTTTACACTATTGTTTCCAGAGCTAGTTCTGAAGGGTTAGAAGCTTGGGGTGCTTTGTTAGAAATACACTTGCCACTGAAATTCAGGTATCAGGGGCAATTTATTGTTATTGGTAGGAATCCAAAGGAATTGGTAAATGTTCCTGGCCAGGAGCCGACTCTGCCCTTCCTTAGGAAGGGGTAGTACCGCTTACAAAAATGAGATCAGCTTTATAGTGTTAGACCAACACAGATCGATGCACCATCAACTCAGTACCTCCCTTCAGAGAACAAATTGGTCTGCTCCACTCTTCCTGATACACCTCTTCATATGTTCTCTCCTTGATATGTGTAAGCATGTCCCCCTCCCCTCATCATACATCCCATGTTAAAAAATGGTGGAAAACTCCTCCCTGTGGGTATGTAAGGTAATATTCAGTTAGCCAATTAAGCATGCATGGTAGCCATTCGACCCAGTTTTCTCCTCAACCCTGACCGTTATCTGGCCAGTTTAGCCCAGTTTTCCTAACATCCTGAATCTGTGGTTTTCAGAAAGCCATTAGCTATTTTCTCATTGGCTGGGTCCATCTACCTTAGTTAATTTTTATTCCCGTCTTTGTTCAAGCTTACACTACATTAATTATTCTATGGAACTTAATTAACTCTTCTGTGGAAACCTAACTTTCCCCAACTTTTACCAATCTTTCACAGCTTCTAAGGTAATGTGGTCTGGGGAGAGGTGTGGTCACTACTCTCTTGGTCTGCACTCTGGTCCTTACCCAGGAAGGGTCCCTGATCCCTTGGGATTGCAGTCACTCCTCCCCCTCATGATTCCTCCTCTCTTAGGACTAGAAGTGGTACTGCCCCTCAGGGCTTCCACATTGTCTCGACTTAAAGTGCTCCTCTCCACCCTTGGACTATGATCCAGAACTGAGTATAGGCAATGGAATTGTTAAACAGTTGCTCCTCAGGGCTTCCATCCCCTCTGGACAAGAAGTGCTCCTCTATGCCCTTGAACTATGATTCAGAAGTAAGTATACACAATAGACTCTCAAAAAGCATCTGTTTCTTTGTTTAGTACTAGGACAAGGTTCCCCTGCAATCTCTTTCTGACTGCTTGCCAGGTCCCCTTACTGTCGCTGGCTTGAGAGTTCCTGAAGGTGCTGCGACTTCTGTCACTACTACCTAGTCCTATCACTGGTGTTTTCATCCACATAAGGTCTGGGCCAGCTTCCACCTGCCCCCTCTAATCCCCCATCCCCCACCCCACCCTGGGCCATGTCACAGAGCTCTCTTTCTGACCTCCTGAGTTATCTTGGGCTGGAAGAATTTCTCACTTTGACATTTTTTGGCTCTTCTACTCTACAAATAAGGTGTCATTTTAAAGTTCTTTGAAGGGGAATGTTGGGAGGTCTTGGCAAGTGCTTCTCTACTCTGCCTACAATATCTTTTTCAAAATATTGCATTGTATATTTATTAGTGTCTTTTGTTCCTATATCACTTACGTTTCCCAGTGTCTCTCTTCTCCCCTCTCAGAGAGGCACCCTTTATAGCTAAGAATAAAAATGAGGGGGGAAAGTTCAACAAAACTAGCCAATACATTGGGAAAAATGGAGTATCCCATACTCATAGTCCCCCACACATTTCCAGAAGCAGCAAAGAGGTATTATCTCATATCTTTTCTTTGGGACAAGGCCGCCATTATAATTTCACAGCAATCAGTTTTGACTATGTTGTTGGTGGTATGTCTATTTGTTGCAATCACGTTTATTGTTTTCTTAGGTTTGCTTATTTTGCTCTTCATCAGTTCATATAATTTCTCCCATTTCTCCGAATTCCTCAGATTTATCATTTTTACTGCAAAATAATATTCATTACATTCATATACCATAGTTTGTTTAGCTTCTCCCCAAACAATAGGCACCCACTTTGCGATGCCAAATTTTTAATAGGAGTTATAGAATTTTAAGATAGGATAAAACCTTAGGCATCTTCCTATCATTTCCTGTCATTTTTATTGATGATATCACATTTAGCAAAATCTAAATTACATTTATACACAAAGTTTTCTAAATTGTAAATTAATTAAATAACAGTTAATTGCACAATATTTGATTTAATATGATATGGCATACTTGTGCTCTGTACAAAATTTTCTTCTTTGTAATTCCTGTCTAATTTTTACTGCAAAATCACAAAATGAAAGAATACTCTCATGAAAGTCATAGAATTTAAATAAACTTCTGTGGGAACATTTATGGGAACATAGGCCCACTTAAGCATATATCTGGGGATCATAGTGTCACAGATTTAGAGTTGGAAGGAATCTTAGAACTCATTTATTCCAGTCCTTTCATTTTACAGATAAGTACCATAGTGTGACTAGCTCAAGTTGTACCTTTGCATAGGCAATCTCCTTTGCCTGAGGGCATTCCCTCCTCATTTCTGATTCTATTCTCCTTCAAGGCTCTCTCAGATTAGATGCCACCTCCTCCAGGAGGCCATCCCTGATCCTCCAGTTTATCCATGCTCTCTCCCACCTCAGATAACCTTGTATTTGCTTCCTTTTCAACTGTCAAAGTATTCTTATTCATGTAGGTATGATCACATCATTCTCCTGCTCAAAACATTGACCTGAACTCCCCTTTGCCTCTAAGATAAAATACCAGCTCTTTAACCAAGTCCTTCCCAATCTGGCTTCAGTTGAACTTTCTAGCCTGATATTACACTACTCACATTCCTTCACTCTATGTTTTAATCAACCTAGACTAAATAATCTTCATATACGTGTGTGTGTGCGTGTGTGTGTGTGTGTGTGTGTGTGTGTGTGTGTGTGTGTGTATGAATCCCTTGCCTTCTACCCCCTCTCTCTGGCTGCAATTTGCCTCTTTATTATTATTATTTGAATCTTTTGTTTCTGGAGCAAACTCTAAACTGATTGGTTGGTTCAGAATGTCTCCAATCTCTCTCCTTATTTCTTATCTAAATGTCCCTTTAAGGACTTGGATGGATCTACCATTTTTATTTGATTTTGAAAATAATTTTTTAAGCTCTTCCAGGAATTCTTATTGAGCTTGTGTGCAATTCACATTTTTCTTTGAGGCATTGCTTGTAGATGATTTTAATTCACTGCCTTCTGAGTTTGTGTCTTGATTTTCCCTATCACCTAGGGCTCCAGTAGTCAAATTAGCCTATCAATCAACTTATAAATCAACTTATCAATGTATAAACAACTACTATATGCCACGTTCTAGGACCCAATGTCCCCTTTCATGTAGTTCCTGGCCAATGAATCCTAATTTTGTTTTTGTTTCCTGAGGCATTTTGGTCTATAGCCAGACTCTTGAATGCATCTATGTGTGCTGCCCTCTTCAAGAGTCCTTACCCCCTACTTTTATAATACCACAGTATAGATTCTGGGGCTCAGGAAAAGGAGCCTTGTCTCCTAGGAATCCCATTTCTCCATTTCATCCTACTTAACCTTACTCAATATTTTGAGTGTCAGTTCACACAGGTAGCTAGGCACTCTCATGAGAGAGACTGCTTGAGAGAGATCAAAGAAAGAATGAAATTTCCAATATTCTCCAACACATCCTTAACAGCGTTGTCTGTTCAAAAACAAATCAAAGCCAATACAAGATAAATTGGGTTATTCCAGTACTAGCCAAAAAAGGAGGTTTATTGTTGATTATAATCATGTATTATTATGGCACTCTACATTGCCCTACTACTCCTTCTCCTTATTTCCAAGTTTTTAGTCACAAGATAAATAAAATCAAAATAGCAAGAGAATATAATTTCAAGTGATTTGAAAACCATTTAGAATTTCTAGGGCTTCTTTTAAATATATTGAACAAGGCCTTCACTTGATCTCTAATCTTCAGTAATGAGATCTTCATTCATATGTACAATGCTATGAAATTTTCAAAACATATTCATATCTATTACCTTGTTGGAGTCTCATGTGAGTTAGGTAGAGAAGGTCCCATTAATCTCATTTTACAGCCAGAAGAAACTGAGGAACAGAGCTGTTAAATTACTTGCTCAAATAAAACCTATGCTTTTTTGATTTCCAGTCCTGGGCTGCATTACTTTTCCTTTTTTCATCCAATATCCTTACAGCCAAGGCAAAACTTGGAAAGGTAGCTGGGTTGTACAGTGATTAGATCATTGGACTTGATGTCAGCAAGGTTTGAATTCAATCCAGCCTAATCTAGTCAAATCCACATTATCTGTGTGACTCTAGGCATGTCACCTAACTTCTCTGTGCCTCAGTTTCTTCATCTGTAAAATGAGTAAAAGTAAATAAATAAATAAAAATGTACTCCCCTGGGTTGTTATGAGGATCAAATGAGGTAATATTTTTAAAACCCTTTTCATACCTTAAAGAGCTATATAAATGCTAGCCTACCTATTATTATTAACAACAGTATTAAAGAAATAACACAAAAATTTCACAACCACAGAAAAGATGCATTACTAAAAATCTGTTCAGATTAAAGGATTAAAAAAAGGAGGCCTAGTAGAAATATGGCCACTGAGGGTCCTCTTTTCATAGAGGGAGACCCTGGATGCCACAGAAAAAAACCTACAGATTACTGGAAAATATTCTCGATTTACTCAACCTCTAAAGAGGCACACCAGGAAATGTTCCTTTGTCCTTGGGACTAAGCTGACCCTGACAAATGTGAGTAGCAGGGACAAGGTATTCAGTCATCAAGCAATTTATCCCATTTAGCAATGACCTCTGTCAGGTTAATTCAAAGCTGGGGAATAATTGCTAAAAACAGCACTCATACATGGAACCATCATGGAAAATGTTTTTTTTCATACTATTCCAGAAGAGGATATTTATTTCTCCTTTGTTTAATAGCATGGCTACTTACATTAAACTTACTATGCAAATGGCACCTTGGTTTTCTGAGAATCCTTCCACATTATATGAGAACTCAAATCTGCAAAGAGTAACTTCATAATCCTCTCTCTATGGCTGTCAGTACAAAAGCAGTATAAGGGATATAATAAGTAGTCTCGAGGAATGCTATTGGATCCACAAGAGACACAAGCTATAGGCAATGATTTGGGGTTATTTCCATCAGCCAGTGATAATTCATCTATTTCATTAAAAATATCCCAAGGTGAATGCTATCTGAGGGTTTCTCACAGGTTATGCTTTATTAGTGCAGGCAAACAATTAAGTGTTCCCTAAAGTTATAATTGTATCATTAGTATAATGTTTTTTTGTTCATGAGCTTTATTTTCCTCAACTGAAAAATAAGGTATCTACCTCCCAGCATTGTTTTGAGGTTGAAATGAGATCACACACACACACACACACACACACACACACACACATATATACACATATAAATATATGTACGTATATGTATACACAAATACACACATATGTACTTTGTATACTATGTGTGTGTGTGCACATGTGCACTTGTGCGTTTAAGAGTGCACTCCTTTCTGACTTCCATAAATTTGCAAGAAAGCTATAGAGACTAAGATGCAAGGGCGCATCCCACTTTGCTTTTGTACCTTGAAGAGGGTGGCTTCCTTTTCAGATGAGAATGCATCCTTCTCAGACTGAATTTGCAACTAGGATAAGCCTCTTTTGGATGTCACTGAATCATCCTACCCCTTGTAAAGGATATTAGAGCTTTGAGTTATAGTACAAGCCTGACCACATCATCCCATACTCACTAAACTTAAGTGGCTCCCTATCACCTCCAGGACCGAATAGAAAATCCTCTGTTTGATGCTCAAAGCTCTTCACAACCTTCCTGCCCCACACCTTTGCAATCTTCCTGTGTCTTATAACTCCTTTCCTTCCCCTATCTGTATTAGCAAGGCGATAAACACAACATCAATGATAATTGTGAATATCCCTATGTAGTTCTGTATCGCAAAATATAAGAGACTCTCCTTATAGAAAGTAGGAGCAAAACATGTATTTAGACACCGGAGAACCAGATCCCAAAACCAGTAAGTCTCATCCATCATAGCAGCAACCAACTCCCAAAACCAGGAAGCCCACATTTCCTCTGTTGATTACCTCCAAATTATTCTGCACACGTATCTCATTTGTACCTAGTTGTTTGCATGTTGTCTCCCCCATTAGACTATGAGCTCCTGGAGAGCAGGGACTGCCTTTTGCCTTTCTTTGTATCCCCAGTGCTTAGCACAGTGCTTGATGCTTGGTAAAGGTTTAATAAATTTTTATTAACTAACTAGTTGATTGACCAAATAGCTCATTGGCATATGAAAAGACCAGCAGAGACAAGGAACTTATCTTTAGATCATAGATTGCTCTAGCCAGTTATTCAATAAGCATCTATTAAGTACCTACTATGTACCAGGCACTGTGCTTATGCCCTGGGGACACAAAAAGAGGCAAAAAATAGTCCTTGCCCTCAAGAAGCTCACAGTCTAATGGGAGAGACAACAAGTAGGTAAAAACAAGGCATGTACAGAGTAAATAGGAAATAGTTAACAGAGGGAAGACACTAGAATTAAGAGGGGTTGGGAAAAAAACTTCCTGCAGAAGGTAGAATTTTAGTTGGGACTTGAAAGAAGTCCGGGAAGGCAAGAGGTAGAGAAGAGGAGAGAAAACATTCCAGGCATGGGGGCAGTTAGAGAATATGGCCAGGGCTGAAAGATGAAGTGTTTTGTTTGTAGAACAGCAAGGAGACTACTGTCACTGAATCAAAGAGTATGTGGAAGGGAGTACTGTATAAGAAGACTAGAAAGGCAGGAGGGGGCTAGGGTTATGAAGGGCTTTGAACACCAAACAGATTTTGTGCTGGATCCCAAAGGTGATAGGGAGCCACTGGAATTTATTGAGTAGGGGTGTGACATGGTTAGACCTGGGCTTCGGGAAAATAACTTTGGCAGCTGAATGGAAAATGGATTGGAGTGGGGAGACCTGGCCGTTGCACCAGCTCAAGTTCAGGTGATGAGGGTCTATACCAGGGTGGAGGCAGTATCAGAAGAGAAGGGGGTGTATGTGAGAGATGTTGCAAAGGTAAAATTGACAAGCCTTGGCAAAAGATTGGAAATGCAGGGTCAGAGATAGTGAGGGGCTGAGGATGACCAAAGTTTTGGAATCTCAGGGACTGGGAGGACAGTGATGCCCTCAACAAGTAACAGGTAAGTTTGTAAGCGGGAAGGGTTTAGAGGGAAAGACAATGAGTTTGGTTTTGGACATGTTGAGTTTAAGATGTCTGAAAGACAGCTGGAGATGTGAGACTGGGGATCAGTGAGATTAGAACAGGCAAGATAGATTTAAGCCATTCATTTGCATACAACAGGAGAACCTTAAAATTAAAAACAACAATTTGAGAATAAAGAATCCCAGAGCTATTTGGTTATTATTGGGCCATTACCTAGCCTTCAGAGATAAAGATTTGGAAAAAGCATTGGTTAGTCGATAGAGGTTAGAGTGATGTCACTTACCAGGGGGATCCAGTTTTGTTCCAGGAAAAGTTGCCAAAAGGAAAAGCTAAACTTCTGCTTTTCTGTCTCCTTCTGAGAAGACCCAAGCCTCAGAGCTATTGAGAAGCTTCTGATAGTTTGGCTAGAGTACTCTCTGCCCTTTCTCAAAGAACAAAGCAATATCCGAGTCAAAGATTGCCACTAAGCATAAACTTGTCCAGCAGAGGTGTCCATCAATGAACTTTAAGAGGCAGTGACAAAGAGAAAAAGGATAGCAAAGCCCTATGGTTTTAGAGTTTGAGTTAGCTTGGCCACATGTATCCTTTCTCTATATGTATCACTACCTCTGTATTTTAAGTTCATGCCCACTCTCCCCATGGATATGGTATTTGTAGTAGAATTGCCCCAGGGTAGATTTTTTCTTTTCTTTTTAACTTATGAAATAAAATGAGTATTTCCATAACACAGTACAATAAAAAAGATGATTACACATGAAACTCCAAATCTACTATGTACAACTTGCTATTCCTTTCAAATATACAACAAAATTATCATGTAAATTTTTTTTCATTTTTTCTCTTCCCTTCCCCCCCTGCCCAGAGATGTTTTGTAAGGTGGATGTTTTATGCTATTCTTCCTGCTATACCATTTGAATAAATAAATTTGCTAAGATCTAATTAAACCTATTGGCTAATTGTTAATAGAAAGCAATAACAGTAGGGACCCTTGAGCTATAATTTTAGAAGGGTTGCACCACAGGGTACATACACACTTGAACCTTTCATCAGCTATCTATCAGTTGGTGAATGTGAGTGCAAGTTAGAAGAGTAGCCCAGAGTGGGTAGTACATGTATATTTACTTCTGACCCATGTTTTCATTGGTATGGGGGACTTTTGGTGTGTAAACTCCCTCACAACCAATGAGATTGGCAGCTTTTTTGTAACTTACAGTTTTAGAGTTGCTTGAGTCACAGAGAGGTTAAGTGATTTGTCCTGCTTCACACAGCTAGTATTTGCCCTTTTAGAGATGAGAGAATCAAGGGCATCTTTCTAGAATCCAAAGACTTTTCTATGGAGTCCAGGGGTTTCCCCTACAAAAGTAAGCAATTGGTGAACATAGTTCTTCCTGACTTTGAGGAAGGCTAGCCCCCTTCAACATCATGCTATATTACATCTCAGAGTACTATGGAAGTAAGAGTTAATATTATTAGGTGCCCATTTAAAAAGAAAAAAAAAGGTTGACGCTTGGTAAAGGTTTAATAAATTTTTATTAACTAACTAGTTGATTGACCAAATAGCTCATTGGCATATGAAAAGACCAGCAGAGACAAGGAACTTATCTTTAGATCATAGATTGCTCTAGCCAGTTATTCAATAATTTGTTCTTCTTCCATACTTTGGCCCAGATAATATCCTGCAAATGAACCTCAACACAAGTTACGACTTTTCTTTTTTAATTTTTTCAGCAATGTAAAATTAGTCAAGCAATAACCAAATAATAATAAGAACCCTGATAAGTAAACATAATGTCATATTGCTGCAGTAAAATTAATAAAATTTGAAGGTTAAGAACCCTAAGCAGGAAGGAAACTGTGACATTGGCAGGACTTCTATAAGTTTCGGAACCACAACACTGAAGTGGACAATAAGAAACCATCTAGTCTACTCTCCTGCCCTCAGACAGTTCCTCTTACACATCAAATCATTTCAGACAAATTAGATTCTTATCATGTCAGAATATAAACTAGGTGATGCTAGCAAGAAAGGACAAGAGGAATTGTGAATTGTGTCAATCACAAGTCCACAAGAGCTTTTATCCAACTTTTTAAAGGCTAAATATAGTTGTAATCTATGTTACTTGTTAAGTTACATTTTTCATTTTTTAATTAGGCAAAAGTATTGCATTTACATATGCCATGGAAGTGGATTCTGGAACCTGAAACAGACTGAATAAACCAGCTGACTCAGAAATACTCAAAATGTAAATGATTCTTGTCCATTTGGGATTCCAGAAAGGTGGTGGTTCAGTTCCTTATGTCCACCTAATAAATGAGCCCAGGGACTGCCTTGATTTCATCTTTCAGGCTTCTTTTTCCAATCATTTTACCTTCTCCATGTTATTTCTAGCACCCATCTTCCCCATCAGCTACGGGGAAGCTCAGCTAAAGCTATTGCCTTTGAGCTATGTCTTTCTATAGTCAGGTACAGGAGTCACAAACACAAAGAGAGCTTACTAGGATGAGCTAATGCTTTCCAAAAACTCCACAGTCGATAGAGAGAAATCACTTTTTAAAAATCTCATCTTCTGAAAAGATAGGGGAAAATATTAGCGATTGCAAGGTATTCAAGGAGTATTCAGCCCTGAAGTAGGTTACCAATGGAGATTGTAGAAAGTATTTTACTTGCACCAGAAGAAGAAAAAATAGAAGAATACCATCTGGCTGGACATGGTTTAGGTATAAGCACGCTTTGAGAAGAATGGACTTTAGAAAGTTCTTTTTGATTCTATGATACTATGATTTTCAATGAGATTTTCCACTTTGAAAGACTTGAGATTTGGGATCAATGTAATAACCAACATTCCAGGGGACCACTGATAAAGTATGCCACTGACCTTTTCCTTTTATTTTCCTACAAAGTGATTATTTAAATTCAAATCAAAAAGCACTTATTAAGAGCTTGGTGTGTGCAAGGTACTATTCTAGTCCTAAAGAAAATAAAGACAGAAAGAAAAACAGTCCCTGCTCTCATGCAGCTCACACTCCATTGGGGCAGGGATTAGGGGCTGGGGGTGGGGAATGTATAATATTTACACAGAAAAGCAATAATATAATTTGAGGAGGATGAGATCACTGACATCAATTGGGATCAGGAAAGGCCTTCTCCATGAGCTGATATTTAAATTGAGTCTTGAAGAAAGTTAGATTCCAAAAGGTAGAGGTGAGAAGAGAATACATTCCAGGCATGGGAAATAGACTGCGCAAAGAATGCCTGGAGTGGGAGGTGAAGGGTCAGTTTAGCTGGAATATAGAATACATGAAGGAGAATAACTCTGTTCACATCTCACTCTTCATAGGAGACCTTTCCTGGTCTCCTCTCCCTCCTACCACCACCATCACTGCCTGGGCCTTCTCTAGGACATCAGCTTCTCTTTATACTATATTTATCTTCTAGGCCAGAAAGAAGCACAGACAAGCAGAGCAGCTTTGAAAATTATAGGTTGAGCTTACACTTTTTAAAAAGCAAGCTATACCTAATTGAGGCAAGTAATTCTATGTATAATGCTCTCTCTGAGTTCTACTATGTACATGGAAAGGCTCATTTTATTTGGTGTTTGTTAAAGTCAGAATAAATAAGTAGATAAAATAGGCTCTTTCTTTGACCTTTTTTTAATCATTCTCTGAAATAGGTGACATTGCAACTTTGTGAGATCACAAATATCTGACTTGAAACTTCCATTCTTTTTTACCAACATAAGTCAAGCATTCCAAGCTGGATGCACACATTTGCCATGTACAGGATCATATGCAACTGATCACAGGAAATATCTGGATCAGGGGACCAGCTTTTGGCAAGGTTGTGAAGGAGGTGAAATTTGTGATTGATGCCTCCCCCCACCTTAGTTCTCTTCTCTTTCTTTTCTCCCTCTGAGATGATCCTTCTCTGTACCTCCCTCAGGTGCTTTCTTCTTCCCCTACTAAAATCTGCCCAAAGGAAAGGCTCTTTCAATCATTTCCCTTAGCATGATTCAAATTTCTCATCTTTAATCAAAGGAATTGTATGCATCAAGGAGCAGGTAGCAGAAGTATGTGGGTATTTGGATGAGACTCGGGGTTCAGAATGAGGTATGTATTTTTTGGACATGACCAATAAGGGAATTTTTTTCCCCTCAAATATGCATATTTGTTACAAGATTCCTCCCTCTCCCACCTCCATGGTGAGGTGAGGTGAAAATTGTTTGTTTTTTTTTTGTTAATTAAAAAAATGTGTACTTGTTTGGAAGTGGGGCAGAAACTTTTTCTAGCTTCCGAAGTCACAGGTAAGATAGGCATCTGCTTAGGTCATAGTTAATAGAATCTTGGAGTTGGAAAAAAGCTTAGAGGTCACTTAATTAGCCCTGATAAGATCATTTGTTCATTAAAAAAAAAAGCTACACTCAGTCCCGAGGTATATTGTAGAGCTTATTCAATTAACAAATAGCTACTAAGCATCTACTACATACAAGGTACTATACTAAAGGCACTAGGGGCAAAAATACAAAAACAATACAGATGCTGCCCTCGTGGAGCTTACATTTTACTGGGGCGGGGTGGGGGGGAGGTTGATACAACATGTATTCTAATGAAGATAAATCAAGGTAATTTGCAGATAGAGAGAATTAATACTTGGGGAGGATCAAGAAAAGCTTCACAGAGGAAGTAGAACCTGAGATGAGCCTTGAAAGAAGACAAAAATTCTGAAAAGCAAGGTGAGAAGGGAATATATTCCAGACACAGAGGTTGGCCTAGGAAAATGTACAGAAATGGGTGATGGCATATTGAGTTCAGAGAATACATGTTGTTATTTTGTTATTTGTTGTTCAGTCATTTCAATTATGTCTCTCTCTTCATGACCCCATTTGGGGTTTTCTTGGCAAAGATACTAGAGTACTTTGCCATTTCCTTCTCCAGCTCATTTTACAGATGAGGAAACTGAGGTAACCAGGGTTAAGTGACTTGCCTAGAGTCATGCAGCTAGTAAGTGTCCAAGGTCAGATATGAACTCATGAAGATGCGTCTTCCTGACTCAAGGCCTGGCACCCTATCTACCGTGCCACCTAGCAGCCCCTGAGGTATGGGAGATACTATACCTCATGCCAATATTCTTAGGACCATGGAAACATACATTTAGATTTAGAGCTGAGGGTGGGCTTGTGGAGATCAATTAATCCAACCTCCTCATTTTATAGATGAGAAATCTGAGGCTTTAAGATACTGCCCAAGGACACACAGGTAATAAGAGGACACAGGCAGGATTTGAACTCAGGTCCTCTGATTGTGAATCCAACGCTCTTTTCCCTGTAACACAATTTCCTGCTGCAGGGGGTGGGACTGTGGCCTACAATCAGCTCAGTGAATTACTTTCACATTTTAATGTTCCCGTTCCATTACTGTGGAAAATTGAGAGCTGACTGTATTGCAATTAGAAGCCGTGTGAAAAGATATAAAGATGTGTGGGTGTCTTACACCTGCCCTGGAAATTACTCATTGCACTAGCTACAGAGAAAATCTCAAGAGTGACTCTAAAATACACACATTCATCTAGGAATGCAAGTTTCTCCACACAGGAATCACCTCAAAGCACATCTTCAAGCACTATTATCCTGAGGGAAGGACTGAATCAAGCAGAGGAAAAAGATATTGCTAATGTCACAGAATTCAAGGTATTGTTTTTTTCCCCTTGACTTGGCAGCAAGCTTGAGGTTACTCAAATCTCTGTATGGCATATATTCATAATCAAACTGGGGGCCCTGATCACTATTCATTTCAATTCAGGAAACATTTATTAATCATCTAATATGTGCCAGACACTGTGGTAGGCACGGGGATACAAATAAGAAAAAAAAAGTCTCCACCCTCAGGGAGTTTACAGTCTATTGGGGGAAGGATTATAAAAGGAAGATGAAAAGATGAAAAGGGGGTAGAAGAGGGAGGACAGAGTCGAAAAAGTTCAGAGCCTTCTGTTGTTTTTTGTTTGTCCTTCATTTTCAAAGAGGACCAATGACATCATGGGGTGATATCTTGACTGGTGGGTGAACTGGATTTAAGTGAGGCAGAGTTGCACAAAGTCATCAGTCTGACTTTCTCTTCCAGAGTCATCAAAGTCCAATGGCAAGACAAAAGTCAGGGCAACTGGTGATGGCCCCGAATGTAGTGGGAGACGTTGGCGTCTTTGATGTCTGGCCAAGCTCTAAGCCTTCTATAGCTGCCTCCATGGCTGTTGGAACAAATCGTTCTCCTGTCCATTTGGCCAGGGGAAGTCTTCACATGCTCGGGATAGATACCCCTCTAATTCATTGATAAGTCTGAGACCCAATGGTCATCCTCAACTTGATGTAGCTCATCTGCCAAGATGGTTTTCCAGGGTATGACCACCGCACATGCTACAGCTTCTTGGAGCCATAGGTGAGAGTTGGGTAACTGATGGACACCAAAGGTGGACGAGCAGCCCTCACACCCAGGAGTGGAGGGGAGGGGTAGAGCCCTCTATAGGAAGGCTTTTAGAGGAGTTTACAGCTCCAGCCTCCAGCTGTCCAATCATAGGCGAGAGGCAACTGAGGAAGTTGAAATGGTGTTGAGTGTTAAAACTGTGTCACTCAGCATGGTGATGAGATTTTTAGTGATCAGCTTAACCTGGGAGGGGCGGAGGGGGAAGGAGGAGGTGGAGGCGGGGAAACTATGTTCCTTGGAGTCAAAAACAATTGGAGTTGATGATGGAGAAAGAGAGAGACCTAATTATCCAGGAGAGTTACCTGGAGTTCCATAGTCCTTTGAATAATCAACAGCAGTAGTACCTTAGATCTTCTCAGTATAGCACTTAACAATTCCAATGCACTTTTATATCCAGTCCTTCATCTGATGCTCAAAACAAACCTGTGAGAAAGATAGAGAAAATATTATGATCTCCATTTTATGGGTGGGGAAAATCAGTCTCAAAGAGGTTGTGACTTGCCGCAAGTCACACAGCTAGGAACTGGGGAAGCAAGGGTATAAAGCTGGGCTTTCCGTCTCAAAGTCCAGTGAGGTCAAATAAAATTCAACAGGAGATTGGTCTGAAATGAACCATGAACCAAATGCTGTCCTGAAACATACTAATTTGCTAAACTTTGATCTAAACCAAATCAAATTGTTAACTCATTTCCTGGACTATAAACTGAGAGAAAATATCCATCCCTACATCATCTAACGGCATTCAATAAGTAAGTTATTGTCAGAATCATTCTTAGATATTTTCTAAAATTATTGAGCTTAATTATTTATTCAGAGGCTGTAGCATTCCCTAACATGCAGTCATACAACATGGCTAGAAGGATGTTGATGTTTAAAGAAAAACCTTTGTGTCCGAGAGAAGCTCGGGGTCATCAAAAGAACTGCACAATTTGTCAAAGATAATCAAATCTAGTCTCCTATTCAATTAGGGGTACGGATCATGGTCCATATGTATTGTTTATCCAGGATATATGTACTGATGAACCTATTCTATGGGTTGAGCATCTAGCTGCATATCATAGTCAGAACCATAAGCATCCTTCATCCACTTGATTTTTTCTGTGTAGATGGAAAGGACAGACTCCTTTGAGTGATTATAAATCTCATTTAGGCAGTCCTGAAATGTTCTGGGCTTGATTCAGTGGGCACAAGTTTATCCACAAATAGAAACATCTGGAGGTCTCACCACACTCATGGAATTCCTTTTTGATTTGGACTCACACAGTCTTTGAAAACTTAAAGTTGCAGGTCACCAAGAGAGCAATGGACAGGGGTGTGGTAGATATAAATAGTCTATGACCTCACTGGTGAAGAATTATACAGCAGAAGCAGTATCAGGGACATCAGAAGGAAGTCTGGTCACTAGGTGATGGATTCTTTAGACATGGCAAGCTATGAACAACAACAAAGTGTCCATTAGTCCTGTGTAGCCAAGCCTTTTCCACATCTGCAGTGATGATGATAAATAATGGCAGAAAAGGAGATATAAGGTACAAAGAACCATGCAATTTTTAAAATCATCATTTACTTATTTATAAGTTATTTAAAACAATGACTTGGTCAGTATACCAAATCTGAGATCTTTTCCACTGAATCACCATTATTGAAAAAACTGAATTATATCAATATTGACATTCTTAAATAAATGAAATCAGAAGATAAAAGCTAGTTGTAGATAAATGTAAGGATGGCTCACAAGTTTTCTTTCTCTCTATCCATTTTAAAATTTTGAGTTCCAAATTCTCACTATCCTTCCAGCCCCTGCCCCATGCATTGAGAAGGCAAGCAATATGATACCCATTATATATGTGAAGTTATGTAAAACATAGTCCCACATTAGCCATGTTGCAAAAAAAACAGAGAAAAATAAAGAAAGTGAAAAATGTATGCTTCAATCTTTACACTGAGTTCATCAGTTCTCTCTTTGAAACTCATAATTTCACAGGTTCTTTCTGAAGAGACCCAGATAAATTGTCATACTTGCTTATCTGGGCATTCAAAGATAAGAAGAAACATCATTTTATGAGACATCTGGCTTTTTCTTCTTATAGTGCTTACAATAAGCATAAGCGAAAAGATGACCACGAAGATAATTTCAACCAGTGGGCATAAGGTTATCACAACTAGAAACATTCAGAGGCACCAATATCTGTTATTAGGGATGAAGAAGTAAAGAAGTCCTGTGAGGAGCTTAACAAAAGCACCCAAGGCAAATCACTATATATTTTGACACCTGACTCCAAGTAGAAGATGGACACAGGTGAGGTTCGAGGAAAGTATGTTAGGAAATAGAGTTCAGATAGAAGAAAAAAGAAAATCCAAAATACTTATAGACTCTTCAGAAGCCATACATAGATATTCTGAAAACTTTTTAAAGAAGAACATCAGAAAACATTGGACACGGCAAGCAGTGAACAACATTATAAAAAAATAGAAGTGACTATTTTGTAACAGACAGGAAATGATTGGTTTCTGATGTGGGAGCCATTTCAGAAACAGTCATTTCAGAATAGTGCAGTCAGATTATAGACTAGTTGAGAGCAAAGACATAAAAAAAACCAGCATCAAAGTAGAAGTGATAAAGAAGAGAAGATACTGTATATAATTGCAATAGCTTCAACCTGACCAGTTCAAACAAGCTGTCAATGCTGAAAAATGGGAAATACAAGAAGACAAAGATATTGACATTGAATATCACCATTTCCTGCCAAAGTTTATCTAATGCAAAGCAGTTGCCACGAAAGGATGGTAAAGATCAGAAAGTGACTTTTGCAAACCCTGGTTCTACTTGCCAAGTACAGAAATGGCTGCTGAAGGCAATACTGGTTTGGAGTATAAAATCTCATGCAGATGGTTGACAAGAGATTGTAGAAGTATCACATCATTAAATAGTAAAAAGCAATGGAGGCAAAAACATTTTGTAAAAGCTTTGATGTGATACTTTATTATGATGAGTCATCCCAAGAGCATTCATAGATGAAGCTGAGAGGACCACAAATAGATGGAAAATGGGTCCAATTCATTTGTACTTCTGTACTGATCTATTTTCAGCATCAATAAGGCAAACACTAGATTTGGACTCAATTTCTGATATGAATATATCAAGGGGCAGCTAGATGGCACAGTGGATAGAGTCTAGGCCTAGAGTCACAGGCCTAGAGTCAAGAAGACCTGAATTCAAATCCAGCCTCAGACACTTACTAGCTGTGTTGTTTACCTCAGTTTATCATCTGTAAAATGCTGGAGAGCTAGAGAAGAAAATGGCAAACCACTCCAGTATTTTTGCCAAAAAAAAACCAAAAAAACCCAGATGGGGTCACGAACAGTCAGACACAACTGAAAATGACTGAACAACAGAAACTGTATCAAGTTGAAATGGAACTTAGGAAGAGGTAGTCAAGAACAGCTGGACAGAGGATTCTGGGAAAATGGCAAAAAAAGATAAAATAGCACCTTAGGTCAAAGTGGGTAAAAATAAATAAGAATAGGGGCACAACAGGGGTCTTCCTGGGACAATTTGAGAAGATCAGAAGAAAAATCCCAAGACAAGGTTTGGTCCTTGTGAAGAATAAACATCCCCAGGCTAGGGTCTGCTTTAACATCAAGCACCAAGCCCTGGGGTTAGTTGGTTTGGGAGGCTGCCTTGGCCCCAGCTACAGGCACTTTTACCCCCAGATAGCAAGGGGAGTTGAGCTTCTGAGCCCGGGAAGATCTAGGAAACCTCTGCTGACAAGGAATGCCAGACCCAGCTGTGCTGTGAAGAGCGGCAGGGGGAATGCAGAAGCAGTGGGGCAGAAAGCCCCTGGCTATGGGCACTTACAGGAGGTTGGAGGTGTGGCTTTGGTTCCAGGGAAGAGGGCAGAACTGAAAATCTGGGGCAAGAAGCACCATCCCCCACACCCCAGAGCTAGAGGTGATTACAAAAATTAAGCTATTACCACAAAAAAAAAATGCACAGGCAAAGGAGAAAGAATCCAACCATAGAAAGCTATTATGGGAATAGAGAAGACCAGGGTTCATCTTCAGAGGAGGATATTGAGGTAAAGAGACCCCCAAAGAGTAATGTCAAATGGTCACCTGCCCAAAAAAAATTCATAGAAGATCTTAAAAAAGACTTTAAAAATCAAATGAGAGAGATGGAGGAAAAACTAAAAAAAAAATTAGAATATTCCAAGAAAAACAAAAAGATTATGAAAGGAAAGTCAATCAAGTAGAAAAGGAGATCCAGAGTATTAAGAAAGAAAATGACACCTTGAAAATTAGAATTGGGCAAGGTAAAGCCAGTGAAATTATAAGAGATCAAGAAACAATGAAACAAAATATGAATAATGAAAAACTAGAAAAGAAAGTGAAACTTTTATAAGAAAAACAACAGATTTGGAGAATAGATCAAGAACAGAAAATATAAAAATAATTGGACTAACTGAAAGTGATGATCAAAAAAGAATCTTGATACAATAATACAAGAAATAATTAAAGAAAATTGTCCTGAAGCATTAGAACAATGCAGGGAAGTAGAAATAGAAAAAAAAATCCATCGCACACCACTTAAAAGAGATCCTATGAGGAAAACTCATAGGAATATCATAGTCAAATTCTGAAACCCCCCAGCTCAAGGATAAAATATTAAAAGCAACAAGAATAAAACAATTTATAAAGAATAGCTGGATCTAATCAATTATGTGGAGGAAGAAATCCATGTAAAACAGAACAATAACCTCAAAACCTTTGATGAAACAATTAAATAATTTCCTTATAAGTAAAGGAGGGGAAATTGTGGAAAATTTTAGTGCTACAAAAAGGCAAGTCAGAGTATATGAACACCAACCAATATATTTTCTTTATGAAATCTTTATGAGAAAGATCAATACATGTATCAAATATATCCTTGGTGAAAATATGAGAAGGGAAGAGGTAGGATTTCAAAAATGATTTTCTACATGCAGAACACATCTTTACAGCTGCAAAATTAATGGAAAACTAATGAGCATACAAATCCCCATTGCGTTTCTTACTTGTTGACCACTAAAAAAATTTGATTCAGCAGAGCAAAATGCAATCTCAAAAGGCTCCTCTCCACCAAGAAATTTTTCATGCATATGTTAAGATCATAGAAGATTTTCTAAAATAGATGATTACCTAGTTCAATCACCCTCAGTTTCTTAACTTCGATAGAAGAGACAAAACAAGAAGATATATGTTCTCCAAAGGAATGCACCATTATTATGGAGGCTGCCCTGTGTAGGGAGGGCCCCAGGGGAAAAGAGATTCCCTCTAGATGGTGAAGCGCTCTTTATGCTACTGATTGTGAATGGTCATGTAATAGCAGCAAGCTCCAGAACACTACAGACACATTAAATTAGATCCTTGGAAGAGATCAGCCTAACGACCCATTCAGCAAAGATCAAAAGTGGTGAAAAACACCTGTTGTTCAGAAGATGGCATGCAGTTTGTGAATCCACTCAGTATAATATATTCCTACATATGTTTGTGAGTGTTACTGTAGATGTATAATGAGCTAGGCCCAAAATTGGATAGAAGGAAGAGAGAGGGAAGAGAGTATTTGGAAAATCATCTTGTGCTTTGTAAAATCCTCAGATGCTCGTTTCACAAATCCATTTTTTCAAGACCAATATTGAATCTACTGGTGATAATATGATTATGGATCATTATGGATCCTGGAACCCCACTGTATCTTCCTTTCTTTTCTCTTTCCCTCTACCTTTTCTCCTTTCATTTTGCCATTTCCTTCTCTAGCTCATTTTGCAGATGAGGAAACTGAGACAAACAGGGTTAAGTGACTTGCCCAGGGTCACACAGCTACCAAGTGTCTGAGGCAGGATTTGAGCTCACAAAGAGGAATCTTCCTGATTCCAAGCCCAGTGCTCTATCTACTGCACTGCCTAGCTACCCAAGCTCTACCCCTGACATATACTAAATGTGTGACCTTAGGCAACTCACTCTACCTCTTAGTGCTCCAGGCCAGGGTGTCAAACTCAAATAGAAATGGGGACCACTAAACCACATATAAGGATCTCTGAGGGCCACATATTGACTTAGAAAACCACAGATTTAAAGGGAAAAGGACCCACGTGTACAAAAATATTTATAGCTACTCTTTTTGTGGTGGCAAAGAATTAGAAAATGAGGGGATGCCCATCAATTAGGGAATGGCTAAACAAGTTGTGGTATATCCATGTAATGGAATGCTATTGTTTTGTAAGAAATGATGAGCAGCATGGGCTTCAACTTGAGGAGGGAATAACATACACACTCAATTGGGTATCTTACTCCACAGGAAAGTAAGGGGAAGGGGATAAAAAGGGGGGGATGACAGAAGGGAGGGCAGATTAGGGGGGGAGGTAATCAAAAGCAAACACATTTGAAAAGGGACAGGGTCAAGGGAGAAAACTGAATAAAGGGGGACAGGATAGGATGGAAGGGAATATAGTTAGCCTTTCACAACATGAACATTGTGGAAGCATTTTGCATAATGATACATGTGGGATCTATGTTGAATTGCTTGCCTTCCTAGGGAGAGTGGGTGAGGAGGGAAGAGGGGAGAGAATTTGGAACTCAAAGTTTTAAAAGCAGATGCTTAAAAAATTTTTTTTTGCATGCAGCTGGGAAACAAGATATATAGGGAATGGGGCATAGAAATCTATCCTGCCCTGCAAGAAAGTAAGTGGAAAGGGGATGAGGGGGGAATGGGGTGAAAGAGGGGAGGGCTGACTGGGGAATGAGGCAATCAGAATATATACCATCTTGGAATGGGGGGAGAGTAGAAAGGGGGAGAAAATTGTAACTCAAAATCTTGTGGAAATCAATGTTGAAAACTAAAATATTAAATAAAATATATACACACAAAAAAGAAAAGAAATGATGAACAGGCAGATTTCAGAAAAACCTGGAAAGCCTTACATGAACTGATGCTGAGTGAAGTGAGCAGAACCAGGAGAATATTGCACACAGTCACAGTGACATTGTGCGATGACTAACTTTGATAGACTTAGCTCTTAGCAATACAAGGATCTAAGACAATTCCAAAACACCCATGATGGAAAATGCTGTCCACATTCAGAGAAAAAACTATGGGATCTGAATACAGATCAAAGTATACTTGTTTCTCTTTTTTTGTTATTTTTTCTTTCTTGAGGTTTTTCCCTTTTGTTCTGATTCTTCTTTCACAACATGGCTAATGTGGAAATATGTTTAATGTGATTGTACACGTATAGCCTAAGTCAGATTGCATGCTGTCTTGGAGAGGGAGGAAGGGAGAGAGGGGGAAAATTTAGAACTCAAAATCTTATAAAAGTGAATGTTGACAACTAAAAATAAATATTTAAAAAAGAATAAAAACAAAAAACCCTACAGATTTCTATATATTTCTTCTTTTCATTTATACATCAACACATTGAACCACTAGGAACTACGTTTGAATCTGGTTCTAGCTACACTGGGGAGCATTGCCATTTATGACCTATGGGCTACCTGTTTAACTCTTTTGTCCTAGATAACTCAATCATAAATTTCAGAAAGGTGCCAACCTGAATAGTAGTGGGAGTTACCTCATCCAGGAGTTTCCTGTCCCAAAGAAATCACATGTCCAGTCCCGAACCCCTGGAGAATCTGATTAGTTTACCTCACTAATAACTGGTTGGTTGTTGTCCTTCATTTTTGAAGAGGACCGAAATGATATCACTATGCTTGAGTCAAGTTTGAGTGTTTCCGACTATGGCTGATCAGGCTCAGAATGCCCTACCACACGTTGGGCACAAATAGTCCATGTGAACATTTGGGGCGGATACTCCAAACTTGCACATCCTGCGTTTCCTTTGAGCTGTTTTGAGCTTTGCTCATAGAGCACAAACACCTTCTCTGATGTGGGCATGCTGTGCTGAGCGGTCCTGTGCCAATGTATCCCATGTCACACAATCAATTCCAAAGTTCTTGAGAGAGACCTTGAGAGTGTCTTGTATCGCTTCTTCTGACCACCATGTGAATGCTTGCCCTGTGTGAGTGTTCCATAAAACAGTCTTTTTGGCAAGCGCACGTTTTGCATTTGAACGATGTGGCTAGCCCATCAGAATTGTGCTCTCTGAAGTAGAGTCTGAATGCTTGGCAGTTTAGTTCAAGAAAGGATCTCAGCTAGCCATCTTGAAAATGTCCTTCCTCTCATCCCTGCCCCTGACCCAAGGGGAACAGGAGAAAAGAGTCTGAATACATCTGTGGAAATCCATCCCTATAATTAGAAAAACAACTCAAATTATAGATTCTGCTGATAGTGGGTCAGTGACATCTTATTTGGATACAAACCCCAGCATATTTCAGAAGAATCAGCAGGCAAACTATATAATTCCAAAAATATTTTATAAAGATTGAGATTTAAGTTCAGGTTTTGACCTTATTTGGGCGCATCATATTTGTTAATCAATCAACAAGAATTTGTTGAGTGCCTGCTATAAGCCAGGCACTATGCTAGGCTCTGAAGATGTACATGGAATGGCCAACTCAATTTGGCCACACCTAATGTAGATAGAGTGCAGCAAGGTGGCACAGTGGATAGAGCCTGGGGGCAGGACGACCAGAGTTCAAATCTGGCTTCAGACACTAACTGTGTGACCCTGGGCAAGTCACTTAACCCTGCTTGCCTCAGTTTCCTCATCTGTAAAATGAGCTGGAGAAGGAAATGGCAAATCACTCTACTATCTTTGCCAAGAAAATCCCAAATGGGGTCACGAAGAGTCAGACATGACTGAAAAACAGCTGAACAACAACAACAACGTGGATAGAGGTCATCATTCTTTTCTGTTCCCTCTGCCAACAATAGCAAACAGGGATGGTCAGCCCCTCAACCCCTCCTGAGTTATTTATTATTAAGTGAAAAAATTTGACTTGCCTAAAAAAGATCACTAAAACTTGGACATGGCCAAGACAGAGACCTCCTTTCTGCCCTCGGATAAAAGCAGATCCATTTCATCCATCACTCCCCTAGCTGCCTTTCTAGATTGCCACCTCTCTGCCACATTATTCTGAGGTCCAGAAAGGTTTCTGATAATGCTTTTCTAAAAACCCTGACTTTGTAGCTATTTGTAGCCAGGTATGATTAGGGCCAAAGGAAGGAGGAAGAAAAGCCATTATGTCTATTCAACTACAGGACCCAATGATTTGAAACGACCCCACTAGGCAACATTGCATGGAAGCTGGGTTTTTACTTAAATTTAAACAATTGAACAGGAAAAGTCTACAAAAGCATTTATTAGGGAAAATAAATCAAAACTATAGGTTTTTTTTTCCAGTGTCCTATTTTGTTTTAATGCGAAGTGGTCTGGTATAGCAGGTAGAGAGCTGATCTCAAGGTCAGGATGACCTAGATTGAGGTCCCACCTCTGACACACACCAATGGGGTGATTCTGTGCATATTATTTAACCCCTCGGTTTTCTAGGCGTACTCAGCAACACTCTGCCCTATTAACTCCATTTTTTAGTTTCTTGGATTCCTTCAGGACTCAGTTCGAATCCAGTCTTCTTCAGGAGGCCTTTCCAGTCCCCTCAGCTGCCTTCTCTACAACCTTAAAGATAGATAGATGATGTAGAGATATGTCTATGGCTATGCAAATCATATCTCTCTCTCTCTCTATTATCTACTTGATATCCATCTACCTGTTGTTTGATCAGTCATCTTTCAGTCATGTCCAACGACCCCATTTGGGGTTGTCTTGGCAAAGATACTGGAGTAGTTTGCCATTTCCTTCTCCAGCTCATTTTCAGATGGGGAAACTGAGGAAAACAGGGTTATGTGATTTGCCCAGGATCACACAGCTACTAAGTGTCTGAGGCCAGATTTGAACTCAGGAAGAGGAGTCTTCCTGACTCTAGGCCTGGCACTCTATCTATTGCGCCACCTAGCTGCCCATTTATCTATCAAATCTATCTAGCCACCTATCTGTCCATCTCTCTATCCATCTATTTATGTTTGTTTGTTTTTTTTGTTTGTTTGTTTTTGGCAGGGCAATTGGAGTGAAGTGACTTGCCCAAAGTCACACAGCTAGTACACGTGTCAAGTGTCTGAGGCTGAATTTGAACTCAGGTCCTCCTGACTCCAGGGCCGGGGCTCTACTCACTGCACCACCTAGCTGCCCCTATCCATCTATTTATGTATCTTGCATGTGTCTAGACATTTACATGTTGTCTCTTCCATAAGAATGGGAGCTCCTTGAGGGCAGGGACTGTTTCTTGCCTTTCTTTGAATCCTGTGTTTAGCACAGTGCCTGGCACAAAATAAGTACTTAATAATTGCTTGTTAACTTTCTCAGACTATAAATTACAGAGAAAGTGCCACCTTATACTGGTTAGTGGAACTTCCTCACCAGGAGCTCCTTATAACAAATGGAATCACAGGCCCAGTCCCTAGCCTTGATTTTGTCTTAATGTGTCTTCATTTTAAAAATTATAATCAAGGGCCTCAAATGTTACAAGAGGCCTAGGTCTCTTAGACAGGACATCTGAGACAACCTGAGTGTGTGTAGCCCTCCAGCCTGGGATGGAAGGCTAGATTCTGGGATACAGCCATCTCTGGCTACATATCCCTGAGATGTATAGCTAGGAAGCATTTTTAGGTTCTAAGCATTCAGAGGTTCTGAAGCAGTTCCCTCTAACCGTATAGGATTCTTTGTAATGCTCTCGAAATGTAAATGTGTTTGATTACCCTGTTCCTCCAAGAGATGAGTCAAATTAGACAGACTTTTAAAAAGTTACTTTAGGTTTGAAAACTGTGAGAGTTTTGCTCTACCCTTGGTGACAGCAGGAAACACTTTGGGGTACCACAAGACCAGAGTTGGGGGGGGCTATTAAGAGCCCCCCCACCCCACATTGCAATATTAGTGTTAGGCTCTCTGGGAGTATGCTTTTTTTGCATATATCTTTATGAAATTTATCCCTTTTTTTCACCCTGAATCCTTAGCCAAGGAGTCTGGTGCTCCAGCCTCTTCAAGTCTAATTTTGCAATGCATATTAAATAAATTATTGTAAAGAAAAATATAATGTACTTTAAATAAATTATTGTAATAAAAATTGCAACATATATTGAATAAATTATATTTTTACTTCACTTCTTAATTTTCTCATCTCTTTTTCTCCTTAATTATAGCTTAATATGTTCACTCTATTTTATTCTCAAGACTGCATTTAAGTCCTTTGTGGTCTTGTTACCTTTTTTATTCACAGCAAAATGGAAATGCATTTGTCTCTTCCTTTCGCAATTCAGAAAGATTTGTCATGACCTTTTTTTTTTTTAGAACACAATATATCTACTCTAGCAATGATTCACCACTGCATTTGTGATTCTACTCTTCAGTACTTTTCCTGAATTGAACATTTTTTTTTCTGGTGGAGGGGAGTGGAGGAGGTTTGTAATTTATGGAGTTTGCCTTCTCAAAGTTTGGTTGCTAGACTGTGAAAAATGAGTCATGGAGAGTAGCGGTAGGATTAGAACCCCAGTTCCTCCACACACCCTTTAACCCCCTTTCCCCGTCCCTCCCCCCAACTCACAGATGATTTTACCTATTCGATAGAGCCAAGCACCTGACAAAGATAGTTCTTCATTTGTTTATGAGTGCAGATTACATAACCTGCCCTGAGAGAGAAAGAACATTTCTGAACCTACAGCATGCCTGACGTATTTTGAGATTTCTCTGTTAGTCTTTTTCCCTTTGTAGAATTTTTGCTAATTTTTATTTAGCTGCTCTGAGTGGCAAGTCCTTATGTAGCAATGTTCTTATAGTCAGAGGAAAAAATATAGAGACAAAGGACACTAATAAGCAACTCTTTTATAAACTCTCTGAGGCATTACCAAAATCACTCAACTATCTTCTTTCTCAGAAGTATTCTATAAAGACCCTTCCTTGCAGCTAGAGTCTTATAGATCAACCCTGAGAACAACTTAATACACTAGGCTTTTATTGTTCTCAGTTCTTTCAAAAAACAACAAATATTTACTGCACCTGATACTTTATCTCTAGTCATCCCCAAAGGGGAAAAAGATTCAGGTTTTCTTGGTTACTTGGTTTTTTCTAAAGTACTTTGAAAAGTACTCTGCTTTTTTGTAATGTTCTTTATAATGTCTATCTTTATGGCTCCTTCTGTCTGCTCTCCTTTCTCTCGTCTTCACCTTGCATGATGCTATCTTTTTTTTCCTCCTCCTGCAGAAACTTCACTGAAATAAGGTAAAGTCTTTACTGCCAATAGGGTTATGTTTTTTTCCCATCTCTTCTTTTTGGGAAATAGCCAGTTTGAGTTTAAAAATAGACTTGAGAAATGTCTGCAGCTTGGGATTCATTCAACCCACTAATATTTGCTTTGGAATAATAAGAGAGTTGATTTATCTGAACTAAAAATGATTCCCTTATTTGTCACCCTTTTTAAATTTCAGATCAAATCGTGCGCCACACCAGCTCTCAGCTGCAGTAAAAGTGGATTTTATATTCACCACCACCCCCGCCCCTCTATTTTTGATTCACACTTTAAAAAGTGAAGGTGACCATTTTGAAAAAATATGAGTACCACCATGTTCAAGATTACAGTTCACTGACACCCCCCCCAACTCAACAGCAAGATTTATCATAATACACGCCTACAGGTTATTTATTAATATCACTATCAGTTATCACAATCCTGCAAACAGATGTCAGGGCAACAGAAAAGACTGAATGAATTCGTCCTATAGTTAACCTCTAGAGAAGAATGAGCCAACCTCCATCCTCCAAAATACAAGACAGGCAGGCCATAGAATCATAGATCACAGAAAGAGCTAGAAAGAACCTCCACAACCAACTAGTCCAAACCTCTCATTTTACAGATGAGGAAATTGAGACTCACAGAGGTTAAGTGGCTTTCCCAAGGGTCATGTCATAGAAGTAGGAGATTTTGAATGTTTAATGACAAAGTTGAGTAATTGATCTTAATATTTTGGAACCTTGGCATGACATTGTTTTCAGGGTCTGTTCCAAGGGACTATATTCTTTCCTTTTCTTCCCCTTTATATCTGGATTTATTGTGAAGTCAGGCGATGCTACAAAAACTGAAGCCAGCTCCAATCCTATTCATGTGTCTACTAGCTCATTCTACTGTACCTCCCAAAAAAAAAAAACCCATCATAGCCTCAAACTCATGGGAAGCAGTGGACTATTTTCCAATAAGGACATTTTGGTATTGAAGTAACTAACCCTCCCACTCATCACCCATCTGCAATAGGTTCTAAGATGAAACTTCCTTACAGTAAGCTGCTCTAGGGTAAATACTACTGTAGTTAGACTACTATTAATTCTGACTTTTATTTCTGTTGTTGTTGTTCAGTTGTGCCTAAGTCTCCATGACCCCATTTGAGGTTTTCTTGGCAGAGATACTGGAGTAGTTTGCAATTTCCTTCTCCAGTTCATTTTATAGATGAGGAAACTGAGGCAAACAGGGTTAAGTGACTTGGCCAGGGTCACAGTGCTAGTAAGTGTCTGAAGCCAGATTTGAACCCAGGTTGATAAGTCTTCCTGAGTATAGGCTCAGCATTCTATCTATTCACTGTGCCACCTAGCTGCTCCCAGTCTGCAGTCACATTTATTTAAATTCTATGTCTTCTTAACTAGACTATTATAATAGCTTCCTAACCAGTTCTCCTGACTATTCAGACTATCTCCCTTCCATTCTGTGCTTTCACACTGTGGTAGAATCTTTCTGGTATCACTCTGAGAGGGTTACTCCTCTACTCAACAACCCTCCCTGGCCACTGAATTGCCTATTGAATTAAGTGCAGGAGGTAGAAGAAGGCCCATTGAAAATAAGTCCACCGAAAATATTTTGTAGTCAACAGAGGAAAAAGGTTTGATTGGGATTGTACCTTTAAAAATCATGCTAAAAATTTTCAAAATAAATTTATTTTACCTTATACGTAACAAAATTTAGGCTTTAAACACAAGTAATTCTTAGAACAAAGTATTGATTTTTTGGTGGAATTTTTCCATCAAAACTCTGTGATAGCAAGATAAAACATCCTACAATTCATGTTCGATTTTCAAAGCATGATCATAAAGAGGACAATTGTTGCAAAAATATTTGAAGTTTGAAGTCTTTATCAATTATCTTAAAGCCTATCTTAATCCTTTCATATTAAAACCCTGTTCTTTTGAGCATTTATGATAACCAGGAAGAAAATGACAGACAAAAGAACTTCATGTAGGTCAGAGGCTGAGGGATGGGGGCAAAGGGATTGTTGTTATCTTGAAACAAGGAAAACCTCAGACGACTTTATCCATAAGAAGGGTGCATTTCAAAATACTTCATTGTTAGAAACTTTGTTGTCTAAGGCCAAAACTGCCACAATAGCAAACACTGATAATGCCCTTTTAGGTTTGTGAGATTATTTTACAGTTATTATATGTTTGAGCCTCACAACAACTCTGTAAAGTAGGTTACAGATGTTATTATCCCTAATTTTACAGAAATTACTAAAGTTCCTGATTCCAACTTCTGTACTCTTAAGCACAAAGCCTACAAGTACTACATGAGGTAAGTTTCTTCTCACTATTTCTCTCCGTAGATTATTCCCTCCTTCCTCTCCAGATGAGGTGGGCTATAGTTCTCTGACCTTCTCAATCTACAAAGGGGTCTCACATACTTATCCCTTTTGGCATAAACCTTCAGAAACCACATTCAACTCAGGTGGTGCCTCTCCCACTCTCAGGTAACCAGACAGTGTGAACATTTTCTTTAGCTAATCTCAGACTTTGGACCACTGAGAAAAATGGTTATTAATAACCAATGATTTGGAGAGATCCAGGGTTCTTTCTTTTTCTGCAGTCTTCATTTCAAAGTTCAGTCGCCTGAAGGACATTGCTGATAATGAAATTGAATTAACTCTCCTCAGTCTTGGTCAGAGCCCACCCAATCTTCTACTCAGGTTTGGGTAGGAATACATTCCTTGAAAAGATTACCCAAGACTGGGTAACTTAGAAGTAAATGACATAATCAAAGTTCATTAGAATAGGTGCAGTCCCTCATTATAATACTCATTCTCTCATTAATTGTTATCCAATCAGAGTTGATTACCACCCTCAGGAACCGCTCTTCCAAGGGTAGATAAGCCGTGGGCCCCACAGCCATGATTGCCTCTGGCATTTGAGAGGGCCACTGACATTTTATTAAAATGCTAGGAATATTAATAAAATGACTAATTACCCAGAAATTATGTCTTTTGAACTATTTAAACACCATGCCTTAAGAGGCTAAAGCAACACCATTCTCTGTAACCCTAGCCCCAAAGCCCATTAGTATGGGACTCTCTCCTTACTGGTGGAGATCAATGCCCTATACCTGCATGTAGTGGCAACCATACTGGCATACCCAGGATGGCTTCTAGTGCAGGTTCTTTTATCTGATTTACTTTGAAAGACAGCTGTTTCAAGAGTCAACAATCTTCTTTAATTACATGAAATATGAACAGAGAAAATACAGAGCAGAGAAATAAAGACCAACAGACAAGGCTCTACTGCCTGAATCAAAGCAATATTGCTATATACTTTGCATCCACCACTGAATCAAAAGAGCCTTTACCTCTGAGAAGTTGGAGAGCTCTGAACATATAGCCAATCAGGGAATCACAAGATCTTTCTCATAATTGAGCCCCCAAACCAAATTCTCACCTTTCAGAATATATACTCTTTTGGCTAATAGGCTAAGAGCCAGAAGGCATCACAACCCTCAGTGCCTAATTAGCTTAGTACCAAAAGGTGTGGAAGTCTTCCTACCAGCAAGCTTCCCCTAAGCAAGCTACCCTTAAGGGTAACTTGGGCTCCATATGAGGCTGATTGATGGGTGGGGAAGATCTTATTCCCCATTTACCTTAGACTGTATCATTGTGGCAGGGGATAGGCAGAGTTGGTGAGAGCGGGAGAGAAAAGAGGTCTTCCAGTTTTTCTTCAGACCCTCTTTGAATTATTGACTTTCTTCAGACTTTGGGCACTTTTGGCTTCCAGCTTTAAGACAGAAGGTAGAAGATGCCAACTCCACTTCAGATTCTGGGAAGAGGCTGATGTGAGATGAGCTCTCATCTCCCAGAAGGAGAGAGAGTTTGGCTTCTTCCTCTCCCTCTCTTTTACCAATTCTGCCCTACTCCAGATACTGGAACAGAACACTGATCTCCACCAATTAGGAGAGAATTCCCTTCCAATGGGCTTTGGGACTGGGGTTACACCTCTTTTTCCACAACCACAACCACCACCAAACCACCGAGTAATATGTAGAAAATAACTACTTACAACATTCTCCATTCTCAAGCTGACTTTGTTAAAAATGAAGAAAGAAAAAAGGGAAGCTTTATTCCCAAGGGAATCGCCAAAATAAAATGAGGCAGCTAGGTAGTGCAGTGTCTAGACCTGATGCCAAATCTAGCTTCAGACTCTAGCTGTGTGACCTTGGGCAAGTCACTTAGTCTCTGTCTGCCTCAGTTCCTTAATTTGTAAAATGGGGATATTAATGGCACCTACCTCCTAGGGTTATCATGAGGATACAATGAAATCATATTTTTAAAACACTTTCCAAACCTTAGAGTGCTATGTGAATGCCAGCCATTGTTGTTAAGAGTCTCTGGACATAAAGGGAGAATGAAGAAGCGATATCCATCTGACTTTGTGGTCAAACTATTAAGGGAAAAATCAAATGGCTGATTTTGTGAGCTTTCTTCAGGGAAGGCAGTTTGGGAGTTAATCTATATTTCTGAATAGACAAGTAAGAAACACAGGAAAGGGATTACAATATAGAGAGAAGAGAATACTTGGAGTAGCAGAGTCTGCAGAATTTTTCTCCACTCTGCAGACTAACCCTGTCAGCTCAGGGAGTGGTAAGAACAGCCTGGTAGTGATGGGGAGGGAGGCCAGTTTATTTTAAGAGCTTTCCCCACTATTATACCATTTATAGGCTGGAATTTAGATCCTGGTGGCAAATAGAATCTGTTTCATGTGCTGTTATCAGTTGCACAGGGAGTGAATTGTTGCAGGAGGAAGTCTGATTCAAAGTTGGTCAGAATCATGCAAATGAGTTGGTTGGAGGCAGTGGTGGGGAGGGGGTGGGATGGAAAGATGTCCCAAGCCCAAGGTGACCCCCAGATGTCCTAAACTGACCAGGACAGTGTTCGTTTTTGCCTTCTGGACTCAGATGACTAAAGGCAGATCCTATCCTTTACACAGTGCCTAGCCCATAACAGGTGCTTAATAAATGCTTGTCAAATGGAATGAATCCAGTTCTGAACTGGGTCTTCCAGATTCTCCTGGGAGTCACCAAACTGTGGGAAAGGATCCCTTCCTTTCACTCCTCCTTTTTTACCCTCTTCTCTTTCTTCTTTCCTCCATTCTCATTAACCTTCCATCCATCTCTCTCTTGCCTTTTTATTCTTTCCTACTATCCTCTCTTTCATCTTCAATCCAACCCCATCCCCCTCCCACCTCCCAACCCACTGTCATGGATTTGAAATATGATCACGTTAGCCAAACCCAGTGTTAGTTTTGGATCTAACTCTTGCTATATATCAACAAATCCTTTAGCCTGAAGTAGCCATGTACTGCCCCTTTGGAAGAAGAAATACTAATACTTAACTGTTCACCTAACTCTTCCTTGGGCCTTATTGGGGGGTGAGGGGAATCAGGGTGCTTATATTGCCCTTGCTGGCTGACTGCCTGGGAAAATATGCTCCAATGTGCAATAGAGTGGCTAGGCAAAGGAAGAAATGGGAAGAAGAGTCTTTTTAAAGGTCAGAAGCAGACATATGATCAGAGGGATCAGAATTGGGCACAGGAAAATCTCTCTGCCCTTCCTCCCCCAACTCCTGGTAGAGGAGTGGGGGTGGGGTAGGTTGGGGCAAGGTTGAGAAAGAAGACAGCTAGAAACCATTAGCAACAAAGCCACTGGCTTATATTAGACAGGTTAAAGGACTTCTGTTTGTAAAAAAAATTTTAAATCTTTCTCCCCACAAAAATGTAATCATTCAAGCTCTATTATCCATAATACTCACTTGATGCTTATTTACTGAAACACATTTATCTTTTTAAGTCTGCTTATTTTATCTTCCCAAATAAGTTTTAAGCCCCTTGAGGATATGAATTGAATCTTAAACTTTGTATGTTTCCAGCCCTCAGTGCTAAGGATAGTGCTAGGTATATGATAGCATAATTTCTGGCACATAGTAGGTCCTTAGCAAATGCTTGTTGATTGATTGCTCCTAGATGCTCAATAGATGTTTGGGTGTTTATTGCAGGGTTTTGTATTTATACTGTCTGATTTTGATGTCCCTCATTACCTCTTAATAATCCTATTTTCCTTAGTTCTGCCCTTTGGGCCCAATTCTTCCTTCATAATATGACTTTTCGAATACTTGAAGAAGGTTATCATATCCTCTCTGTTTTTTCCCCCTCCAGGCTAACCATCCCAACTTTGTCCAACAGATTTTCATATGACCTAGTTTCTAGTCCCATCATCTTCCTGGTTGCTTTCTTGATTTGCTCAAGTTTGTCAGTGTTCTACCTAAAACATGGTTCTAAGAACTGAACCAAATACTCCAGAGGTGGTCTGACCAAGGAAGAGTACAGGGATAGTGACTTAGCTCCTCTTTTGTTCTCGACGCTATGCTTCTGTTAATATGTAGAAAGATTGCATTAGTTTGTCTAATATATGAGACTGTTGGACTTGTGGCCTGCTGAAAGCTACAGGTTAATTTTTTTCCCCCACATAATCTATATTGTAGCCATCTTGCTCATATCCTGTACTTACTTATATAGCTTTATTTATTGAAGCACATGGAGAACTTCATATTTTATCGTTAGAGTAGCCCCATACAGACTGGGTGGGCTTGAGGTACTTTCCTGAAGGACAGCCTTGTGCTGCATGAGATGTGTACAGAGCAAGATATTACTCCTGACTGGCTGAGAGGATGCTGAACATGATACTGTATACACATGAAAGGCACTTACACAGCTGGTTCCGAAGACTCTTGAGAGAGACACATGAAGAAAGGACTTCCGGGAAAGTGGTAGAGAGAGACAGATTTTTGAATGTCAGACTGGAGACTTCCAAGTTGAAGATATCTATGGGAGCTGGTTCTATCATGTGTCTGATCTCCAGGGACTGTAATTCTAGAGTCTTCTAAGATAGGACCTCCCCTGCATGAGATCATTCTCTCTCTTCTGGTTTGAGCCAAACTCTGATCTTGCTCCTGGCTGAATAGTTCATTCACTCTTATATATGCTTTATATTATGATATATAGAACATCTTCAATTCCTGATGGTGTTTTGCTTAGACAACTAGGTTTACTGACTTTTCCTATTTATGATGGTCGTTTGTATAATTAACATTTGTTGAGGAGGCTCTAAGGTGGTGAGTGTGAGCTAAGAACTACCCTTCCCTTGAAGAGCATTCAGGAGGGAGCCTTCCTTCTAAACTCAGGTTCATGCACCACCCACAAACCGCATTTATATAATTAGAAAACCCATGCAAAAATAGTAAAATACTGTGACTTTGGTGCATTCAACCCCTTGTTCTGGCTTGTTAAGATCTTTTGTGGATCCAGATTCTGTCATCTAACATGCTAGTTATCCCTTGCAGTTTTGTGGCATTCACAAATTTGATAAATATGCCATTTATGCTTTCATCTAAGTCATTGATAAAAATGTTGAGAACAGGGCCAAGGACAGAACTTGTGGCATTCTGCCAGAAACCTCCCCCCAAGCTGACATTTATCTATTAATTATTTTTATGGGGGTAATAATAACTACAGTACCTACCTCACAGGGTTATTACAAGGACCAGATGAGATAATGTTTGTACAGCAACAGACATTACATAGAACTTGCAAACCATAAAGTTTTATATAAATGTCAACTATTATTTTCACCACTTAATGGAAACACTATTCATAACATCAGATGGTTGGCTCATAGATTTAGAGCTGCATGGGACCTAAGGGATCTTCTAGGCTAACCATCATCATTTTACAGATGAGAAAACTGAAGCTTGAAGAGGCTAAGTGACTTTTGTCCAAGGCATATAAGATATAAATGACAGGACTGGGATTTTAACCCAGATCCCCTGACTCCAAACTCAGTATTCTTTCACCATGTTGCCTCTTCATTCCTCTGGTTCTGATTTCATTTAACTATACTTTCCAGCTTTCATCTCTCTAGCTTGTTCAAAAAGATATTGTGAGAGATTGATGACTTCCACAGGTAGAATTAGCGTAGGCTGTTTAGGGTTTTGCAAAATGTTGGCTATTTGCCCAAGAGAGAGAAATTTAACCCAGGGCAGGAAATGCAAATGGAGTTAATGGCAGTTATACTACCCTAAGGAAGAAAGCAGGGGTAAAGACTGGTAGAGATGAGAGGCCAATGAGAGTGGAGGGTGGGAGAGGCGGCAATCAGGGCTCAGTCTCCACACATCCACACTTCCACACATCCAGCCCTATGCTAGGCTCCCTAAGGGAGAAGAGAAAAGATAGGACCTGCATTCAGGGAGCTTACTCTGTTGTTAGGAAGGCAGCTAGGCAGTGCTGTTCAATGAGTTTGGAGGCCAGGAGAATGGTTTCAAATCCTGCCTCTGCTGCTTACCTGTGTGCTCTTGGGGAAATTGTTTAACCTCTGTGGGCCTCAATTTCCTCATGTGTAAAATGAGAGAGTTGAAGTAGATGACTTATGGAGGTACCAACTCTAGATCTATGATCCTAATGAAAAGAACATTAGTCCCATAGGATGGACCAGCATGGATTCATTGTTATCTGCATCACTTCAGGGAAGAGCCATTTAATTATTTGGTTTTTGTTGTTGGTTATTAAGTTTATTAAAGCCTTTTTTTTTTAGTGTGTCTAGTACTCATGACAAGCCTCAGCTGATTCTTGGCCTCAGCACTCCTGATATCGGTCTTACAGGGCTTTCTTGTTAATCTCTCTTTCCCCAATTTATGATACTGCAAGTGACAAATATTCTCATACAAATTTAATAGTTGAGACAAATATTCAAATAAGAGTTAGAGGAATGAATGCAACCTCTTTACTTAAACTGTATTCTTTCCTTTCTTGATTTCTGCTCTCCCACCCCAGCAGGAAGAATGGCTGAGAGAAATAGATGACTCATGTTTCTTTCCTCACTTGGGTCCCATACATTCATGAAAAGAATTTCATCTGCTTCCAATACAAGACACAGGGCAAAGAAAACCTGAGAATGAAGTATAAATGTCAAGACTCTACCCCCACTCCTAAGTGTAGCATCAACTGAGTTTTGAAGTATGCTAATCTAATGACAGCCCAGCCAGGTGTTACTATTATTGAATAAAGTCATCCTTGCAGTGGACAGTAACTGATTCTCGATGCTTAACAATAATTCAGCAGTGAGAAATATTTCTGAGGTGCCTACTATGTTCCAGGTGCTCTACTAGGGGCTGGAGATACTGAGACAAAACCAAAAACCAGTTCCTGCCCTCAAGGAGTTTATGTTCTCCTAGAACTAGAGAAAGATCAAAGAATAATCATTTCATGCTCTGGATTTCCAAGGCAAAATCCTTCTTGGTATCACTTGCTAATTCACCATATGCAACACTTTACATAGTGTCTTGCCTTGAGTTTTGCAAAAAGGTTTTGGATATTATCCTATTTGACCTAGAATTTAATTACTACACAATTTAGCACTTAGCTATGACCCATCTTTTATTTTTCTCTCATTTTACCATGTATATTCATCTCAGGGAAATAATGTAGTTGAGCAAAAAGAGCTTGGAACTTAGAGCAAGAAGATCTGCGTTTGAATACTACCACCAAAGCTTAAGAGCATAGACTTTGGAGCTAAAAGGAGAGATCATGTGGTCCAATCCTCTCATGGATGAAGAGATTGAAGTTCAAAAAAGTTAATGGACTTACCCAAAGCAACTCTCTGAGACTCAATCTTCTCATCTGTAAATTGGGGATAATAACATTTGTATCACCTACTCCACATGTTGTTGTGCAGAAAGTTCTTTGGAAATTTTAAAGTGCTATATGTATATGAACTATTGTCCTTCTCCCTAAAATGAGGATAAACATACTCATTATTTACTTCACAGGGTCATTGGAGGTGCAAGAGAAGGCACTTTGTAAATTCTAAAATGCTATATGAATGTAAGCTTCTTTAGATTCCTTAAGGAGAAGGATCTTATACATATTTGTATCCTATGCAGGTCCCAGCATATACTGATCATGTAAGTCAATATGCATTCCATAAATGAGCAACTGATTGTTCTTTTTCACCTCCTAGTCCTACCATGGCTTAAAAAGTGTTGGTAGCTTTGTAATTATTGTTATGATTTTTGCTATTAAATTTACATGTGAATATATTTTTCATAATTAATATTAATACCTAGCATTGATATATCGCTTTAAGACACACAAAGATATACTTTCATTGGAATTGGCTCAAAGAGGGAATAACATACACACTTAGTTGGGCATAAAAATCTATCTTACCCTTCAAGAAAATAGGAGGGGAAGGGGATAAAAGGAGGGAGGGAAGATTGGGGGAGGTAGTAGTCAGAAGCAAAATACTTTTGAGGAAGGACTGGGTGAAAGGAGAAGAGAGAGGACAGAATAAACAGGGGGGAAATAGGATGGAGGAATATACAGTTAGCAATCATAACTGCGAAACAACTGTACAGCAGTTTTCTCTGATAAAGGCCTCATTTCTCAAATATATAGAGAACTGAGACAAATTTATAAAAATAAGAGCCATTCCTCAACTGACCATTTATAGTCAAAGGATATGGATAGGTAGTTTTCAGATGAAGTAATCAAAGTTTTCTATAGGCATATAAAAATGCTCTAAATCACTACTGATTGAAGAAATGCAAATTAAAACAATTCTGAGGTACCACCTCACACTTATCAGATTAGCTAATATGAAAGAAAAGGGAAATGACAGATGTTGGAGGAGATCTGGGAAAATTGAGGCACTAATGCATTATTGGTGGAGTGGTGAACTGATTTAACCATTTTGTAGGGCAATTTGGAACTATGGCCAAAGGGCTATAAAACCATAAAAACCAAAACTGTAAAACCAAAAAAAGGTATGCCCTTTGATCCAGTAATACCACTACTAGATCTGTGTTCCAAAGAGATAAAAGCCAAAAGGAAAAGGACATAGATGTACAAAAATATTTATAGCAGCTCTTTTCTGGTGGCAAAGATTAGGATTGAGGGGATGCCCATCAATTGGGGAATTGCTGAACAAGTTGTGGTATATGAATGTAATGAAATACTATTGCGCTATGAGAAATGGTAATGGGATAGTTTCAGAAAAACCTGAAAAGACTTACATGAACTGATGCAAAATAAAATCAGAAGAACCAGAAGAACATTGCACACAGTGACAGCAATAACATAAAGATGATCAACTGTAAATGACTTAGCTATTCTCAGCAATACAGTGATCTAAGATTTACGATGAAAAATGCTATCCATCCCCAAAGAAAGAACTGATAGAGTCTGAATGCAGATTGAAGCATACTTTTTTATTTTTTCTTTATTTTCAGAGGTCTGTGGTTTTTTTTTCACAATATGAATAATATGGAGCTATGCTTTGCATGACTGCATATGTATAACCTATATCAATTTGCTTGCCTTCTCAATGAGGGAGTAGGGGAAAGAGGGAGAGAATTTGGAAGTCAAATTTTTAAAAATAAATGCTAAAAATTGTTTTAACATGTAACTGGGGAAAGATAAAATACTAAATAAAAAAATTTTAAAAAAGACTTGCAAAGATAACATATTATATCACTACGTAGGTAAGTACTATTATTATTTTTACAGATGAAGCTGAGAGAGATTAAGCGACTTGCCCAGAGCACCCAGCTAGTCTGTGTCAGGATTTGAACACAGATCTTCCTGACCCCAAACCAGGGGACTATGCACTGAACCACCAACCTGCCTTTAATACCTACCTGTAAGGCATTAAGCATTCCACCTAGAGGCTTTGCCTTTTGCAGTTAATAGGATAATGTTTGTCACCAGCAGCTTGACAAATTGGGGAAAGAGGGATTAATAAGAAAGTCCCATAAGAATGATGTTAGGAGTGGCAAAGCCAAACTGAAGCTTAGGGTGAATGCTAAAAACACACAATATAGAGGCTTTAAAATTATTTTAAATTATGAACTTAATAACCAACAAATGACACCAAATAACTAAAGGACTACTCCCTGCACCAATGTAGAGAACAACCCCATCTGTGCTTGTCTATCCTATAAGACTCTTGTCCTTTTCATAGGATTATAGATGCTGTTAGAGCTTCTAGCTCCAGAAGTTTCCTAGCTAGATATACCAGCAAAGGAGAGGGAGCTCTTAACAAGAATTTATATTGATTTGCTTATCTCAATTATTGAGAAAGTCAGCTTTCCTGACTCTGGAGAAACCCAAAGAGCATTGTATTAACAATACTAAGGTGCCTATGGTTTCATGACAGCTTAACAAGGGGCTTTACCTCTTAAAAAAAAAAAGGAAGGGCTAAATCCAATGTTTGTAGTCCCTCAAGGATCAAAGGTATGCATATACTTAATCCAGCTAAGGACAGCACCTTTGGCGGTGTGATTGTGAAGAAAAATAATGTTAAATAATGCCTTGCATTTGTATAAGCACAGTTTTCAAAGGGTTTTCGCTGTACAAAATGTCTTTAGATTCGCCTTACAACCCTATATAAAGAAAAAGAGTATTTTAATTCAATTCAATGAGCATTTAATAAATGCCTACTATCTGTTTGGCAGCAGGCTACAAGCACGAAAAAAATGAAACAATTCCTACTAACAAGGGAGCTTACCTTCTAATAACCTCATGTGATTCTCCCAACAAGCCTTTCTAAATTAAATGAATATCCATATTAATTTCATTCTACTTGACAAGCCTTTATTAATTACTCAAAGTGCCCACTACATGTCAGGCATGATGCTAGGTTTCTGGGGCTACTTAGACAAAAACTTTTAGGAACTCAAAACCTAAAAACAATATAGACAAATATGTACAAATATATTCATTCATGGGGCAAAATATAAACAAAAAAATGATGTAGTACTTACATATATTGTTTATTACAAATGTAAAATAATACCAGAAAATAAGGGTGAGGGCTTAATAAGGCCACTCATCTCATCTGTATGGGTCTTTGCCTCCACTTTCTTCACCCTTCCCTTTTAATTCTGTCCTTACCTCCTATGCTCTAATTTGTTTCTATTTTCTTTTTAATCTCTAAATCTCTTGCCTTTTACTTTCTTCACAGCAACACATGTCCTGGTGGAAACAAAGCAGAGTTTGTTCTGGTAATGTCTGCCTCTGGAATTCAGAAGCCTCAGCATCACGTCCATGGGCAACGGGCCTGCAAGAAAACCATGAAAACCACCCTCCATTTGAAAGGACCTGTCAGTGTTGCCAGAAAGCCCATGTGCTGACAACAACACTCCAGGAATGGGTGATTATATGCGACCTTAATAGATATGACGGCTGCAAAAGGCATGTCCCTGTATCTATTCCTTCCTTGATTCTCACATTTCATCTAGTGTGAGATCCAGAGATGCTAACTCTAGGACAGCCCATAGACCGTTTAAACTATATTTTCACTGGCAACCTCTCCTCCTTAATTTCCTCCCATCACTTCAGTGTTTATTAACATCACATAATGTGGCAAAATACTTGGTCAGCTAAGAATGAAGTCAAGTTGCATGGATTGCTGAGTGAGAGAAGGATCCAGCCATCCAAAGAGCTCAATTACTTTTCACTCTTTTTCCCATACCCAAAAGACATTTTGTCTCTTTCCTCATTTTTACATCTTATACATCTTTTATGATTTCCTAAATATAGATATGTTACAACCTCAATGGAGAGATCATCTGTTGAAGCTCGGGGGATACACACACAATGTGCCCAGCAGGCAAATCGCAAAACAAAACAGAGAGTATGCTCAGCACTTTTCCTATGGCTCCACAAAAGAGCCAAAATAAGACTCCTGGAAACATGGGTTGAGTAATCAAGTCCTTTTCCTGGATGTACAACAGAACAGTTTGGGGAGATAATATATTCAGCTCGTGTCATTGAACAGTTGTCTAGAAGAGGAAAAGGAAGCATGAGGGGAAAGAAAGGAGAGAGCGTGGCCTCCTTTTGCACCTGCGGTGACTTGTAAGCATAACATCTTGCTCCCAGGCAGCCACTTGTCCTGAATTCTCAGGGCCCAGGGAAATCATTCTTGCCCCTAGAATTAACTAATTGTGAATGGATTTTTTTTTTCAGGAAGGAAGGGAGAGAGAATGAGGGATTGGTTGGTTGGTTTGGAAAAGATTCCTATCAGCAAGAGCTGAAAGTAGTTATTTTGGTCCTGGGTACAAATGTCACAAGGTGCACTCATGGAAACAGTAGGAAATGTATTCTCGAATCAGTTTCTTGAGTCAAACTTATTTGGGAGAGGTGAAGGGACCGCATGACACAAAGCCCTGGAGCAAGAGAGTACGAATGACCCTAGGACACCAGCTCCGCTAAGTGGAGATTTCACTGTTAGAGTTGGGGTAGAATAGGGCAAGGCAGGGAAAAGAGCTCCAGGGAAAAGAGTGAGGGTGTAGCATGGTGTATGGTATCCTATTTTTAGCTAATTAGTTTTGCTAACTAGGTGCTAAGTTCAGCTGTTTCTACACCCACTGAAGGATTGTAAGCAGGAGTGTTGTGAGGCTCAAATGAGACAACGAATGTGAAGTACTTTGCAAACCTTAAAGCAATTCCAGTTGTATTATTGTTGTGTGTTGCTATTGTCCTCCAGTCTGATGACCACTTCGTTTTCTGAGCCTTCTTATTGCACTTTTGCTGATCTCAAGCACTGTTTATAGAGCAATTCAACAGTATGTTGGTAAATGTTTAACAACCAGGCTTTCCAAAAATTTATTCTGCATCAATACTTCCTTAGGTCGGCAATCAACAAAACAAGTCCTGATTCGTAGCTATTGCTTGAGGTGTAAATGCCCACACTGAACATTTAACAATTGGCTATTAAAAGTAGGTTAGAGCTACCTGAGCACACTTTCGATTGTAAGTGTCCTTTCATTTTCAGTGCCCTGGGACAAGAACCCATTTACCCCTCACTAATTATGGCTCTGTTGGAGACATTTTTCTTAGCTACTCTTACTTGTCAATTTGAGTTTTCAGTAAGGCAGGGACTTCTGAGAATTTTTATTACTCTGGTGAAATTTATAGTGGATAGAGAGCTGGTCTCAAGGCCAGATAGATATAAATTCAAGACCTAACCCTGAAAAATACTGATTGTGTGACCCCAGCAAGTCCTTTTCACTGCTTTAGATTTAAGAGTAGGGCTCCATTGAGTAAAACTAAGAAATCACTCCATCCCATTTAAAAGTGTCAAAATGATACCTTAACTAGTTGAGAACACTTTTTTATTAAACCAATCAATCGTAGATTTAAGACATCTGTAGTGATGAGAGTCCATCAGTTAAACACCTGCTATATGTTAGGTACTGTACTAAGAGCCAGGGAGACAAAGAAGGGCAAAAGATAACCCTTGCTCTCAAAGAGCTCACATTGGGAGAGACAACATGCAAACAGCTAGGTACAAACAAGCTATGTACAAGGCAAATCAGAGAAAATCAACAAAGGGAAAGAGCTAGAATTAAGGAGAATCCAGAAAGACTTCTTGTAGAAGGCGGGATTACAGATGGGACTTGAAAAAGTCCAGGAAGCCAGGTGGTAGAGATGAAGAGGGAGAGAATTTCAAGCATGGGGAACAGAGTTAGGAAATGGAGTAGCTTGTGTGTGTAACAGCAAGGAGGCCAGTGTTATGCATTCACAGAGTGTGTTGGGGCAAGTAAGGTGAAAGAAAATTTGAAAGGTTGTGGCGGGGCAGGTTATGAAGGACTTTGAATGTCAAACAAGATTTTATGTTTGAACTTGAAGGTGATAGAAAGCCACTGAAATTTATTGCTGGAGTACCCAGGGGAGGGAAGGGTCACATAGTCAGATAAGCACTTTAGAGAGATCACTTTTACAGAAAAGAAAATTTGAATTGCCTTGTGGGTATCAAGCCAGTTCAAAACTAACAGTTTGTAAGTCTGACAGCAGACTGGATAAAACATTCTATTTAAATCCCTAAGTAAGGATTAACTAGGAAGGGAGGAACAGAGACCCAGGTCTCAGCCTTGATCCTAGTCTCTCTGTCTCTCCTCTCTTTACGAAGCTCAACTCAGAGGCTACAGCATATCTATAGGGATTAATCTTGAGGACCCCAGCAAAAGGAATTCCAGGAGTTACGAGTTACCTCTTTGCTCCAAGTTTGAGCCCGTTTTCTACTGAACTCTATATGTACTTGAGGGAGAATGTGTAACAGATATTGGGGGAGGGGGCATCTTGTATTTTCCCCAACTCTTTCTAAAAGTTTATTATGTTTGGCTGTCTAATTGATATCAACTGACAATCTTGGCAGGAAACATATTGGTGGGGGATCATGAGCTTTCTATAGCCTTAGAAAAGATTTACCCCAATTCAGGGCTAATCCCTGACTCTGGGGACCCAACCTGTCCAATGCAAATGAGAGCAAAGATAGTTGTCCCAAAGTATGTGCTACATAAGCAACCTTCTAAGACTATAAGTTACAGAGAAGATGCCAAACTGTACTGCTTATCCAAAAGCTCCCTATACTTATAATTCCTATAATGAATGCTAATTGATTGACTGCCCATTATACACATGGCAGCTACAGATGTACAAAAGTCTACTTGAGGAAAGGTCTTATTCCTGTGATGATAGTTGAGGACTCCTCCAATACTAATTTAAATTGGAATAGGATAACATGTGGAATGAATCAGTCTTTCTTCACTCAGAATATATGTTGTTTTAGTGTGCCCAGATGATTCCTGATATAATTTTTACCCATTTCCTTAGGGGTTAAGTCTCTCTGACAAACTAAGCCTTCCTGAAAAAGAAGGGATTTTCTCAGGAAAGAGGATAAACATGCTTCGTAAATCTTTCATCTTTTTAATACTATTGAAAAACACATATGGTGTTTGATAGAGTCAGAAAAAGCCCTCCACAAAATCCAACTCTATTGTCCAGCTAATTATACTCTCCTGGTATATAAATGCTGACTCTTTGGTTTTTGCTTGTCCCCACCCTGCCTATTAAAGATTAGATGTGTTCACACTTGGTCCAGAGTTATAGAACTTCAGAAAGGATCCTTATAGATCATTGAATGCAACAATAACTAAGGTGTTGATGGAATTTCACTGCAAAATGGTGTGACAGGTTGCCCCTATACAACCTGTAAGCCTTTGTTCATACCAGGAACACATCATTCCCATCTATCTATCTGTAATCTTTCAAGGATAAAGGATGGGCACTCAATGGGCAACTTCATTGGCATAGGGAACTCCAATCTGAGGAAATAGGTTGGCTCCTTCTCTTTAACTTATAATCTTAGACACTTAACTAGGACAATGAGAGTAACTTATGCAGGATCACAGAGAATGCCTCAGAAGCAAGTCTTGAAGCTGGGTCTTCTTGACTCCATAGTATGTCCATTATGACATTCTTCCTCTCAGACTTCAGAACTGATTAAAGTCCTTCAAGGTCTTACACAAATTCCATGTCCTTTTTGAAGCATTCCCTGATTTGGGAAGTCACAAAGGGATCTCCTGCCTTTTAAAAAAATTATTTTCAATTCAAGCAACAAAACAGGCATTTCCATAACACAGTACAATAAAAAGATGATTGCATCACACAAATAAAGATGTAAAAAATGAAATAACATCAGTTGCTCATGGTTAGGCCAAGCTAATATAATAAAAATGACAATTTTACCTAAATTAATTTACCTATTCAGTGCCATACCAATCGAACTAACAAAAACTTATTTTACAGAGCTGGATAAAATAATAACAAAATTCATCTGGAAGAACAAAAAGTCCAGAATATCAAGGGAATTAATGAAAAGAAATGCTAGGGAAGGTGGCCTAGCCATACCAGATATCAAACTGTACTATAAAGCAACGGTCATCAAAACTGCCTGGTACTGACTAAGAAACAGAGTGGCGGATCAGTGGAATAGGTTAAGTACACAAGATGCAGAATTCAATGACTATAGCAATCTACTCTTTGATAAACCCAAAGAATCCACCTTCTGGGCTAAGAATTCAGTATTTCACAAAAACTGCTGGGAAAATTGGGAAATTGTATGGCAGAAACTGGGCATAGATCAATATCTTACAACATATGCCAAAATAAAGTCAAAATGGTTCATGATTTAGAAGTAAAGGCTGATACTATAAGCAATTTGGGAGAGCATGGAATAGTTTACCTATCAAATTTATGGGAAAGGGAAGAATTCATGACCCAACAAGAGGTAGAGAGCATTACAAAATGCAAAATGGATAATTTTGTATGTTAAACTGAAAAGTTTTTGTATAAACAAAGTCAATGCAACAAAGATTAGGAGGGAAGCAGAAAATTGGGAGAAAATCGTTACAACGATTATCAGAGGCCTCTGATAAAGGCCTCATCTCTAAAATATACAGGGAACTGAGCCAAATTTATAGGAATACAAGTCATTCCCCAATTGAGAAATGGTCAAAGGATATGAACATGCAGTTTTCAGAGGAAGAAATTAAAGATATCTATAGGCATATGAAAAAATGCTCTAAATCATTATCAATTAGAGAAATGCAAATCAAAACAACTCTTAGGTACCATATCTCTCCTATCAGATTGACTAACATGACAAAACAGGAAAATGATAAATGCTGGAGAGGATGTGGGAAAATTGGAACATTAATACATTGTTGGTGGAGTTGCGAACAGATCCAGCCATTTTGGAGAACAATTTGGAACTATGCCCAAAGGGCTATAAAAATGTGCATACCCTTTGACCCAGCAATACCACTCCTAGGGCTATATCCCAAAGAGATCACACAAGTGGGAAAGGGACCTGTATGTACAAAAATATTTACAGCAGTTCTTTTTGTGGTAGCAAAGAATTGGAAATCAAGGTGACGCCCATCAATTGGGGAATGATTGCTGAACAAGTTGTGGTAAATGAATGTAATGGAATACTATTGTGCTATAAGAAATGGGGAAGATACAGACTTCATAATAACCTGGAAAGACCTACATGATATGATGCTGAGCGAGAGGAGCAGAAACAAGAGAACATTATATACAACCATAGACATATTGATTCTGTGATGACTAACTTTGATAGATTTGGCTCTCCTCAGCAATACAAGGCTCAAAGATGGCTCCAAAGGCCTCATGATGGAAAATGCTAGCTACATCCAGAGAAAAAAAATGTGAAGTATGAATGCAGATTGAGGCAAACTATTTGCTCTCTCTTTTTTTTTCTCTCTTTCTCTTTTTTGGTTTTGTTTCTTCTCTCTCATGATTCATTCCATTGGTCATAATTCTTCTTTGCAATTTGACTATTGTGTAAATAAGTTCACTGCAAAGGTTTATATAGAGTCAATATCAGACTACATGCCATCTTGGGGGGAGGGCGGAGGGGAGGGAAGGGAAGAAAATTTGAAACTCAAGAACATGTAGAACTAAATGTTGTAAACTAAAAATAAAAAATCTAATAAGAAAAGATGATTGCACACGAGACTGTAAATCTACCATGTACAACTTGCTATTCCCTCCAAATATACAATAAAGTTATTATGTAAATTTCTTTTTTTCCTTTTTTTCTTCCCTCCCCCACACCCTAGAGATGGTGACCATTAGACACAAATAGGTATATATATATAGACACACATACATATATATATATACACATACACACACATATACATATATGTATATATAATTATTCTGTACATACTTCTCATCAGTTCTTTCTCTGGATGCAGATGTCTTCTTCATATGTCCTTTATTTTTAATTTGTCTATTTATAATATTCAAAACGACTTAGTTGTTCAAAGTCATTCTTAAAACAACACTGCTGTTACTGTATACAGTGTTCTCTTGGTCCTGCTCACCTCGCTCTTCATTTTGTGCAAGCCTTTCCATGTCTTTTTAAGATCAACGGGCTCATCATTCTTTAGAGCACAGTAGTATTTCATCACAACCACACAGCTGCCTTTTCTCTTATGTTCTGTTGCATAGTACTTTGCTCTTATCATGTTTGGATTTCTACTATATTTCTTGTGTTTCTTATTCCCAATTAGGTGTAAATACTGTGAGAGTAGGATTCTTCCTTACTTATCTTTATATCTTACCCAGAGTTTACTACATGACCTACACTAGAGATTCTTAACCTGCAGTTCATGCAGTTGTGTTTGTCTTTTTTAAAAAAATATTTTACTATTTCAATATAATTGGTTTCCTTTTTAATCCTATATATTTTCTAGGATGCATTTAAAAATATCATTCTGAGGAGGGGTCCCTAGGCTTTACTACACTGCCAGAGGAGTCCATGTCACATATGAAAATGGTTAAGAACCCTTGCTGTACACATAGTAGGGACCTAAGAAATGCTTGTTCAATTGACACAAGTTGACACAACAACAATAGAGAACAAATATAATCAGAAAGTGTTTTTCATCTGAGGAAGAACAGCCATCTCTTCATTCTTTGGAGAGGGAGGCAGCATTGAATGGCAGATAAGAATTCACAAGTTTTGAGACAAGAAGATTTGGTTTTAAATCTTGACCTCTAACATTTCTTAGTTGTATGACTTTAGACAAATCATTTAAACTCCCTCAGCCTCAGTTTCTTTCTCTTTGAAATGGGGATAATAACATCTAAAATGCCTTCTTCAGAGGGTAATAAATTAAAATGTGCCAAATAAGGGCCTCTTCGTTCTAGTATCACTGATCAGAATAGCATTTTTGTGAAAGCTCTCTAAGTTCCCAAAATGACTACAACTGATTGGGACAGAAGTGGTACCAGGAGAAGTTTCACAAAAAGTCAGACTTGTTCCTCTTTTTGCCCCAGTATTTCTGTTGCAGCTTTTTTTTGGGGGAGGGAGGCAATTGGGGTTAAGTGACTTGCCCACAGTCACACAGCTAGTAAGCATCAAGTGTCTGAGGCAGGATTTGAACCCAAATCCTCCTGCTTCCAAGGCTGGCGCTCTAAGCCACTGTGCCATCTAGCTGCCCCTCTGTTGCAATCTTTACCTAGGCCTCTTGCTAGTATGGGGGCTGTTCTCTCTCCCCCCATTCCCCTCCTTCCTTCTTTCTCTTGACATCTCTTTTTTCCTACCCATATTCTGTTTGTGACATTTCACTAAGGGAAACAAAAAAGAGTGTTGAGGCATATATCAGTAATTAAGGTGGGGCTTTTTTACTGTTTTCTCTTTTGAAGCACTTATTTAATCAAGTGCCCTTGATGAGTCCGGCCTTTGTTTCTTCAAATATATCGCGAGTTGTTGATGATCTGCTTACCTCAAGGGAAAGCCTAGTTTACATGTGTTTGAGTCCCATGTTGTGATACCCTTTAACCGTGAACAGGGTATATAAACTCAGAGGTTGGCATTTTTCCTTTGGGGCTCACTCATGGAAGGAGTGTTGAGACTTTGGGCAAGTAACTGCACCCCAGCTTTGCTAACCTGACCCATTGGTGCTTCTCTTTTTGGTGACTATGTATGTGATGTCTTGATTAGACAAAGCCTGTCTGTTGAATATTGTTATTTGATCTGTTGATATTTTCTGTTTGTAATTTGTTTGCATTTGCTCTGAAGTTCAGGGTGCTGGCTTTTTCCCCTGAACTAAGTGAATGATATATGTAAGTGTGATTAAAGTGAGATTATTGACCCCTTAAAGTTGCTTTTCTTAGAAAAGCAGATCAAAGAACCTGTGCTGGCAGCTTTTGTTACTGGTCTTGTTGGGTCTTACACCTCAGCAGCAGCTGCAAGCCAAATTATTGTTACAAGGCAGGCCCTTTGTATGGCCTCTCAGATGATAACGGACCCACAGCTGTTAGATAATCTGAGGAGGAACAAAGCCTCCAAGACTCTGTCATGATCCTGGAGGGATAAGTTGAGACCCCAATTTTCTGCCTTCAGGCTTCTCAGAAGTCTCTGCAAAAGGTAGTACGAGAATGGACTGTGTAAGATGCAATTGTATAATATAAGTTGGAAGAGAGGGCTGGAAGGTTTTATTTGGAAAGCAAATCTTCGAATCTGGGTACCTGGAATGGGAGACAGCAGTAAGTCAGTCAGTGAATAAACATTTATTAAGTGCCTACTATGTGCCTGGAACTGTGCTGGGACCCATCTTCCAGTGGGAAAGATAGGTCCCTCAGTTACAACAACTCCCCAGTTCCCTCAGTTTCTCTTCTGGTAGAGAAAGCAGACCCTCCCTTCACCCCCTTTGGATCCACACTCCTTGGACCCCATTTTGAATTGCTATGGTAACTCCCTTTTTGTTTGGGTGTCTCTTTAGAATTTAGCCAGAGGCAGTTGATTATACGGCCCACCAAAAATGGAATGCTCTGAACTACTATCTGAAAAAGCTATGGTGGCCTGTCCCTGTTTTTATGATAAGAGAACAAGGTCTATGAACTTCAAATCTCTTTGAAGCTATTCTGGGAATTATCCCCTGACTTCCTTTCAATCCAGAGGAAAGAGCCTGGATGTTAGCATGGATGGCTAATGTCATTTCTCCTGAAAGAAGGAAGAAAAAGAAGCTGAGAGCCAAACTTACCTACTAGCCAAGAGCTAAGACAAAGAATGTTTTTGTATTTATGATATATTGACAGACTGATAATGGAAATTTACACCTTGGATGCCTCCTTTCTTGGTCTAGTTTACTTGTAAAGCCTAACTGATATGGAGAAATGAGGCTGTAAATTGTGGCCAGAATCTTTAGGGAAGGTAACAGGCAATGTGACTTTGAATTGCAATTGTCCTCTCTTTAAAAAGCTATTGTACTTCTTTGCTGAGAGATGTATGTTTACATGGGAAGAAAATGTCAATGCTAGCTTTGGGGAAATTTTTTTCCCCTAACTATGGAGCTATCTTTCTCTGGTGGCAAAGAACTAGAAGCTGAGGGAGCGCCCATCAGATGGGGAATAGCTGAACAAATTATATACATAGATATGATGGAATATTATTATATACTATAAGAAATGATGAAGGGGAAAGTTTCAGAGAAGCCTGGAAAGACTTGTATGAACTGATACAGAGTGAAGTGAGCAGGGCCAGGAGAACAATTTATATAATAACAACAGTACTGTATAGACAATCAGCTTTGAAAGACTTAGGAAATGTGATCGTTGCAATGTCCAATTGTGATTCCAAAGGACTCATGATATAATGAAGTATGCTACCCTCCTTCTGTTAGAGAGGAGATAGATCAGACTGAGACTGAGGTCTTCTGGGAAGTTATGACCAATATAGGAATTTGTTGAGTCGACTATGCATATTTGTTATAAGGGTTCTATTTTCATTTGGGAGTGGGAAATGAGAAGGGGAGAAGGTGGATTTTTGTTAGTTTAAAAAAAATAAAAGAAATATAGGACTAGAATAAATCTGAAGAGATCGCGTCCTAGCAGGGGTGGGGAACTTTAGTTTAGTTTGGATTCAGTCTAAAGGTTGCACTTGAGGACCTAGAGGGCACATGTGGCTCCGAGGCTAAAGGTTCCCCAACTCTGTTAACCTAGAGGTTTTGATCCTTTCATTTTTGGAACTTCTGCCCTGGAGCACAGCTGCCCTGCTCTGATACTGCCTTTCACAGTCCATTGTTTCAGGAAAGCCCTAGTCATTCCTTGCTTCACTCTGTACTGCCTGGCAATTTTCTGGACAGCTAACTATCCTTTCCAATCCATCTTCCTCTCTCCCAATCCACATGTACACCTCCAGTTCTGAAACTATGAATCAACCCTGCCATTATTCCTGGAAGCGGGTAACAATCTCTTCCTCCATAGCCCCACTCACCATTCCATTAACTTTAGAGATCAAAGTGCCCTTCCCTGACTTCTACCTGCCATCATCCACTGTCTTTCCATGTTAGAATGCAAACTCCTTAAGAACAGGAACTATCTTAGCTTTTATATTTGTATCCCCCAAGTTTAGCACAGTGCCTTTTTTATTCATTCATTATGGCACATATTTTACATTTTCAGATGATGGGACAGATTTCAAAAAGGCAACAGCACTTGGCTGAATGGAAAAGATGAAATATAATCTAGATAAATGCAAATTCTTATGCTTGGGTTTAAAAAGTCATTGTCACAAGTATAAGGAAAGGAGTCCTGTTCAGACATAAGCTTATCTGAAAAAGATCTTGGAGTTTTAGTAAAATGTAAACTCAATGCTAGTCAATAGTGCAACATGGAAACCAAAAAAGCAAATATAATCTTAAGCTGCATAAAACAGAAACAAGAATAAAGAAATGCTTGTTCAGATCACAGGTGGGGTATTGGATTCAGTTCTGGGTGCCATGGCTTAGTAAGGACATTAATAAGCTAGGGAGTGTCCAGAGGAAAGCAACCACGGTGGTCAGTCAGGTTTGGGGTTCAGGTCAATTGAATACAGGCTGAAGGAACTTGGAATGTTTAATCTTGAGAAGAGAAGACTTAGAGCTGACATGGTAAGTATTTTAAGTATTTAAGCACTGTCAAGGTGAAGAGGGGCTATGCTTATTCTGCTTTTCCAGAGGCAGAGCTTAGAGTAGTAGAAGGAAACTTCAGGGAGATAGGAAAAAATTTCCCAACAATCAGAGTTTTTGAGAGTGGAAGGATCTTAAAAGACAGTACATTCTCCTTTACTAGAGTTTTCAAACAAAGGATAGATGATGATAACCTTCCAGATATGTTCATCAAGGAGATCCTTGTTCAAGTGTGGGTCAGATTCAATAGCCTCTAAAGTCTTCAGTGGGGATACCATGGGATCCTGTGAGAATGGATGATATTTCTTGGGGCTGTGAGTGTAGAGAGAGAAGAAAGCTCATGAAAGAGCCTGGGGGAACACTCAAACTTTGGGTAAGTGAGATAGATCAACCAGGATGAAATGACTAAACTGGATTTCCAAAGAGGCAGAGCTCAGACTTTAGAGGCACAGCAACCCCACCAAGATCTAGACAAATATTAGTCCTTGCCTAAAGAAGCCAGATAAGTCTGTTTCTTCTTTCACAAAATGAGGATAACACAGGTAACGTCTTTCTTCATTGAGTTGTAATGAGGATCCTGTAATCCCTTCTTTTGCTCTGAAGATTAAAGCAATATGCACACATATATTTATATATATAAATATTTACTATATAATTTATATATTAAATATATTATATATTTATATATGTTTATAATATATATAAAATATATTGTGTGTATATATATATGTATGCCTGTATGTATATAACCTTGTTACCTTAAAATACCATAAGGGAATACAAATTCCTTAAGGGCAGGGACTGTTTGGTTCCTTTCTTTGTATCCCCAACTCCTAGCTCAGTGCCTGAGTTCACAGTATATGCTTAACAAATGCTAGTTGAATAAATGAGTAAATAAAAATGTCAGATACTATTATTAAAGGTAATTCCTAAAATTCATTTGTTAGCCCCCTTGCACTTGGCTGGGACTAGGGGCATCGCTCTCATGGGATATTGATCATGTATTGACATACTGCCAAAATTTAACATCATTAGCACATTATTAAGCAACCTTTCCCCACCCCCACCTCCCTTCTCTAGCTCCTATGCCTCACTTACAGTTCCTCCCAGAATGTCAATGTATTAAAAAATATCTAATTGCCAAGTAGACCAGGATATGTATATGCTCATCAGTGCTAACTAGCCCCCATAAAGTTGTTTTACTTAATGCCCTATTTTCACGGCTCTAACTCATTTAGTCAGGATATGTCTCTGTTTATGAAAGCTTCTTGCTGGTTCTTTTAGGAAGTAATAAAGTTGGCCTAGAGAATACTTTGGATGACTTCAAGATCCTCAGTAGGCTGCTGGGTATTTTCTAGGATTATGCTATAAACAGTAAGGGTGGAGGGAAGAAGGGGAAACTACTTTTAGAAAGGAAAAAAAAAATGGTATGTGCTTAGCTCAGAAAAACACCCTGGCGCCTGCTCTGTCAGGACACTCGGTTCTTTCTGTATGAAGGAGTGCTCTAATTTCCAGGAGGGCTGAAAGTTATGGCTCACTGTTTACATCCTTTGTCTGTAGCAGTCTGATGGTATACACTGCAGCCTTATTTTCCTTGTCTCCTTCTTAAATCAACCATAAATCATTCTCCATGCTGAGCTTTCCACAAAAATTCCCTGTGGTTTCTTTCTGTCTCTCACTCCCAACTATCACGTTGTGTCTCCCATTGGCAATAATGGGAGCATCTGTTCCCCATACCAGCACTATTTGCGAATACTTCGAGACCGCGTCCTTGATTACTCCTCCAAAGTTCAACTTCTGTTTTCACAGAGCCAAAACACATACTATATTATCCAGATTAAATAGTTTCCAATCCTCATCTGGGCAACTGGCTTCTTCATTTCCACCCATTACTCATATCATTTTTAAAAATTGCACTTCAGCCTTTCCTTTGGATTCACAATATACACGATTCATTCCATTCTGATTGGATGGTGACTTAGTCCTTTGGAACTGCGATCTGCAGTTCCCTGAGGATGGCTTTCATCAATGATGCTTTTAAGAGACTCCTTCCTGCCCAAGGGCAGCATTTTTCTTGGAGTAAACCAGTATAGCTATAAGTCCACCATAGTTCTGAAAGTCTTCAGGTATCTATCATTATCTACAAAGCCAATTAGTCTTACATGGAAGTTTCCACAGTCAGTAGGATCTTGGTATTCTTGTGTTTGCTTTTTTTTTCCCCCTCTCACCCCTTTTGAATGGCTCAATCAGGCAATATTTTACCAGTGCTGGAATTATCATTCTAAGCAATGACCACCCACTGTGTGTGCCATGCTATTTTAGTGGAAAGGTCATACTTGGAGTCAGAAAACCTAGCCTGGATTACTGATTAGGCCAATTATTAGTCATAAAATTCTAGGAATGAGAGTTAACCTCTTGGTCTGTTTTCCAATCTGTAAAATGGGGATAATACCTTATGAGACTGTTGTGAAGATTGTGGGATCTTAGATGACTAGCTAAGAGTTTAGAATTTTGAACCCAAGACCTCCAGCTCCAAATGCTATACCCTTTCTAACATACTTTGATGCCTTCCTAAATCATAAGGTAACTGAGGCATTGAACATGCATCAACTTGCCCCTCCTGACAGTCCCTGTTTGGTTCCAGGCTACTAGGTGTAACTTTGGGGTCCAGCTTCCAAGTATGACCAAAGGACTTGTACTATGGGATAAAAGAGTTCTCTAATTGGCCACCAAGCTGGAACAACTGATAAGGGTTGGCTGAGGCAGAACTCAGTGGATGTACAACCAGAACAACCAGCTCCTCTCCTCCTCTCTCTACAGGCCTACTTTGGCCTGCCTCCTAAGAATTACATGAGGGAAGGGCAGCTGCCCTGTCTCCTACTTGGTTATGGTAGCTGTGAGCACGTGACTGTCTCTGTCTCTGTGTGGGATCTTTCCTAATTTTAAGTTTGGAAATATTGAAAAATTGGTTCATTTGATTGGTTTTGTGAATCAAGTCTAGTTTATATGTGATTTGTAATCAGTAGGTATTTAACAAATGTCTATTGACTGAAAGACTATGAACTTTCAGGTTAAGATACACTCAAATTTAGCAGATTTAATCTTGCTTTGCTATTTGTTGAGTCATTTTTCAGTTGTTTCTAACTCTTTGTGACCCCATTTGGGGTATTCTTGGCAAAGATAATGGAATGGTTTACCATTTCCTCCTCCAGCTCATTTTAGAGATGAGAAAACTGAGGCAAACAGGGTTAAGTGACTTGCTCAGAGTCACACAGCTAGCAAGTGTCTGAGGCCTACTTTGACACATCAAGATGTTTCCCAGATTCTAGGCCCAGCACTTTACCTACCATACCACCTAGCTGCCCCTTAATCCTGCTTACTATTATTCTAAAGAAAGATAAACCTATGGCTGGTCATTTGAATCCTTTCTGGACATTGTCCCTTGATTCACATTCTGACAGGTGAGCTTGAGGTTTTCCATAAAGATTGTTGTTCATTTTCCTGGCTTAAGGAGAATAAAGAAGTCAATACATTCTCTGGATTGTGGGTGTGGGGGTAAGTAATCAACAAGATAACACCCTGGTATAGTGAATGAATGTTTTGAAAACAAACAAATTGGGAGGAAAAAATTGTCAGCTTGCTGCCCAGACAACAAGCAAAGCTGTCTAGCTTCAATTCTAGCATGGAGGAATTGAGCATCTAAGGTCTTTCACACTTGGTAGAAAACAAACCCCAAATCTCCTAGCTACTCAGTCTGATTGTAAAGGCCAGTCAGGAGAAAAGCAAAGTTCCCAAATGGATCTCCTATACCTGGCCCCTTGTCATTTTCTCTAAAGAAAACAAAAGATCTGGAGAAAGTATTTCCTTGCACTATTTGGCAAGAGAAAGAAGCACCTGGAGATTTCTGGAGGAAAAGAAAGCACACCTTACCCCTATGGATCTGAAAGAAATGCCATGAAAATGGGAAACTTATAAGAATGAGGCTTTGTGTCAATCACCATGGAATCAAGTACTATATCATAAAGTGCTTTCAGGAGGTTTTTGTTTTTTTTAATTGACACTGGATCAGTTAGGGAGAGATTTATAGCAAGGAGGACTGGAATAAACAATTTTCTATTACCTAGTTGTCACCTTCACTATTCCTTAGAAGAAAACACAACAGATGGGGCCACGTGTAGTGAGCCAAACATGGTTGTTCTCTTGCACTGCTAGGTTGCAGTTCATTTTAGTGACGGAGACTTCCCTCCTGATTCACACGCAGCATGGGATGAAGCTATTCACTTCGAGTGGATTTCCACGCAGCCTCAAAATGCTGCTCAAGGGAACCCTCTTCCAGCTCACCTAAGGGAGTGGAGCAGAACTAAGGATGTGCAGGAGAGCCATCATGGTCTTTCCTTCAAATATCCTGCCTAGCAGGACAGTCTCTAGAGACAGGTGACTTGTTTTGGGGCTGGATGAAGTGGGAGAAGAGGAACTGTAATTGTTCAATGTTACTTTGGCTAATTACATCCCATAAAAAAACAAAACAAAGTAAGACAAATCCCCGATGCAATCTACTCAGTCTTGTCTCCCAGTTCATTTTAGCAAATCATGCCATCTTAATTCTTTTCCCAGTGCCCAAATTTGAAAGGCTAAATGAGCATCTGTTGGTGCTATGGTGAGATGAGATAAAGAAAGGGGTAACAAATTATAGGTAATTTTTCTGACTTGTTGGAATGAGAGTTGTGACACTCTTTGGTCAATATACGGCTACTAGTAGATCGAAGAAGAAATTTTGAGCTAGTGTATTTAGAGACTGCCTAGCTATAGAATGAACCTCTTGGCAATGCTTGCATGTCAACCATCCCTGTCATATTGTTTCATTCTGCCTATACTGATAGGCAGTTTTACACAATGTTTCTGTTCATGCACAAAATATACAGCTCTCAGATAGATATGCATGTGTCCAGCTGGATATGAAAATAGGAAATCGCACAGACTGCAGGCTTGCTGACCTTAGAATCAGGTAAAAGAAAAAAATCACTAATGCTTAGATGTCACTGAAAGGAAGGCAGAATAATTGGTGGGGGGGGGGGGGTGGGTTGGAAGGGAGGAAATAGAGCGATAGGGAGATTCCTACCCTTCCCTAGGATGTTCAGCTAAAACATTTCCAGAAAAAAAAAAAAACCACGAGTATATTCGAAAGAATTTCAACTCAGAACACAACCTTTCTCTCTGTAGGAATCTAAATTCTAGGTCAGGTCACACCGATTTTGGAGAAAAAAAAATTCTAGTACCATAAATATTTGAAAGAGTCTGTTATTTTCCCAAACTATTATTTTAAAATGTCTACAGATCCATAATTTCATAACTATGGGTTTTTTTCTCCTCCCATTGGAACTCACCCAGGCCTTCTTATCCTCTGCAATTCTCATCATTGTCTTTTATAAATGTTCCATAGAAACTCTACCCAACATGCTGTAGGATTTCCCTTGGTTCTGACACTGAATGGACATCAGAACTGCATACAAGCTACCCAGCTCTTCTCCCCATTTCTTACTATATGACCAGCAACCCTACTTTTCTAGGCACACATGAGTTTGATATTATTTTTTACACCATGTCTCCAATTGCAGTCATTGTTGGTAATATGTTGCAGCTGACCTGCAGCCAGTATATATCTTTCTACTGCTTTGGGGGGCTTGTAATTCTGATTCTTCTGTGCTGGGGGCAGAGTCAAGATGGCAGCTAGAAAGCAGGGACGTGCTCAAGCTCTCCCCCAGGTCCCTCCAAACACCTATAAAAATGGCTCTGAACAAATTCTAGAGCTGCAGTACCCACGAAATAGCAGAGGGAAACAGGGCTCCAGCCCAGGACAGCCTGGATGTTCGCTGGGTAAAGTCTATCGTGCACAGAGCTAGGAGTGGAGTGGAACAGAGCCCAGCATGGGCTGCACCAGGACCAACCAGACTGGGAGCCAGGTGGAACAGGCCCTAGGGCCCTGAATCATTGAGCTGGGGCAGTTACCAGACTTCTCAACCCACAAACACCAAAGACAACATAACAGATTAGTGGGAAAAACTTTTGGGACAGAATGAAAGGAGTTTGCAGTCCCGGGGTGGTGGAGGTGGTGCAACAATGAGGCTGCTTCCAGAGGTACACTTGCAGTTGCTTTCAGCCCCAGGCCCACCAGGTGGGAGGAATTAAGTGGCAGATTAGAGCAGGAGTGCAAAGCCTGCTTTGCCCTGCCTGGATCTGGGCCGCAATCCTGGTTGGTGGTTCTTGGGGGAAAAGGAGCACTGGTGTGGCAGAGCTTGCTGTGTAGAAGTAGCTCTGAAAACAGCAGTGCAGCCCCTCAAGCTTGGGACAAAGTACTCTCTACTCTACAAGCAGTCATACCCCAACAAAAAACTCAACGGTCAAGTAGTTGGCTGGGAACATGGCTAGGCAGCGAAAATGGACTCAGATTCAGATTCAGACTTTGGAATCTTTTTTTGGTGACAAAGAAGACCAAAACATACAGCCAGAAGAAGTCAACAAAGTCAAAGAGCCTACATCAAAAGCCTCCAAGAAAAACATGAACTGGTCTCAGGCCATGGAAGAGCTCAAAAAGGAGTTGGAAAAGCAAGTTAGAGAAGTAGAGGAAAAATTGGGAAGAGAAATGAGAGTGATGTGAGAAAACCATGAAAAACAAGTCAATGACTTGCTAAAGGAGACCCAAAAAAATACTGAAGAAAATAACACCTCAAAAAATAGACTAACTCAAATAGGAAAAGAGCTCCAAAAAGCCAATGAGGAGAAGAATGCCTTGAAAGGCAGAATTACCCAAACGGAAAAGGAGGTCCAAAAGACCACTGAAGAAAATACTAACTTAAAAATTAGATTGGAGCAAGTGGAAGCTAGTGACTTGATGAGAAATCAAGATATTATAAAACAGAACCAAAGGAATGAAAAAGTGGAAGACAATGTGAAATATCTCATGGGAAAAACCACTGACCTGGAAAATAGATCCAGGAGAGGTAATTTAAAAATTATTGGACTACCTGAAAGCCATGATCAAAAAAAGAGCCCAGATATCATCTTTCAAGAAATTATCAAGAAGAACTGCCCTGATATTCTAGAGCTAGAGAGTAAAACAGAAATTGAAAGAATGCATCAATCACCTCCTGAAAAAGATCCCCAAAAGAAAACTCCTAGGAATATTGTCACCAAATTCCAGAGTTCCCAGATCAAGGAGAAAATACTGCAAGCAGCCAGAAAGAAACAATTTGAGTATTGTGGAAACACAATCAGGATAATACAAGATGTAGCAGCTTCTACATTAAGGGATCAAAGGGCTTGGAACATGATATTCTGGAGGTCAATGGAGCTAGGATTAAAACCAAGAATCACCTACCCAGGAAAACTGAGTATAATTCTCCAAGGCAAAATATGAATTTTCAATAAAATAAAAGGACTTTCAAGCTTTCTCAGTGAAAAGATCACAGCTGAATAGAAAATTTGACTTTCAAACACAAGAATCAAGAGAAGTATGAAAAGGTAAACAAGAAAGAGAAATCATAACGGACTTACTAAAGTTGAACTGTTTTGTTTATATTCCTACATGGAAAGATGATGTATGTAATTCATGAGACCTCAGTATTAGGGTAGCTGAAGGGAATATACATACATACATACAGACAGACACACACACACACATACACACACACACACACACACACATACGGAGGGCACAGGGTGAGTTGAATATGAAGGGATGATATCTAAAAAAAATAAAATTAAGAGATGAGACAGGAATATATTGACAGAGGGAGAAAGGGAGAGATAGAATGGGGTAAATCATCTCACATAAAAGTGGCAAGAAAAAGCAGTTCTGTAGGAAGGGAAGAGGGGGCAGGTGAGGGGGAATGAGTGAATCTTGCTCTCATCAGATTTGACCTGAGGGGGGAATAACATACACACTCAATTTGGTTTCTTAACCCACAGGAAAGAAGTGGGAAGGGGATATAAAAGGGGGTATGATAAAAGGGAGGGCAGATAGGGGGAGGTAATAAAAAGCAAACAGGGTCAAGGGAGAAAACTGAATAAAGGGGGAAAGGATAGGAGGGAGCAAAATATAGTTAGTCTTTCACAACATGAGTATTGTGGAAGGGTTTTGCATAATGATACACATGTGGCCTATTTGAATGGCTTGCCTTCTTAGGGAGGGTGGGTGGGGAGGGAAGAGGGGAGAGAATTTGGAACTCAAAGTTTTAAAAGCAGATGTTCAAAAAAAAAGTTGTTTTTCCATGTAACTGGGAAATAAGATACACAGGCAATAGGGCATAGCAATCTATCTCGCCCTACAAGATAGTAAGGGGAAAGGGGATGGAGGGTGGGGAGTAGGGTGACAGAAGGGAGGGCTGACTGAGGAACGGGGCAATCAGAATATATGCCACCTTGGAGTGGGGGGGGAGGGTATCAATGGGGAGAAAATTTGTAATTCAAAATCTTGTGGAAATCAATGCTGAAAACTAAAAATATTAAATAAATTAAATAAATGATTCTTCTGTGCTGCTTGATAATATGTAACCTTATAGGATCTCTGGATAAACATTGTAGCTAAAATATTGTAACAACAATGTTGCTAGCAGCTGTTGTGGGGGTGAAAGACCAACAATAAAAGCACACAGGAAGGCTGCTAGCACAGGTTCTTTGATCTGCTTTTCTAAGGAAAGCAACTTTAAGGGGTTTACTGTATTACTTTAATTAAACATACACATATCATCCATTTAGTTCAGGGGAAAAAGTCAGCACCCTGAACTTTAGAGCAAATACAAATAGAAATTACAAACAGATCAACAGACAGACTTTGTCTGATCAAGACATCACATACATAGTAATCAAAAAGAGAAGCACCAACATCTGGGTTTTCAAAGCCAGGGGGCTCTTAACAATGGATACCCAGAGTCTTGTCTGGTCAAATTACATGACATTCTTCCAGTGAGAGCCCCAAAACAAAACGCCAACCTCAGATCTTATATACTCTTCTCAGAGTCAGAGAGAGTCACAACCATGCAACTCAAACCTAGGTGAGCTAGGCTTTCTTGTTTCTTAAGCAGGTCAAAGGCTCTTGATTCAATCAAAGAAAGCAAAAACAAAAAGTCCACTTTGCTTGTCATTACATTTGAAAGGCAAGGCCCATCAAAGGTACTTGATTACCTTAACATTCTAAAAGAGAAAGCAAAAAAGTCCCACCCTAATTACCATAACAAATATAGGGAAATATTGCAGCACTGAACATCTTGGCAATCATTAAAAATTGTGGTACCATTTCCCCAAAACATTTCAGCCCCATCAGCTCCCATTCAATTCCAGGCCCAGACCACAGTCCAGCTACAGCACCTATCCAAGGTAAATCTATTGAGACATTATGTCCAGGGGCTGATTGTTATGTAATCTCAGAGATATGCATCCTTCATGGACTAAATTTTTCTAAGGTGGGTGGTTAGAGCAACCTTTCCAGTAATCTCTGATCTCACTGAGGAGGCGTTTTAATGGAAGGTCCCTGAAAGTTAGTATAATTATACCAATGACATCTGTGAACATATAGGAGGGGTCCTTCCTATGAATAGGGAAGTAATCTCCTATTGAATTTTGTGGAGGGTAGCCTCTATCCTTGCTTGATGATAGAGGCAGTGTGGAACAGTGGCTAGAGAGTAAGCTTTAAAGTCAGGAAGACCAGGGTTAAGTCTCTAACACATCCTGGCTATGTGACTCTGTGTATGTGACTTAACCTCTTAGTGCTCTTGGAAAATTTCTAAGACTGTAAGTTGCAGAGAAGGTATTGATTTGAGTTGACAGAGGGACTTTCCTCACTTGGCAAGTTCTCCAAACCAGTGAAATCACAGGTCTGGTCTCCATCCCCTATCCCTTGATGTTGTTACTCAAAAGGTGCTGAGCAAAAATCTTAGTGGTAATATCTGTATCTGACAGTGAATCTTACAGTATTTTAAGATGGTGGGTATAGGAGATGACTTGTTAAAGAAAAGCCTCTAAGGACATACCTTGTTCTATTGAGTCAAATGCTTTTCTCAAATTACAACTTGGTATAAAAATCAAATGAGGAAAAAAAAAAAGTGATCTCTACCTGCCCTGTGATGAACTGGGAACCTTCTCATAAAGACACAATGGATCCAAAACACTGCCAAGGAATTTGGTATTTTTATGAGCCTAACAAAATTCTTATTTTGCTCAGGCTCTGTTGCATTAGCCCAAGTAGGATGGATGATGCTTATGCCTTTTGGAAAGGCAATCAATAACTCTTTTTATTTGCTAGGCAATATTTGATAGGAAAACATTTATTTTCTGGGGCACAGACTCTACCTAGTGCCTACCTGCTGGAAAAAATCAAAGAGGAGAAAGAGACAGATCACTAGGATGCCAAGGACCCAGCTGAATGCTGTTTGAAGTCAGCGTGCTCCTAACTCTTGTTTTTCTCCTTAAGTTGTGCTGACTTTTGTTTATTCATTCACCTGCTTCTTGCTGTTTCTCACTAAAGGTTAAGTGGTTGTGAAACTGTATGCCCTGCAGGATCGGTTTCTGTTGCTTTAAATACTTGTCCAAGTGGCAGTATCTTATGGCTCCACTCTGAAAAGCTCTATTGGCACCTGAGGGTGGTTTGTTTTTGACCACTTTAAGTTTTTAATGTGCTCCATCAGTCTCAGGCCAACCTGTCTCTCTACAGTCAAGGCCATTTTGCTTTTGTCTGAGAATCTTTATGACAGCGCTCAAGGGAGACGTGCTTGGAAACTCACAGGACTCCTGCAAAGACGAAGCTGTGCCCACTCTATCAAATCTGCTATTTACTCTGCCCATTATAGGACGTTCACATTTGCATTTTCCTCCTCACTTGTTATTGCACGATGCTGATTCATACTCAGAGGGAAAAAAGGAAATTCTGTCTTGGCTATTTTCTCCCTTGCCATCCTGGCCACACGCTAACAATAGAGGCCAGCTAGAGCCTGGTGCTCCCTTTCTTAAGCAGTGTTGAGGTCCCATTTTTGGAGCCAGCATCAATGCAGATGCAGTTGTTATTCGACTTCAATTTTGATTTATGACCATGCCAACTCCATCTTCCAGGTACCTGCATGCCTCTGAATTCCCAAACTGAATCCCTAAAATAACCCCTCAATATTTCATGATTTCATTGGCATTAATGTGGCATTAATATACATAAAATGTTTTATACATTACAGATGTTTCCACTCATGTTTTATAGCTGACACTCCCCGAATTCACATATTATTCTAGATTATACTAGAGCTGAATCCCTTTGAAGACATTTTGAGGATTTTTTTCCCCCTGATACTACTGAATGATAACTATTTTTTTCCTCCAAATCAGGGGTGGATGAGTGATGTGTTCTCTGCTCACAGGGCTTGAATGGGATGCCAAGTAGGAGGCTGAGACAGGGAGGGGGAGAGAAGAGAAGTGGAGAGATAAACACAGCTGAGGAATGACAAAAGGCTGACATTTGCTCTTTGCTTTGTTCTTATCCCCTCCTCCCCATTTTACACCTATGAAAGAAAGCATAACCAACTCAGATGTTTCTTAGAATTGCAGACTCAGGTCAGAAAGGATCACGTAGATGGTGTGACCTAACCTTCCAACCAGTAAGTGTAGGCATGACCTCTTCCACACCTCTAATATCCAGTCTCATCGTCTTGTCCCACCTCAAGTGACTCAAAGATGGCCAACCATATGCTGGGGATGTTGTGAAGGCAATTTTTGCATTTGGAGAAATCAACCCGGGTTGGGGACAGAGGGGGTGGGGAAGAAGGGAGTGGACTGAATGGCTTCAGGTGACCTAACTTTTAGTTTTATGATTCTCAACTCAGCCACTAACTTCTTACTCCATGACATGGAAGTATCCTTGGGTTCACAAGGGTCTTGCTAGCAGAGCAAATGCTGGCAGACACTATCAAACAGTAAAAACTTCAGATGCAAGCCTGGCCTGAACTTTAAACATCAGCATGGCTAAATTGAAAAAGGCTCATTACCAGGTGGCTGCATATTCCATCACCACCCCACCTTGAATTTTCAGGCATAACAGCTCATGAAGACTGTCCCACACTAAAGAATCCAGGTGCTGTGATCTACATCTACACCAGTGAAATCAAAGACTATTGAAATATTGAATTGTAAGGAAATTTTAATAAGACACATAGTGACTGGTGGAGAGCTAGCCTTGGGGGACAGAAAGACATGGGTTTAGGTGGCATAGTGGATAAAGCCTTGGACTTTGAGTTAGGAAGACCTGAGTTCAAATCTACCCTCAAACACTTTATAGCTGTGTGATCCTGGTAAATCACTTAACATATTTTCTTCAGTTTCCTCATCTGTAAAATGGGGATAATAATGATACCTAATCCCATGGTTATTGTGAGGATAAAATGAGATCATATTCATAATGTGTTTAGCACAGTACCTGGCACACAGCAGGTGCTTAATAAATGCTTGTTAAAAGTTTAATTTTTTTTAAAAGCCCTGCCTCTGACATATAATGACTGTATGATCCCTGTAAAGTAACCCTAACTCTCAGGCTACAAATTGCAGAGAAGGTGCCAATCTACTTTGGTAGATAGAGGTTCCTCCCTCAGAATTTTCTATACCAATAAGATCATAGATCCCATTTTTTAAAAAAGGCTTATTCTTCCTCTCCTCCCACCCCAATTTCAACAAGCATTTATTAAGTGCTAACTATAGGTCAAACATTGTGCTAAATGCTAATACAGAGATAAAAATGAAACAGTCTTGGAGCTTCCATTCTACTGGAAGCAAAGTAGCCTCTGACAACCAACTCCAAACTATATTCATTTATGAATATTAAAAAAAATAGTTACTGTTATTCTTCTACCACCTCCATTGTAATTCTTGGCTGTTATGTTTTAGAGGGGGTTGCTTTTGAATAGTGAGTGAAATGATTTCTTTGTCATAACTTGCGTGGGAAATTCTTTTTTTGAAAAATCAAGTTTTAAAAAGACAGGAAGAGGGATTGAGTGGATAGAGCTCAAAGGATAGGTCCCAAGGACCTGTTCACTTAAAAGTCTCAATGTTTCTGCCAACTTATTCTGTAGATTCGGAAAAATCAACTAACCTTTTCAGATCTTTTCCTCTTTAAATGAGGAAAATGGGCCTAACAACAATTCGTGACTCCTTTCTAACCTCCTTGAGATAACAGGAAAATGAACTTTGTAAAAGTATAAAAGTGACTATGTATTATCTCCTTTGGAGGAAAAAAAATATATTCACCTGGGCCCTGCTTGGTGTAAATACTGAATCTCCAGTGAATTGATCCTATTATTCAAATTTGCTCAGCATAATTCCATCAAGCTGGAACCAATGGCCATAGCCTGAATTTGAATAAATGTGACTTCCACATTCACACAAGCCTGGTTCTAGTTGTAGTACTATATATTCAAAGAAGGCTTAATGCATATGCTAAATTTCTTCCATTCTTAAAAATACTAAGCAATTTACACAAAACACACCCATTAAGACATGGTTTTAGATTAAAGTGATGACAGGAAAACTGGATAGGAAGCGGGACACAAGCCTCAGAGAAGAATGAAATGCCAAGACTATTGGATGCTATTGTATTCAAAATGATAAGCAATTTTAAGTGGTTAAGCATAAATTGTCATCTTAACAATGTTCAGTAATTTATGATCCAAATTTTGAAACTTGATTTTGGAGAAACCATCTTATATATCTTTAAAAAACCCGCTTCATTTAAATGTTTTTAGAAGTTATATTTGTGTAACATTGGAGGGTTTCTTTTGGTAATTTAAAGCTCTTTAACATAAAACAATTCTTATTTAATATTTTGAGGTAGAGCTGGTTAACAAGGGACCCAATGGCAGGGAATTGCAAAGAAGAAACCAATTAAGAGGAGGTAAAAGACTGGTGTTCTCAAAAAAGTCAACTGACAGTATCATGGAGAGAAAATAAAATTACTGTCTTGTGTATGGAAAAAGACCATACTGGGATTCACTATGCCAAGGTGTATTCATAATACTCTAAGCCTAGAATCTTTCTATTTATGCTTTTGCTTAAGAGCAGAGAAGCCAGAAGAAACAAGAAGTTCAGTGAACTACACAAGCCAATGAGGGCAAACAGACCCCTTGTCATTCGGACAGGATTAGAAAGGCAGCTGACCAGGGTCTTTAAAGACAAGATGTCCTAAAGACCTGATGTGTGACCAAGCGATGTGCACACTTGGGAAGGTTTTGCTTCTGAGCAAAGATTTATGGTGAATTAATTCTACTGTAACCTAGGGAAGAAACTGGGTTAAGAATAAAGATGAGTGAACGATGTTCCTAACCAGACATATGTATATTTCTTTAACTCCTACTCTGCATTTTGTCTTAATATTTGCTATCATTGGTCAATGTTCCTTTCAAAAGAGAATTCCATTTTTATTGGTAAAGCACAATTGAGTGGTAAAGATATAATTTTTATTTTTTTCAGCCAAAAATTATTTAAGTATATACTATGTTCTGGGCATCGTGCTAAATGCTGGCGATGTAAAGAAACGTATAATTGTACCTGCCCTTAAGGAGCTCACATTATGATGAGGGAAACAAACATCAAAATAACTATTATAACTACTACTAATAGCATGAGCAGCTAGGTGGTGCAGTGGATAGAGCGCCACGGAGTCAGGAAGACTCCTCTTCCTGAGTTCAAATCCAGCCTCAGACATTTACTACTGTTTGATCCTGGGCAAATCACTTAGCCCTATCTGCCTCAGCTTCCTCATCTGTAAAATGAGCTGGAGAAAGAAATGACAAACTGCTCCAGTATCTTTGCCAAGAAAACCCCAAATGGGGTCATGAAGAGTCAGGCATGATTCAGAAGACTGGATGACAACTAATAGTAGCTAGAATTTATATAGCATTTTAAGGTTTGTGAAGCACTTCACACGTGTTACTTCATTTGGGAAATAACTAGTTACATATGAGATGTAAACAGAGTAGATGTGAGATCATTTCTGAGATGAAGGTATTAAAAGCTGGGGGTACTAGGAAAGTAGGATTTGATCTGTTTTGAAGAAAACCAGGGAAACTGAGGTGGTAGGGTGGCAAGCATACCATGCATGGAGGGCAGCCAGCGCAAAGGAATATATCATTTTAAATTACTTATGTTCAATTGTTTGCCTTCACAACAAGTGGGGAAGGGACTGAAGGGAGGGAAAGAATTTGGAATTCAGAACTTAAAAAAATTAATGTTAAAAATTTAAAAAAAAAACCCAAATTACCTGTTTCTAAGAAGTCTTGATAATCATAACCAAGGGATATCCTTTTACTTAAGATCATAAATTTAGAGCTTAGAGGTTCATTCAACCTTCTCCATTTTACAAGTGAGAAAACTGAGATTCAGAGAGGGAAAAATTATTTACCCACGGGTATATGGGCAGTATGGAGCATAGTTGGGATTCAACCCCAGGTCTTTTGACTCCAAATCTAGTGCTCCTTTCTTTATACAATATTATAGTTTATCCTAAATGCAGGGAAAGCATACAGGCATAAATAAGCTAACTATAAGTTAGAAACCTGAACTCATGAGGCAAATATCATACAACCATTTGCAGATGCTTATTTGCAAATAGGCTAACAAACTCTGTCTAAAGGTAGGAGAGCATTCAGGTTCACTTAGAAATAAGGGAAGGGTCCCTTAGCTGGAGGGGTAGAGAACTGTGGGTATAAAATATTGCATACCTTGTCAAACTGGGTCAGAGGTGATGGAAACTTGGTTTTACTTTTGTTAAAAGGGAAAACAGGAAGGCAGGTACTATTTATACCTTTCTTTATATCACGAGCACTTAGCACAATGCCCAGCACATAGTATATACTTAAATGATTTTTGACTGAAAAAAAATAAAAATTATATCTTTACCACTCAATTGTGCTTTATCAACAAAAATGGAATTCTCTTTTGAAAGGAACAATGAGCAAAGATAGCAAAGACATTAAACTAAAACAAAATATAGAGTAGGAGTTAAAGAAGGAAGGCAGGAAGTTGGAGAGGACAGTAGTATGTCTTAGAAATAATTTTGATGTAAAAACAAATGGCATCAATAAAACTTAAGAAAAAGCAAGAAGGGAAAGGTCAATGCACTTTGAAAGTGGCCAATCCATGACACTCATGTAAAATTGCCAGCAAACCTGTGAGAAACACAACATAATACAAAGACCAAGAAAAGGCAAAACTTGTGAGAAATTCAGCCTTTCACAACCTAGCTTTGCATTAGAAAGCCACAGAAATGTTAGAGTTAGTTCTCAGGCAGGTGTTTATCTATCTTACCTAAAGTTTAACAATCCAAATGCTTCAGAATGGCTCTAAATGCTGTTCCCCAGTCGAGCATCTATCTGCAAATGGACCGATTTCCACATCTGGACTGGAACATCAAGCATTTAAATTACCAAATGTTGGAAACTGGGGTACATAAAATGATTTCACAAATGAGGAACATGGCAGACATCTCAAGGGGCTGGGGCAAACAAAACAGGCGAGTTCTCTGAAGTCATCATTAACTGAGTGTTTCAATTCCACAGATGTGTCATAGCAAATGTAAAACGGTTAATAATAGAAACAGCTATAGTGACTTTCTTACTTTTTTAACTATTTCTCGTTTAGCTTGAAACTTTCCACATTTTGTTACTGCCCAGAATCAATTTAGTTTAGTTTTGTTTTTTTAATGAATAGAATGGGGAGGAAATTTCAAATAAAATGTTAAGTTGCTTCTATATTACGAGAAAGTAAACAAGTATACTTTTCTGGTTAATGAGAAAATGGGTGCTTTTTGAAGTGCAACTCACTCAAAGCAGATAAACTATCACATATTACACTCTGACTGTCCCCATCATCACTGGCTTTGTGAACCTGAACGAGGAAAAAAGTGAGTACACGGGAGGGTGTTAAATAAGAATTCCACACAGTTATGAAACACTTAAAAGGTTATTCTAAGTAGGTGCTATAGAAATCCTCCTGTCTTCTTATGACTTTTCAGCAGGGTTGTAGGCTTTATGAGGAAAAGTACTAGTTATTTGTCTTTGCATCCCCAATACTCAACACAGTGTTAGGCACATAGGAGACCCTTAGCAAGACGACTGTTGGATTGAATAACGGATGATGCCCATTCCTTTCTTTCTCTGCTATAACTCACTTTACCCAAGTAGCTTCTCCTGCACAGGGGTCTGATTTAGGATGGCAGGTGAAGCAACACAGATTGACTGGGGGAAGGAATAGGGAGGCAGGATACACAGGCATAAGTGGTTCTGGTGACAATCTATAAAGGGTAGAAAAGCAGCATTGGCCAGAAGCCAGAGTAAGCCCAGCTTGGAACTCAGGCAATGAGCTGGGCCCAATTTGGTTGACATTTTTAAAGCTTCAAAAGGTCAATGTATATGCTATTACATACTATACAAAGACACAAGGCTGGATTTGACTGTGCCTGTCAAGTGGCTGGCTTGAACCTGCTTTTTAGAACTTGCAGACAGTACAATTTCCATGTGTGAAGATGTGAGCATAATTTTACCTTCTGTTGTTTTTTAACCACCTTGGGCCACGATTTTTAAATTGAAACACAAGAAGTAGGTTGTGCTCGGGTTCCCATAGCAACATTAACTTATCCAAATTGCCCGTGCTGTATGGAATACTTTCAATTACCAGTTTGGCTTTTAAATGTACACTTTAATTATGGGAAATGTAGATGAGTTAAGATTCTGATGCAAATCTTGGCTTTTACATCTACTGATTTATACATGCTTAAACAGTAACCTCAATACTGCTATTGACACTTGCCACCTACCCAGTCAAGGCTGTCCTCATTTCATGTATAATCTTTCCACTATTCGATCTATCCTGCATACCACTGCCAGATTAGTCTTTCTAAAGAACCCTTTCCATCCTATTTCTCCTTAGCTCAAAAATCTTCAATGTCTCTCAGTTGCCTATAGGATAAAATCTGGACTTCTTAGCTTCAAGGTCTTCCAACATCTGGCTCTAACCTATTTGGAAAGAGTGGGCAGCAGTGATGCTGGGGGGAAAGGGCTGGCTTTGTAGTTCAAATCCTACAGGGTGTTCCTAAAGTCTGGACACATAGGAAAAAATGCATATTTTGAAATATTTGGAATATTAATAGACTTTAGCCCCCTTGACTTCTTTTTCTGAGGTATGCTAATAGAGAAGGTATACTCAATGAAAATCACAGATTCAGCACACTTGATTGAATGCATAAAGAGTGAATGTGCTAAAATTGACTGCAATATGGAGTCAATGCATCAAGTTCACATGAATCTTGCAAAGTGCATCAACCTTTGCATCACAAATGATGGAAATCATGTTGAAGATGTTATTTGTTAATATTCTAATTAAATAAAATGTTGTTGAAAATTTCATTCATTTCATTTCTTGAAAACATGCATTTTTGCCTATGTGTCCAGACCTTAGGAGCACCGCGTATCTCTAACACTTATATGGCCTGTGTGATTTGAGTGAGTCACAACCTTTTGTGGGGGTTGGACTAGAATCTAGTCCTTTTATGAAGGGGCTTTGTTCTGTGATGTTTGGACTTGAGGACCTAGAGGGCCACACGTGGCCTCGAGGCCTCAGGTCCCCCACCCCTGGACTTGATGGTTACAGAGGTCTCTTTCAACCTCATCTCTCAGTGTTACCCGACACAAACCCCTTAACTTCAGCTGGGCCAGTCCAATCATACTGAAATCCACCCCAGCCCTCCTTTTATCCTTGCCACCAATCCAAACGTTAAGTAGCTTTTGAGGTCTAGTTCAGGTCTCTCCCCTAACCATTCCAGACCACGGGAGTCCTTACAGTACTTATAACAACCAATTTGCATTCTTAGTCTTAACGCTGTCATTTCATCCTTTCCCATCTCTTTATTTTGCCACCTCTAATCAGACTGCAAACTCCTTGTGGGCAGGGCCTTTAAACTTCATTTGCATGCCCCACAACAAAATGAATATGTATTGGAAGAATATGTAATTAATCCCATTTTATATGCTGAAATTTTAAATTCTTCTAATTTTAATATCTTCATAAGCATTAAATCCATTTTACAGAAAACTCTCGACAATCTGTGTACCTGGTGATATTTAGAAACAATACTGAGGATGGGCCGCTGTCACAAGAGCAAATAGCAGATACACAGGAAAGAAAAAGTCAGAATCTATTCCAGATAGTCTCTGAATTAGGAGAGAAAAAATAGCTTGAGCAAAAACCTGGGCTTTTCCTGAATTTCCCTGGAAACAGATATGCTGCCTATTTGGTGACAGATGACAACTGAGCACAGCTAGAATATGTTTGTGAACTGATTACTGAACCCAATGGTATAAATAAAGCAGATGATTGTCTCCACTTTTTAAAATAGGCAGGCTATTGTTTTTTTTTCAAGTGATCTCAATTACTGCAGTAAGCTGAATGGGTAGTATTTTGTTTTTTAACCATTTTCAAAGAAACATGAGGGGTTAACAAAAACAAACATGCTTAGGCAATTCACATTTATTGATTTTTTAAAAAATGTCAAATATAGTGGGTCCTTCCATATCACCTAATACGTGTATGTGTGTAAGCCTAATGGAAGGCCTCACCCATTATAAAAGAGCCAGACATAGATATTCAGTTCTAGCTTCTAATTGCTCTTTCAGGAATAATTTTTGAAGAGATCTTTGCATGGGGTGATCTTGATTCATACAGAGAGAAAGTATGCTCTCAACCAGCAGAAACACCAGGAATGAGATTGTCAGGGTCATTATGATGAAATGAATGCAATGGTTTCTGAAACTTGCCCTGTACCCACACTCGATGCATTTTCACTTTTTCTTTCCTATTAACTTGCAAACGCCGGTCAACCAGGTTCTGCTTTTCATCTAACCCAGCCTGATGGAACATATTGTGGACTTCCCCTGTGACACAAAAATGAAAAGCAAAAGTATGACAAGCTATTAAGAACAAGAAAACAGTCACACATCACTGCTTCAGTTAACTATCCAGATTTTTCTCCTTTAACAGAACTTCTCACAAAATACCCCCTCTAGGATACAAATGGGGATGGGAACCTTAAGAAAAACACATTCTATTTTGCATTAATACAACACAATAAGGAGGTATGCTATGGCACACAGAGAAGGGACAGGAACTATAGCGGTTACTGTTTTTGATGTTTTAACAGATGTTCCTTTTCAGAGTTTCCCCTTGTTAGTAAAAGGGCCTGAATGTGCCACAATGTAAATGTGTTTACATAAGACTGGGGAAAGTCCTTGAATACAAGGCTCATTTAGTACTCATCACTGTCAAAAATGTACTTTAGAATGAAAAATTTGTAAGGGACAAGTTGTTTACTATGGGACTCACACGAATAAAACTTGATTGGCTCTACACTTGTCATCAACTCTTTTTTGCTCCATGCTAACAACACCCACTGTGGAGGGAGGCACATCATTTGGCAGGTGATACTATGATAAAATACACATCTTTCTAACCCTAAAATAATAGGGCCAGCAGGTCAATTTCTCTTGGGAAAAAAGATTTTAAAATACTTTTTTTTAACCTTTCAATTTAAACTCCTAAGTAGAACCTTTAGAAGTACTGGAAAGTGACCTTTAATCCATTATTTGACATTTTGATACTTATTTGATACTATAGCTTTTGAATTTTTCTTCCCACAAATAGAAACTAAGGATTATTTTTTCCAACCTATTGTATCCTCTAGTATGTAACTCTCACCTTTTGTAAAGAAATATGCCCTTGTACCATCTCCTCGAACATAAAAGTTTTCAGACAAGCAGCATCCTACAGAAGATAGTTATGAAAAGGGGAAATTTAAATTCCTATTTGAAACGCAGAAGATACAAATGAGTAAAATCAAGGTAAATATTCTTTAAGACACAAATATGCAAAATCACCAAGGTAACAAACAGGATCTTGTTATACCTTTTTTGAAACGAAGTTGAGTGAGATCATATCTTCCATGGTCCCGAAATAACAACATTCCTCCAGGTTTCAGTAATTTGGACAATCTGTTTACAACGCCTTGCATCCTTTAAAGACAAAGCATGATGCCCTATTCAATTTCACCTTTTTTTTTTCTCTGCCAGGGTGAACCTTCATCTTTTGAAGTAAAATTATGAAAAGCCTGTCATCAAGCTCATTATAAGGCCACAGGAAAATAAACAACAAACATGATCAAGAATGAGAACAAAAAGTGCTTTTACCAAGAAGGAAGGCAAGATTCATGTATATGAAATAACCAGGTTCAAAGGAAATGTAACTGGCGACAAAGAAGCCTACAGTGTCTAAAGAGACCACCCAAGTGACCAGAGTTATTTGGTGGCTTCGTAGAGGTTTCTACAGAATGTTTAACAAAGCTGCAGTGAGAAATCACATAGATATTTTCCAATAACCACAGCAAAATTAATTGGCTGCAGGGCAGGGAAAGAGGAAAACTGTAGGGTGCTTCTGCTTGCAAAATCTCTTACAAAGTAGAGGATGTAACTATGCCACTGTTATCTCATACCTAAAATTTCTAAAATGGGTTCTTTCCATGGGATTTGTGAACTTGGGGTCTTTTGGTTTCTTCCCCCATATTTTGATCAGTGTACTTCAACATAATTGGCTTTCTTTAAAATCCTCATGCATTTAAAAAGTCTTCTAAGAAGTCCACAGATTTCACCAGTCAAAGGGATCCATGACACACAAAAGGTTAAGAATCCTTGGATTCAAACCAAGCCCATCTTCCTTCAAAATGACTCCCCTGCCCACCCATGACTTCCTTATTGTTGTTGGCAGACTGTATCATCAAGCACCAAAGCTCAAAATTTTGGGGGACCAGGATCATAGATCTGGAGCTGGAAGGGACTTTAGGGACCATCTAGTCTGACTCCTTCATTCTAAATATTAGGACGCTGAGGCCCAGAGAGGCTGTAAGTCGTCATCTCCTCTATATTTCTTTCTGTCCCATATCCAACTGATCACCAAATCCTATAGGTTCTTCCTTCTTTATGCTTTCTCTGAATTTATCTTCTTTCCACTTCCACTGGTACTTCCTTTACCTAGGTCCTCACCATTCCATGCTTGAATAGGAGCAACAAAGAACTTCTAACACAGTATCTCTAATTCCATATTCTTCCTGTGCTAAGCCACCCTGCGTGCTATGGTCACACCAATCTTCACAAATGCTGTTACTGGGACATTGATTCCCTCCTCAATAATTATTAATTTTTGTTGTTTTGTTGTCATTGTTCAGTTGTTTCAGTCATGTGATCCCATTTGGGATTTTCTTGGCAAAGATACTAGCACTTTTTGTCATTTCTTTTTCTAGCTCATTTTACAGATGAGGAAACTGAGGTAAACAGGGTTAAGTGATTTGCCCAAGGTCACACAGCTAAACAGTGTCTTGAAGCCAGATTCACACTCAGCAAGATGAGTCTTCCTGACTTCAGGTTTGGTACTCTATCCACTGTGCCACTTACGTGCCCATTATTAATTAACAAGATATAACCTAATTTCCTTATCATGGTATTCAAGGTCATCCACAATTTGACCTCAGCACATCTTTCTAACCCTAAATTTCAGTGCTCCCCAATGTGAAACCTCATTTCTAGCAAGCCTGGTTTACTCACTCTACCCAGTATACACCTTTCACATTCTCTTCTTTAGTGCCTTTGCTTATTCCATTTCCCTCATTTACAATGCTATCCTCCTCTTCTACACTTAGCCAAACCCTAACCTCTAACTACCTGAGGGTGATGTCTCAATCCTTAGAAGTACTGTAGCATTTGTTATACATTCCATTCATTGGACAATTAGTCAAGGCCGGCTTGTGATTGCTCCTGTTTTATAATTTTCTTTAAAAAATTATTTTATTTCATTAATGTTTCCCAATTACATGTAAAAATTTTTTAAACAATTATTTTTAAAATTTTGAGTTCTAGATTCTGTCCTTCCCTCCTTCTCCCCTCCTTGAGAAAGCAAGCAATTCAATATCTATTATACATGTGAAGTCATGCAAAACATATTTCCATACTGGCCATGTTGCAAAAGAAAACACAAACAAAACAATAAAAATAATGTTAAAAAGTACGCTTCAATTCGCATTCAGAAATAATCAGTTATTTCTCAGAAGATGGATAGCATTTTTCATCATGGGTCCTTTGGACCGTCTCAGATTATTGTCTTGATCACAGTAGCTAATCTTTCACAGTCGATCATGCTTACGATACTGCTGTTACTGTGTGTACAATGTTTTTCTGGCTCTGCTTACTTCAGTTTGCATGAGTTCGTATAAGTTTTCCCAGGTTTTTCTGAAAGCATCCTGCTCATCATTCCATCATAATCATGTACAACAACTTAGCCAGCCATTCCCCAATTGGTGAGTATCCCCTCAATTTCTAATTCTTTACCACCACAAAAACGGCTGTTATAAATATTTTTGTACAAATAGGTCCTTTTCCCTTTTCTTTGACCTCTTTGGGATATAGACCTAGTAATGGTATTGCTGGGTCAGAGAGTATGCACACTTTGACAATCCTTTGGACATAGCTCCAATTTGTTCTCCAAAATGATTGGACCAGTTGACAACTCCACTAATAGTGCATTAAGATCCCAGTTTTTCTCACATCCCCTCCAACATTTATCATTTTCCTTTCATCATGTTAGACAATCAGATAGATATAAAGTGGGTATCTCAGTTATTTTAATTTGCCATTTCTCTAATCAGTAGAGAGTTAGAGCACTTTTTATGTGACTACCAATAACTTTGATTTCTTCTTCTGAAAACTGCCTATTCATATCCTTTAACCATTTATCAACTGGAGAATGGCTTGTTTCTATAAATTTGGCTCAGTTCCTTATATATTTGAGAAATAAAACCATTATCTGAGAAACTTGTTGTAAAGCTTTCTCCCTAATTTCCTGTTTTCCTTCTAATTTTGGCTGTATTTATTTTGTTTGTACAAAAGCTTTTTAATTTAATGTAATTAAAATTACCTATTTCACTTCCTGTAATCCTCTCCATCTCTTGTTTGGTCACTAACTCTTCCCTTATCCATAGATCTGCCAGGTACATTTTCCCATGCTTCTCCAATTTACTTGTAATATCACCCTCTTTGTATAAATCATTTATCTATTCTGACCCTATCCTGGTATATGGTATAAGATGTTGGTATGCCTAATTTTTGCCAAACTGCTATCTGGTTTTCCCAGCAACTTTTGTCAAACGATGAATTCTTACCCCCAAAATTTGGATCTTTGTGTTTATCAAACACTAGATTATTATGCTCATTTGCTATTGTATATTGTGTACCTAATCTATTCCACTGATCCATGACTCTATTTCTTAGCCAGTACCAAGTAGTTCTGGAACATAATCAACTCACTCCTTTACCCTCTTTCTATGTAGAATTCTTCGAACTGGCCTAATAATGAAATCATTCTTAGAAGATATCTTCCCATAAATCTTAGAATATACATACATACATACATACATACATACATACATACATATATATATATATATATAATCTTACCATTTAGAAAGGTAAACAGTTTAACCTTATTGAATCCCTTATGATTTCTCTTTCATTTTTACCTTTTTATCCTTTTCTTGAGTCTTGCATTTGAAAGTAAAATTTTCTACTCAGCTCTGGTCTTTTCATCAGGAATGCTTGAAATTCCTCTATTTCATTAAATATCCATTTCTTCCTTTGAAGGATTATGCTCAGTTTTGCTGGGTAGGTTATTCTTTTTTTTTTTTTAACAGGGGGAAGGCAGGGCAACTGGGGATAAGGGACTTGCCCAAGGTCACACAGCTAGTAAGTGTGTCAAGTGTCTGAGGTCACATTTGAACTCAGGTCCTCCTGATTTCAGGGCCAGTGCTCTACTCACTGTGCCACCTAGTTGCCCCTGGGTAGGTTATTCTTGGTTGTAATCTCAGCTTTTTTGCCTTCCAGAATATCATATTCCATGCCCTCTATTCATTTAACATAGTAGCTGTTAAATCTTGTGTAATCCTTACTGTGGCTCCACAGTATTTACATGGTTTCTTTCTGGCTGCTGGAAGTATTTTCTCTTTGATCTGAGAGATCTGGAATTTGGCTATAATATTCCTGGGAGTTTTTGTTTTGGGATCTCTTTCAGGAGGTGATCAGTGGATTCTTTTGATTTCTGTTTTACCTTCTGGTTCTAGGATATGAGGGTAGTTTTCCTTGATAATTTCCTGAAATATGACATCTAGGCTCTTTCTTTGATCATGGCTTTCAGGTAATCTAATAATTCTTAAATTATCTCTCCTTGATCTGTTTTCCAGGTCAGGTGTTTTACCTATGAAAATCTCACATTTTCTTTTTTTTTTCATTCTTTTGACTTTGATTGCTTCTTGATGTCTCATGAAGTCATTAGCTTCCACTTCTCCAATCCTAATTTTTAAGGAATTATTTTCTTCAGTGATGTTTTGTGCCTCTTTTTCCATTTGGCCAATTCTGTTTTTTTAGGTATTGTTTTCTTCAGTATTTTTCACGCTTCTTTTTCCAGGCTATTAAATATCTTTTTATGGTTTTCTTCTTTTGCTTTCATTTCTTTGCCTAATTTTTCCTCTACTGCTCTTACTTGATTTTTTGGGGGAGGCAATAGACTTTGTGACTTTCTCAGAGTCACACAGCTAGTAAGTGGCTGAGGCCAGTTTGAACTCAGGTCTCCTTGACTCCAGGGGTGGTGCTACCTAGCTGCCCCTCTTATTTGGCTTATTTCCAGTTCCCATTTTTCTTTGAGACTTTGCTTGTAGTTTTTTTACTTTATTGTTATCTTCTGAGTTTATGTCTTGATCTTCCGTTTCACAGTAGCTTTTTATGGTCAGGTTTTTTTGTTGTTGTTTGCTCATTTTCCTATCCTATCTCTTGATGTGGAACTTTATGTTAATGTTGGGCTCTATTCCTGGAATGAGGGAAGGTGGAAGGGCATTGTCTCAAGCTTCAGGCTTCTTTGCAGTGATATTTTCAGAGCTAGTTATGAGTATTTGGAAGTTTTTAGTGATTCCAAGATGGTATAATCTGGGAAAAGGGGTGGTCACTACTCTCTTGGTCATTACTCTAGTCCTGGGCCCCTGATCCCTTGGGTTTACAATCAATGTTGTTCTCAGGGTCCCTCCTCCTTTGGCCCAGAAATGATACTGTTTCTCAGGGTCCCTGATCCCTTGGGGCCAGAAGTGATACTGCCTCTCAAGCTTCCACTCTCTTGTGACTGAAAGTGCTCCTCTCTCCTCTTGAACTACGACCCAGAAATGACTTTAGGCAACAGAGTTGCCAAATAACCTCTGGTCCTGCATCCAGTGCTAGGAGTACCCTATAATCACTTCCTTATTTTTCAAACAATGTTATTTTTCTTTTTTTATTTTCTTAAAAACATTATTATTTATTTTTAACATTAAAAAATTTTTTTGAGTTCCAAATTCTTCTCTCTCTTCCCCCACCCATTAAGACGGCAAGCAATATACCACTTATACATGTGACATCATAAAATACTTCTTCCATATTAACCATGTTGCCAAAAAGAGAAAGAAAAATAAAGTAAGAAAATTATACTTTAATCTTCACTCAGCTCATCAGCTCTCTCTCTGGAGAAAGATAGCATTTTTCATCATGAGTCCTTTGGAATTGTCAGAAGAATCTTTTAAATCAAATGGGGAAGGTATTATTCTACCCATTTTATAGATGTTCAAAGTTATATGGCAGATATATAGTGGCAGAGCTGGACCTGGAATGCTAGTTTTCTGATTTTTACTCAGCTCTTTCCATAGGAATGTACACTCAGAAAGGGCAATGACTATTTCACTTTCAGCTCTATATCTGCAGGCCTAGCATAGTGCCTGGCACATAGCAGATATTTAAGACATGTTTGCTGATTGATTTCCACTATGTATTAATAATATTTTGTTCTGAGGTGTAGGCTAACATCACAACTACCGTACCACTGAAAACAGGTCTAAGGGAGGCAAACAAGTTACTTGTATGCTACTCCTCTTCTTTGATACTTTGCACGGCCAAGTTAAGCAAAGAGTAAGACTCTTTCCTTGCCACAGGGGCCCAGACTCCTAGACTCCTGTGAAAAATTAGGATACTATGCTCGTGCAAATCATTACAACATTATCCAGTTTAAAATACTGGTGAAATTGATGTTGCAATTTTCATATACTGTCACAATGCTAAAAAAGAAAATTCTAAATTCCCAAAGAAAGGTTAAAAATCAAGTAAATCTTGATTTAAGCTTACTTTTGGACTAAAGAGACATTCAATACTAGAAATGAATTCCATTGTTTACCTGGTTTACTTTGTCCTGGGTCGACAAATCCATGAAATACTCTTATCTGTTTTTTTTTTAATGGCATGAATTCTTATCTTTAGCAAAACAGTTAGGAAGTTAATTACCTAACAGATATTACTTCCTCTTTAACTGACACCCCACCAATTAAAATTGCAATATCACGTATGTATGTATAATAGATAGGATTTCTAAACTGGAAGACATGTTCAAGTTCTAGTCAAGCTGTACTGCTAACTGCTGTGTGGCCATGTGCAAGGTGCTTAAATTCTCTGTGCCTGTAAAATGATGAGGCTAGCCTTGATCATCTCTAAGGTATCTTCCATCTTCAACATTCTGTTTCTCAAATCAGCAAAGGTGCTCTTACTAATGGGCCCTAGTTTTACAAATTGATTTCAGGATGGAGAGCAAAGACTTCATAAAAATTATTTTAAGTAGAGGCTGGATAGACCACTTGTCATTTATATTAGAGTGGGGATTTCTTTTTTGGGTATTAGTTGAATTAGATGGCCCTTAAGGTAACTTTCCAATTCTAAAATTCTGTAATTTTGTGAGTACCCAAGTGGCGACTTCCAATATGTGGCCTGCATATTTGAAATTCTTGTCTTGGTATGTTAATGAATTCAATTTGTGGTTAAGTTTCAGATGATGTTCAGGAGTTATAAGACCGGAAAGAGATTGTTAGGACAGGATTGGAGATATAGACTAAAGAATTATCTGCATCTGAGTTGTTGAGCTCAACTATATTGCACTTGAGAAACTAACTACGAAGCACAAAAGAAACAGCATAGCCTACACCTATGGCTGGAACAGCAGAGTTAAGTGAAGAGTTTTATGGATTTTAAGTGAAGAGTTATGTGGTTTTTGTTTTCTTTAAACACATAGGGGTGGTGGGAGGGCGGGACTTTAGCATGTGTAAGGTTAGAAGGAAAGGGTTTTCTGGGGTTGCCTTTTTCTGTTATAGACTATTTCCAAATTGTATGTTTTTCCACAGTCTCTGATAATGATAATTTTGGTTTTCAGAAAAAACATGCCTAACATTTTGAAACACCAGTTCACTCTTAGTAGGTTATATGTTAGAAAAACATGATGCATGAAGTTATTGATTAAAAACCTCGTGCAGAACTAAAATGAAAACCAAACAAATCCAAACAAGTCCAGCCAAACACTCCAATATTTATTCATTTTTCCAAATCTTCCCTCAATCTCCAGTACCTGTGAATGTGGATTCCAAACTTTGCAGGGAAGTACCCTTTGCAGCACAGCTCAGGCATTACCTCCTACAAGAGGCCTTCCCGACCTTCCCTTTATTTGCACTGTCTCCTCCTTGAAATTATTGGATGTGCCTCTGAATTTACCCACTTGCCCGGTAGAATGTAAACTCTCTGAGTACAAGGAGTACCACATTTTCATCTCTGTATCCCCAGTGTCTTGCACACAGTAAGCACTTAATAACCGTTTGTTGAACTGAAGTGAACTGAGCAAGACCTAGGACTGTGAATAAAGATGAGCAGAATACCTTTTCATTCTGGTTAACCATGAAGCCTCAGAATTGGTTCTAGGAGAAGAGAAAGAAATATTTAATTTTCCTTGTTTCCATGTCTCCTAGTGTACCTGAGCCCAGCTGTTCTGCTTTTGGATCTCTCTGGACTAAAGACAGAGTAAAAAGCTCTTCTCATAAGGCTTACTGTGCTTTTACAGTAAGTTCTCTGGGCTTAAGGGTTAAGGACCTGGTAGAATTTCGTTGTCATTCACTCTCCATGACCCTATTTGTGGTTTTCTTGGCAGAGATACTGCAGTGGTTTTCCGTTCCTTTTCCAGCTCGTTTTACAGATGAGGAAACTGAGGTAAACAGGGTTAAATGACTTGCCCATGGTCAAGTTGTATGCTAGTAAGTGTCTGAGGCCAGATTTGAACTCAGGGAAATGAGTCTTCCTGACTCCAGGCTGTATCCTGTATGCTGTATCCACTGTGCCACCTGGCTGATCCAGTAGAATTAGCCAGGTCTTTAAAATGACCAGGTATCCACTTCTGTTATGGCCAAGTCTGCCCACAGAGGCCTGAATGACCCTGACCATGACCATTAAAAAAAAAAGTCTCCCTGGAAGACAAAAATAAGTTAATATCATGCTTGAATGAAACTGATTTAAAAAAAAATTAGTGTGCTTCACTGTAAAAAGTTTTCCTGTTAAATCTGTTTAAACCTGCTCTTTGACATCCAAACCAAATCATTATTTAGACCAAAATAATTTCAAGCCTTTCTTGGTTCTTATCTAGAATTCAAGCATTTTCTACTTGATATAGGGAACAGAAAATTTTCCTCCTTATCCTTCCACTTCATCTTTTGACTATTCATATTGGGAGGCAAAATAATACAGATTGTATCATCCAATCAACAGCTGGAAAAAGTCACCATGTAGGTCGATTAATGGAAAGAAATAATCTACAGAAACTGATAAAATAGCAGTTTCATAGGGGCTAAAAAGCTGGCAGATCCATATAAATGTTCCCTTGCTCCAGAGCTTAAGGATTTTTACGTCTGCACAGGAGTCTGTTTTTGAGTTCAGCTTGCTGTTCTTTTACTAGTGATTATCTCTGATGAAAAAGTTAAGAAAGAAGGGATGGAACTATGCAAGAAAGGACCAAGCTTCCTACACCAGAAACTCCAGCTTCCTTGGAAAATGAAGATCATCACCAAACCCAGTGTGATTCAAGCTAAGCATATTGTCTCTGTTATCTGTCAAGAATGCCAGTCTCTATTTCCTGCAAATCATGAGAAACTTCCCACATGCTTACCTTGACATTCCCAATATGGTGAGATGTGACAAAGGGAACTAAATAATAAATTCTCATGTTCTTATAGGGTTTTTTCTTCCTCACAGAGAATACTGTTCTTCCAAACCATGCCACCAGGAAGTTTAGCTAAACTCTTTAATGGGAACAACAGGCACCTTAGGTCTCATATGGATTAATCTCACAAGTCCAAACAATCCACAGTTGGCTGCTGCTTTTTTTTCCCCCAGAAGCCTAACTACCAACCTTTGCGAATCCATGTGGATGAGTGGTCTCTCTTTATGAACCGTTGGTAGGATGCTAAATCAGGGATGTTTGTTTCTGATCTCCAAGAACAACTTGCTGTTCCCAAGCTCATCTTCCCCCTACCCCCCGGGAGCCTATTAGGCTGTTTCTGAATTTGTAATTTCCTTGAAGCACTGTCACTTTTAATAGGTATGTGTCTTGCCAGAATATGTTCACTTCATTTTGACAGTGACAGAAAGCTCACTAATGAAGTAGTTTGACCAGTTTCTTTCTAAAATTCTGAAAGGGGGGGGGGACTGCATTTAAAAGGAGGCACATTATACATAATGTAGCTTGCTAAATAATAAATTCAAGAATTGTCATTTCACTTTGATATTCCTGAAAACCACTAGTGATAAAAAAAAAAGCTTTAACGTATTTGCTTTGCCCTTTACTCTTCATTTACCTGTCAGGATGAATAGAAGAGAGCACAAAGACTAGGAGAATAACATCCAGGATCCCATCTGGGAAAGGGTAGGGTAAGCCATCATCACATACATCATGAACAAAGGCAGCACACTGGGCCGGGCTGTAAGATGAGTGGGACTGTCATGATGGAAGAAGAGAAAGATGAAGCATGCAAAAGTTATCAAGTAGACCTTCGATGGGATTTCTTTGTTGTTTTCTATTATTTAAAAGGTCAAATTGTTTTTCTTTTATTTCTTCTAGGGAACTTTTCTCAGAGAATTAAGAAACACTTGATTTACAGGCCAGGGCTCCTGTTTCTTCTACCTGGATGTTAGAAGTGATGTTTGTCAATTCAGTTTCACAATAAAATCTTTTTCTGCCCTGAAAAGGACTGACCTCGCAAAATGAATGACCAGGTTTCCACCTATATGATATAATTTTAGGGGCCCTGAGATGTTCTTCCTGAGCCTCAACAAGCTTTTCCCATGCTAGCCTCTTTGTGTTTGAGCTGACATAAACAGATTCATTCCTTTTGTCTTAAGGCTCTGACTTAGGCTAAAATGTCACATTAACTCGGTCACTTACACTGTAGTAAGAATGAGATGACCAGATCACTGGGTAAGAGAAAGAGAATATTTAGGCATGAGATACACAGGTTACAAGTTGACACTTTAGGGGGAAAGGGAATTCAAAGTAGTGGCCCTAAAGCCAAGCTTTCCTGACTTAAACATTTTGCCCAAGTTTGGTCCTTGTTTAGAGCAGTTAGCAGACCTTAATGAATTCTTGCTGACTGAATCGAGGAAGGAACCGTCTGACATGACTATGATCTGATAAAGTTACAGAATTGCTCCAAATATTGTAGTTTCCCTTAAATTCATGGATGATGGATGTATATTAAGTTATCAAAATTCTTATTCACAACTATTTATAATTTTGGCCCATAAAAAAGTTTCATATATTTACTATTTACTTTGTAAAATAGTACTTAATCTTTGATTTTTCCTAAAATTACCCTCTTCAATCTTCAAAAGGCATACCCTAAAAATCTGGGATTTGGTGTACAAGTCCATGCTTCCTCTTTTCCATAACTTTGAAAACTATAAACAGAAAGCCTGGTATACTAGATAAAATACCAGCCTTGGAATTAGGAAGACTTAGTTCGTTAAAGTCTTGCTTCTGATACAACCTTACTCTGTGACCACTTTACCTATCAGTGTTGTTGTTGAGTCATTTCAGTCGTGTCCAATTCTCCATGACCCCATTTGGTGTTTTCTTGGCAGAGATAGTGGAGAGGTTTGCCATTTCCTTCTCCAGCTCATTTTACGGATGAGGAAACTGAGGCCAACAGGGTTAAGTGACTTACCCAGGGTCATATAGCTAGTAAGTGTTTGAGGCCAGATTTAAACTCAGAAAGATGAATCTTCCTGACTCCAGGCCCAGCACTCTATTCACTGTGCCCCCTAGCTGCCCCCAACCTAGCAGTACCCCCTAAATAAAACCCTAAGACTATAAGTTGCATATCTGTAATGGTGGGGAGAAGTTCCACATCAGGACTTTCTCACAAACCCACAAAATCACAGATCTGAACACATTTCTCCCCACTGCACTCCCCTCTCTGCCCCAATAGAAAGATTATAAAAGGTCTGATTATTCACTGTTTAAGGATTTGCCTTTTTTTTCTTTTCCTTTCTTTCTTTGCTTTTAAACGTTTTATAGAAACTTTTTTTAAAATTTTTAACACTCAGAGATACTACTTTCCCTTTTGACAAAAGTTAAGTAAAAGTAACTGAGTTTGAAGGTACGTAATAATGATAACAATAATAACAAATAAGAGCTAACATCAACACCTACTATGTGCCAGTAACTAGGCTAAGCGCTTTACAAATATTGTCTCGTTTGATCACACGTAACATTCTGCACCTGTAGGCACTCCACCCCTTTCTCAAGAGAAAGGAAGTATGTTTCTTCATCTGTACCCAAGCCAAAAATGGTCATTGCAATTAGATGGAGTCTGGCTGTCTTTTTGAGTTGCTTTAGTTCATGTTATTATAGTCATTGTTAGATAATGTTTCCAGGCTTTGTCTTCTGACACCAGCAGACTCCTCATTTTTTTTTTCTTCTCTAACTTTACATGGAGATCTTTGTAGAGGGCCAGCTCTGAGAAAGTGCATTCTGGGATAAGGTACAGGCCAGAGGCCTGTTCTTGCCCTTGGGTTCTCCATCCCTCCCTCAGCATGCACGTGCTGCTCAGGATGAAGGCTCTTCAAGCCTCCTTGGTACACAGCTACACACATGCTCTCTCAAAAACCCTACTAAATACCACCTGTGGGCTATTAACACAACACTGTTAATGGCAAAAGGGGAACAAAAGCAGGAGGCAGTCATGCATTATGCAAATGCCTAACATGTGGATTTGTTGATTCTGCTTGCCTAAAAGGTATATAAGCCCTGTCCCTCAGTTAAATAAATGGAACTGTTCTTTACTCTTCCACCTGGCCCAGCATTCAGCCATCTCCAGCCATTTCGGCACCACAGCCGCTGGTGGCAGATCTTGATCACTTCAGTGCCTTTCAGTTGGACACATCTAACCAGCTTACTTTTTATTTATTTATTTTTTGAGGAATGGGGGTGGAGCAATAAGGGTAGCACACCACTGTCTGTTCAAGGATAAGAAGATAGATATGTGTTCTGCTTTGTATCTGACATAGCTCCTAACAATTTCCAGGATTTTCAGGTCTTTGGTCACATCAGTATTAATGCTCCTGCCAAACTGGCCTATGAGCTGTTCCCCAAACTTCATGTTCCATTGTGTCTTCATGCTTTCACACAGTCTCCTAAGCAAAGCATCCCACTCTTCCTCACTGCCTCTTAGAATAATAATGATGATGATGATGGTGATAACAGCAACAACTAAAATAGTTAACATTTATATAGAGATTACTATGAGCCAGGCACTGGGCTAAGCACTTTACAATGATTATCTTATTTGATCTTCACAACAACCTTGGGAGGTAGATGCTATTATTATCAACTGTTTTACAGGTGAGGTAACTGAGACAGAGGCCAAGTGACTTGCCCAGGGTCACACAGCCAGTAGTATCTGAACTCAGGTCTTCCTGATTCCAGGTTCCATGTTCTATTCATTACTGCACCATCAAGCTGCTTAAAGCCCCCAGCTTCCTTCAATTGTTGGTGCTTTCTCCTTCCTCAAACTGCCTTGTATTTATATACCTATGTACATGTTGCATGCCAAGTAGAATGTGACACTTTTGTCTTCATATCCTCAGTGCCTAGCACAGTGTTCACATTTTTTTTGGACTGAACCTGTGAGTTCACAGGTATAAGGAACTCCTGGTGAGCAAATTCACTCTATCAGAGCAGCTGAACACCAGCTCTGACACTTAACTGTCTTAGGAAGTTGCCCAGGTACTGGGAGGTTCAGTGGCTTGCTCAGGGTTACACTGCCCCTGGCCAAAATGTGTCAGAGGCAAGACACATCTTCCCAACTCTGAAGTTGGCTTTCTAGCCACTATAATACACTGCCTCTCATTGCAACACTCATAACAGGTGCTTAATAAAAAAATTTTTCAATTAAATTGAATCAGAACAATGGGTTGATAACTTCAGGAGTCAGCTGGCTACCATATTTTTCTCAGAAATAACAAAAACTCAGCTTAAAATGACCAGATGATATCTTATTCCAATACTCAAGGTTTTGGATGGGGATGGGGGAGGGGGACTCTCAACCAATAAAAACAATAAAAGAGATACCTTTACTAGCTCCACTGCTCCAGAAGCAAAATCACAGCAGTAAAGAAAGGTCTCTGGAGCATTCCTATGAAAGCAAGGGAACACTCTAATTATGTTGTTGCCATAGATATATTCAAGCTACACATGGAGGAAATTGCATGTATGACTTATTAATAGGGATCCTTATACAACTTGGGGCAGGCCCTGACCTATTGTTTATGTGGTTTCATTAGCATCATCATCACTATCATCAATAAAAAGTGACAATAGTGATTAGCAATAGTAATAATGCTGCTTTTCATACCAGCACTGTGGGGTTTTCCCCCCACATTACTTCTGAATTGGCACTGCTTTTATTGGCTCCCTACCACCAAAAGGCTGATCTAAACCCCTCTGCCTGGCATTCAAGGCCCTTTACAATTTGGCCTCCTGCCTATCCTTCAGACTTCACCTTTATTTATTCCACTTTCCCTTCCAGTCAAAGGAATGTTCTTATGGCTAAGCACCATTCCCCCAGGCTGGAATGTCTTCTCCACTGCATTCCATTTATCTAAGTTTGGCTCTTTCTTCAAAGACTACTTCAAGTCCCTGAGACCTTGAAAGATACGTTGAGGTTTACTGGGATAGATTTCTTTCTTAAGGACCAGGCCTTAAATCAAAATCACTCTGGCTATTGCTGATTGGCCAACAGCAGGTACCAGCCCACTGGTCACTGTTTGGGCCAATGGGTGTGAATGTAAATAGCCAGTTGTTTCTGTTTTGGCCAGAAACCCTGAAGGTCTTCCCCTCCCAGACTGATGATTGATTTTTTTTTTTTGACTAGGTAAAAGAGGCCATTTTTGCCTCATTTCTTACCTAGCCTGAATGGGTGTTGCCTCAGTCAAAGTGAAACCTGTTAAAGGCCTTAGTGTCAGGGTCCCCTTTGAAGACGAAAGACAAACAATAACAACTTCAAGTCCCAACATCCCCATGAAAAAATTTCCAGAATATCCCAGCCCTTGGTGACTTTTCCTTTTCCTGAATTTCTGCAGCATTTTATCAACTGTAGAACTTGTCTGTCACATAGCATTTGCTGTTGTCCTGTAATATTTTTTAATACAGTGGTTTTCAAAGTTTTTATCAAGGTAGGATCCTTTATTATTATTTTTGGTACAAGTTATGCTTGTAAAAATAGATGCCTTTTGCTTTTATATACAATTCATTTCTGAATATATTTCTCCTTCTCTACCTACCTTCCTCTAGCTGTTTCTTGGAACGAAAATGAAAAAAGGTTGAAAAAAGGCATTTTAGCAAAAACTGAACCTCCTGACCACAGCAGAGAGTATATGCACCATTCCACAGCCATCACCCCCACCTCTGCAACCAAGGAAGGGAGATGCATTTTCTTAGCTCTTTTCCAGAGTCATCTAGTCATTATAATCCTATAAGGTTCAGTTTGGCTTTATTCTAATCTTTCTATTTCCATAGTTGTGGTCAATGTGAATAGTTTTCCTGGAATTGCTTACTTTATTCTATTTCACTTCGCATAAGATATCCCATGACTCTATTAATTCCTCATATTTGCCTTTTTTTTCTTTAACAGCTCAGTAATACCCCATTAATATTAATGTACCACAACTTACTCATATCCCCAGAACCAAGTATAGTACCTGGCACACAGAAGGCAGCTAATACATGCTTGCTGACTGACTGATTTTGCCATTCCCCAATCAACGGGCATCTACTTTGCTCTGTTACCACGAAAAAGTACAATTATGAATATTTTGGCACAAATGAGACCTTTCTGTCTCTGACTTTCTTCGGGAAATCCTTCATTTTAAATAAAACCTCAGCCCAACTTGTGCTGTAAAATATTTAAAAATGATACTAACAACAACAATAATCAAGATTTATAGAATGCTTCAGGGTTTGCAAAATGCTTAACAAATATTATCTCATTTGAGCCTCCCAAAAAACCTGAGAGGTAGGTGCTAGCTATTATTATCCTTATTTTACAGATTAGGCTACTGAGGCACAAAGAGTATGTGTGACTAACGTCTGAGGCAGAATTTGAATCCAAATCTTCCTCTTAGGAAAGTCACTCTATCTACTGTTTCAAAAAGAAATACAAGCGCTACTCCTAAGGGTGGTAAAAGAACTAAGCCTGTTTTTTAAGAAATCCATTTCAGATCAAATTGGTACTGGATGTAATGATATGACAAAGTGCTTAGGGAAAAGGCTGGGGCGATTTGCGATCAGAGTGTTTTATGACTGCAAATGCTGTTGGGGGCTATCGTTCATCTTACAAGATGTTTCACAACAATTTCCATTTTCCCTCTTGCTTATATAAGCCAGTATTTGGGGGATGCTTTAAGTTCATCATGGTTTTGCTTTTAAAAACTCAAGAGCTGTTTTTAAACTGCATTTGTTTATAAATGACTTTGTCATTTTGCGGTAATACCAGAACTTAAAAAAAAATTAATATCAGTTTCATACATCAGAGTCAATAGAAATGACCCAAATTAGAAATATTTGTGTTTTTCACATATATTTGGGATGTGGTAATCAAGCAAGGTCCATGGACATCTATTTTGTCATAAAAATTTTAGTCATTCAAGGTTTTTTTTTTCTTGTTTCTTATTTTTGATACCCTCCCAAAATAATAATTAAAAACCCCTAGGAATATAAATGTTTGGTTGTTTTACATGCTCTTTTGAAGCATTTATTAAGCACTTATTGTGTTCCAGGCACTGTGAAATGGGTTTGGGAAGTAAATACAAGCCAGGAAAACAGCCTCTGCCCTAAAGGAACTTGCTTTCAAATAGGGAAGATAATACACTGGACAGGGTGAGAAGGAGAAAGGGGGTGAGGTGGGGATGGGGTGGTGTACATGTCAGGGGCATCGCAGATGGTCTGGAAATGGTAGAGGCCTGGACTGCTTGCACATTACTTCCTTTCGTATACTTTGTGCTCCAGCCAAACTGGCTTACTTAACTATTACCCAAACTTAGCCTGTCATCTCCCTTTGCACAGACTGTCCCCTCTGTGATCCACCCCTTCTTCACCCACCACCACCTCTTAGAAGCCTTAGCTTTCTTCCAGGCTCCACTTGGGTTACCCAACTAAATCCCCAGGGTTGTTAGTGCTCTCTCTCTCCCCTCAAATGATCTTCTGTTTACATATGTGGGAATGTTTACGTATCTCTATAAACTACAACTCCCACCTTCAGTAGAATATGAGGTTCTTGAAGGCAGGGATGGTTTTTTCATAGTGCCTTATATATAGGAAGCACTTAATAACTGATTATTTGAATTGCTGAATTAAAGAACAGTAAAAATAAAATAATGTCAAACATGCAGAGCTGGAAACTGGATTCTTGTCTCTTGGGTATGGGGGCTGCAAAATGTTACCTATACAGCTGTAGAACTATATTGTATAGTCCTAACAGCAACAGCCTTGTCCAAAAAATATGGGTGTACCATCAATATGACATTAGCTTTGTAAACAAGAGCATGCACCTCTTTTTCCTCCTGGCAACTAGATCTTTTGTCAAAATGCTAAAATGCCTTGGGTGTGTTGGAGCAGTGAGCAAATAATTGACTTTTGTAGAAATTCTCCATAGCCTTTACTCTGGCTAATTTTATACAACAGCTTTTAAACTCAAGACAAAGGAGACATGTAATCAATAGGTAAAAAATTATGACTAATTATGACTTTGGCAATTATACATTCTGCTCACAAGTACCAGAATACTTTTTCATGGGAACAAATTTAACACTTTGCTTTGTCAAGTATGACTTCACATGGCTGAATAGGCCTCCTATGATACGGATAAAGGTTGCCACTGAGTGGTTGTCTAATTTCTAGGTGGTCTTTCTTCAAAGCTCTGTCCTGAGCTCTCTTCTGTGATGAACTCAGTTCAAATGAGTTGCATTTGGCAGTAATTTCCCAATCTACAGATCCAAGCCTATGTCTCTCCTGAACTTCAGTTCTGTATCACTAAATGCTTGCTAGACATCTTCATCTGGCTGCCCTACTGGCATCTCAAAACAGAACTCTTAATCCCTACCCCTAAACCCTTTCCTCCCCAAGACTTCCCTATTTCCAATGAGGGCAACAATCTAGTACCTTTCCAGACTGATTCTGTATCATCCCTTTCACATGTTCTATGTTACAGTCAAACTGGATTACTAGCCATTCCCTAAACTCAACACCCCATCTCTTTGCCTTTCTGTATGATGGCCATTCCCTAAGCCTGGAATGCACTCCCTCCTCATCTCCACCTCTCAGAATTCCTAGCTTTATTCATCTCAGGTACCATCCTGTACACAAAGCCTTTCTGATTTCCCCCTCCATAAATTATCTAGTATTCACTTGTGTTTTTGTTGTATCTTCTGGTGTACTCCTGGAAGAGAGGGACATTGTTTTTTTGTCATGGAACTTAACAAATATCTGTCAAACGACTAAATGAATGAAGATGGCCAACAGTGGAAGCCGTACCAGTTATTCCAGTAATTCTGGTTACAGTTTAATGAAGCAATCCTGGCCAAAGCCCAAAGCAGGTAGTAAAAGGGTTTCTTGGACATCTACAAGGGAGCAAAACTAAAATATTCTTCTCTATCTGAATGTACACAGCATTTATTATCTGTACAACTGATATGAGAGGAAACGTGGTATGGTGAATAAAGAGACAGACTTGGATCAGGAAAATCTGGATTTAAATCCCAATTCTGATACTTACTAACTGCGTGTGACCCTGGGCTTCACCTTTTTGAGGTTTCTTCACTTGCAAAACGAAGGTAATAACACATCACAGCCTTTGTGAGGCTCAAAGGAGATGTACATAAAGTATTGTAGATTATGGATTAAATTGTAAGCTCTTTGGGAACAGAGACTGTTTTTGCATTTTTTTGGTATTCCTAGCACTTAGCACAGCATCTGGCACATAGTAGTCACTTCATAAATGTTTATTATTTTGCAAACCTTAAACCACTACCTACACATCAGCTATGATTATAATGATCAGGATTATAATTAATCATGATCATAGAATTTAGGGTAGTTAGGTAATAAAGTAGATAGAGTGCCAGGCCTGGAGTCAGGAAGACCTGAGTTCAAATCTAGCCTCAGACACTTACTAGCTATGTGACCCTGAGCAAGTCATTTAACCCTTTTTGCCTCAGTTTCCTCATCTGTAAAATGAGCTGGACAAGGCAATGACAAACTACTCCAGTATCTTTCCCAAGAAAGCCCCAAATGGGGTCATGAAGAGTCAGACCTGACTGACAAATGACTGAAAAACAATAAAATTTGGATCCCTAAGGATTCTATCTTGGGCCTTCTTTTTCCTCTCTGCAGTCTCTTTATTGATGATCTCATCAGTTCATGTGGATTTGACTCTTACTTCCAGGCAGATGACTCTTGAATCTACATAGCCAACTCTCCTCAGTCTCTTCTGAGGTCCAGTTTCACATCAGTCACTACCTACTAGATATCTCTCTGCATGTCCCACAGGCTCTCAAATGCAAGATGTCCGAAACTCATGATCTTGAGATAGCACCTGAGGAGATCACCAAGAAAAAGGACATAAAGAGAAAAGGGGGAGGGTCCAGGGCAGAAAAAATGTGAGGCAGGCAGGAGGAGAACCAAGGAAGCAGTGGCATGACACTCCAGAGAGGACAAGTAAAATATACTAGGCTGGCTGCTGGGGAGGTGAGATAGTACCTCCTGCTACTCCTTCCAGATGTCTCTGTTTCTGTTGTCATAATTCTCTCATCTTGCTTGCTCTTGTTGTTCAATCCCATTTCAGTCATGTCTGACTCTGGTGACCCCATTTGAGGTTTTCTTGGCAAAGATATTAGAGTGGTTTGCCATTTCCTTCTCCAGTTCATTTTACAGAAGAGGAAATTGAGGAGAATAGGGTGAAGTGACTTGCCCAGGGTCACACAAATTTTAGGAAGATTCTTGAACATGAGGCTACCTAGGAAAGATTTCATAGAGGATCCGAGTTTTGAAGGGGGAAGGGGTGTGGTTAGGTAGAGGAAGGGGAAAAAGTTAGATCAATGATACGAGTAAGTCTTGGCTCAGAGGGCAGGAGTCAACAAGCAGGTTTGGAGAAATGAGCCCTAAATCGCACAGAGCAGGCTATAAAGGTAATAATTAGAGAGATTTATTAATAAAAACCCTTGAGATTCATAACGAGTCTTTTATCTACCTAAAGAGGGTGTTCTGTCACTATATCTAAAGTCAGAGGATCTGGGGCTCAAACTTGGGTTCCGTTTTCACTCTGTTTGCGTGACTTTGGGCCTCAGATCTCTCCTCTATATAACAGGGGGAGTTGGACTAAATGACCTGAGGCCCCTTCTAGCTCTAAATCAATGCTTCTATGATCCTATAAAATATATGCACAAATATGTATTTAGCAAAGTCTCAATCAGGCTCCTGTTACACACCTACATATTTCTGGAGGATGAATACTATGTTCACATACAATACACTCATTCTGTGGCTCTAGGGATTTGCATTCAATATAGCTGAATAAGTTCATGTGTGATGAATAGGAGCTGGTTATAAAAAAAAAAAGGCAAACTAAGACTAAAGTGAGATCCACACACTAGTTAGCTGAGATTTTTTTCTCCATCTATTCTAGTCCTTGGCTTCCTTCCTCTTAGTCGATCAGTCCTTTGGTTGGTGGGACGGATTTTACTGAATGGCTAACATAACCAGAGCCACAATCTTCTGAAATTCATTGAAATAGTACTTAATAGTGGGTGCCTAGCATGATACAAAGGGGGACATAACAAGAGGGCATGTACATATTTGCCTCCCCGGAAGACTTTCAAGCATAATAACTCTAATATTTAGTGATTAAATAGAATACGCCTCCCCTCACCCCATTTTGAGAATGAAGACCCCTTTTATAATGTCAAAAAATGTCATGGGCCTCCATATAATATAGCTGTATTAACAATAACTATTGATTAAGAAAATACATTACAGAAGGTTACTACGAATTTAGCAATGCTTTTAAGTGAATTTGTATTATATTACTTATCCAATTGTTTAAAAAACAGTAACATGTATTCTGAGACACATTTATTCAGTTAACAAAAGGTATGCTTGTGGATTAGCAGATGAATTTGTGGACACCTTCCATAACCAGAGTTCTACTGGCCTCAGGTTGCAAACCACTAGTCTAAACTTTTCTATCTTTATCCTCCTCACCTTTTCTGCAGGTGGACACGACAGACCAGCCACTTACTTGGCTTGAGTGATGTTGCAGTATATTCTTCCTACCTTACTTCACTATTTCTTTTCTGGCTCTTTTACCTTGTACTGGTTCTGCCTCCTTCTTTCCCTCCTTAAACACTCAAGGTTCTGTCCTTAGAGCTCTTTTTTTCTCTCCTGGTGATTTTATTCATCTCTATGGCTTCATACCCATCATATTTACTGTGGTTAAAAAAAGATGGCAAAAAAAGTCAAAAGAAGGAAATTGTTAATATTGGAGAGCTTTGCAGGAAGCCAGGCACATTAATACACTGTTGGTGGAGTTATGGATTGCTCCAATCTTTCTGGAAAATAACGTGAAGTTACTTGAGAAAAATCACTAAGTGTTCGTACCATCTGATCCAGTTGACCGTGACTGAAAATGTACTCCAAAGAGGTCGATAACAGGAAGAAAGGTCCCATATATGCCAAAATATTCACAACAGTATTACAAACAAACCAAAAACTACTGGGAACAAAGTAAGTGTTGAGTGAGTGGGGAATGGCCAATCAAATCTTGGCATGTCAGTGCTATGACATATATTTACACTGTTTTGTCATTGTTCGGTCGTTCTTCTTTTGTGTCTGAATTATCTTAGGGTCTAGTTTCACATTTAACATAAAATTGCCATAACTTGTTGTTGTTGCGCTGTTTCAGTCGTGTCCAACTCTTCATGACCCCATTTGGGGTGTTCCTGGCAAAGATACTGGAGTGGTTTGCCATTTCCTTCTCCAGCTCATTTTACAGATGAGGAAACTGAGGCAAACAGGGTGAAGTGACTTGCCCAGAGTCATACAGCTAGTAAATGTCTAAGGCCAGATTTGAACTCAGGAAGATGAATTTTCCCGACTCAAGGCATGGCACTCTATGCACTATGCCACCTAAGTGCCCCATTTTTACACTATAAGAGATGACAAGTTTGAAGAATTCAGAATAATGTGGAAAGCCATATACGAGGTGATGTGAAACAAAGAAATCACAACCAAGAGAATGCACACCATAATGTAAATGAAGACAACACAATTCGTATAAATTGCAATGAACAATACTGGTTCCAGGCACTGAAACGGAAAATGCTTCTTCTCTTTTCTCGGTCACTATATCAGACTGATTCGTTCAACTTGTTTTTAATATGGGACTACATGATCAGGCGGTTATTTGGGAGTGTTTGTAGCATAAAAACCAAAATGTACCCACAAAACATTTTGCTGCCCAGCACACAGAAGGTGTTTAAATATATATTTATTGACTGAAAAAATATTTTCTTAAAGTGGGGAACAATAATACCTACCTACTTAATAGGGCTGTTGTGAGGAAAATGCTTTGCAAATCTTAAAAAGGATGTGCGTATGTATGTGTGTGCACACCTCCCCCCCTTAACATATATACAATATGTGATATATTTAAACGTGTGTTTTAAATACACAGAATATATATATATATGTGTGTATGTGTGTGTATGTATGCATGTGTGCGTATATGGCATATATGCCTTAAGATGTATGTGGATGGTATACACACACATTTATGCACACATAAATGTACACACATGTGTAATACATGTGCATGTGCACATCTTTACATGCTACTATTGTTCTTGTCCTGCTGCCTCCTATTCCCAGGCCTCTGTTTGCATCATCCCCTGAGCTGGAGTGGTCTCTCCTCATTATCTCTCCTGGAGTCCCTCCTCATCTTCTTTCAAAGCCCAACCCAAATGGGAGCCATCCTAAGAAACAGTTCCTGCTCTACCCAGGTGGAAATGAGCTCCCTCTCCCCAAATTTCTTACAGTACTTTGCCTGACTCTTCCCTTGCAATTATCTTCTCTTGAATTCCTTCTCCCTTTGTACCCCTACTCCCCATTTTTTTTTGTTACCTGACTTTCTCTCTTTAGGTTGTATTATCCTTCAGGTCAAGACCTACTTCCCATCCACGAGGAACTATAAAAAGAGTGCTAGCTTTAGCACAAAAGGTCTAGATTCCAATCTCAGCTCTCCTACTTCTTACTTGTGTGGCCCAGGAACAAGTCATTTAACTTCTCTGGGTCTCAGTTTCTTCACCTGTTAAGGGAGAACCCTGGAAGAGTCGACCTCCAGAGTCCCTTCTAGCTCCAAGCCCACAATCCTGGGATGTCTCTTTGTATCCACTGGCAGAGGTGCATGTGGAAGGTGATCAGTAAATGTTTGTGGAATTACATTGCACTGAAGTGAATTAACTTTTGCCTTCTGTCCTGCAAAGTAGATGCTCAGTCTTCACGGCAGAGGCAAGCATGCAGACCAGAACAGTGTGTGGGCCAGGGGAAAGCATGCTTTTATTTCACCATGAAGGCTACTGAATAATTCCCTCCTGAATCAGCAGTTTAAGTTTGAAACTTGTGACCACCCAATGACTTTCTGTGGCATTTTGTGAAATCAGCTGACGGCCTTGGCTTTATTCCCAGCAGGCAGGTGTAAATATCACTAGAATCTACCACGACGCTGGGCACTCTCTTGGCAGGGGGTTTAAGAATTAAATGGTCTTTGGAGAACGATCTGACCTCTCCCTTCCAGAGGGCTAATTATGGTAAGGTATTCTGTAACTGCAAAGTGCTGGATAAGTACAATAATCCAAGGTCTTAATCCTCCACTTTTCACATGCAATAAAATTCAATTTTTACGGGGGGAAAATATGTATCTGCTCCTCCCTTTGAAATGCAGTAAACTGATTTTCCTTTCAAAATAAATTATCTCAGTTCACTGGGCAACAATTCCCAATATGTGGGTATATATCCTCAGGGAAAAAAAGTTACCAAGAAGGAAGGGTTAGAGACTAAAGAGAAAAGGGCTTTCAGTCATTTAAAAAAATTATTATTATTAGATGTAAGAAAGGTTAGAAAATAGAAACAACCATCAACTTGGGCATTAGAAGTAATCAATCAACAAATATTTACTAAGCACCTACTATATACTGTGCTAGGCTGTAGAAGACTAAAAGAAGTATGAAAGAAGACTCCTGCCCTCAGGAAGCTTCTAATCTAGCTCGTAGCATAAACACTGGCAAAAGTAAATAAAAATATAAGCAAAGAGAAATCACAAAGTACTATATGAACAATTACTTAATGAATGGTACAGTGTTATCTGTATTTACTGCCCAGAGGCATGAGGCTATTTTTGTGGAAATGGATTTACCACTTTACTTTGCAAGCTCATCGTCCTTATACAGGACTGGTCAGCCCTAGAACCATGAGCTCAGAAGGGAAAAAAAAAAATCCCTTTGGAAATAACACAGGGATAAAGAAATCTGTATTCTAGAGGCTAAGGGAAGGGCCAAACAGGAGTACAACCAAAATAGCTCTTTGGGGAGCCAATGATTTTGTCAATAGCAAGCTGTGTTTGGCCACTAAAAACCAACAGATCTGAAGTCCTATTCCTTTAAGAATACTATCTGGAAGACTGGAAGGAAGTGATTTGGAAACCCCTGTGAGGCAACAGTGTTTTCTTTATCCTGGAAAAACATTCAAGGGGACAGGTATACGAGTCGGAGGGGACAGGTCAGGAAAAGAAAGTCTGAATCAAATCAGTTTCCATACCATCATGCCTTATTTTTCTAAGTTCTGTTCTGCCACCTTCAACCCCAAAACATTTAATAAAAATACTCAATAAACCAACCTATGGGTAGGATCATAAGAACACGGATATTGAACTGGAAGAGCCCTCAGAGACCAGCTAGTCCAATCCTCTATTTGAGGAGCCAAAAAGGCTTGCCACAAACTCATGTGCCCCAGGTGACAAAGGCAGTAAGCGACAAAGGTGGGATTCAAACCAAGTCCTCTGACTAAGTGTACTTTACACTGTACTTCTGAAATGGGATCTTAGGAGTGTGCGTGTGCATGTGCATGTGTAACCAAATTCTCTGACAAAAAGTATATTTAATGTCAATTGGTGCTCGATTTTGTAATCAAGAGATCTGGGTTTGAGTCCTGGTTCTGACTTTTCTTAGCATATGACTCTGGGCCGGTCAGCTTCTCTGTGCCTTAGCTTCTTCACTGGGAAAATGAGCATAATAGTAATTTCACTACGTGCCTCACAGAACTACTGTGCAGTGAGGCCTTTGGAGACCTTACCTTAAAAGCATCATGGAAATGTGGGCTATTTTTATGTACTAACTAGTAAGTCCATCTTTGCTCTTAAAGAGTGACTTCCTTTCCAAAGCCCAGCCATTCAGAGCTAACGCTCTGATGTTTATGGGGGAAAAAATATTCTCCCACTCTGAGACAAGAGACCTGGGTATAGGTACCAGCTCTGCCAGAAATTCTACTGTGTGATGGTAATCTAGCCCCTTAACCTCCATCGCCTCAGTTTCCTCATCTATTTTCTGGTAGAGAAAGGCTGACTCTCCAGTTCCTGCTAGTTCTTAGATTTTTTATATCCCATGACTCCTATTGTATCATTCTGGTAGACACACACACACACACACACACACACACAAACACAGAGTTTCTTGTTATTTTAAATAACTGTAAGTTATGACATGAATCAAGAAGACTAATCTTCCTGAGTTCAAATCTGACCCTAGACACTTAGCAGCTATTGTGTGATTCTGGGCGAGTCACTTAACTCAGTTTGCCTCAGTTTCCTCATCTGTCAAATGAGACGGAGAAAGAAATGGCAAACCATTCCAGCGTCTGTGCCGAGACAACCCCAAATGGGGTCATGAAGAGTTGGACACAACTGAACAACGACAACAAGTCACGGCAGTTTTCCAAGAGGGAATGAACAGTTGTTCAGCAATATTTTCAGGTGACATCTCACTACACATGAAACTAGACCCCAAGACAATTCTTTCTTCTGCTGGCTATCTTGTTTCAGTCGGCTTTCACTGACAAGCACAGGCACTAAGTATTATTTATGAGACTATAGCTTTCTATAATTTTCCTGATAGCCTACTAATAGAATACCTAGTACTCACTTCATAGCATTCAGAATGGGGAAAACACTATTTCCAGCACCACAGCCAACCTGAAATTAAAACAAAAAAAGGCAAATAAAAATCAGATGTAGTAATGCAAATGTCTCCGTAGCCAAAGCATTTATAGGTTTAGAACCATTTCTGATTTTCATCATCCTCATGTTGAACTTGTTCTGACATTTTGTTAACTTTGTGATATACACACCTATCTTCTCTGTGCCTCAGCTTTCCCACCTGCAAATTAGGCACAATAATAACTTTACTCTCTACCTAGCAGGAAGAAACTTTGTGGGCCTTAACGTACAATAGAAATACAAGCTTTTGCATGAACTGAATGGCACACTATTATCTCAAGAAATAAACAAGAAATAGTCATATTCAAACTGTAGCTCCTTCATCCACCTAAATACAATAAGTGTGAGAAATAGATTTAGAGAAAAAAATTGTAACCAGGCACGATGGGTTGCAAATTATATCACTAGAGACAAGAGCCACGATGATTGGTTACTGATTCTACTCCCTTACATAATCTATGCATGTAGATTTCTTTAGGCACTTCAGTCTGGAACCAAATCATGCTGGCCAGTTATTTGTTTTTCTTTTTTCATTCGTCTAGTGACTTGAAATCCCCAAATGCAAACTAGCACCACTGAAAAAAATTACACAGATGGTCCACTTTGAGGTCATTCTGTCTGAGACTTTCTGCCCACATTTTCCTAGTACAGTACCTCTAGGATCCTGAAAGCGGCATGGCTGCCAGGGAACAAACTGGTCTTTGCAGCCTCTCTTCTCTTCTTTTTGGGATGCTGGCTGTCACCAGACCTCATTTCGCTCTGGCTGTAGGCAAAATCACCAACAGAATCATTTTTACAAGACTCCACTCCATTAGGCATGGCCGGGCAGTCTATTTTTGAGAAAGAGTCTGTAGCATTAGTTTTTACATGGTCCCAAGACATTTTTTCCTTTTCTTCTCTAGTCTGTAGTCCAACTGGAAGAATTTCAGGAAATTCCCTCAACAGCCAATTACGATCCTTGAAAAATTTATTCTTATGAATCTTGTAAAAATTATTCCAATATTTACTGGCTTGACTTTCATATTTGACTAAAACAAAAAAGAAAGAAAATGACATCTTATGAAATCTGTATTTTGTTTATTATTTATGCTATTCATAGTGATAATCATTTTAGATGCATCATTTAAAAAACACACAAAATTTTCAAAGCTCAAAAACTAACCAAATTTAAATACATATATAATGTATATATATATATATATGTACTTTTAAAATGTGTTTTTATGTTTAACTTCACTTTATTTACCTTACATATTCACAGCCCAAGACCTTAAAAATGCAGAGCAACATCATTACAAACTCCTTTTCTTGACTTACACTTGGAATCTACCCCTTAATAAATGCATTTTCATGAATATCTTGTATCTTGAATCAAGACTTCAGAAAGAGACATTTCCTAAAGGCTGAAAATTCAGGTTTAGTACATCAATTTTTTTAAATGCAAAACTCAAACACAAACTCACCTTAACACAGACTGAAGGACAGGAGAAAGAATGAGAACAGAGGTTATCCATATTAGAATTCCTTTGGGCATCCCTTTTTACACAATCACGACTAAGTGTTTTTATGTTTGTGGCATGGCTTGACTCATTACATCATGAAAATTTAAGAACTAGAAAGATCCTTGGAGACTATCTAATCTAGCTCCTACCTGAAAAATGAATCCTCTTCCCAATATCCCTGACAAATAGTCATCATTCTAGACTCTGTGAAGCTTTTCAGTGATGGGGAAATTCATTACTTCTCATGGCAACCCGCCTGATTTTAAAATATTCATTTAATTTTTTCCAACAAACACAAATCTACCTTTTCTCCCTCCCAACCCATCTCATATTTTAAAAACAGCTCTTTGAAGTCCCTCCTTATAGTGAGTTAAAATCAGCTTTCCTATGACTCCTACCACTGGTCCTAATTGTACCTTTAGAGACAAGTAGATTAAGTTGAGGTCTCCTTTCACAGTGCAAACCCTTCACATATCTGAAAGACAGTTTCCCCATATTCTTATTTTCTTTGATAGCAGTTCTTGGAAGTATCTCTTTACTCATCCTAGCCCTTATCAAATTTTAATCTAGTTACACCTAATGAAGACACTCAGCATTTGAGGCCAGAGTTTTAAAGTGCTTTGGAATATACCATAAAGTATACTTCATTTTCTTGACAGATTTGAAGGTCCTCTACCCTCAGGAAGTTGTTCCAAGGAGCCCTGACATGTAACTCTGTATCAAGTCCATACCTGGCTCATGATTCTATTTCAACTTCTCTAAGATTTTCTTTTTTTTTCCTTTCAATTTTTATCTTTTATAGCCCTGTATAATCATAATTAAAGGTTATAAGGAACTTAACATTTTTTAATTCTGAAATTAAACATCAAAAAGAGAATATTTATATATATGCATATCTATATGTGTATGTATGTGTATATGATATATAAACACAAAAGAGGGCTGTACATAAAACTATGATCTGTTTTTCAAAACACTTGCTTTTTAAAAACATAAAAATCCTATGCATTATTTTCAACTGTTCTGCTTATCTATACTTACTTCTGACATTTTTTTGGCATCAAAATTACTAACCTCTTTGCTGTCAAACACCCAACTAAAAGCCAGGGGGAAAGAAAAAGAAAAAGAAAAAGAAAACCAAAACAATACCTTGTAACAAATACATGGTCAAGCATAATAACTCTACACAGTAGTCATGTCCAAAAATGTATGACTCTTTCTATACCTTGAGTCCATTACCTCTCTGTCAGGAGTGGGTAGCAAGCTCTATCATAGGTCCTCTGAAGACAAGGGTGGTCATTGCACTGATAAGAGTGCTTAAGTCTTTCAAAGTTGTTTTTCTTTGCAATGCAATTGTTACTTTATAAATTGTTCTGCTTCTGTTTGCTTCACTCCGCATCAGTTCATAACACCCACTATTCTTGAAAAATCATCTATCTCTTTAATCATGTCACTGCCGCTCTCCAGAGCTTCTGAGATCCTTGGACTGGGACTTCATGCCCTCTCTAGGGTTTTTTTGGAGGGAGAGGGAAATCCCTGTTGGCACAGAACCTTGAAGGCTACGCTATGTCTCTGGTCTTTTACTAGTGTTAAAAGGCTGGGCTTGTTTGCCAACGCTGGAACTGGCCATATTGACAGTCTCCTTTCCTATTGCCTTCAGGCTCCTGGCTGAGTCACACTCACTACAGTTTCTTATTGGATTTTCTGATCATTATTTGGTTTGATGTGAATTCCTAAATTTTGTTACAGTAGGTACACTGGAGCTTGGTGGATCTGCCTCTTGTTTAGGCCAGGAACTAGAGGGTGTCCCAAAAGCTTTAAAAGCTTAAAAATGCACTAAGACTTTTGGACACCCTATATAAGGGTCTGCAGAGATCATCTAACAACTCCCTCACTTTGCAGATGGGAACTGAGATCCTGAGAAATTAAGTGACTTGTCCAAAGTCATACAGGTAATTAGTAGTGCAGTTTGGATTCTTCTGACCAAAAATAGTGTTCTTTCCACTATATCTCGTAACTTATCCTAACTGCAGGGAAAGTGTCCATAATGAGTTCCATTCACATGGCCCAAAATGACTTGCCATCAATGTAAAATCTCAACAGTTACAGGAAATGCTCTAAAGCCAATATACTCTTCTGAAGTTAAGGTGTGAGAAATGATCAATGATCTACAACATTATCCTATGAACACCAGACTCAAGGTATGCTAAGACCCTACATGTGATCAGAGTCAGTTCCCATACTGGCACTAATGAATGGGGTCCTATGGAAGATCCCAAAATTAATGATATTTGTTTGTAGAATATTTCTAGATTTAACTTTTTGTGAGGGTGCCTGATGTATTAGAAATTTAAAGAAAATAACTGATTCAAAAGGGAATTAGAAATTTATCTACATTCTCTATTTTGCCTTTTCTTTCTCACTCCCCAAATACCTAACAATAAATCTAATCCATGCTAGGGACAGACTCTCACACTGACAAAAAGTACCAATCTAAGTATAAACTGCTTTCCTGAGAAATTTCCCAGAACTAAGCAGATAAATAAGTAGGTAAACAAGTAGCTAAATCTAAGGATTTCAAAGGGCATGAGGAATGAAAGTTAGGATTCCTTACTTAAGAAAGTCAACAAGCAACTAATTAATGAGAGTAGTGGTTAAATGTCAATAACTTTGTCAACCACATGTGCTCTGGATATACCACAAACCTATTCATCCCAATTTACTCTTTTGTTCAGCGTTCTGCACCCATGTGTGATATACATGAACACTATAAATTACCAGTTCTCTAAACCATTAAGACATGGTCTTTTTTTGGAAAAAAAAATGTTTTATTTTTTCCCCCAGTTACATGTAAAGACAATTTTTAACATTCGTATTACAATTTTTTGAGTTCCAAATTTTCTCAAGACATGGTCTTTTAAACACATATTTCACCACTGCTTTTACTTTCAGTTTAAAATTGCAAAGAAAATTAATGTTCAGCAGACATCCCAGGAACACAACTGATCTAGTTTAGATGCCAAATGTATTACTACATTCAGCTCTTCCAATTTGTGAAGCACCAAAATTTAATGTCATCCTTTATGATTATCATAAAATACTAAATGATATCAAAATGGTAAAAGTTTGTTAAAACCACGACCTTGGTTACAAAAATGAGAAATGTACATAAATGAGTATCAGGAATTGTTTATTTAAGTATTTTTACTTTTCAATTGCTAATCCACTCAAAGATTGAGGAAAAAAAGAAAAGAAAAAATGCACATGAATTCAAAGGAAACACTAAGGGGAGGAGGCAAGAGGAGAAGAGAACCACAACATATCCTCAAAACCATCCAGCAAATTATTTTAGTTATGCTATTCCTTTCCTCTTCCCTAAATTATGAACCATTCAACTGAAATTAAAACTTTATCAGGCCTCCTTCTGAATTATTTAATCAATTATGAATTTAATGTCAATTGCCTTCAGCTCTTTATAAAATCTAGTACTAAAAAGGTACTCTGAGATGTAATAATGGAAACCGACAAAAGCAACACATGAGAATACAGAATTCATGCAACTTGTATTATTTGAATTACTCAATGTATAAACCATAAAGGAGAGATCATAGCTTAGCAGAAGCAATGAGAATATAAACTGGGATTAGAGTTCAGTGGGGGTAGAGGTGGGGCCAGGGCTAGTGAACTGGGAAGGATTCTTTTTAAAGTTTTATTGTCTGTTGCAGGTCCCATTTCTGTCAACGCTGAGGATTTTTTAAAAATTAATTTTTATTGCTATTTTATTGATTTATTTTACATATTTTCACTTCTGAATGGGCCTCTCCCCCAAATCCAGAGAGCCATTCCTCGTAACAAAGAATAAAAAAAGAGAGGAAAAAAAGCAGCATAGCAAAACTAACCAACACAACCATTAAATTTGACAGTATTACATGAAATGTTCCATACCAATGGCCCCTCACTTCTGCAAAGAATCAAGGGAGGTACATTTTTTTTTATCTCTTCTCTGGGATTAAGCTTGGTCATTATACTCACACAAGTGCTGAGAATTCTGTAATCAAGTAAAGGCAATTGGTAGGAGGTAGAAACTCAGCCAGTCATCATGATGCAATAACATCATGACAAAAACACCAGATATTTCCAGGGCACAGTTTAGTTCCCTGCAAGACGGGTGTTGAAGATACCTAGGGATGTGGAAGGGTTAATTCTCTTTGCACAGGTCGATTCTTAGACAGTTGTTTCGTCACCCTGAGCTCAGGCCAATAATGATAAAAACCTGTCCTTTCTTCAGCTTTGTCTCTGACCTTCTAACCAGGTATGCTAATGATATTAGAAATTTCCTTGCTGGAGCATGGCTGTTTACTCTACTGGGGTTACAGACTCTTGAGTTAATTGCTGTATGCTTGCTGATGGCAGAGAAAGAGATGCAGTGATCCTTTTTAACCACGGCAGAATGAAGCAACTTTTCAATTATTCACACGCTGCCGAGGGTAAGAAGGTATATGACACATACTAGCCAATTATAAATATTCAGAATTCATTCTGAATCACATTGAATATCACAAATAAGAAAATGTATTAAACCATTTATGCCTCTGACACATATACGATATGATTAATATGAATTATGAAAATTTATTCTAAGTTGCTATGTAACAAAAAGCAATTTAGGGTTATTTTTGCTCACCGATTACGCAAATAACAACTCTCAAAGTTGGAAATTTCCAAGTGTCTAGGGATCACTGATAAAGTTTTCTGACTAATAAAAAAACCCACAATCCTTTAAAGGTTATTACAATGAAAGTGAATTTCTGAAGTGAGTCCCACATGAAATTTTAAGCTTCTCAACAGCCTTGCCAACAAATATCCCAAATTTATTAGTCCACAGAAATTTTTTGTTAACTTACCACCTCCACACAGGGTACTCAAGTGGCAAGATGAAGCGAGAATTCTTTATTATTTGCCTGATACAATAATAACTTGCCCAAGGCAGCTGGATATTTGCAAGGCTGATTTAAAAATGAAATAGCTGTTTCTGTTACCGAGCTTAGTAACCATCACATTTCCTAGCTAACCAGCTATGATTTAAGAGACTAGAAATGCTTTTAAGGGATGAAAAAAACATTTTTCCACACCCTCAACTTAAATTGCCAAGTGTATACTTCTTAAATTTTCCTTGGAATAGGATCTGTCCAAAAAGGGCAGGGGGAGGGGAAGGAAGAAAAAGCAAAATAATTTCGTTTTGCTGAAATTTTAAAGACATCAGTAAGTAGAAATGGGGAACTGGATCATAAGACCAGCCAATTCGGAAAAAAGGAATATTGCTACAAGGCCTGCTGGTGACAAACTCTAACAGCTAAAAGGAGGCATCCCTATTTAAAAAAAAAAAAGTCCTTGTTATTCTTCAGATTAACAAACTCTCCTTACTATCAACACCATATATGGATTTCCCCTTTTCAACTTCAGCCAAGCTATTGTGACATTTGACAAAGGGACCAGGGCTTGGCTGTGAAAGGAAAGACAGACAGAAGGGATTGAAAGAAATATGCAGACAGAGTTGGTACCAGCAACTCAACCAGTAGTTCTTCCTCAGTGGCACTAAAATATGGAGGGTGAAAGAGGTAAACAGAACTCAGATTCAACAACAATCTGCTTCTGAGATGCAAGAGAAAATTGATTCATTTGAAGACTCTGGGCTTTCCAGTATAAGAAATGACACAAAGATTACAGAGCCATTGGCAAGCAGGTGAATGTGTCAAAAATCTTGTCAAGGCTCAAAGACTGTAGGCAGAGCTACTAAATTACTAATCTCATCACTTTTCCTAGTAGCCACCAAACAGCCCATCAGGAGCTTCCGCCAGGGCTTATGGGCTCTAACCGCCTATCTAGAATTCAACTCAGTTCAACAAATGGTCAGGCTCAAATTCAGATTCTGTTACTTATCTCCTCAGTGACTTTGGGTAAGGAGACCACTTAATTTCTCTGAGCCTCAGTTTCTCATTTGTAAAATGAGAGGACTCGATAACCTCTAAGTTCTCTTCCAGCCCTCAATCTATGACCTATGAACTAGGCACTATGCTATGCTGAGGATACAAGGTTGGAAAATAGCACAGTCCCTCCCCTCAAGGAGCTTATAACCAGTAGGAGGTTAACGACCTGTACACACATAACTGTAACCTGAAGGGATAAAATTGGGCAGCGCCTCACCAAACAAAGGTTTCTTTTCCCCTGTTGATATCCATATGCCAGCCTTGTCATTGCTGTTCTAGATGACCTTGTTTAAGTCTCATGGGATAGCCACCCCTATGGTGTGCCTTTTTTTCTTTCTTCGTTCTAGGCCATCTATGAAGTCAACCACAGTGATGACTAGTGCAAAGGGGCAGTTGCAATAAGAAACCTCCGCCACTTTGTCTCATTTAAATGGATTCTTTTGTCCTTGTCTCCACGGCAGCAAGCAAACTTGTTCACAAAGAGGCTGAACATGCTAATAAGAAAACCAAGTAGCTCAAAGTGCTATCATCAGTCCTCGCCAGCCTGCTTTTCCTGCTTCTATAGAGACAGGCCAGTCACCATCTCTCTATTTCAGTCACCCTATGGTTCTGTGGGAACTGTCATTTTCCTTTACTGCCGTTTCCAAGGCCCCCAAAATAACCTTCTCATTAGCTTCACTCTAGTTCATTGTTAACACAAATAAACCAAAATGGGCAGCCACTTACAGAGCAAAGTTGAAGCATTTTAAGAGAACATTACCAGAGCTGTTCATCTATTCATGTTCTAAACAGAGGCATTCAGAAGGGTGAAAGAAAGGGAAAGATTAAAAAAAATCCTTAGATCTGCATATTTTCTGGAGATAACCTAAAGATGATTTATAACTTCCTAGAAATAAGCTAAGATGGCTGATAACTTTTATTTCAGATTGGGCATGATTTTCTCCATCAAATTCTGCCGGCAAATAGCAAGAAGCCTGACTAATAGAGAAAATGTTTGTGTTCATGCTGGCAAAGATTGGCTGTACTTCCTCAGAAGCGGGAGGATGGATCCTGCAAAGGGGTGCCATGTTGGTTGCTATGCAAGACAGAGAACTCTTAAACAGTCCATCTATAGCACTTCTTCAGGACTGCATGGCAACCAGTACAGAGAGAGCTCCTACTCTGTCCCTGGGTGGGGCAGGGAAATCAGATCCTAACTCAAGCACTTATTAGCTGCGATTCTTCAGAGTTGTGAAGATCAAATGATGTAATATATGTGAGGAGTCTTACAAACCTTAAAGTGCTATGTAAATGTTAGCTATCATTAATACTATTAATTATTACCACCAGGTCTTTCCCCCACATTATCAAAGAACCTCAGATTTAGAAGGGACTTTGACAGCTATCTAGTCCAGCCGATAGCTGAAGAACCCCCTTTTTAAATTGGGACCATTTTTGGAGCAAATGGAACAAGGGCTTTCTGAGTGTAAAGAATTGAAAAACGAGAAGGACTGATCAGCTTCTCTGACCCACTTCATTTTCTTCATTGGTGGCAAATGTCTTTCCAGAGGAGTTATAATATTACTTAGTGTGCACAATAGGGAAAGGAAAAGGAAGCCCGTACGCAAGACTTACACGTCCAAAAGGGATTTGTTAAAAGATATTCTTATAAGCAGGTTGGAGGGCAGGAATTAAAAACCTCACAAACAAATGCAGAAATATTAAGTGGACTCTTTTCAAAACATAATGTAACAAAAATTACAACCAATAAAGGGCCTTGGAAGCATAAATTTGAAGTTAATATGAAATTAAATAAGCAAATCATAAAGAACAAGTCAAAGAACAAATCATAGAAACAATCAATAATTTCATTAAAGAGAATGACAATGAGACAAAGTACCAAAACTCGTGGAATGCAGACAAAACAGTACTTGGGGAAATTTTACATCTCTAAATGCATATGTCAATAAAAGAGAAAAAGAAGAGATAAGTGAATTGGGCATACAACTAAAAAAACCCCTAGAAAAATAACAAATTAAAAATCAGAAATCCTGAAAATCAAAGTTTTAATAAAACTGAAAGTATAAAAAACCCAACAACACTGAACTAACAAATAAAATTGGGGTCTAATTTTCTGAAGAAAAAGAAAACACCAAAAAATATATAAACCATTGGTTAATTTGATTTAAAAAATAAAGAAAACCAAATTACAGTATCAAAAATGAAAAGGGTAACTATACAACCAATGAAGATGAAATTAAAGCAATTTAAGAGCTATTTAACCCAACTATATGCCAATAAAACTGACAGTCTAAGTGAAATAGATGAATATTTACAAAAAATATAAATTGCCCAAATTAAAAGAAATAGAATACTTAAACAATTCTATCTTAGAAAAAGAAATTAAACAAGTCATAAATGAGCTCCCTATGAAAAAAACCTCCAGGACCAGATGGATTTATAAGTGATTTATACCAAACAATTAAAGAAAAATTAATTCCAATCCTACAAAAACTATTTTTGAAAAAAACCCAAAAGCTACATTTAATTTAAAAATATATAATTTCCTAAAAGATGAAGAGAGAAATTAAACCACTGAAAAAAGAGTTCTGCCTATGACGCTAACATTAATTGATAGGTTTGGTACCAGAAATCTAAGAATGAGTGTTATGCCAGTTAGATTAGGAATTGTCTGGAAATAAATGCATTTTAAAGGGTGGAGGATTCCTTGATTATTTTTAAATATCAAAAAGTCTCACAGGCTATTCTTCTGAACACCAGCTTTTCTCACAAAGGCTACCCTCCAGAGTCTCCAATTTTCCACACAGGATAAAGTCTTGCTCTCAGCCAGCTCTCAATGGAGGAGCCACTAATACAATCCCATTGCCTCAGACAAACAGCACTGGAATGTTCAGCTTGGTTGATTTATAGATTTCCTCATAAGTTTCTTCATCAATTTCTATAGTTGTCACAGTCTCTTCTACATCTCTCAAAATCAAATTCTGGTCATAAGCACACAATCTTCCTCATAATTCTCAATAATTTCTCATTTTTACATAAATTTGTTCATCTAGACTGAGCCTGATGAGATCCAGCGGCTCCTCTACAGTGTTAGTGGTCTGCTGCTGATCCATGTCATCTGCCATGTTTCGAATCCAGTTCCTTTTTCACAAAAACTATTTTTTTAAAATAGGCAAAGAAAAGCTTTATCAAATTTCTTCTATAACACAAATATGGCTTTGTTATCTAAACCAGGGAGAACAAAAACAGAGAAAGAAAACTATCCAGGGCTGGGGAACATGCTGCCTTCAGGCCACATGTGGCCTTCTAGGTCCTTGGGTGTGGCCTTCTGACTGAGTCTAAGTTTTATAGAACAAAACCTTTTATTAAGGGGATTTGTTCTGTGAAGTTTGGATTCAGTCAAAGGGCTACACTTACGGCCCTAGAGGGCTACATGTGGTCTCAAGGCCGCAGGTTTCCCATCCCTGAATAGACCAATTTCTCTAATGAATATTAATGCATCCTGGGCCATCTCCAGTTATGCTGGTGAATATCAGGCTACTGGACCCAGATGGCTCTGGAGGAGAAAGTGAGGCTAGTTACCCTGCACAGCCCTCCCTCACTCAAATCAAAGTCAACTACAAGTCATGTCATCATTTCCCTGATGTCATGGTCCTCTTCGAGAACAAAGGACAAACACAACAACAATTAATGCAAAAATTTTAAATAAAATACTAGCAAGGAGATTACAGCATATACCACATAGACCATACACTATGACCAAGCTGGATTTATAGAATGCAGGGCTTGTTCAATATTAGGAAAACTATAAGCATATTGACCTTATCAATAACAAAAACAATAAAAATCATATGATTATATCAAAAGATGCAGAAGAAGCTCTTACAAAAGTACAATACCAATGCCTATTAATAATGTTAATTATTAATATATTAATATTATATAATAGTATATATTATATTGCATGTAATAATATAATAATATTAATATATTAATAATAATAGGAATAGATAGAGTTTTTTTTTTAAATGGCAAGTAGTATCTATGTAAAACTAGGAGCAAGCATTATCTGTAATGGGGATAAACTTGAAGTCTTCCCAATAAGATCAGAGGTGAAGTAAGGAGGTCACCACCATTATTCAATGTTGTACTAGAAATGCTTGTTATAACAATAAGACAAGAAAAAGAGATTGAAGAAATAAGAATAAGCAATGAGGAAACAAAACTATGACTTTTTGTAGATGATCTGATGGTATACTTAAAGAACCCTAGGGAATCTACAAAAAAAAAAAAGCTAGTCAAAACAATGAATAACTCTAGCAAAGCTGCAGGATATAAAATGAACTCACATAACCATAAGCATTTCTACATATTACCAACAAAGTCCAGCAGGAACAAATAGAGAAATCAGCGCAGACAGTATAAAATACTTGGGAATCTACCTTCCAAGTCATACACAGGAACCATATGAATACAATTAGAAAACATTCTTCACATAAAGACAAATCTAAACAATTGGAGAAATATTAATTGCTCATGGGTAGGCTGAGCCAATATAATAAAAATGACAATATTCCCTAAATTAATTTACTTATTCAGTGCCATACCAACCAAACTACCAAAGAATTATTTTATAGAGCCAGAAAAAATAACAAAATTTACCTGGAGGAACAAAAGGTCAAGAATACTAAGGGAATCAATAATAATAATAAAAGTGAAGGAAGGAAGCCTAGCAGTACCAGATCTCAAACTATATTACAAAGCAGTAATCATCAAAACAATCTGGTACTGGATAAGAAATGGAGTGATTAATGGAATAGATTATATACACTATACACAGAAGTAAAAGGGTGGCTAGGTGGTGCAGTGCACAGAATGCTGGGCCTGGAGTCAGGAAGGCTAATCTTCCTAAGATCAAATCTGGCCTCAGACACTTACTAGCTGTATGACCCTGAGCAAGTCATTTAACCTCTGTTTTCCTCACTTTCTTCATCTGTAAAATGAGCTGGAGAAGGAAATGGCAAACTACTCCAATATCTTGGCCAAGAAAACCTTGTATGAGGTCATGAAGAGCTGGACACGACTGAACAACAACAACAACAACAAGCAATACAGAAGTAAATGACAATAATCTAGTGTTTGATAAACCCAAAGACCTAAGCTTTTGAAGCAGGAACTCAGTATATGACAAAAAATTTCTGGTGAACTGGAAAGCAGTCTGGCAGAAAGTAGGCACAAATCTCATACATCCAAAGAAAATAAGGTCAAAATAGGAACATTATTTAGGTATAAAGAGCAATATAATAAGCAAATTAGGACAACATGGAAGAAATTACCAGTCAGATTTATGGATAAGGAAAGAGTCCATGACCAAACAAAAGATAGAGCAGATTATGGAAAAGAAAATGGATAATTTTAATATGCAAAATTAAAAAGGTTTTGCACAAACAAAACAAATGCAGCCAAAATTAGAAGGATAGCAGGAAACTGGGGGGGGGGGGGCAGAATTTTAAAATATATAAGACCATAAGCCAAATTTATAAAAAAAATAAGAGCCACTCACTCTCCAATTGATGTCAAAGGACATGAATGGGCAGTTTTCAGAGGAAGAAATCAAAGTTATCAAAAGTCACATAAAAAATGCTGTATATCACTAATAATTAGAGAAATGCAAATCGAAACAACCCTGAGGTATTACCTCCCACCTATCAGACTGGCTGAGACAGAAAAGGAAAATGACAATCCTGCAGAGGATGTGGAAAAATAGGTACACACTAATGCACTGTTGGTAGAACTGGTCTAACCATTATGGACAGCAATTTGGAACTACGTCCAAAAGGCTATAAAATAGTACCCCCTGAATTAGCAATATTGCTAGGTATGTCTGTATCCCAAAGAGATCAAAGAAAAAGGGAAACGCCCCATATATGCAAAAATATTTAGAGCAGTTCCTTTCGTGGTGACAAAGAACTGGAAACAAGGAATGTTCATCACTTGAGGTATGGCTGAACAAGCTGTGGTATATGACTGCAGTGGAATACTATTGTACTGTAAGACATGATGAAAGGGATAGTTTCAGAAAAACCTGGGAAGACTTATATGAATTGTAGCGAAGTTGAGTGGGCAGAACTAGGAGAACACTGCACACAGTAACAGCAACATTGTAATGATAATCAAATGTGAAAGACTTTGCTACTTTGAGCAATACAATGATTCATGAAAATTCCAAAGGACTCGTGATGAAAAATGCTATCCACCTCCAAAGAGAAAAATGATGAATTCTGAATGCAAATTGAAACATACTTTCCTCACTTTATTTTTTCTTGTCTTTCCCCCCTTCCACAATATGGCTAGTGTAGAATGTTTTGCATGACTTCATATGTATAACGGATATCATATTTCTTGCCTTCTCAATGGGTGGGGGAAGAGATGAAGAGAGAGAGAGTGAATTTAGAACTGAAAACAATTTTTTAAAAAAAATTTTTAAATAAAGGAAGACAGAAAAAAAATTGAGAAGGTTGGAGATGGGACTGGGATACTATGGGTTTCCAAATCTATGCCCAGACTAGGGTGGTGTGGCAGCTCCAAAGACTCCTAGCTTCCCTTTTTTTAATAGCAAAAGTCTCATCTGTGCTCTGTTTTGTTAAAAGACGTTCTTTTTCCTTCTCAAGGGTTCCAGGATGGTGAACAGTGGGGAGCAAGGTTGTGATCTTATAGATCTCAGATTCAGAGCAGGGAGGTCCTTCAGAGGTAAGATAATTCAACCCCCTCACTTTACAGATGAGGAATTGAGGCCCACAATCATACAGTCTGTAAATGTATGAGTCAGTCTATCAACCCAGCTCTTCCTGACTCCAGCTCCAGCATTCTATCCATTACACCTTGTTGCCATCTCACCACCTCCCCCTCCAGCTCCATGCATCACTGAGCACAATAATTGCTTGAGGGAGAGGAGAGTAAGGGATTGGAGTGTTTTGCTGAGTATTTCAAGGCTAGCTAACAAAAGCAACATGGAGGATCTTATCTATAGTGCCAGGTAATATAAAGTCGTCTTGGTGCAGTTGGAAACGTTTTTACCTCTACAGTTATTATTGGAGAAAGAAGTGGAGAAGTTCTAGGTTTCAGAGGAAAAAATAAAAAGGAAACCAATTATCACAGCATCCAAGCCCATGGAATGGGCATGAATTTCCAAAGGAGACTTTGAGTTCAGGAAGGGTACCAATAGAATGAACTTGTTTATTTTATCAAATGAGGAATCAAAGGCCTTATGAAGGTGTTTATGACTTTCTTCCTAGGATTCTAAATATAAATGTTAACTCAGATAGGGGAAGGGACATAGACGTCCAGTACACAAAGTTCCTAACAAAAGGAAGCCTTAATATGATTATGTTTATGCATATATATGTTCTACAGCAAGAAGCATCAATTCATTTGCATTTGCCAGGAAGGCCAACACTTAAAATTACAGAAATTCTAAGTAATAAACATATAGTCAGCCAGTCAGTCAAGAAAGATTCATTAAGTGTCTACTATATGCCAGGAATTGTGCTAAATACTAGGGATCCAAAAAGAGGCATATACAGAAGTATAGGACTGATGCTTGGAATGGATGGGACAATAATAAAGGACAAGAGGAAAGCAGCCCAATTTGAGCGATTCTTGTTTCTCTTCTTTTGTTATCTACCATGAAAAATGGCCAATAGTAAGGTATACCCAAGAAAAGTAAAGAGCTAGTAAGAGCATCTGGTTGCTATGCATGGATTCAAGTCACTCTCAGGTATTGAAAGAACTGACAGATGTGATTGCTAAGTCACTCTCAGTGATATTCAAAATATAATGGCAAAAAAAGATATGGGCCAACATCCCAATTTTCAAAAAAGGGAAGAAAATTGTGTCTGCCTACTGTAGGCTAGTGAACTTGACTTCAATTCCTGGGAAAATTGTAGAACAGAGAAGGTTAGTAAATATCTTGAAAAGGAAGCAGTGATTACAAAAAGCTTATATGGCTGCTTTAAGAAAGGTTGTCAGTCACCTAATTCCCTTCTTTTGATAGGGTTTCTAAATTGGTAGATCATTTGAGTCTTCAAGATTCAATGGATACGTGACCTTTTATTTTCTTTTTTACTGGATATGATGTAGGGAGAATTCTTTATTCAATTATGGGTTGGATTAGATCAGCAGTGTCAAATTCAACTAGAAATAGATTCCTGTGGGTCACATATTTACTTTAAAAACTCACAAAATGATGTTATCTATGTTATGTTGTATTTTTTTTATTCTATTAAACATTTCCCAATTATATTTTAGTATGTTTCTGGCCCCACAGGGAGTAAGTGGCCTAGACACCGGTGGTCTGGATGGCCTCTGAGTTCTCTCAGTCTGTAACTGCAAGGATGAGAAGACATTTCTCATTGCCTCCTAAACTTTGCCCTGGGGCAGGTCATCGAGAGTGGGGGAGGACCCTTCTAGCATAACCTTCCCAAATACCTTTCCTTCAATAGCTCCTGGAACAATATTCATCTGCCAGTGATTGTAGTAAGTCTTGCCACACATGGCTTCCTCAGAATAATTCAAGGCTCTTTATCTGGGAAATTTCAGAGTAGCTGCCTGATACAGAAACCAACCCTTGGATTTTCTTTATCTTAGATCTCAGCTGTACTAATTTTGCCCCCCCAAGTAGGAAAAAAAATCTGGAAAAATATATGTGGATAGTATTCTTATTTGGGTGGTTTGAACCTGTGATTTCATCAGTGTGAGGAACTCCCAGTGTGGGAACTCCCTCCACTGGTACAGATCAGCAACTTTTGATAACTTGAGTCTTAAAGAGCTTGTTCACTTGAACCCAGGTTTTCCTAACTTCTGGTCAGCCCCTCTTTTGATTGTGCAAACATGCCTCTCACAGAGAGTTTGGAACGGAGCATGTAGAAAATCTACTATGGCTAATAGCTGAATGCACTCTTCCTCCCTCTCCTATGTTCTCCCAAATAAAGGTACAGTAAAAAGAAGATGCCACTTCTAAAATATAGCAAGGTCCAATCTTAAAAGCTTCAGGTTCAATACTATAATTGAAAAGTAGCCTAAATGACTACAGAAACTTTCTATACCTTACAGCTGAGCAACAACACAGGTAATTAGGCATTTGTCGTCACTTCAGTCATTTTAGTCCTCACCCCCAAAATGAACCCTCCCCTGTAACAAAAACCATGAAGCAAAAATATCCAATATATAAACCTTGTCTAACAAAATATATACGTATATGTATGTATGTATATGTGTTTAGACATATGTAGACACACACTCAGACACACAATTTTCTGCCCTTGTAATGTGCCCCTCTCTGTCGGGAGAGAGAAGGTGTGTTTTATGACTTCTTCTTTAGGACTTTTCATTGGTTTTCCTTTCAGCATTCGATCAATGGATCCAAAGATCAATTTCATTGATCCTTTCATTTCCATTGTTGTAATCATTGTCTGGATTATTCTCTTGATTCTGCTTATTTTGCTCTGCATTAGTTTGTACAAATCTTTCCTTTCTCAGAATTCCCCATATTCATCATATCTAACTACACAATAACAACCATTAGAGTTACATACCACGGTTTTTTCAGCCAATCTCCAACCAATGTGGTCCCACTTTGTTTCCATTACTTTGCTACCTCAAAGAGGGTTGTTAGGAATATTTTGGTATAGTAAATCTGTTTACATCTTATTCTCTCTTAGTGTATATGGCCAATAGTAGGTCAGCTGGGTCAAAGATTATGGACACTTCAGTCCCTTTTTTTTTTGTATAACTTCAAATATAGACACAGAATGGTTGGACCACATCACAACTCCACCAATGTGTTCCCAAAGCTCCTTTATCCTTAATGTTCTATCTTCTGTCCTCTTTGCCAATTTGCAGGGTGTAAGAAGAAACCTTAGGATGGTTTTTCTTTGCATTTCTCTTATTATTAGTGATTGGGAGCATGCTTTTTTTCATGTGGTAATTTAGTGTTTGCAAACCTTTCTTGCAAAACTTCTTGCCCAGACCTTTTGACAATTTAGCCAGTGGGCAATGGCTCTTTTTTTTTTTCCTTAATTTATTCCTATCAAAAAACCAGTGTATCAAAGTCTTTCTCATGCAGGCTGGAACTTCAGCTAGTCTTGAGGGCCTGCCTCCTTTCTATTCAAAGATATGCACAAGGAAGTGAATCAAATCCAACAACAGTGATTGGCATGTCATCCAATAACCTTGAGCCAACAAACACTAACCAAATTTCTTTGTGCCACACACTGGGGATAGAGAGACAAAAATGAAAAAGGCCTTGTTCTCTAGGAGCTTAGTCTATTGTGGGGAAATGACATGTACACATATAAGTAAATACAAGGCAATCTGTGGGTGGGACTAGCAATGGGAGGAATCAGGAAATGTTTCATGTAGGAGTTCATTTGAAATAAACTTTGGAGGAAGTTTGAGATTCTAATAAGTGGAGATGAGGAGGGAATGCATTTCAGGAATGGAGCAGAGACTGTGTGCAAAGGAGAGAAGAAAGGAGATGGAACATTGTATAAAAAAAGGACATCAAATAGGTCAGTATGGCTGAATGTAAAGTTTATAAAGTGAGTATATAATTAGCCTAAAAAGGTGGACTAGAACCAGCTGATGAAGGGCTTTAAATGCCAAACAGAAGATCTTATATTTTAGGGGAGACACAGGGAGGAACCAGGGCAGCTTCTTGAGCATGGCAGTAGCAAGGTCAGACCTATGCTTTATATATTGGAAGCTTTATAAGCTTCCAATTACAATACGTCATTTGGAACTAAGTATTATAATGGGGAAAATTTCTAAACAATAATTGTTTGACACCATGTCCGAAACATGACTACTCTGATGTACATAAACCCAGAATGAGCACTGCCATAACCTGATCTCTAAATATACAGGAGTCAGGAATCAGAAATCAGCTAGATGCATGTTAAATTTGTAATTGAACTGGATGACCTTAGCCCTAATACCTTGGAGGAAGGGAGAATTCTTCCAAATGGAAATTAAAATGCACTAGGCAAATACCTAGGCTCTTATCAGTAAGATCACAATCTGAGCAAAAAAGAGCAAGGAATGGATTGGATCTGTGAAATGATAAGGCAAAAAGAATCCATTCCATTATCTCTATATGTTCCTGGAAACAAGTGGTTCCTTACCTTGGTCTTCCAGCTGCACTTTTATAGATGAGTTTTCGGTTGTTTTTTCTCTAGCTGTTGCTTCTTCTTCTATTGACCATTCCATGTGGTCCCTGTAGAGAGATACACACAGAACACAATGGAAGGGGGGGGAGGCATTGTGGGGGTGTTTATAGAACCTTTTATTCTAGTTTCTAGAAAAAATGAACTACATTGTTTATTCTCATGTCAAATGAATACATTTTGGTGCAAGATGTTCCTTCTGACAGTCCCAGTACATTCTGAAACTCCTACAGTTCTTCTGTTTTTCATTTCTTGCTTTATTCTCAGAACCAACAGCCTCTAATAGCTCCCTGCTACTGTAATGTCCTGCTCAACCCCCTGGCATCTGAGCAGGAGTACCCATGTGGTTTGTTGTTTTCTACTTTAATCTGAATTTATTTGCCTTTTTGTTCATTTCTACTCAGGACATTCTATTCTCTAACAGTTTCCCTTGCTCCTTTTCCCTGTGTTCTAACCTCAGCTGCCAATGTGATGAGTCTTCACAAAATTTTTGCATTCAAGAAATTCTTGATAGCCTATGTTTGTCTGTACTGCCTTATTTTCCTATAAACTGATTCATTTAGATGCAAATGATAGACTGCATGACATGACAAAAGAAAATGTGTCACCTTTCTAAGGAAATGAATTTTCCTAGAGGTATTTTTAGCTATAGAATTTGCTATTCCAGTATGGAGAGGTATTATTTTCCCGTTTTCTTACTGTAAAGATTTTTACTTTTTTAGAACAGGAGCAAAGGTTTTATATGAAAAGGTTTTATTAAATATGTATTTTCTCCTTTGCACAGGTAGGATTAGAAATGAAGAAATCCTCTACAATGAACCATCTGAGATTGCTTCCAGCTTTAAGCTTGAAATCCTATGGTTTTTCTGAATAATAAAATGGTTTTTGAGAACAATAAAAAGCATGAAAGTTGAGAATTTAAAATCTACTCAGCTTATGGGTAACTTGTGAATAGTAACCACGCAGGAACTAACAAATCCCAGAGTTAATGCCAAACTGACACTCTGAGCTGGCTGATTAATGGGAAACAGGTAAACACACTGGGTGTCTAGTTGCAACATCACATTATCAACAAACAGTTATTTATTGAGCAGCTGCTGTGTGCAGGTCGGTCTCATGTCCTAGGGGAAAAATCTGTATTACACCCCTGACCTACAAAGGCTTATATTCTGTTGGGAAGAGAAAAGCCATGTATAAGAGGTGAACAACAATTCAATATAGGATGTGCTAAATGGTTATAAGTGACAGAGATAATAATTATTCTAGAAGTTGAAAGGAAGGAGTGCTCATTAAGGGTTGGAGTTCATGTACCAAGCAGTACCTGAGCTGAAGACAGATGGGGTGGATATATGGTGGATTATATTAAAAAAAATTTTTTTTTCAAAAACAAATCTAACGTAGTGCTAAAGGGTCCGGTGAACTTGTCTTCTTAGGTTGCCATATTTTCCAGAAACACTGGACCCAGAGCATGCAGGAGTCCCTGAAAGTGTCAAGGATGAAAACCCCCCTGTTTTTTCTGGTTAACAGTAGTAAAAATCAGAACACAAATGGGCAACATGAGAAAAATCTTTAGAACAAATTCCCCTGATAAAAGTCTCATTTCTAAGATACACCAGTAACTGATTCAAATTTATTAGACTAAAAGCCATTCCCTAACACATAAGTGGTCAAAGGATATGAATAGGCAGTTTTCAAAGGAAGACATTCAAGCTATCAGTAATCATATGAAAAATACTCTAAATCATTAATAATTAAAGAAATGCAAATTAAAGTAATTTTAAGGTTACTTTAAATCTCAGATCTATCAGATAGGCAAAGATGACAAAAGAGGAAAATGGCAAATATTGGAGGGGCTGTGGGAAAACAGTGTACTGCTGACTGAGCTATGACTTAGTCCTGGAATTGTGGAAAGCAATTTGGAATGATGCCCAGAAGTTATCAAACTGTGCATACCCTTTGACCCAGTTATACCACTATTAGGTCGATTCCCCAAAGAAATCTGAGAATTAGAAAAAGACTCTATACATACGAAGATATTATAGCAATTCTTTTCATGGTAGGCAAAAAAAAAAAAAAAGGAAATTAAGGGATTGATCACCTATTGGGGAATGGCTAAAGAAATCTGGTAAATGAATATAATGGACTATTGTTGTGCCATAAGAAATGATGAAATGGACAACTTCAGAGGAAAATGGGAAGACCTTTACAAACTGATGCAAAGCAAAGTGAGCAGTACTAGGAGAACAATTTATAATAATAACATTTTAGAGGAAAAAAACTGAAAGATTTTATAATTCTGATCAGCACAATGATATAAACTTTTATCAGCACAATGATAAACTTCTTTCATATGAAAGTGAACCACGCCACCCACTTCCTGACAAAGAAGAGATGAATTTAAAATGCAAAAAGCAAAATTCATTTTCAAATATGGCTAATGTAGGAATATGTTTTGCTGGGTATTACTATATAGGTATGTATTGTGGGATTGATCAGCTCAATTAGGGTTGGGGTTAGTGGGAGGGACCTCATTTAAAAAAATACTTGGCATCTGAAAATAAAAATAATAATTTTCAAAAAGAAAAAAATGTGGGAGGAGTCAGGTTAGAGATTGTGAGAACCTGGGTGATTAGAAGGATGATGGTTCCAGTAATAGGAAATTAAGAAGACAGGTGGTTTGAGAAGAGGGAAATTCTTTTTAAAAGAGAGAAAAAGATGATGTAGTGCTCACAGGAAATAAAAAAGAGACCTATTTGGCTGAAGCGGAGGGATTCCAGTAGAAGAATGACAGGGGATAAGATGGGGAACGCTTATAATGAATTTCCAGGAACACCACACTGAGGAGATAGGGTGTTTTTTGCCAGAACTGTTGCTAGATTTTGAATATGGGAGTAACATGTACAAATGGTATTTTAAGGACAAGCAATCCAGCCTTGATGTATAAGATGGATAACAAGAAGAGTCTAGAAGCAGGGAGGTCAGTTAGGGATATAACAGTCCAGACAAGGGGTAGAGAGAGCCTAGACTAGGATGGTAACTCTGGCAATAGAAAGAAATGGACACATTTGAAAGAGATAGACAAAGTCTGAATGGAGTCTAGTGGATAAAGTTATGATGTTGAAGACAGGAAGACCTGAGATCAAGTCCTCGAGTCATTTTTACCTCTCAAAGACCGAAGTAACTTTATGAATCTGCATTGGTGAAATGAGTTTCGACACTGGGATTTCCTAACATTGGGGAAAAAAACCCCACATATGTATGTGGGGATGGAGAGGAGAAACATGATATAAACCTAAGTCCAATGGTTCAAATCTGAGTAGCACAGACAAAATAAATGAAATATAGTGGGATAGCTGGTTTGGGGGAAAAGATGACGAATTTGGTACAGTTGGAGATAATGCTATTCAATCAGGGGTGAGTGGGTGGATAGATCCCAGAAACTTTGACTTCTGTGTGTGTGTTTATGTGACATACATATTTCGAGTTAATATATCTTTAAAGAGTAAGGAATTCACTCATTTCTTTTAAGTCACCTCAAAATGAATATAATTAAAACCTCCCCCAACTTCATAAAAAAAAAATCAGTTTTAACCATTACAATCTAATCACCAGAATTTCAGATGAAATGAATCAGCAGAGACCAAATAATTACCAAACAGCTCTGCCATTTGGCTTTCATGAGTGGGGGAAGTGTATTTTTTTTTGTTCCTAATTTATGACATGTGAACAGACATGTGGAACTTAGAGACAGCAGCTAGGATGGAGGTTAATTTTTTAAAATAATTTTATTTAGGATAGTTATGATACAAAAAGCTCAGGGATTGATTCCAGAAAACTAGGTCTCACTAAGCTATGAACCAAGCTTCTAATCTAGAAATCTCTACAGTGTACAGGAATGAGGGCAGAATGAACAGTTTCCCTGTAAAGAAACAAGCTGTGAGGCAATACTAGTATTTATGGTTCTTTGGCTTTCGGCATTTACTTTAATGTTAGTTTAACTCCCTTCTCCCAGAGCATTTAATAGATTTAGTTAGTTCTTTAAATTGAACTAACTTGCTTACAGTGTACTTTATGTTACTTCATTTTCTTAACTGCTAAGTGAGGGGGAATATTGCAGACAAAACTCCCACAAAATGGCTTTTTTTTCATTGTATGGTTATGGATACAACCATGGAATATATTTATATATAAGACATTCCTTCCTACTGCATATTTGTAGGGACTTCCCATTGGTCTGCAGGCTTTATGGTAGTGTGTAACAGTACAATATTCTAGTTCATTTATACTAAAAGACAACAATCTCTGATAAGAACCATTAACTTTTCTCTAAGGAATAAATGCAATTACAGAAAAAGGTCCTGTTCACAAAGTTCATTTACTAAGTTGGTTGTTGGGAACTGGAAATGCATTTTGTTTTGTTTGTTGTTTTGAGGTTAGTTCTAGGTGGGTAGAGTCCTTCATTACCTCTTAAGCTACTTCTATGATAGCTTCTATTGCTTTACAATAATAATTTGGTACAATCCTCTTTTGGGGACATTTCTAGCCTTACCACTATACTGAAAAGCATTTTTCATAGAAACTTTGTTCAGCATAAAAGGTGGATTTTCTTCCCCACCCCCAATGAGATTTTATTGGTGTATAAAATTCATAGTGAGGAAATTCTATTAATGAAGACTGGCAACTACTCTCCAGCTTATTATGGTCTTAAAGAGTTGCCTGGAAATGTGTTTTTTTTTTTCCTTTCTATTTTTAAATTATTTATTTAGTTTTAGTTTGCAACATTCAGTTCCACAAGCTTTTGAATTTTAAATTTTTTCCCCCTCCCTCCCCTCCAACCTCCCCAAGATGGTGTGCAATCTGATATAGGCTCTACATATACATTCATATTAAACATATTTTGAAGATGGTGGCTGGAAAGCAGGTACTTGTGTGAGCTTCCCCCCAGGTCCCTCCAAAAACCTATAAAAATGGCTCTGAACAAATTCTAGAACTGCAAAAACCACAGAATAGCAGAGGGAAGCAGGGCTCCAGCCCAGGACAGCTTGGATGGTCGGTGGGTAAGGTCTATCACTCGGAACTGGGAGTGGAGTGGAGCAGAGCTCAGTGTGAGCCACGCCTGGACCAACCACAGGGGAACAGGCCCTAGCGTCCTGAATCAGTAAGCTGTGGCAGTTACCAGACTTCTCGACCCACAAACACCAAAGACAACAAAGAAGAACTGCAGAACCCACAAAATAGTAGAGGGAAGCAGGGCTCCAGCCCAGGACAGCCTGGATGGTTGCCGGGTGAGGTCTATCGAGCACAGCAGAGCCCAGCATGTGTGGCAGCAGGACCAACCAGACCTGGAGCCAGGCAGAACAGGCCCTAGCGCCCTGAGTCAGTGAGCTGTGGCAGTTACAAGATTTCTCAACCCACAAACACCAAAGACAACAGAGAAGGTTAGTGGGAAAAACTTCAGGGGACAGAGTGAAAGGAGTTCTTGGTTCGGCCACTGCCCTGGGGGCACCAGGGGTGGTACACCTACAGAACTACAGCTGCAGTTACTTCCAGCCCCAGGTCCATCTGGTGGGAGGAATTAAGTGGCGGATCAGAGGAGGAGAGCAGAGCCTGCTTGAGATCTGAGTCCAGTCCAGGTTGGCAGCTCTTGGGGGAGGTCTTGGGGGGGCGGGGAGGAGCACTGGTGTGGCAGAGCTTGCTGTGTAGAAATAGCTCTGAAAACAATAGCGCATCCCCTCAAGCTTGGAACGAAGTACTCTCTACTCTACAAGCAGTCATACCCCAACAAAAAACTTAAGGGTCAAGTAGTTGGCTGTGAACATGGCCAGGCAGTGAAAATGGACTCAGATTCAGACTCAGACTTCGGAATCTTTCTTTGGTGACAAAGAAGACCAAAATATACAGTCAGAAGAACTCAACAAAGTCAAAGAGCCTACATCAAAAGCCTCCAAGAAAAACATGAATTGGTCTCAGGCCATGGAAGAGCTCAAAAAGGGTTTGGAAAAGCAAGTTAGAGAAGTAGAGGAAAAACTGGGAAGAGAAATGAGAATGATGCAAGAAAACCATGAAAAACAAGTCAATGATTTGCTAAAGGAGACCCCAAAAAAATACTGAAGAAAACAACACCTTAGAAAATAGACTAACTCAAATGGCGAAAGAGCTCCAAAAAGCCAATGAGGAGAAGAATGCCTTGAAAGGCAGAATTAGCCAAATGGAAAAGGAGGTCCAAAAGACAACTGAAGAAAATGCTACCTTAAAAATTAGACTGGGGCAAGTGGAAGCTAATGACTTTATGAGAAATCAAGACACTATAAAACAGAACCAAAGGAGTGAAAAAGTGGAAGACAATGTGAAATATCTCCTTGGAAAAACCACTGATCTGGAAAATAGATCCAGAGAGATAATTTAAAAATTACTGGACTACCTGAAAGCCATGATCAAAAAAAGAGCCTACATATCATCTTTCAAGAAATTATCAAGGAGAACTGCCCTGATATTCTAGAGCCAGAGGGTACAATAGAAATTGAAAGATTCTACCGATTGCCTCCTGAAAAAGATCCCCAAAAGAAAACTCCTAGGAATATTGTCACCAAATTCCAGAGCTCCCAGATCAAGGAGAAAATACTGCAAGCAGCCAGAAAGAAACAATTTGAGTACTGTGGAAACACAATCAGAATAACACAAGATCTAGCAGCTTCTACATTAAGGGATCAAAGGGCTTCGAATATGATATTCCGGAGGTCAATGGAACTAGGATTAAAACCAAGAATCACTTACCCAGCAAAACTGAGTATCATGCTCCAAGGCAAAATAGGGACTTTCACTAAAATAGAGGACTTTCAAGCTTTCTCAGTGAAAAGACCAGAGCTGAATAGAAAATTTGACTTTCAAACACAAGAATCAAGAGAAGCATGAGAAGGTAAAGAAGGAAGAGAAATCACAAGGGACTTACTAAAGTTGAACTGTTTTGTTTACATCCCTACATGGAAAGATAGTAATTCATGAGACCTCAGTATTAGGGTAGCTGAAGGGAATATACATACATACACATACACACACACACACACAGGGCACAGGGGGAGCTGAATATGAAGGGATGATATCTAAAAAAATAAAATCAAATTAAGGGATGAGAGAGGAATATATTGAGAGAGGGAGAAAGGGAGAGATAGAATGGGGTACATTATCTCGCATAAAAGTGGCAAGAAAAAGCAGTTCTGTAGGAAGGGAAGAGGGGGCAGGTAAGGGGGAATGAGTCAATCTTGCTGTTATCAGATTTGACCTGAGTAGGGAATAACATACACACTCAATTGGGTATCTTACCCCACAGGAAAGAAGGAGGAAGAAGATAAAAAAGGGGGGGATGATAGAAGGGAGGGCAGATGGGGGTGGAGGTAATCAAAAACAAACACTTTCAAAAAGGGACAGGGTCAAGGGAGAAAATTCAATAAAGAGGGATAGGTTAGAAAGGAGCAAAACACAGTCTTTCACAACATGAGTATTGTGGAAGGGTTATACATAATGATACACATGTGGCCTATGTTGAATTGCTTGACTTCTTAGGGAGGGTGGGTGGGAAGGGAAGAGGGGAGAGAATTTGGAACTCAAAGTTTTAAAAACAGATGTTCAAAAACAAAAAAAAAAGTTTTGCATGCAACTAGAAAATAAGATACACAGGTAATAGGGCATAGAAATTTATCTTGCCCTACAAGAAAGGAAGGGAAAAGGGGATGGGAGGGGAGGGGGGTGACAGAAGGGAGGGCTGACTTGGGAATGGGGCAACCAGAACATATGCCATCTTGGAGTGGGGGGGAGGGTAGAAATGGGGAGAAAATTTGTAATTCAAACTCTTGTGAAAATCAGTGCTGAAAACTAAATTTATTAAATAAATTAAATAAAAAATACACAAACAAATATTAAACATATTTTTGGAAATGTTTTACATGACTGCATGTATATATATATGTATATATATATATATATATATATATATATATATATATATATAACCTTTATCAAATTTCTTACTGTCTTAGGGAGGGGAGAGGTGAGGAAAGGAGGGAGAAAAATATGGAACTCAAAATTTTTTTTTAAAAAAATGTATGTTAAAATTTGTCATTACATGTAATTGGAAAAAACAAAATACTATCAAAAGAAAATAAAGAGTTGCCAGGGCACTGAAAGCTTACCCAATTTTCTCAGGGTTATTCAGCCAATATGCATCAGAAATGGTACTTAAACTCAAGTCCTCCCTGATTCTGAGGTTTGCTCTCTATTCACTATGCCAGGCTGTGTATATATGGCTATAGGTAATGCACTCTCATACTTAAATGCATCTATGATCTCACTGATTTGGAAGTTCCCACCAGCAATGCAGATTGCAACCATGTCTGCCCATCCTGTGTGGTTCTTATCCATGTTCTCCCAAAAGTTTGCCACAGGGAGTCCACTGAAGGTGTTGAGAGTTCCCATATAAGGGTACCAGTGGAGCACTCTGTTCACCTGTCATCTCTCCCTCTTTCCATATGGCCAACTAATCTTTGCTGTCTGTTCATCTATACTATCTCAGATACACATATAGTTCTACGGGGTTCTTAATCCCAGGGGTCCTGGAATCTTCAAAAAAAATCTGTTGATAATTGTATACGATATAATTTATTTCCTTTGCAATCCTATGTACATCATATCATTAAATCATGATTTGGGCAGCAAATAGGCTTCTCTAGTGAGGGAAATTATTTTTCCATTATATTAATAAACAATTACTAAGTTAGGAGTAAGGTTTTTTTCTCTTTATTTACTTATTCAGGGACCAACCCCTGTAGGTCATTCAGTCAGTCTCTGAAGGACAAGGCTGACAGATGAGATTGCCCAAATACTCCAAGAACATGCTCCTGGATCCTGGATGGGACCCCATCCAACTAGGAGACCTTACTTCTATTTAGAGTATAAACAGAAGCTAATCTAGGTGAATTCCAGCCCCAAAGCATCAAGTCTATGTATGCCCTAGCACCCCTCCACTGGAGTCTAGGGTAACCCAGCTCATGAAGGAGAAAACCAACTAGAGTGGTCTGGGTAGAGATGGATTACTCTGTCTAGATTGCTGGAGGCAGCTAAATCTCATGATCAAACCATGTTCTCAGCAGGAGGAGCTGAAGACTTTTAGCCTACCTCCTCATTAATAGGCCCATCCTCTCACTAACTGTTCACCATTCAGGGTTCATATTCACCTGTCACGGGCACCCCTTTTTCAAAAGGTGTTTAAGCATTCTGGGATCTCCATAGTTTTGTCTTTGGTTACCGAGAGAGACTAATGACCATCAATTCATTATCAGCTAGCCTAATTAACTTGATTATTAATTACCCAGAAATTCTGCCTCTCAGGTTTTTCATTCACCTCACTAGTCTGCCAAAGGAGTCCAATGACACACACAAAAGGTTAAGAACCCTTGATTTATAAGGTGTCCATTCAGATACATATTGAAATCTGAGAAACAGGCATTCTTCATCTATTTGAGCTTTCCTGTGTCGATGGAAAGGCCAAACTAACTCCTTTGAATTTCGTACAGCTAGGGCCTAATTAGTGCGAATAATGAGTAGCTGGTCACATTAATTCAAATTCACACTGCATATTTCCAATGGGCTGGAACCAATTGTCATAATTTACATAATTATAACTTCAGTAGTGCAAATTTAAATACATGCAACCACTTCAGAGGATTCATTATTTGTATTAATCGGTACCCAGTTGTACCTAAATACAGTTCCTAGCACACAGAAATTTGCTAGTTGAAGAAGAGAAGACACTATCATTCTCAGGTACCTACAGAAGGATTTTATTATGAGGAATTCATGAGATGTCAAACTTTCTTTTAGTCAACCTACACGTCAACAAGCATTTATTTAGTACCTATTACATGCCAGGCACTGTTCTAAGTGCTTTACTACTATCACCTCCACTTTAAAGCTGAGGAAACCTAGGCAGACAGGTTAAATGACTTGCCCAGGGTCACAAAACTAATAAGTATCTGAGGCTGGATTTGAACTCTGGTCATCCTGACTCTTGGCACAAATATCTAACCACTGCTTCACTTAGCTGCCTCTGGTGGAGATGACAACACGCAAACAAATACGTACAAATTATGTACTTGATAATTAGAAATAATCAACAACAAAGGGAAGATATAAATTCAGAGGTTCTGGGTTCAAATCCCACCTTGGTCACTTACTACCTGTGTGACCTTGGGCAAATCATTTAACTTCTCTGGGACTTGGTTCTGTAAAATGAGGTTAGATTAGAGGGCCACTAAGGTCTCTTCCACCTCTAAATCCATGATTTTAAGACTCAATAATGAGCTACGTGAAAAAGGCAGGTGGAACAGCATAGTATAGCATTAACACTTATACTGAGCTGGCCCACCAGATCTAAGGTTTTTAACTGTAACTGCTGATTTACCTTATTTTGGCATTTTTTAAAGCCCAGAGCATTAATGGAGAAATGAGCAAGAACAAATAAATCTAGACTCATAGGTGTAAAGAAACTTAAATCTATGCTTTTTGTTGTATTTTTCCCCCCAAATCATGCATCCTATCCAAAAAGCAGAGCAGCTGGTAAATGTGTACCTGTCTGAATGATTATTTTATTTTGAAGGCAAGGATTACTTTATTTCTATTTTTGTATCCCTAGTACCTAGCAAAGTGCTTGGCACTGAGTAGATGTTTAATGCCCACTAGCTAAACTGACTTGAACTGAACTGAATCTTGATGGCAAGGGACCATAAAGTTGTAATGGTTGCAAAACATTTTGTAAGCCAAATATATGTCAGTTTGTGTTATTATTCATGACAGAAGGTAGAAAAAGCCATGCATGATCTGGCATGTGTCATGATTTTGTGAGGGCAAATTTCAAGGAGTTCAGGAAAAGGATAGGTAGGATCCAAAGACTTAATATTATGGTGAGGCAGTGAGAACAAGAGGGATGGGAAGCTCTTAATTATGAAATTCTGATGACACAAACAGAAGGTATTTCATGGAGGATGACAAGGGGAGTTGTCTAAAGAGACTGATGGGGTGGGCCTTGTTGACAACTTCTGATTTTAAAAAGGCATGTGGTGAAGATGGGAAGCAAGGGCTAGTAACTGAAGATGGCTACAAGAGCAGAGAATGATCCTCTAAGAAGTGTGTCAGGGGCAGGGAAGTCCCAAAGAATCTAAAAGTGGCAATAAATTCTAACTAAAAGGCTTTTAAAAATGATGCTGAGGGCAACTGGCAGATCAAAGAATGGATAAGGTGGACAGAACATGATCCAAGTCAATTCTATTTGACATATAGCAATAGATGGTAATAAGAATGATAAACTAACCAAATCTTTTGTAGTTGTTCCATCGTTTCAGTGGTGTCTAACTCTGTGACCCCATTTGGGGTTTTCTTGGCAAAGATATTAGAGCGGTTTACCATTTCCTTCTCCAGCTCATTTTACAGATGAGGAAACTGAGGCACGCAAGGTTAACACAGGGTCACACAGCTTATAAGTGTCTGAGGCTAGATTTGAACTAATTAAGATGAGTCTTCTTGATTCTAAGCCTAGTGTTCTATCTACTATGCCAGCTAGTTGCCCTAAACAACTCTTACTCTGCTTCTGCTCTCTGTCAAGAAGTGGCAGTTGAATGGCGGAAGACAAAACAAAACTGGTTAGCAGGAGCAGAAACACAAGATAAGTGAAGAAACATTCCTGATATCCTTGAGATTTCATCAAAGAATCTAACAGATCTATAGTGCTGTGTTTTGGATAAAATGCAGTGATAAGAGCTAAATGATGATAGCTGGATTTGAAACTGACTGAATGACCCAAATGAAAGAGTGTAAGTCATCAATGCATCAAAATCAGGGTACACTATTTGTATTAAGAAGTTTTTGTTTTAACACTTGTTCTATACTGGTATATTTTATAGTTTATAAGTAGAAAATGAAGTAAATTTATGTACTATAAATTAAACAAACATATCTTTGAATTTAGAAAGGCATGCACGAATTAAGTAGGCTACTCATATTCTAAGTTATCCAAATTTTTATCATGTCATACTACTCTTATGAAATAGTGGCAATAATTGGGTGTTATATAGCAGAGGTGAAGCCAGAGTACCTCAATGACATTATAAAGCCCATAAACATCAACTCCATTCGAGCAATGAAAATGCCAGATAGGGATATTAACAAATAATTCACTCTTAATTTTTTGAGGGCTTGGTGAAAGTGGAGAATCAAAAGGACACAGTACAATATAAGCACAAATGACATTTAACATATAATTGTGTGCTTTTGTCAGGACCTTTGAAACCATTATCATTACAAACCAATGACTGGGCCAGAATACAGTTTTCCATTTAAATTAAACAACTGATACCTTTTATTTTTCAAATGTCTAGATTCTCCCCAGTATTTCCCCCCTCTCCCTGCAAGAAAGCCATTCTTTATATCCTATAAAAATTGTAGATTTTTTTTAAGAGGAAAAAGTAAAAAAAATTAACAAAACTGATCAATAAACTTTTTAAGATCTAAAATTATTTGCAATGTTCCACACCCATGAACTCCAACCTTTGAAAATAACTGGGGAAGGAAGAGGAAGCTTATTTTTATTTTCTAAAATAATTTTGTTACATTCATTTCAATTGTTTTGTGGTGGCTGTTCTTTCCATTTACACAGTTGTAGCCACTGTGTATGCTGTTTTGCTGGCTGTGTTTGCTTCACCATTCAGTAGCTGACATTCTATAACATTCATGTACCACAATTTGTTTAGCCATTTCCCAACTGATAGATATTTACTTTGCTTCAGTATTTTCAGGGAAAAAAAAAAGCATTGCCATAAATATTTTAGTGTAACATGGAACCTTTCTTTTAGTCAGTGTAACCTTGGAGTAGGTGCCTAACAGTGGAATCCCTATAGAAATTTTAGCCACTTTATTTGTATAATTCCAAATTGCTTTCCAAAATGGTTGTACTAATTCACAACCCTTCCAACATTAACTATTCCCATTTTTTGCCATCTTAGTTGGAAGGGTTGTGAATGTGAAAATAAATTCACACACCTGGTTGCCCAGGGTCACACCCATAGGAAGAGTCTGAGGCTGGATTTTTTTTTTAATTTAAATTTATTTATTTAACATATTTAGTTTTCAGCACTGATTTTCACAACAGTTTGAATTACAAATTTTCTCCCCATTTCTACCCTCCCCCCCACTCCAAGATGGCATATATTCTGGTTGCCCTGTTCCCTGGTCAGCCCTTCCCTCTATCACCCCACTCCCCTCCCATCCCCTTTTCCCTTCCTTTCTTGTAGGACAAGATAAATTTCTACGCCCCATTGCCTGTGTATCTTATTTCCTAGTTGCATGCAAAAAACTTTTTTTTGGTTTTTGAACATCTGTTTTTAAAACTTTGAGTTCCAAATTCTCTCCCCTCTTCCCTTCCCACCCACCCTCCCTAAGAAGTCAAGCAATTCAACATAGGCCACATGTGTATCATTATGTATAACCCTTCCACAATACTCATGTTGTGAAAGACTAACCATATTTTGCTCCTTCCCAACCCATCCGCTTTATTGAATTTTCTCCCTTGACCCTGTCCCCTTTCCAAAGTGTTTGTTTTTGATTACCTCCACCCCCATCTGCCCTCCCCTCCATCATCCCTCCCCTTTTTTTTTTTTAATCTTCCTCCCTCTTCCTTCCTCTGGGTAAGATACCCAATTGGGTATGTATGGTATTCCCTCCTCAGGCCAAATCTGATGACAGCAAGGTTCACTCATTTCCCCCTCACCTGCCCTCTCCCCTCCTCCCACAAAACTGCTTCCTCTTGCCACCTTTATGCGAGATAATCCACCCCATTCTATCTCTCCCTATCTCCCTCTCTCAGTATGTTGCTCTCTCATCCCTTAATTTCATTTTATTTCTTTTAGATATCTTCCCTTCATCTTCAACTCACCCTGTGTCTGCTCTCTCTCTATTTTATATATGTGTATATATATATATATATATATACACACACACACATAGATATATACATACATACACATTCCCTTACATATATACATAAACATATATATATATATATGCATATTCCCTTCAGCTACCCTAATACTGAGGTCTCATGAATCATACATGTCATCTTTCCATATAGGAATGTAAACAAAACAGTTCAACTTCAGTAAGTCTCTTGCAATTTTCTATTCAGCTCTGGTTTTCTCACTGAGAAAGCTTGAAAGTCCTCTATTTTATTGAAAATCCATATTTTGCCTTGGAGCATGATACTCAGTTTTGCTGGGTAGGTGATTCTTGGTTTTAATCCTAGCTCCATTGACCTCCGGAATATCGCATTCCAAGCCCTTCGATCTCTTAATGTAGAAGCTGCCAGATCTTGGGTTATTCTGATTGGGTTTCCACAATACTCAAATTGTTTCTTTCTGGCTGCTTGCAGTATTTTCTCCTTGATCTGAGAGCTCTGGAATTTAGCGCCAATATTCCTAGGGATTTCTTTTTGGGATCCATTTGAGGAGGCGATCGATGGATTCTTTCAATTTCTATTTTGCCCTGTGGCTCTAGAATATCAGGGCAGTTCTCCTTGATAATTTCTTGAAAGATGATATCTAGGCTCTTTTTTCGATCATGGCTTTCAGGCAGTCCAATAATTTTTAAATTATCTCTCCTGGATCTATTTTCCAGGTCAGTGGTTTTTCCAATGAGATATTTCACATTGTCTTCCATTTTTTCATTCCTTTGGTTCTGTTTTATAATATCTTGATTTCTCATCAAGTCACTAGCTTCCACTTGCTCCAATCTCATTTTTAAAGTAGTATTTTCTTCAGTGGTCTTTTGGACATCCTTTTCCATTTGGCTAATTCTGCCTTTCAAGGCATTCTTCTCCTCATTGGCTTTTTGGAGCTCTTTCGCCATTTGAGTTAGTCTGTTTTTTAAGGTGTTGTTTTCTTCAGTGTATTTTTCAGTATTTTTTTGGGTCTCCTTTAGCAAGTCATTGACTTGTTTTTCATGGTTTTCTCACATCCTTCTCATTTCTCTTCCCAATTTTTTCTCTACTTCTCTAACTTCCTTTTCCAAATCCTTTTTGAGCTCTTCCATGGCCTGGGACCAGTTCATGTTTTTCTTGGAGGATTTTGTTGTAGGCTCTTTGACTTTGTTAACTTATTCTGTCTGTATGTTTTGGTCTTCTTTGTCACCAAAGAAAGAATGCAAAGTCTGAGACTGAATCTGGGTGCGTTTTCGTTGCCTGGCCATATTCCCAACCAACTAACTTGACCCTTGAGTTTTTCAGTGGGGTATGACTGCTTGTAGACTAAAGAGTTCTATGTTCCACGTTTGGGGGGGATGTGCCAGCTCTGCCACATCAGCACTGCTCCTTCCCCAAGAAACCCCAACCCGGACTGGGCTTAGATCTTCAGCACGCTGTGCACTACTGCTCTGATCTGCCACTTAATTCCTCCCACCAGGTGGGCCTGGGGCCAGAAGCAACAGCAGCTGTAGCTGCCCCACCTCTGCTGCCCCTGGGGCTGGAAGCCGAAACACGAACTCCTTCCACTCCTGCAGCTTTTCCCACTAACCTTCTCCGCTGTCTTTGGTGTTTGTGGGTTGAGAAGTCTGGTAACTATTGCAGCTCACTGATTCAGGGTGGTAGGGCACATTCCGCCTGGCTCCTGGTCTGGTTGGTCCACACTGCTCACACTGGGCTCTGCTCTGCTCCCAGCTCCCAGCTCCGTGTGGGACAGACCTCACCCAGAGACCATCCAGGCTGTCCTGGGCTGGAGCCCTGCTTCCCTCTGCTGTTTTGTGGGTTCTGTAGTTCTAGAATTGGTTCAGAACCATTTTTTATAGGTTTTTGGAGGGACTCGGCAGGGAGCTCACGCTGGTCCCTGTTTTCCAGCCACCATCTTAGCTCCCCTGAGGCTGGATTTGAACTCATGAAGAGGAGTCTTCCTGATTCCAAGACGAATGCTCTATCTACTGTGACACCTAGCTGCCCAAGGCAGATTAGAGAAGGATTTGGCAAGACTTTTCCTCTAACCTATTGCTTCCCTTTTTTATACAAGTTCCATTAATTTTGTTTGTACAGAAGTTTTTAGTTTCACATAATCAAAGTTATCTATTTTATGCTCTATAATTACCTCTATTCCTTGTTTGATTAATAATTCATCCCCTACCCATAGCTGTGAAAGGCATATGATCTGCTTCTCTTCTAATTTTTCCTGGTATGAGTTTTAATATTCAAAACATGCATAAAAATTTTAAATTTATCATATAATATGGTATAATCAGATTAAGCCAAATCCAACAGGGAGTTCTTTCCTAAATAAGTTACGTTTTCAGGCTTATCAAACACTGGGTTATTGAGTTTGATTATTTCTGAATCATCCTTGTCTGGTCTATCCTCTTGATCTACTACTCTATTTTTTAACCAATACCAAATGGGTTTTGATGGCTGCTGCTTTAAAATATAGTTTGAGGATTAGATATGCTGTTCTCCTTTCGTTCCTATCTTTTTAATATATTCTTTAATATTCTAGATCCTTTTTCCCTCCAAGTGAATTTTGTTACTGTTTTTACCTGGCTCCTTAAAGTATCTCTTTGGCAATTTTATTGGTATAACATTAAATCTGTAAATTAACTTTACTAGTTTTGACATTTTTATTGTTTGCATAACCTAGTCATGAGCGCTGAATATTCCTCTATTGCTTTTTACTTCTTTAAAAAATATTTTGTAATCAAACTTACAGAAGTATTGGTAGATATAGCCAAGAAGGAATAGTGAAATCAGCAATTTTGCCAAGCTCTCCCAACCTAACCCTCTAAACAACTTTAAAAGTGCATCAAACTGAATTCAGAGCAGGTTAATCAACAAAAAGTCACAGTGAGTCATTTTTCTAGCCCAGGGCAGCTTAGGAGGACAGAAAGAGAAGTAGAGGTCTCCAGAAACAGGGGTAGAAGCTAGCCTAAGGGTGGCATGGCAGAAGTGTCACTTGCTTTGGAGGCTGTGGTAGCAGTAGCAGGGGCAGCAGAGCAACAGCACTGGGAACTTCCAAGGCCCAGAGTTGGTAAGGAGACTGGACACTTGGTCAGAAAGAGATTCCAGGCAGACCCCTAGCAACGTAAGAAAATGATGAAAAGACAATTAACAACTTAGTAAATGGGGCACAAAAAATACTGAAAAAGCTAACTCTTAAAAATCAGAATTGGCGAAATGGTAAAAATGGTACCAAAAGAACTTAACCATAAAAATTACTGTGGTGACAGGGAAGCTCAAGACACAAACTCAGAAGATATTAACTTGAAAACATCTACAAGCAAAGCCTCAAAGAAAAATGTTGCAGATTGAACAAAACCGCAACAAGAATTTATACAAGAGCCATATAAAGAAATTTTTAAAGAGTGAAAAATTTATTTTAAAAATCAAATAAAAGCTGTAGGGCAAAGACTGTGAAAAGAAATGAGAGCAATGTAAGAAAATGATGAAAAGACAATTAACAACTGAGTAAACAAGGCACAAAAAATACTGAAGAAAATATCTCCCAAAAATTAGAATTGGCCAAATGGTAAAAGTGGTACCAAAAAATTATTGCATAAAATAAAATTTAAAAAAATAGAATTGGCCAAATGGTAAAAGAAGCAAAACAAAAAAAAAAACTCACTGAAGAAAATAACTTTTTAAAATAAGTTTATTTTTAGTTTTCAACATTCACTTTCGTAAGTTTTATATTTTCTCCCCCTCCCTGCCCCCCTCCTCAAGATGGCATGCAATCTGATATAGGCTCTACATATACATTCCTATTAAACATATTTTTGCATTAATCATGTTGTACAGAGGAATTAGAATGAATAGGAGGAACCATGAGAAAGAAAAAAACAAAACAAAAAAAGAAAATCGTCTGCTTTGCTTTGCATTCAGACTCCATAGTTCTTTCTCTGGATATGGATGGTATTTTCCATTATGAGTCTTTTGGAATTGTTATAGGTCCTTGCATTCCTGAGAAGATCTAAGTCTATCAAAGCCAGTCATCACACACTATGGCTGCTACTGTGTACAATGTTCTCCTGGTTCTGCTCACTTTAGTCAGCATCAGTTCATATAGGTCTTTTCAGGTTTTTCTGAAGTCCACCTGCTTATCATTTCTTATAGCACAATAGTATTCCATTACATTCATATACCACAACTTGTTCAGCCATTCCCCAATTGATGAGTATCCTCTCAACTTCCAGTTCTTGGCCACCACAAAAAGAGCTGCTATAATTTTTTTTTTTTACATGTGGGTCCTTTTCCCATTTTTATGATCTCTTTGGGATACAGCCCTAGAAGTGGTATTGTTAGGTCAAAGAGTATTCATGTTTTAAGAAAATAACTCTTTAAAAAAAATTAGAATTGGTAAAATAGAAGCTAATGACTCCACAAGACACCAAGAAACAAACAACAAAACAAAGTAAAAAAATTTGAAAAAAAATAAAGAAAATGTGAAATATCTCATAGGAAAAACAACTGACCTGAAAAAATTTATCAAGGAAACGTAACTTAAGACTAAAAGTCGGAGGGGCGGAGCCAAGATGGTGGCTGGTAAGCAGGGACTAGAGTGAGCTCCGTAGGGAGTCCCAATAAAAACCTATAAAAAATGGCTCTGAACCAATTCTAGAATGGCAGAACCCACAGAACAGCAGAGGGAAGCAGGGCTCCAGCCCAGGACAGCCTGGATGGTCTCTGGGTGAGGTCTATTCCACATGGAGCTGGGAGCTGGGAACGGAGTGGGGCAGAGCCCAGCCTGAGCGGCGTGGAACAACCAAACTTGGAGTCGGGCGGATGGGGCCCCTAGCGCCCTGAATATGTGAGCTGCAGCAGTTACCAGACTCCTCGACCCACAAACACCAAAGACTGCGGAGAAGGTTAGTGGGAAAAGCTGCGGGAGTGGAAGGAGTTCGCGGTTCGGCTTCCAACCCCGGGGGCAGCGGAGGTGGGGCAGCTACAGCTGTTGTTACTTCCGGCTCCAGGCCCACCTGGTGGGAGGAATTAAGTGGCGGATCAGAGCAGGAGTGCAACAGCCTGCTGAAGATCTAAGCCCAGTCTGGACTGGGGGTCCTTGGGGAAGGAGTAGTGCGTGTCTGACAGAGCTGGCACCTCCCCCGCAAACGTGGAACATAGAACTCGTTAGTGTACAAGCAGTCATACCCCACTGAAAAACTCAAGGGTCAAGTTGGTTGGTTGGGAATATGGCCAGGCAACGAAAACGCACCCAGATTCTGTCTCAGACTTTGCATTCTTTCTTTGGTGACAAAGAAGACCAAAACATACAGCCTAAAGAAGACAACAAAGTCATAGAGCCTACAACAAAAGCCTCCAAGAAAAACATGAACTGGCCCCAGGCCATAGAAGAACTCAAAAAGGATTTGGAAAAGCAAGTTAGAGAAGTAGAGGAAAAACTGGGAAGAGAAATGAGAAGGATGAGAGAAAACCATGAAAGACAAGTCAATGACTTGCTAAAGGAGACCCAAAAAAATACTGAAAAATACACTGAAGAAAACAACACCTTAAAAAACAGACTAACTCAAATGGCGAAAGAGCTCCAAAAAGCCAATGAGGAGAAGAATGCCTTGAAAGGCAGAATCAGCCAAATGGAAAAGGAGGTCCAAAAGACCACTGAAGAAAATACTACTTTAAAAATGAGATTGGAGCAAGTGGAACCTAGTGACTTGATGAGAAATCAAGATATTATAAAATAGAACCAGAGGAATGAAAAAATGGAAGACAATGTGAAATATCTCCTTGGAAAAACCACTGACCTGGAAAATAGATCCAGGAGAGATAATTTTAAAATTACTGGACTACCTGAAAGCCATGATCAAAAAAAGAGCCTAGATACCATCTTTCAAGAAATTATCAAGGAGAACTGCCCTGATATTCTAGAGCCACAGGGCAAAATAGAAATTGAAAGAATCCATTGATCGCCTCCTCAAATAGATCCCAAAAAGAAATCTCCTAGGAATATTGTCACCAAATTCCAGAGCTCCCAGATCAAGGAGAAAATACTGCAAGCAGCCAGAAAGAAACAATTTGAGTATTGTGGAAACACAATCAGAATAACTCAAGATCTGGCAGCTTCTACATTAAGAGATCGAAGGGCTTGGAATGTGATATTCCGGAGGTCAATGGAGCTAGGATTAAAACCTAGAATCACCAACCCAGCAAAACTGAGTATCATGTTCCAAGGCAAAATATGGATTTTCAATAAAATAGAGGACTTTCAAGCTTTCTCAGTGAAAAGACCAGAACTGAATAGAAAATTTGACTTTCAAACACAAGAATCAAGAGAAGCATGAAAAGGTAATCAAGAAACGGAAATCACAAGGGACTTACTAAAGTTGAACTGTTTTGTTTACGTTCCTACATGGAAAGATGATGTGTATGATTCATGAGACCTCAGTATTAGGGTAGTTGAAGGGAATATGCATATATATATATATATATATATATATATATATATATATATATATATATATATATATATACATATACATATGTTTATGTATATATATAAGTGAATGTGTATGTATGTATATATCTATGTGTTATATGTATGTGTATATATATGTGTGTGTGTGTTTGTTTATATATATATATATATATATATATATATATATATATATATATATATATATATATATATATATATAAATAAAAGAGAGAGAGCAGACACAGGGTGAGTTGAAGATGGAGGGAAGATATCTAAAAGAAATAAAATGAAATTAAGGGATGAGAGAGCAACATACTGAGAGAGGGAGATAGGGAGAGATAGAATGGGGTGGATTATCTCGCATAAAGGTGGCAAGAGGAAGCAGTTCTGTGGGAGGAGGGGAGAGGGCAGGTGAGGGGGGAATGAGTGAACCTTGCTCTCATGAGATTTGGCCTGAGGGGGAATACCATACATACTCAGTTGGGTATCTTACCCAGAGGAAGGAAGAGGGAGGAAGATAAAAAAAAAATAAAAGGGGGGGGGATGATGGAGGGGAGGGCAGATGGGGGTGGAGGTAATCAAAACAAACACTTTGGAAAGGGGACAGGGTCAAGGGAGAAAATTCAATAAAGTGGGATGGGTTGGGAAGGAGCAAAATGTAGTTAGCCTTTCACAACATGAGTATTTTTGAAGGGTTATATATAATGATACATGTGTGGCCTAGGTTGAATTGCTTGACTTCTTAGGGAGGGTGGGTGGGAAGGGAAGAGGGGAGAGAATTTGGAACTCAAAGTTTTAAAATCAGATGTTCAAAAACAAAAAAAGTTTTTGCATGCAACTAAAAATTAAGATACACAGGCAATGGGGCATAGAAATTTATCTTGTCCTACAAGAAAGGAAGGGAAAAGGGGATGAGAGGGGAGGGGGGTGATAGAGGGGAGGGCTGACTGGAGAACAGGGCAACCAGAATATAAGCCATCTTGGAATGGGGGGGAGGGTAGTAATGGGGAGAAAATTTGTAACTCAAACTGTTGTGAAAATCAATGCTGAAAACCAAATATGTTAAATAAATAAATTTAAATTAATAATTAAAAAAAATAAAAAATAAAAAAAATAAAAAAAAAGACTAAAAGTCATGATTAAAACAAGGAGCTCAGACATTGTACTTCAAAAAAAATTACTAAGGAAAATTACCCAAATATTTTAGGACCAAAGGGCAAAGTAGAAATGGAAAGAATACACCGATCATCTCCTTAAAGAGATCCAAAATGAACACTTCCAGGAATATCATAGCCAAAAAATACAAACACATGTGCATGTGAGCGCGTGCGCACACACACATGCACACCACAGGTAAGTAGGGGAGGAAGGGGCTTAGAGAAAAGAGGGGAGATAATAAAAGAGAGGATCGATTAAGGAAGCTAGTCAGAAGTAAAACAGACTTTTGAGGAGGGCACAGGGTAAAAGAAGGAGAAATGAACTTCTACAAATATTAAAGGTGCTTTTGTGGTTATTTGGAATAGGATTTCTCTATTATTGCCTCTCGGATTTTGTTAATAGTACATGTACGCTACTTATTTTTGTGGGTTTATTTTGTAGCCTGCAACTTTGATGAACCTACTGTCTTAGTTTCTTTGCTGGTTCTCTAGGATTTTCTAAATGACATTTTAAAAATTAAACTACAGAAACTATCATATCATCAGCAAATAAGGATAGTTTTGTCTCCTCTTTGCCTTTCTTTATACCTTGAATAATTTTTTCTTATTGCTAGCATTTCTTTAACTGCATTACATAATAACAGGGGAGAAGGACACGCTTGCTTTACTCCTATATTTGTTGAGATAGCTTCTAGTGTATCCCCAATGAATATACTGCTTGCTTTTGGTTTTAGACACTGTTTATCATATTAAAAAAGATCTCTCTAATATGTGAGGACACTCCTCATCAACACCTTCACAGAGGTGGGAGGTCCATAGGTATTACACACTATCCACATTTTTGTACTTTTTTCAATGTATCAATCGGTTGTACTGACATCCCCCCACCCTTTCCCTCTCCAAAAATTACTATTTGTCATATGAGGCAGCTATCTGGGAGCAGTAGGGTAGGGATACATGGGATACTATAGTGATGTAAGAAATAGAAATTTTTTTAAAACTAACTTATTTTAAAAAAGAATTTCTCCTTTTGCAGGTTTTTAAGCATTTTTTTGTCAAAGGCTTTTCTTGTACCTACTGAAATAACCATGTCATCTGGATATTTTCTATTTTTAATATAATTCACTTCATTATTTTCCAAACGTTGAGCCATCCTTTCTTTTCTGGTATAAATCCAATTTGGTCATAATGAATGAGTTTTTGGAGAAATTTGGTGAAGTTTTTTTTGACAAGATGGAAAATTTTTAATAAATATTGATTAAATCAATAAAATTTTAAATCGATGCTGTTGTTCAGTCATTTTAGTCACCTCTAATTCTTTGTGACCTCATTTGGGGTTTTCTTGGCAAAGATACTAGAGTGGCTTGACATTTCTTTCTCCAACTCATTTCATAGATGAGGAAACTGAGGTGAAGAGTGTTTGCCTCAGGGCAAACAGACTTGTCCAGGGTCACACAGCTAGTATGTATCTGAGGCCAGATTTGAACTCAGGAAGACTCCAGGCCAGGCACTTTATCTACTGTGGCACCTAGTTGCCCTAATCAATGATATTGACCTATAAGTCTCTTTTTCTTTTATACTTCCCTGGCTTAAGTATAAGCTATGTGACTCAAGACATTTGGCAAAGTTCTTTCTTTCTTACTCTTTGATAATAATTTGTGTAGTATAGGTATTAATTGTTTTTCAAAAGTCTGTTAGGATTCTCCTGTAAATTCATCAGGCCTGAGACAGTATTCTGTTTTTCATCAATCACAGACACATTTTCCTCCCTTCTTTTTCATTAGTGGTTCCTTGATACCCTGTCCTGGATGGCTGTCCAAAAGAACTCTCCTACCCCTAGTCCTAATCTGACACCACTATACTGCTTTAACAGCGATTATTTGTATTTATATAATGTTTTATAAGCTTATCAGGGGAATAAAGAATGATATCTTATCACCACAAGAACCTTAAACCAGGATCAGCAAAAAGCTTCGGTTTGCCCTATCAAGGTATTGTAATCATCAGAATGTCTAGAGTTGTAAGTGATTACCTGTTACAGATTCAAAATCCTTTGTTTGGTACTAAAAGCCCTTCACAACCATACTTCAACCTACCTTTCCAAGCTTATTATATATTACGTTACTCCCTTTCATTCCACAGTCAAATAGTGTCTCAGTCAGCAAATGCTTAACTTGCTTGCCAAGTAGAGAGAAATGATGGCCAAAGGCAAGACCAGTTATATAAACTCATTTGTAAAATCTTAAGTTGAAGGATGATAGATGACTATGAGTAGTATTGCCTCATAAAGCAGAGAGAAGAGGAGGATAAAATCATTTTAAGGAAAGCTGGCAAGAGATCCAACTAAGCAAAGTCATCCTGAGGATACATGAAGATGAAAATGGATGGAGGAAACAAACAGAAGAAAAACAGAAAAGATTTGCAAAGATTTTTATAACAAATTGTTATTACCACCAACATTAGAACCACCATATTTGTACCCTCATGTCCTATTGCAGTACTGGGTATGCTTATAGAGGAGGTAGAAAGGGTACTAAAGGGAAGAGGAAAACAATAGTTAGATTGGACTACACGTAAACAGAAGAAATTCACAATGGAACTGATATTGTAAGGGCATTAAAGGATTGCTTAACAAGGCATCTGAAGGAATTAGGTAAAAATAGCTTGACGGTTAACAGTGAAAAATAACAGTATCTACTAATCCATATTTTTACCTTCCTTACCTTACATGAATCGAGGAAATTATTAATAGAGAATGGGTAGGCTTTTGCAAGCTACATTCTTTACCCTTCCAAAATTGACTGAAAGATACAGAGAAGGTAAGATTCTACCATGCTTATTGTTCATAGATTCAGAAGGCCACAATGCTGCCTTAAAGGCTCTCTTCCAACAAGGTTTCTGTTATCCATAAACCAAAAATAAACAAACAAAAAAAAACAACAAAAAAAAACCATTAAACATTCACTGAAAGATAAAACAACAAAAATAACCCTGTTCACTGAACTCTGATCCTAAACATTAGGAGAGGCATAAAGCAGGAAGATACATGTTCACCAGTGCTGTTCACTTCTATGATGGAGGAGAGTCAACACAGACTTTAAGCTAAAGAACCTTTCTTGTGAATGGTGAGGAACTCTAGATGATTCTGTGCGCAGATGACTTTATGCTGGTCGCATCAAGCCCTACAACAGTGCAGAATGTTCTAGAAGGGATCTGTGACCACTTAAAAGAGTTTATCTTGACCATCCACAGTGGAAAAAACAAATGGATGAAAAGTATCTACTGTTCAGATTATGACATAGTTATTGTAAGTGTATAGATCCCATATATCCATACAAACATCTGTGGCAGACAGTCTAAATGGATGAATTGGGCTGAGAATTGACTAGAAGGAGTGGGCTCGGTTGCCTCCAGGAAATAGAGGGTTCCTCCTCCACAGAAGTTTCAAGCAAAGGCTGAATGACTCTCTGGTACGTAATAGTATGGTACAATGGAAAGAACACTAGACCAAGTGTCAGGAAGATCTGGGCTTACATCCTACCTTTAATATTTATGAGCTGGACACATCATTTAACCTTTCTTAAACTATAAAATGGGGATAATAAGAGCATCTTAATACTGGGTCATTTGGATTAAAATATATAAAACATTTTGCAAATCTTAAAGTGCCACAGAAATGTGAGCTATTATTAATGGGCATTCCTTTTTAGGCATAAGATGGTCTGGATGGCTGCTTGGATGCTCTCATAGCTCTGAAATTTTAGAATTCTGCAGCTAGGTGGTGCAGTGAATAGAGTGCCAGGAAAGACTCGAGTTCAAATCCAGCCTTAGACACATAGTAGCTGTGTAACTCTAGGCAAATCCCTTAACGTCTGTTTGCTTCAGCTTCCTCATCTATAAATAGAGATAAGAGCACCTACCTTCCAGGATTGTTGTGAGGAGAGAATGAGATAATAACTGTAAAGCACTTAGCATAGTGCCTAGTACATGGTAAATGCTATATAAATGTTAGCTGTCATTATTATTATTATATTTTGAATTAAGTAGAAGGTATTAAGAAAAGAGATATCACACAGCAAAGGAAAATTGTTTTGAAAACATTTTGCAAAGATTATCACACTATTAGTAAAAAATTTTCCTAAACACTTGGACTGTTTGAACCAATACCTTTTAGGTGAATATCTCGACATAACATATTCCCCTTTAACTGAAATTTAAGCAATCTATCAAAGTAAATGGAAAGTCCACCCAGGGTGTGACTGCTGCCTCTGATGCTTCCTAGCTTTGTGATCCTGGACAAGTCTTCTAATCTCCCTGAGCTCTGATTTCCTCATCTATAAAATGGGGACAATAATACTTAAAATACCTAACAGGACTGCTGTGAGCGTCCAAAGAGATGACAATTTAAGCATTTCACCAACCTTAAAGCACAAAATACATGTCAGTGATAATGACAGTCGGGATCATCCTCATTGCAATCTCCTTTTCTTTTTTGATGGGTCCAGAAAGAACTGGAACAAGTTGCTATTCTACTATTATTCTTTTATATTGAATGTTGTACCTGGTATTTTACAGGTACAACAATACTGCTTTTTTTGCAGAAAAAAGTTAGTTTGTAAACTCGTCCTCTGCAGGTGCACTGAGAGCATCTTCTTACAACCCAAGTAGCAGGCCAGATAACAGAAATATAATTTTCCTCTTTTCCGTTAGATCCATGTTTTGAAAGCTTTTTATTCCATGTGTCTTGGCAATTGTGAATATTTCAGCTAGTGATATCTATTAAGAACATTGTTCTTAAATCTTTTAGATCAATGTTAAAACTAGGAGATTGTGGGCAATAGTTCAATTTGTCATAGTGCTCCAGTTCCAGTACAATTTATTAATTTTTCTAGGCTATTTTAAGGTTTATTTGTAGTATAGAGAATTGTTATCTGTCAGTCCATGGAAGCATAGCTAGCTTTTGATGTATAATTATAACCACCAGATTTTCAGTACGTGCTAAAATTTTAAAGCCTGACATAATGTATTACAGTTTCTACTATTTCCTTACATATTCCAAATTGACTATTAAGTCTTCAAGTTTTTTTTTAAGAATAATCCTTCCATAATTTGTGGTACCAAAGACCTACTCTTGAAATGTCATCATAAACCCCATTTCAACAAACGAATCTCCATAACTCAAAATCTGTTCAATGCTCTGAGTCCATGCGGATGTTGGCCAGGGCAGACTTTGGATTCCACTCTTGGATCTTAGACATTTCAAAGACTCCATCTAGAAATAAAATACTTTCAATTACACTTGAGAAATTCAATGTCATATATCTGTTATCAGCCTTTACTACTGCTTGGTGAAATGACATCTGCTTTTGGCAAAAGTATTTCTGTAAGTATATAACATGTTCTGAGAACATAAATCAATCTTCTTCCTCTCTTTTGGTGAGAAAGTGCTCATCTTTCACCCTGCTTTAGGGTGATATGCCCTAGATTTTGGTAATATCATACAGATCCTTGTTAGTATACTTTCCAAATGTGTTATGATCCTTTTTACCATTCCAGAAGTATATACATTAAGACTAATGTTGTGTAGGTGTTAGTTGTTTTACATATGTTCTTCCCATTGAACTCTGACTTCAGGATGCCAGTAAGTCTCTTAACACATTCAGGCATAGCAGTCTTTATGGAGCATCCTCGATATATCTTATTGCCAGTTTTGTCTATTGGTTCAATTTTACTTTTGTATTCATACTCAAAACCTTCAGTCTCTATCTTTTCCTTTGTGTAAGTTAAGAATTTCCAAATGACAGTGTGGCATCACTGGAGAAAGATTCCATAAGCTGAAGCAGTATTTAATGTGTGCATGTATGTGCGTGTGTAAGAGGTCAGTGAAGCCATATATAGTTTGATGTTCATCCATGGCCATCTCCAGTCACCCTGATCTATATCTTGCCACTGGACCTAGATGGTTCCGGAGAATAAAGTGATTCTTTGCACAGCCCTCCCTCACTTAAATCCAATTCGCCTGCAAGTCACGGCATCACCTTCCTGATGTCATGGTCCTCTTCAAGAACAAACAACAAACAACAACAACTTGATATTACCCATGGACAGCAAATGACTATTATTATGTAAGAAACCAGAAAATTCTGCGTTTAGGAGAAAAAGTGAAATGTCTAACAAGATAATATAAAAGAGTTAATTAAAAAACCAAAACCTGGCAGGCAAGTCCAGAGAATAATGACAGATTTGTACCTGAAGCTGGTTGATTCATTTTCCCTACTTTACAGTCACATCACATAGGTAATAGGGTCAACGCAGATTCTGTTCAATTTTTTATATTTTCTACATCTATAATATCATAAAATGACAAGATTTAGGCACTGCACAATCCACATACCTTCAACATCATCAAAGAAAGATTGTATTTACTGGATGCTGGGAGAGCAAGGAAAACAGGACATACTGTATTTGCCTGCTGCTTTTTGAATAAGCAGTTGCAGCAGCTGTTGTAGGTGACAGTTGTCCCTGTTATTAGGCATCCCTTGCTAGCAGTAACCTGGCTGTCTGCTACAGTCGGTGTTAGCAGTTTTTCATATCTAAGTCAGCTTGCCTACTAGGAAATATGTAAGTTGCCACTACACTGGAAGTTACCTGGCCTGGTGATAAGAATCAGTTCTGGCCCTTTTTCTCCCCTTCCTGCCTCTCCTCTTCTCCTTTCCCCTTCCCCTCCCTTCGCCCCCCATCCCAATCCTTCCCTTCCTCTTTTCTCCTTCCTCCCTTCCCCGGCCTAAATGATGCTGTGTTGGAGATCCCCAAGGAGGCCACAGAGCCCTCTGAGGCCAACATCACGGGGCTGTGCCAGGACACGTTCTCCAAAATGGCCATGCAGCGAAGACTACAAACTTCTGGAAAACATGAACAAACTGACTAGCTTGAAGTATCTAGAAATGAAAAACATTGCAGTAAACATGAATAGAAACTTAAAGGACTTAAACCAGAAGCACTTCAGCCTTATCTGGATCAGACTGCTTTAACTAAGGAGCAAGTAGCAGCTCTGGAGCAGGCAACCTACAAGTTGGATGCATATTCAAAGAAACTAGAAGCACAGTACAAGAAGTTAGAAATGTGATGAAAGAATTCTTTAACACAAAGACTTTAACTACAAGAATGTTTCACAAGAGCTGAAATAAGTAGGATGGAACTTATTACTATGCTTCTATTCCTAAAAGGAAGTGTTGATGTTGATCCAAGGAGAATCCCAGCCCCCACCTTTTGTTGGATGTATAACTTTGGCCACCCCTTGATGTTTTCCTAAACCTATACCCCCTGGAACTTCATCTTATTGGTGCTTCATTGTGGACCAAGGCTCAGAAATAAGATCAACTCCATCTAAAGCAGACACAGATGAGAGGGTCGAGGCTCTTGTCTCCCTGTCTCCTCCCTCCTCCCCCTCCCCAAGGGCTCCACCTTCAACTCTGTTCTAAACATGCCCTCCACCCCCTTCACAACCTTAACTAAAATAGTAAATGCCAATTTATGACAAAAAAAAATCAGTTCTGGTCACATATTCTATGTTCTAGCCAAATAAGCCTTCTTGCTGTTTCCTGTATGTGAAATTCCATCTTCATGCTTACACAAACTATCCTGTCTCTGGAAATCACTATATCCTCACCTCCAGCTCAAAGAACGCTTACTTTATGTTGAAGCTCAATTCAAGTGCAACTTCTCACAGGAAGCCTATCCTAACCCCACCCCCCACTCCCATACAACTGCCCTCCACCTGAAAATTATATTCAATTTTTGATGTAAATGTTGTTTCCCTCAACAGGCTCCTTGAGGGTAGAGACTGTTTCATTTTTGTCTTTGTTCACTGAAAATTTATACAGTGCCTGGCAGGTGTTTCATAAATACTTGAACTGAACCAAATTGATTCCAATGTCAATTACCCTTTTTTGCTATTTCCAACAGAAATGTGCTTCCCTTCCCCAGAAGGTGCCACAGATCTACATTTACTCATGTGCATATTGACGTTTTGTTGCTACCGTTTGTTATTTGCTTGCTGTCCTCCACAGAATGGAACTTAGTCCTGAGTGAGGCATCACCCTGTTCTCTATTACCCATTGATCCACTATATTCACTAAATTTCCATAATCACTTCAATAGAATGTAAGCTCCCTGATGGCAGGGACTGCTTTTGATTTATCCTGATATCTCACAATGACTGTCACATAGTAGGCACTAAAATGCTTGCTGAATTTAACTGATTTCTATTCATAGCGATAGTCTATTCTATGACTAGATATAAACATAACGCATACAACTATGCTTTACTTTGCTTTATCTTCTAGTTGGATATAGGCTGATGATTATAACTCTCTTCAGATTGCCACTGGGGCTCTTGCCAACTACATGAATAATATACTTACTAATTACAACTGGTTTTGCCAGTGCTCATCAGAACCTCTTTGACCCTTCCCCCCATCTATCTGTGAAGCTGATGGTCCCTAAATCTTCTCCAAACTTGTTTTTCCCTCATTAAAGCTCTACCTTGAAGTCCATGTGGGTTCTGTTCACCATTCTTTGTGCATCATTAGTACATCCTTCTTCCTCTTATCTTTACTAGGTCTTAGACCTCACTCCCACCCCACAAATTTCTTCCCAATATTGACATACTGGCTGGGAAATAAGCTGAGTTCACATGCTTGGAAAGCAGTTGCACTTAACCCTATACCACACTAAGTGCACGGAATACTCTAGCAATAGCTGGCATAATCTCAATTTTAAGTATGTTTTCTTCTAAATATTATTTCATTTTATTCTAATTATTTGAAGCCAGAGTCCCGAAAAAAAAGTCTTTAAAGCTTAATATATTTATGGAAGTTTCATTTAGATAGAAGTGGTGTGGACATTTTCTAAAATCCCTGTGGCTGAGCAAGGTGTTTTGTGCACAATTTGATCCAACAAACATTTATTAAGTGATTTTTATGTAGCAAGCTCTCTACTAGGCCATCTGGTTGCATCTTTTGCAAAGACACAAAGAAGCTCACAATCAAAAGTGACAGTGAGACAACAAAGAAGCAAGGATGACAATATAGAATACGAGGCGGACAAAGAAGAGAGCCATACAAAGCACTTTACGAAAATTTGAGGAGGGAGAGAAAGATCACCTTCAGTTGAGGGGAGAGGGCAGTCAGGAAAGTCTCATAGAAGTCTGTTGTTGTTCAGTTGTATTCAACTCTTCATGACCCCATTTGGGGTTTTCTTGGCAAAGATACTGGAGAGGTTTGCCATTTCCTTCTCCAGCTCATTTTACAGATGAGGAAAGTAAGGCAAACAGGGTTAAGGGACTTGCCCAGGGTCACACAGCTAGAAGTGTCTGAGGCTGGATTGGAACACTGGTCTTCCTGACTCTAGGCACATTGCTCTATCCGCTGCGCCACTTAGCTGCCCATTTCTCACAGAAAAGGGGCACCTAAACTGAGCCAAGAAGAGCTTCAACAACTAGAAAAATGGAGCAAATACATGCCAGGCATAGAGAGATGGACTTTAGGACTCCACGGAGCTAGAGAGAACAGAATGAGACTAGGGCTGTCAGTCTAGTTTGGCCGGAAAACAGCATAAAAAAAAGAGGAACTGTATGAAATGAGGCTGGAAAACTAGGTGAATCAGATTGCAGATGGCCTTAAAGGACAAGCTGTTTTATACTAGAGATATTAGAGAGATGGGCAGCTTGGTGGCACAGTGCACAGAGTGCTGGGCCTGGAGTCAGGAAGACTCATCTTCCTGAGTTCGAATCCAGCCTCAGACACTAGCAGCTGACCCTGGTCAAGTCATTTAACCCTGTTTGCCTCAGTTTCCTCATCTGTAAAATAAGCTGGAGAAAGAAATGGCAAAACATTCCAGTATCTGCCAAGAAAACCCCAAATCAGGTCACAAAGGGTTGGATGTGACCAAAAACAAATGAACAACAATTAGGGAGCTATTAAAGATCTTTGAGTAAGGAAGCAATGATGACAGACCTATACATTTTGAAGATTATTTTGGCTGAATGCGAAGGATGGAATAGAGAGGAGAGAGAGAGAGATTAGAAGCAAGTTCTTATTTATTTGCTAAATTGAACTGCAACTTTTAGTTAATTAGAGCACTTCATTTTCCAACTATTCACCATAAAAAGGAGGTCACTGTAAATCATGCTTAAGTTGATAAGAAGCATTATCATGACGCAGGCAAGTTATACACTTGTTTACACAACGGGTTTGGCATTACTTTTAGCCCAACCACAGCAGAAATTTAATTGGCATAGTAAACAGTACAGGTTCCCTCTACATAATCCTGTGTTTTGATGTTTTAGAAAGTCTAAAAACACTGCTGTATGCATGGCTTGAAGGAGGAGATGAGGGGAGATGCCCCAACTCCAACCCTTGGCCAAAGGGGGAGGCCCAAAAGTATTGTACGTTGTATATATCTGCAGACTTTTTCAATGTATTGCTCAATTGTGCTGATTTTTTTTTCCTCTTCTTGTTTTTGTCTTTAAAAATACTATTATCCAGGATGGCTCTCTGCAAGAGGAAGAGAGAAGGATGCTGGAGGAAATTATGGTAATATTAAAAAAAACAAAAAATAATAAAAACTTATTTTTTTCAAAAAACTAAAAAACTGCTCTGCTTGGTGCTTACATTAGTTAGTATTTGTTTATTTTAATAAGCAGATGCAAACTACAGATACCTAGTGTAAACTACCTGGACCAAAGAACACTGTCCTTCCCATACTCTCTTTTAAGTTTAAAAATAGTTCTTGTCTAGATTCACTTTTCAACAAATGTCAAGGAGAGGTCTGACAACTGTATCAGGTGACTAGTAAATTAAATATCAATGTTATAAAATATTCATGTCAGACAGCAGGAAGTTTACTGGTTTCAACAGATGACCAGGTTTCAAGAATCCTAAGTCCTCTAAAGTTCTAATAATTTGATTAACATTTGGCCCAAAGATTCTGTAGTGCTACAGGATCGTTAAGTATATTCTAAATCAAAGCAAGATGTCTTATAACTTGCAATGTGACCGCAGGTAAGCCTTTGTCTCAGTCTGCTCATCTGCAAAACTAGAACAATAAATCTCCAAATATGGTGTAATTAAGAGTTGTAAAGTATTTTAAACTTGCATCCACCTGGGTTTACCTAGAACAGAAATCCGGACAACAAATACATTTGCTGTTGGTGTTGTTGTTCAGTCGTTTCAGTCCTGTCTGATTCTTTATGCCCCTATTTGGAGTTTTCTTGGCAAAGATACTGGAGTATTTTGCCATTTTCTTCCCCGGCTCATTTTACAGATGAGGACCTGAGGTAAACGGGGTTAAGTGACTTGTCCAGGGTCACATTGCTAGTAAGTGTCTGAGGCCACATGTGAACTCAGGTCTTCCTGATTCCGGACCCAGTGGTCTCTTCATTGTGCCACCTAGTTGCCCCTCTAATACATTTATTCAACTTCAATTATATCAACTACTCCTTTTCATATTTATCTTGTCCACTTATACTCCTATAAACTTTGTTTGGATCTCTAATAAATAGGACCAGTTAGGCGGCAAAATGGATAGAGAACAAACTTGGAATCAGGAAGACCTGAGTTCAAATTCTACCTAAGGCACTTACTAGCTGTGTATCCCTAGGCAAGTAATTTAACCTTCATCTATCTCAGTTTCCTCATCTGTAAAAATGAGGATAATAATAGCCCTTACCTCACAGGGATCAAATGAATTAACATACAGAAAGCACTTTGTAAAACCTTAAAGTACATTGTTTAGACATACAGTCGTGTCTGGCATCATAGCACACCAGACCCCTTTATTCTTCATCTCCCAAAGTCTGTCCAAGTTCATGTTCGCTGTGTCCATGACACTATGTATCCACCTCATCCTCTACCGCCTCCTTTTCCTTTTGTCTTCACTCTTTCCCAACATGAGAGTGTTTTCCAATGAGTCCCGTCTCCTCGTAATGTATCCAAAGTATTTAAGCTTCAGTTTCAGTATTTGATCTTCCGGTGAAGAGCCTGAATTAATTTCCTTAAGGACTGACTTTATTTGATCTCTGTGCTGTCCAAGGGATTCTCAACAGTCTTCTCCAGCACCACAATTTGAAAGCACAGATTCTGTAGCATTCAGCTTCCCTTATACACAGTCCAACTTTCATGGCCATACATTTCTACATGAAAAAACAGCTTTGATTACGTGGACCTTTGTCAGTAAGGTGGTGGGCTGCTGTCCAGATTTGCCATAGCTTTCCCTCCAAGGAACAAATGTTTGTTTTTTTTTTTAAATTTCATGGCTACAGTTGCCATCTGCAGTGATGTTTAATCCCCCAAATCTGACACTGTTTCCATTTCTTCTTCCTCTACTTGCCAGGAAGTGATGGGACCAGTTGCCAAGATCTTAGTTTTTTTTTTTATGTTAAACTTCAAATAATCTTTTATACTCTTCTCTTTCACCTTCATCAAGAGACTTAATTTCTTTTCACTTTCTATTATCAGAGGGTTATTATCTGCGTATCTGAGATAGTTGATATTTCTCCTGGCAACCTTAATTCTGGCTTTTGATTTATCCAGCCTGTCATTTCACATGATGTACTCTGCATATAAGTGAAATAAATAAGGTAACAGTATATAGCCTTGCCATACTTCTTTCCCAATCTTAAACCAATCAGTTTGTTCTAACTGTTGCTTTTCTTGGTAAGATAATCTGGTACTCCCACCTTTTTGAAGATGATCTTGTCCCATTTTGTTGTGATTTGCAGAGTCAAAGGCTTTAGTATAAATAAAGCAAAACTAGATATTTTTCAAAAACTCCTTTGCTTTCTCCATAATCCAGTTTATGGATGGAGCACAAACATGGAATCAGCAATCTGGTCTCTAGTTCCTCTGCTTCTTTGAAAGTCAGCCTGCTCTTCTGATATTTTTTGGTTCACATATTGCTGAAGCCTAGCTTGCAGAATCTTAAACATAGCCTTGCTAGTGTGTGAAATGAGCACAACTGTTTGGTAATCTGAACATTCCTTGGCATTGTCCTTCTTTAGGATTGGAACATAAATTCATCTTTTCCAATCCAGTGACTACCACTGAGTTTTCCAAATTTGCTGGCCTATTGATTGCATCACTTTAAGTACTATGTAAATGTATTTATTATTATCTGTAATGCCTATTTTCTTAGGATATACATTCCCTTAATTACAAGTACGACACCTATTAATGACCCATATGGATAAACAGATGTGTTCTGTTGTAGTTGTGTTGTGGTAAGAGAGCTGGATTTGAAGTGAGGGAAGAGGGCATCCACAGTGGGATACCATGGTAGTGAAGGGTATGTATTAGCAAGGCAATAAACACAACATAGATGATAATTGTCATTACAGGGTGGAAGATATATTCCCAGCACACCTAACTGGAATTTCAAAAGAAAATTCCACATAGAAACAAGTGGCAGCTAGATTCCACAGTATTAGTTCAAAAATATTATTGAGTAAATAGGCTTTGGGGATCTGACCACCTTATCAGAATAATTTTTATACAAAAACATAGTTCAAGTTTCAAACAACTGACCGACAAATGAATTTTTATAACAATGACCAATAGTTAATTTGGAATTGTCTGTAATTAACAGTAGGTGAAGAAGGGTGCTGGATATGGGGTCAGAAAGACCCAAGTTGAAATTCTACCTCAATCACTTACTAGCTCTACAACCCTGGGAAAGTCATTCTCTCAGATTCAGTTTCTTCATCTATAAGATGGGGGATAATAAGGGCATTGACCTCACTGGATTATTGTGGGGATCAAATGAGATAATATATATAGAAAGTGCTTAGCAAACCCCAAAATGCTATCTCTTTAAGTGCTAGACCTTTAGCCAGGAAGACCTGAGTTCAAATCAAGACTCACAGTTTACTAGCTGTGTGATCTTGGGACAATTAAAAACAGAACAGAACAAAACTAAGTAATAATCTTCTACCTGCCTCAGTTTCCTCATCTGTAAGATGGGGAAAATAATAGCACCTACCTCTCAGGATGTTTGTGAGGATCAAATGAGATATTTCTATTGCACTTTGCAAATCCTGAAGTACTGCAATGGCTGATGAACTATTATTTTTACTACAAATTCTAGCTATTGTTATTACAAATGCTAATTATTACTAGTATTATTAGCATTATTAATTTTATACAGATCTCTTCTCTAAAATCTGATTATATTTTAGTTTACAGAAAGCCACTTAACATTAAAATAGAATTACCCTCTAATTTTTTTTGGTCACTATTCCTGTTTTAGGCTAGTTTTTTAATAGAGTGTAAACTCTATTTAAGGGCAAGGATAGTGTCTTATTTTTCTCTTGTATCCCTTACCGCACTTCAGCTTAGGGTTGAGCATACTATGTTGTTCTGTTGTTTCAGTCACGACCTACTCTTTGTGACCTCATTTGGAATTTTCTTGGCAAACATACTGGAGTGGTTTGCCATTTCCTTCTTCAGCTCATTTTACAGATGAGGAACTAAGATAAACAGGGTTAAATGACTTGCCCAGGGTCACACAGCCAGTAAGTGTCTGAGGCCAGATTTCAACTCAGGTATTCCTGACTTCAGGCCTGGAGCTATATTGTATCATGCTACCTAGATGGCCAACTATGTGCACATTATAGACATGTAGTAAATATTTGTTAACGAATTCTACATTGAATTTCAACCTTCATAAAACTAAAATTCAAGGAAAAGAAGCTGGTCAAAGACAGATGTAAAAATTAGTTATAAGAGAATAAAAACTGAGAAGGGCCCTGCAGAATGAGCATGCAATTTTACTTCTACCATTATCAAGTGCAATTTGCTGTTGTTTTAATTTGTATTTTTCCTTATTATTATTGATCTGGAACATTCATGTAGTTTTTCATAGCTTACATTTCTTCTCCTGAAAACCATGTGCTTATATTGGAAATGGCTCTGGGTCTTGTATATTTGAATAAAATCCCTACCTATCTTGGCTTATCTGACCTTTATCAGAGATAACTGATGTGAAGATATTTTTTCCCCAACTGATAGCTTCTTTTCTCATTCTTGCCTTACTGATTCTGTTTATGCCAAAACATAATTTTATGCAATTAAAATCATCTCATATTTTACGACCAACCCTATCCCCCAACATTAATCTGAATGATACCTTCATCTAATGGTACCTCCTTTTTATTTTTTTTACAATATGATCTTTTACACTAAATAAGAATTTACACTATTTGTCCCTTTGGAGCTTATCTCTGGTGTATGGTATCAGACAAAAGCCAAGTTCTACCAAACAGTTTTCCAGTTCCCCTAGCAGCTCTTATCAACAGGGAGTCTTTGCCCTGGTAGTTTGTGTTCCTGGCTTTATAGAACATGAGGTTACTATGTTTGGCTGCTTCTTGACCTTGTTTACCTGTCTGTTCCGAGGATCAACTTTTCCATTTTTTTAACCAGTACCAAATAGTTTCATGATTGCTGTTTTATAATATATGAGATCTGGTAATACTAGACTTTCCATCATTCCTATATCTAAAAAAATTGTTTCCCCTGATAGTCTTGATCTTTTTTTTTTCCTTAATGTGTTTTGTGATTATTTCTCCAGTTCTACAAAGGAACCTCTTGGCAGTTTGATTGGTACAGTACTAAATCTTTTCATATTAATTTTCCTAAAACACTACTTTCACAAAGTCATTCCTTAGCCGTGTAAAATGTCCATAGATTTCTACTGTCTACCAGATAAAGTCCAGGCATCCTGCAAGGTCCTTCACAATCAGTGTCCATGAGGTTCTTCATGATCTACCTTTCCCAGCTTCATTTGTACAACTCCACGGGGTGAACTCTCTGCTCCAGCCAAGTTGGTCTCTTTCCCTCTCTGTCCCCTAAGAAGAAACCTTGTATGTTTCTGATTCTAATGCTGTTCTTCAAGGCCAGGCTCAAATCCTGCTTCCTCTGTGGAGTCTTACTCTGCTTCCACCTACAAAGATGTCTGCCCTCAGCCTCTACAATACCACTGACTAGGCTCTTATACGCTGCCTTATACATGAGTCATTTTTTTTTCATGTTTATGTCTCACTTTTCCAATGTGTTTTTTACTGGCAGTGACCGTGTCTTATTTATCTTTCTATCTGTTGCTGCATATAACACAGTACCTTGTATGTTCCAGACCCTAAATATTTAGCTGTTAATTTATATAAGAAATATTCTACTATATAATTCTTGCATATAATCTCTTTGGTGGTATATAATTTCTTTTTCTTCTCTCTCACACTTGGTATTTTAATTCAATCACCACTTTAGACCAGGAAAAAAAACTGACATTTGATCCTTATTTAGATTCCGGAATGGCCTCCTAACACAAGTGGTAGATTAATATTTAAAACTGGCACACACACAAAGGAAAACTATACTGTAGCAGCAGGCCTCCACTGGCCTCCCTCTACAACACTGTCACATAGTGTACTTTCTTAATACAAGGGCAGTCCTGGAATGATGAATCATCATTAGAAGTAACTGCGTAAGTTGCTTAAGTGGAACAAAGCTTTACACTGTGCCTCAAAACTGTTCTAAACTGGTCATATTTTTCTGTTAGTCTCCAATAAGGATACTAAGTGATCTTTTAATAGTAGTAGTAGGAGACTTAAATGCTTGTTTTCTAATATGGAGGTATCTACCAGGCTCTCAGAAGGAAAAAAAAAAAGTCTTTCTTAGGGCAATGGAAAAGAAGTAACAGGATAGTTTTCTTTTTTTTTTTTTTTAAATAAGGGACGGATTTCAAGCTACTCTGCCTGTGATGTAAGCAATTCTCCATTGCATAATGTCGGATTTGGTTGATTTGTGGCTAGTTTCACTGGCATTTTCCCCCCTCTTTTATTTTTGTCCTTCATTATAAGGAATGGCTCACTGTGTGGGAGAGGGGGAGGGATAAAGTGGGAAAGGAAGGTGAAGTAACAATAACAGTTATCAATATAAAATTTTTTTAACTAAAAAAATACAAGAAAACAAAAAAAATGAGATAAATATAGGGCAATAACCTCATTTAATTTAATATATAGATATGTATATTTAAAAGTGTACAAAAAAAGTTCACAGTTTCATATGCAATCCTCTTTTTTATTTTGTTGTATATTAAAACATGCATTTGTTGATGATTAAGTATATAATAAAAATGAACGTTCTGAAAAAAATATTTAAACGAGTGAGCCACTGTTATTGAATTGAGGAAAAATAATGGCTGGATTGTGCTTCACTAGAAGTATGAAGGAAATGGTTTAGGAAAGGGGAGGGGAGAGCTAAATTGGCAAACAAAGAAATAGCACCCTTATGTCTAAAAGATAAATGAAAGAGAAAGCCAGACCTTGTGGATAAGATCCTGGACTGGGAGTCAAACACGTATAGTTTGCATGAACATAACCACAGGAATTGAGCACAAAATAATTTTCAGATTAACTTCAAATCTGATCTTGAAATAGCAGAAGATGGACAGATGATGATAACATTAACAGCAACAACAACCAAAACAATAGCTAACACATATAGCACCTGCTATGTGCCAGGTAGTGCACTAAGCATTCTACAATGCTTATTTCATTTGATTTTCAGCACGATCCTGGGCAGTAAGTGCTAACATTATCCCAATTTTACAGTTAAGAAAACTGAGGCAGGTGTGACATGACTTACCCAGAGTCACGTATCAGTAAATGTTTAGGGCCAAATTTGAATCAGATCTTCCCGTCTACAGGTCAGGCACTCTTCCTACTGACCATCTAGCTGCCTTTATACCTTAAATACCTAGACATTTTAAGTAGAGGCTATTTTAGTAGTACCAGCCAAAACTATTTACTTCTATTCAAACACTGACTTCCAATCTGATCTCTTTCTTGAGTGCCAATCTTGAATTTCCAAATACTTAGTAGACTACTGGACTTATAATGTTCTTGTGCCAATTTAAACTCAACATACTTTAAACCAAATGTCTTCTAAAAACTGATTCCCCTTCCTGAATTCACTCCAGATTATAATTGATACTCATAGAAGGGCAGAACTGGTCCTGTAATTTCACGAGCATAGGTAGGAAACTCCTTAGAGGAGGAATCTCCCTCTATCAATACTTATATTTCTGTTACATTTTAAAATTTGCAAAGATCTCGACATACATTATTTCTCTTCAGTTTCAAACAACTCTGAGAACTAGTTAGTAGAGGTCTGATTATCCTCATTTTACAAAGATGAAACTGAGAGTCTCATCAATCCTGCACAACAGGACCAGACTTATTTTCCTAAAATACTGTTTTCATCATGCATTTCCTGTTCACAAACCTTCAATAACTTCTGACTGCCTATAGGATAAAATTCAAGCATCATAGCCTAGTACATAAAGTTGACCAGCTGACCCAAATCACTTACCTCTATTTCCCATATAGATGTTCTAATCCAATCACACTGATTCACACATACTTCTCCCAACACACTTTAGGTTTTCTCATTTTTTTTTGCTTTGGTTCACCCCATTTCTCCTTCTTAGAACACCCTTTTCCCTTATCCCTACCAATCCAAGTCTTCCCACAGATGAAATTCTCTTCCTCCTCTGAGGAAACAGAAAGGTACAGCAGAAATAGCATTGCCTTTGGATTTAGAGGGTATTGGTTCAAATCCAGCCTCTACTACTATCTAGGAGACTTCGGACAAGTCACTTAGCCTACTAGGGTCTCAGTTTCCTAACCTGAAAAGTGAGGCAGAGCTGAACTAGATGGCCTCTGAGGTCCCTTCCACAGATATACATCATCCTTTGAATTCACCGCCTTTATTGTTGCTTTCGGCAATCAGTATTTCCTGCTTTGTATTGCTAGACATCTATTTTAGATGTATGCAATATGTCCTGAATTAAATCATAAGTTTCCTAAGGGCTGAAACAGTATCTTATTGTTTTTTGCATCACTTACAGTGCCTAATATAATGTTTTGTACAAAGTAGGGGTTCAGTCAATATTTACTGATATGTGTATTGGGAGGAGGGGATAAGGAGGAGCTAAAAATGGGGCTGCCTAACCGGGATGTAGGCTAATGGTCCATTAGGTAGATAAGCAACAGAAGGCCAGCATAGAGCTAACAAGGCAGGAATACTAGGATCCTCACACCCTTAAATCTGTTAAGGACACTTGAAAAGTTCCACTTTCCCAAAGTTGCCCACAAGGAAATTCAGGGTTCAAAGGGTAGAATCCACAGGAACTAACCTGGCCTATATATTAATAATAATAATATATACACATAATAATACATAATAATAGCATATAATAATACATAATAATAACATATAGGCAATGCTTACTATGTGCAAAGCACTACAGTAGGTATTTTATAATTATTATCTTATTTGATTCTTACAACAGCCGGGGAGGTAGGTGCTATTATTATCCCATTTTACAAACGAGGAAATGGAGGCAAACAGAGATGAAGTGATTTGCCCAAGGTCACACATTCATTTAAGACTTTTGACCTCTGTCTCTAAATGATGTTCTTTGGTCAGTCATTTTCCCAGAATTGGCTACCATCACATGAAAACAAAAAGACCACAATTAATTTTTAAAACCACTGGTAACATCAAACTTAAAAAACCACTCACCACATGTTGTGTTCGTAAACTTTGGCAGGGTCTGTTAAAATCCGTGATCCAAGAGGCACGGTCGGCCGATCGTTACTCTGAAACCTTAGTGGCATCTTCCTTTTCCTTAGATAGGACGCCAAAAGTCTCTGAATTGAATTCATTTTAATTGGACACCTGGGAAGTTACAAATGATTCATTATTTGATATCTGTTAAACGCTGCAGAGAGGAGGCAATAACAATAGTCCCTTGGTTAATATGTGTAATAAATATATTCATATATAATAAATATATTCATATATTATATATAATTAATAATTAATATATTCATATTATATATAGTTAAATATAAGTATGTAATAAATTATATATAAAGATAATAAAAATATAATAAAAGAGGAGAAATATACAAGGTGGATACTGGAAAAGTACTTCAGGGAATGAAGGAAAGCATCACTGCTTGTCTCCTTCACAGTCACTCAAGTTAAAATAGGGAGCAGGAAGATAGGGAGGGCATGACATTGGCTCATACCGTTTACCAGGCTTGGTTGGCTACTTATTTTATTAAAATAAAGAACATGACCAAGGAGTATAAACCCAACATTTAGATTTCTCTCATTAAAAATATTTTTATGTGAACTTTTAGATGTATGTGAACTTTGTTATGACAATCCCAGGCAAATATATTTCTGAGAAATATTTCCTCTGAATCAGGGCTGAAAATATAGTCATAGTAAATTGGAAAGCCAATCTATCTGGCTTCATTCCCCAGGCTGAGCTGAATGATGAAGACAATGTAGTCCAATATAACAAATGCTGAATATTAAGATAGAACAGTATGAGCTTTTAGGTTTAGCTATGTTCTGGTTAATTTTTTTCACTATACAAACCAGTTATTAGCAAACACAGGCTGTCCCATAACCACCACCAGTGTCCCCAGTCCTGGCCAAACATCTCACAGATATAAGCAAAGGGGAACCTAGTGAGAGGAAGGGTAGATAAATACCCACTCCTGGAAAAACAATTCCAGATATAGTGGGTCCGCAGCGCCATCTTAATTTCATATTGGCAAGCATCTCTCTCAAATTAAAATACACAGATCTGAAAGGCTGCTCTGAAGAGCTCAATAGTTTTAGCAGAAATCACCTCTGCTGAGCATTTCACACCGATCACTCACTCACTGCAGAATCTCTGCCTAACGCCATAAGCTGTCAACGAGAAATGGAGAGGCTAAAAGGTATGTATACAAAATATATACCAGACTATTCTAGAGCCTGATTAGATGCTAAAATAACATTTACTATACGCATTTCTCCACCTTACTAAAAGCCAAAGTGCTTAAGGAATAAAAACTCTAGATTGAATAGGAAAATCCCCAAAACATTTAACAGTGCTTCTAAACACTTAATTCCAGTCTCTCATCTTTTTTTTTTTAATAATATATTGTGGTTACTAAAAAAAATGTTATGGCTCCATTCAAATGTGACTAACAGTGATAAGAAATGAAGCATTCAGTAGCTAATGAAGATGATTCTGCTTTTGGTTTTTCTTATTCTACTTAATGTAAGCTCTTCTTTGGAAGGAAGGGAAATGGAAAGCTCCACATATTACTACCTTTACCCTGATGCATCTTTGTTCTTTCTCTCCTTCCACAGCTCACATATGATGGCCAAAATCCTACCTGTGCAATTATTTTTAAGGGCTCTCTATATCAAAATGTATTCTAAAACCTCCTGCGTGCTGAATAGGACAAACGGAATACACCCAGAAAGAGGCAAACTGCTTTAATATGTGCACAGAGGCAAACCCTTTCAATCCAGGATGGCCAAATTAAAGGGAAATTTCAATCTTTAAATCAGCTATATGCCCTCAGGTATACACATACTCTCATATATGGGGAAAGGCAGAGAGAGGGAAAAGGGTGGGAGAAAGACACAGACTGAGACATGGAGGGAATATATTCATATACTTCCTCTTTTATTATAATGTAATCTTTCCCACTATAATAACCCTATATCCTTTGCAGCAGAAAATTGGGGGAAAGAAGGAGCCAGAACCAGTCTAGCCATCGTGCACTTCAAGAACATGTCCAAAGGAGTCACTTCCTTGTTGGACTACTCCTCTCCCTGCCCCACCCCCTTAAATTTAGGAGAGGAAAAAGTCTTAACCAGTCACCAGCTGGAAAGAAACCTTTTTCTACTTGATCCATGCAAATACTTGTAGTTCTAGCATTTGTGACTATACCATTAATTTGGCACCCACCACATGCTTCTCCCTATTGTTAAATTATCTTTTTATGAGAATGGTTTATGTCCTTTCTCCAACTAGGCAGCAAGCTGTTTGGAAGCAGTGATGGCCAATCTATAGCACTTTTGCCGGCAGAAAGCAATCAAAAATTACTGACTGACAGCTCAGAAATATAAAGTAAACAGTTGATATTTTAGTGTGAATTTCCCCATAAAGGACTTCCACACAGGCTACCAAGGGATACTTAACTTTTTTTAGGTTGGCTCTATGACTATTCCCCTCCAGTGGAGTGAGCAGTGAGTGGGGCGCTGAAATAGATTAAAAATGTATTACCAAAAACAACAGAACATTAGAGCTGGAAGAAATCTTGGAAATCACCTAGCACATTTTACAGTTAAAGAAAGTAAGATTCAGAGAAGTTAAAGGATTTGTTTAAGGTCACATGGCTTATAAATGGCAGAGCCTAGACTTGAACCCACGTCTTTTGACTTGTGAACATCCATTTTACATGGCCTTGCTCCAGTCTTGAGCTCCATTTTCCAAAGGAGCAAAATAAATTTCCATCTGATCTGGGGCAGAGTCGGTGTGGTGACAGCAGAGTCAGACAATAAACATTTATTAAGTACCTAATGTGTGCCAGGCATTGTATAAAGTGCTGAAGATACAAAGAAAGGCATAAGTTAGTCCCTGATCTCAAGGAGCTTAGAGTCTAATGGGGAAGACATAACCATGTACTATTAAAATATATACGGGATAAATTAAAGATAATTGCAAAGGGAAGGCACTGATATTAAGGGAGAATGGGAAAAGCTTCCAGTGGAAGGGGGGATTTTAGCTGGGAACTGAATAAAGCTAAGAAGTAGAGAAGATGAAGAAGAGAATTCTAGGCATGAAGAACCACCAGGGAAAATGCTTGGAGTCAGGAGATGGAGTGCCTTGTGTGAGGAACAGCCAGGAGGGGCCAGTGTCCCTGGATGGCAGAGTATGTGGAGGGATGTAAGGTGTAAGAAGACTGGAAATGGAGGGAGGGAAGATTATAAAGGGCTCTGAATGCCAGAGGATTTTATATTTCATCCTAGAAGTGACAGGGAGTCATTGGAATTTACTGGGGTGGGGGGGGGGGGAGAAGAAGGATTACACGGTCAGACCTGCACTTTAGGAAAGATCACTTTGGCAGCTAAGTGAAGGATGGACTCAAGTGGGGAGAGACTGGAGTGGGGAGATACTTGTGGCAGGCAGAATGACCAGCAGGCTACTGTGAACAAATTTTAGTAGGTAAAGTGTATCTTCAGCATTCTCCTACCCTAACCCTAGACCCTTGTTCCACCCATACAACCAGCCCAAATTCCTGGCATTCTCTAATTTGTGAATAAAGGTTTTACTAAAATTAGTAATTAATTATATTAATGCAGCATATTTTTTATGATACAGCAAAAATTTAAACTTGTTTGCAGGTCTTTCTCTCCCAATTCTCTGGCACATAATGCCGCTTGTTTCATGTTTTTCAGGAACATATTCCTCAGTATAAATTGGGATTAGACAGTAATGGTCATGAGAGGGACAGAAAGTAAGCCTCATTTTAGGGGCAGACTAAGGAGGGAAGGAAACCCAACCTATAGGCAGCTACATTTTAATTGCCAGGTTTGATTTTTAGCTTGCACAAAGTCAGAGAAGAGACATCTAGGGACTAGGAAGTCTTGGAACACTCCTACAGAAGCTCAGGATGCCCCATACAGGATTTTAAGTTGTTTGAGTTTCTGTTTCTCTGCTTGGTAGGTTGCAAATGGCTTGGCTCAAACTGAGCTACCACATCCCTGTTTGCGGCATACTGTCCTATTGCAAAACACCTATGTTGTCTTCCAGCAGTCAAGAGGTTGGCCACATTTGCTTCAATTTACATTCTGTGAGTTCTGGCAGCATTATTTCTCCTTACCTACAAGTGAACAGCCTCATTTCACCATCCTACAGTGGCCCTCTCCTTAAAAGTTCTGCCAAGGTCAAAATAAAATAGAAGAAACATCACTTCCACACCAATTCCCTGGACAAGATCTCATTACTGGTGACCCAGGACTGGCAATAATTGTGCCTCAAACACATCACTAAGGAAACCAAATCTGCTATGAATCTCACCTGCTACAGGTATCAGTAATAGAATAGCATCATCATCAATAAAATTAAGATTCTGTTGTTGTAACATATAGGGTGTACTGCATATTTCATATGCAGAAGGATTAACTAGCTTGCCCTCTGGCTGATTACCTCTTTGAGAACACACAAGAGTGAGGACAAGCCTATAAAAGACAGTGTGGATTGGAAATAAGTTAAAGAGGGAATAATATGGGGCTGACCCAAGATGGCAGAGAAAAGGCAGAGACTCTCCTGAGCTTCCCCAAAATCTCTCCAAGAAACTTTAAATAATGCCCCTAAAACAAATTTGGAAGTATAGAACTCACCAAAAAAAGAAAAAAAAAAGGTAGACATCATCTTTCAAGAAATAATCAAGGAAAATTGCCCTGATATTCTAGAATCAGATAGGGAAAAAAGAAATTGAAAGAATCCACCAATCTCTTCCTGAAAGAGATCCCAAAGTGAAAACTCCCAGGAATATTATAGCTAAATTCCAGAGCTCCCAGGCCAAGGAAAAAATATTGCAAGCAGCCAAAAAGAAACAATTCTAATATTATGGAGCCACAGTCAGGATAACACAAGATTTAGCAATTTCTACATTAAAGAATCAGAGGGTTTGGAATATGTAATATTCCAGAGGGCAAAAGAGCTAGTACAACCAAGAATCGCCTACCCAATAAAACTGACCCAACAAATCCTTCAGAGGGAAAAATGGACATTCAATGAAATAGAGGACTTTCAGGCAATCCAGATGAAAAGACCAGAGCTAAATAGAAAATCTGACTTTCAAATATAAGACTCAAGAGAAACATAAAAAAGATAAACAGGAAAAAGAAATCATTAGGGATCCAATAAGGTTAACCTGTTTACATTCCTACATGGGAAAATGATACTTGTAACTTCTAAAAACTTTCGCATTATTAGGGCAGTTAGAAAGAGTATACATAGACAGAGGGAATGGGTATGAGTTGAATATGATGGGATGATTGTCTAAAAAAAAAATTAAAGGATGAGAAAGAAGAATACACTGGGAGAAAGGGAAAAGGAGAGATAGAATGGGGTAAATTATCTGATGTAAGAGTCTGGAAAGAGCTTTTACAGTGGAGGAAAAGCTGGAGGAAGTGGGGGGAGCATGTGAACCTTACTCTCATTTGAATTGGCTCAAAGAGGGAATAGCATACACTCAGTTGAGTATAGAAATCTATCTTACCATACAGCAAAGTAGGAGAGAAAGGGCACAAGAGAAGGGGGGGGGGGCAGGGCTGATAGAAAGGAGGGCAAATGAAGGGTGAATGTCAGAAGCAAAACACTTTGAGAATGGACAGGGTAAAAGGAGAAAGAGAGTATGATAAATAGGAGGAAAATACATAGTAATCGTAACTGTGAAAAAAAATTTACAGCAAGTTTCTCTGATAAAGACCTCATTTCTCAAATATATAGAGAACTGAGTCAAATTTATAGAAATAAGGGGCAGCTAGGTGGTGCAGTGAGTAGAGAGCACTGGCCCTGGGGTCTGGAGGACCTGAGTTCAAATCCAGCCGCAGACACTTGACACACTTACTAGCTGCGTGACCTTGGGCAAATCACTTAACCCCAATTGCCCTGCCTTCCCCCCTCCAAAAAACAAAAAAATGAACAAAATTTATAGAAATAAGAGCCATTCCTCAACTGATACACGATCAAAGGATAGGAAAAGGCAGTTTTCAGATGAAGTAATCAAAGCTATCAATACTTATGTAAAAATGCTCTAAATCACTATTGATTAGAGAAATGCAAATTAAAACAACTCTGAGCTACCATCCCACACCTATCAAATAGGCTAATACAGACAGGAAAGGAAAATGACAAATGTTAGAGGGGAGGAAGGAGAATTAAGACACTAAAGCACTGTCAAGGAAGTTGTTTACTGATTCAACCATTCTGTGGAACAATTTAGAGCTATGCCCAAAGGGCTATAAAGCCACCCCTCTGACCCAGCAATACCACTACTAAGTCTATATTCTACAGAGATAAAAAAAAGGAAAAGGACCTATATGCACAAAAATATTTAAAGCAACTCTTTTCTGGGAGCGAAGTCCACCAACTGGGGAATAGCTGGACAAGTTATTGAATATGCTTATGATGGAATACTATGTATTATGCCATAAGAGATGATGAACAAAAATACTTAAGGGAAATTTGATCTTTAAAGGAATACCACTTTATAGCCTCCTGTAATGTGAAGTGTCCTTCTGTAAAGTGAAGTATCATTCCCAAGTTTAATCTTTCACATAAACTATATTTTTAATATATCCTTGTTTAAAGCAAAAGCCCACATGAACCTTGAGTAAAGCAAGAGCTAGGCTCAATCTAAAAAGGCCCAGGAGGCCTTCCCTGCCTTCTCCTTCCTAACTCTATTATTCCCCTTTCAGTTATCCAACCACAGTGCAAAAGGCATCTGTCCCAAGGGTTATAAGCCTGCAAGAAGTCAAAAGGAGCCTTCCCTCTGGTGAACCACATGAACCACAGACACTCTGTTTCCCTGAAGATTGTTTCCAGGAACCGAATCATAAGATATGAGTAAAGACCAAAGGTCTCTCTCTTCATCTGGGCGATGTAGAAGTCTCAAAATTGTAGTTCATTCACAGGCTTACTACTTTACACGGCTGCAACAAGGGAGAGACAAGAGGGCGGCTTTCATTTTCCTTGTGGTTTTTTTTTTGTTTAACCTTAATACTAACTTTCCCTCCTGAGCTCCTAGACATGTGAGGTGGGCAACGGAGAGAAGCAGATATTACATAAACAGGACTGCTGGTTTTGTGAGTCTGAAATAATCAACATGACGGTATTCTAGGGTTGGGGTCTTAGCAAGGGTTATTTGTCGGTTTTTAAATCCGCTTTACTGGTGTGTTTTGTCTTTACATCATAGTCATTTCTGAAAGTATCCCTGCCCCCCCCCCCCCCCCCCCCCGTCCCAACCAGCACTGAAACTTTCCCAGGTAACAAAGAAAAAGTTAATCAAAGACTGCTACTTTTGTTGTTGCTGTTCACTCATTTCAGTCATGTCTGGCTCTTCGTGACCTCACTTGGGGTTTTCTTGGCAAAGATACTGAACTGATTTACCATTTCCTTCTCCAGCTCATTTTACAGATGAGGAAACTGAGGTAAACAGGGTTAAGTGACTTACCCAGGGTCACTCAACTGGTGTCTAGGGCTAAATTTGAACTCAGGTCTTCATGACTCCAGGCCTAGTGTTCTATCTGCTGCAACACCTAGTTGCCCCTGTATACAACATTCAGCTCCTGCAGTCCCCCACTCATGTGCTGAGGAAGATGGTCTCTCTCATTGTCTGTTTTCCAGAACCACAACTTGTCGGAGTTTAGCTTCCTTAATTGTAGATATTATTTTGCTTTTTCTGCTTACTTGACTCTACAAATGCTGTCTCTAAATGTCCCAAAGGATTTCCTTGCTGAAACTCTAGGAAGAGGACCTGCTGTTTAATCATATACGAGAATTCTATTCCCCATTTAAATAAGAACTTCTTCAATGTTTTCTGGTTTCTTGGCATCCCTTAAAGTAGACTAGCGAGGCAGTCATTTACCTCTGCAACCAACCTCCCTACAAAAAAAGATACCATCATTTGTATCGATCTGCACCAAGCACTTTGAGCTCCTAGGAGATCCTGGCATTAATGAGAGTAAACTAAAGTGTTCTTGTTGGTACTTTTCAAGATGCTGAAAGCTGACAGGTAGAAACACTTAAGTATCCACCACACACTGAAGCAGAATCTGAAGCTTCAATTAACCCTAGCAACTTCAGAGCTTTCTGACGGTGGCCATCTGTAAAGCAAACAGCTTGGGCAACTCATTCACATCTTGTTTTAATCTTTCTTTGGATGATTATAATTTCAGGGTAGAAATTAGCTTATTAGCAAGAAGAGCACAACAGCAATAATCACAATAAGCATTTGCAGAGCACTTTGATCAGGCCACATCACACTCCACATCTGCAAAATTAAAATCTCATGCTTAGCATCTGCTCTTGCAGACCACTGTGAGAGATCGCCTAGCGGACTAAACCATAGCCTGGTTCAGAGAAAAGAAGCCACTCGGAGGTAGTACGTCTTTCCATAAGAACCTGAACTCATCTGCATTGGTGGGGGTAATCACAATTCAGCTATAATCAGGCCCTTTATCATTTCTGCCAAAAGTACCAGTGGAATGCTAGCCATTTTCACAAGGTTAATGGAAAGAAAACAGGAAGCATGACCAGTACAATGAAAGGAAGTATTTTATCACCTCAATTGCATTTCATATTTGTCATAAAAACAACTTTCAATGGAGTCGACCGATTCTGATCAAACTGAGTAGACTAATGATGAGCAATGGGTTCAAATCCCACCTTTGACACTTCCCAGTTGTAACATCGGGCAAGTAGATCAACCTCTCTGAACCCCAGGTTCCTTACTTGTAAAATGGAAATAAGATGTTCAGTACTTCATGGGACTGTTGGGAGGATCATATGACATTATATATTTAAATCACTTTAAAAACCTTAAAGGGACAGCTATACAAATATTGGCTATTATCATTCTACTTTATCCAAGCAGCTTTACCAGAAAATTCTACAAAAACTCAGTATATTTAGTACTGTTTGTAAGTCTTGACTCATTCTAGCCTTTCTGAGGCTATTCTTAAGGATTCTTATCAATTTTTTATTCACTCTTGGTGATATGAATAACCCTTTGTCTTCTATCATATTGATATTTTATCGTTTGTTGTTGTTTCAGTTGTGTTTGACCCTTTTCAGGTTTTCTTGGCAAAGATACTGGAGTGGTTTGCCATTGCCTTCTCCAGTTCATTTTGCAGAGGAGGAAATTGAGGCAAACAGGGTTAAGTGACTTGCCCAGGGTCACACAGCTAGTAAGTGTCTGAGAACAAATTTGAACTCAGGTCCTCCTGATTCCAACAGCCATAAAAAGTAAGCCATTTATTAGAATGCCAAATAATTATACTTAATCTGCAGCAAGAATATTAGCAAATGAAATCATATCAGCTTCTGATTATTAAGAAAATTATAACATATAGTATTAAATAACACAGTGTGTGAATTTGTGAGAATGAACTCCTTCAACAATTTAAGGTTTCTCTTTAAATTTTCCAATGTGTGGGTGTACAGAATAAGGAGAGCTTAAAAAGTTCTTTTTCTAATTCTTACACAGTACTCCAAATAAACACATTTTGTAAGTTTACATTATGCCAACTCAAATATGGATTTGATCAAGTAGTATTTTTTTTTACCTTGAAAAGAACCATTTGTCACCTAACCAGAAATCAGAATCCTATTTTATTTACAATGTCATGAAAACACTTTAAGTCTTTATTATACTAGGAGACATTTTATTTTTTTAATGAGTTGCTGAGGCTAAAGATTTTACCCCTAAATGGCCATCCTGCTGATGATGTGCCTCTTTGTACTGAGCTAGTCTAGACCTTGGAAAGCAGATCTAGGTTGATGCTAAGGCATGACATAAAGGCTTTCTAGCCTGGCAGAGCTTACATTTCCCTTTGGTGCAACCTTAGAATCCAGGGTCACTTCCATAATACAATGATGCATCAAAGAAGAAATCTATGGAGAGGGTGCAAAGAATAATAGATGGACAGCCCAAGGGCTTCACTAATATCCATGAAATGTAATAAGAGCAAAAGGAAGATATATATGGAAGAATATGTATGAGAGTCATAAAGAAGGCAGAAATGGATTACAATCTATTTTGATGAGATCACAGCTCCAGTGAAATATCCCAGTACTGTTTTTTAAAGATTCTCTTTGAAATCCAAAGTGCTTAAGGGAGGCTTTCCTACTAGCATGGCAAACTCTCCTAACCCATTCTCATACTCAATAGATTTAGAGCTACAATTACTCCCAAAGTAAAAAGGAGCAGTACAAAGATAATGAGGCATAGTTATATCCAGTTAAAATTAAATGATGCCAAACAATAACAATCAAAAATAAAAATTCCACACAAGCAGCTAAAAGAGGAAGGGTTTGTGACAGAGAAGAGGGAATAAGGAGAAAAGGCTAAGAAAGTAAAAGGCAATGTTAGTGATGCTATAAAATGATGGAATTTAATCCATGAAGACTAAATTTTTTTTTGGTGATTACCCCTTCACATGGAAGAAAACACTGGCGAACCAGAAACCAAGCAAGTGACTCTAAATATTTTAGTCTAGCCCCTAGGTAAACCTGAAAAATAACTAGTGAAAGTTGGAGAGAGCTGTCCCCAAAAGAAACCAGACACAAATTTGAAAGACACAAAGCTGTGGTTGGCTCGAAGGGATTTTTGGACTAAACCTGTGATTTCTCTGGTTATAAGGAACAACTGATGATGAAGTTTTCTCCTTCTACGTAGATCTGCACCTGCCCTACAATGTATGGTCCTAAAGAGTCTTAGGAGGCACTAAGTAGTAAAATGAATTGTCCAAGATCATATAACCCATATGTTATGAAGGCTCAAAGATTTTAAAGGTCTTTTGAAAGAATCTGTGGAAACTAGAACATATAGAAGTTTTAGCGTGACCAAATTCAGCTCAATACAAGGAAAACTAAAATGATAATGAAAGTAACCAAGAAGATCGAGGACAATGGTGAAGGTTAGCAATGAGAAGAAGAAATGAGGGAAGCAGCCAGATAACACAACGCGAAGGTGAGAAAAAGGGAATAAGTATGAAAAACTGAGGAAAATGTGACCCAGTAGGCAATTATCTGGCAAATTGAATCCTTCAGGAAGCCCTAGTCTCTGACCATGCTATGATGTCACATGATCCTTTTTTTTCTTTTCCCCTGTATAGTAACTGAGCTACAGAGAAACAGCACAGTATTGGAGGCATAGTGCTGGCTCTGAAATCAAGACCTCATCTGAGTCCACTCTGTAATACATACGGGTTATGTGATCTTGGACAATTCATTTTACTTCTTAGTGCCCCCTAAAACTCTTTAGGACCATACATTGTAGGGCAGGTGCAGATCTACATAGAAGGAGAAGACTTCATCACTAGTTGTTCCTTATAACCAGAGAAATCACAGGTTTACTCCAAAAATCCCAGGGCTATCCTCCAATAGGAAAGTTGGCCATATTTTTTAGAGTATTTGTATTTAATACTTATCAGTCATTTGAAATAAAACTTCCTGAGCTACCAGTCAACCAGGCCCTGGGACTAAATTTTCCAAGGAGCACTGTGCCCCCTCTGCTGGACAGCTCTTCATTGGGTCAGCAATGAGTCCTGGTAACATGATTAAACAAATAAGAACCTACTAGTAATATATTTTTCTAGTTATTTTTCCTACATGGTCTAAGGAAAAATTTAGAAAATTTATTCTTAAATTTCTATGTGAAGAAAGAATAGGGGTGCTCAAACAAAAATCAGTTTTGAAACTTCTAATGTTTCATCCAAGATATAGATGAGAAAAAAAAAATTAGTCAATAAACCTTTATTAAGCACCTACCACATGCCAGGCATTAGTCTAAGCACTGGAGATATAAAAAAGAGCAAGGAGCTCATGTATTTGAGTATTTTTGTGTCACAGATGTAGAGCTATAAAGGACCTCAGAGGTCATCTAATCCAACCTCCCTTTTACAGAGAAGAGACTGAGGCCAGAAAGGTTAAGTAATTTGCTAGGTGAGGTCACATAGAATAGGAAGCAGATCTGGGACTTGAACTCAAGTCCTCTGGCTCCAAACTCAGCATTCTTTTTTTCCCAAGTATCATGCTGAATGTTAAAAAAAAAAAAATACAGTAACAAGTATCTAAATCATACTGTCATATAGCTAACTAAACAGTTAAAGCCTTTGGGACATTTTCTATAGGGTTTCATTATTCTAGATGACCTTGAAAAGATGAACCAAGATAATTAGACTGATAAAGGACTATTACCAATTTATGCAGGTGCATGGTTTATGTGAATAAGTCAAAGCTCAGGAACTAGGAATGTTCATTCCTGTACTAGACTAATTTTGTTTTAATGACAACTATAAATTTTAGGTGCTGAACCATAAATCTAAGGCATTAAATGTATTACATAAATGTCTGTTTATCTTGATTCCTTCGCTTTACCTGCTCTTAGATGCAAGGAAATGATTGCTATAAGGTGGAGCAAGACATTCTTTTAAAACATTTATGTCTTTTGGTCATACATTGCAAAAATCACTTTTTCCCTGTTTTTTAAAAAATTAATCTGTTTCCCCCTCCACACAACTTTTCCTCTCCCTCCCCCCGCCCCAATCACCTCTCTAGCAAGTGAATGGCTAGCTTCTTCATTCTGTTAGATTCACATTTATCACTATATTGATCAGAGTTCTTAAGTCTTTCAAAATTGCTTTTCTCTATAATGCTATCATTGTATATAAATTATTTTCCTGCTTCTGCTCTGCTTCAGTTCATAGAAGTCTTCCTAGTTTCCTCTGAAACTGTCCATTTCATCATTTCTTATAGCAGTAGAATATTGTGCCATTATATTTATGTGCTATAACTTGTTTAGCCATCCTAATAGGGTACACTCCTAGTTTTCAATTTTTGCCTACCACAAAAAGAGCTGCTATAAATGTTTTTGTACATGTTAATCCTTTTTCTTCGACTTCTTTGGGATATAGGCCTAGCGGGCGTATAACTGGGTCAAAGGGAACGTACACTTTGGTAACGTTCTGGACACAGTTCCAAACTGCTTTCCAAAATGACCAGAGCGGGATGGGTTTTCTTTATGAAAAGCAAAAAGTTAGTATTCATAAGCCTTTTCACCACTAAGTCTGATTATTAGTAGCTAGAGACCCTGTTTCAGTACAGAATCATAAAATTTTGGTGCTGAAACTCAATAATAATGACCGACATTTAAAAAGTGCTATAAGAATCACAAGACACTTGACACACATTATCTAATTTTAGGCTCCTCAACTGCCTCTGAGGCAGGTACTATAGATATTATTATCCCATCTGGACAAATGAGAATAATGAGGCTCAAGGAAGTTAAATGACTTCTTCATGGAAACAAAGCCAGTATATTATCAGTAGTATGATTTGAATTCAGGTCTTCCTGACTCCCAAATCCAGTATTCTATCTGCTAAGGAATGCTCCTAGCTTTTCAGTCCTTTGGGGAGAAAAATCTTTCTGGTGGAGGGGCTGTTTTAAAAAATTCTCCCAATAGGCTGAGGCTTATATTTCAGACCTTAAGTGTGAGAAGCACTGTAAGTTTACCTTCCCAAGTCTTGATCTAGAAGTTTGTTTCTCCCTGAAAGATTAGTTTAATAGGGGCAGAACTCAATTAAACATCAATTCTAACTGAGACAATTTCATCCCACCAAAAAGCAACCTCTACCAGGCTTTGTGGATGAAGTTTTCATAAAATTGATACTTTGGGTCTGACAAAAGAATCCCTTTTGCTGAAGAATATATGAGACAAACATGTGTCTTTGAAATAGGAATCATCAAATTCTTGCCCTATTTTATTTGGAATTTTCAAAATGCCTTGTGCCAGAAAATAAACACTATAGCCAAATACTGAAATATCAAGATGGTAAAACTGCAAGCCAGGTCTATCTTATGGAAGAGAAGTGGTTGTAGATGTTAGGAATGACCCATATACCAACCCCAAACAGCAATAGTGTCCTCTAACCAATTCCTTTTCAATCTTCCTAACTTAGGATGATGTGTTGGTAACCAAAAATGGGCTCCTTAGCACTTAGTCAACAAGTGCCCTTGACTAGTTTGGCTTTTTCCCCTGAACTGAATGCTGTTTGTATGTTGGACTGGAGTAAGCTTGTCGGCCCCTTCACCTTGCTTTCCTTGCTTAAGCTGATCGAAAGAACCTGTGCTTTCCCGGTCAACCCCTTCACCTTGCTTAAGCAGATTGAAAGAACCTGTGCTTTCCCCGGCGTACCTTACACCCCCGCAGAAGCCGGATGGTTAAAAACAGCTTCCGTTGGAGCCAGAGGCTGATATAGCTACAGCCACAGCTGAAGCAGGAGCTGCCGGTAGCAGAGCTGACCTACGGGAGGAAGCTGAACAAGGACTTGAGGCCAGTGGGTAATCTTTTTACCATAGAGGGGAAGCATGTATATGATTTTGCTGTACACCATCATGCTTCTCTGTGGCCTCCTGGTTACTCTTGTGAGGCGTACTTATTGGGCCTGGAAGCTTTTGATCAATATATCAAAATGGGGATGCTGGTTCATGGGTTGGTTACTGTGGAGCCTAAATATATGCTTTGATTCTTCTGCCTCCTACTTTGAGAATTACTTATATCCGGCAGTTCCGAAACTTTCAGACATATATATGATCCTCTTTGAAATTATAAACTCTGCCCTCCTAATACAGATGACACACTGATTTGCGTACAGAAAGAGAGTAAAGGAGTCAGTGGAGGAGACAGAGCCTTTGCATGTAAATCCTTCAGAGGCTTTGCTCATGAATGAAATTACCTAGTGATAAAAAGGACAATACCACGATGGACAACTTTCAAGCACTGAGGGTGTCTAGTTACAACATCATGATAGCCCATTTAATCCTCTATATTAGGAGGCAGCATAGATTTGTTGTTTCATAGCCAAAGAAGCCATTACCTAGTCACCAAGTTACTAGTGATAATCAGGTGTACTTTGTACTCAGCTAGGCCAGTTGTCGAAAGCTGATACAACTTTTAATGGGTCAATATGTAGAGCCTTCTTGGCATAGTAGAATCTGTCAGAACTTATAATCCCTTGGCACACCCTATAAAAACCAGGAGTCACCACCCCAACACATCAGAGCAGGGATTTGTGGAGTGAAAGCAAAGGATAACAGACAGATACCCCTAGGGCCACACTGATATTCATGAAATGTACTAAGATCAAGAGGAAAGTCTCTTCCTCTGTAAAATACTGATGAGAGATCATCGAAATGAGTCATAAATTCTAGGAACGCAACTGATAGGTTGTACCAAAAAAGTCCATGCCTGTGACCACAAGCAGGGATTACAATAAGAAATTTGGAAATATATATCCATATAGACTTCTCAAAGTGTTTAATTGAACCAAATCTCTCTAACTTCTCTGAACTAATATTAAATCTTATGTTAATCTAAGTGTTTTGTTTACTTTGGAACAGAAGAAAAATGATGTGTGAGCTATGATCTGAAAATTAAGATGTCTTCTTCCTGTACCCTTTTTTTACTAAGGGCCCAGTGGCTATGATGATAAGGTATTCTATTTAAAAACTGAAAAAAAAAAAACCACAGATGAAAGAATGAATGAATGTGTGGCCTATGCCCAAAACTAAGGTGAAGGGAATTCCTAGATCCCAGGCCTGGCACTGTGAAAATTTGTTCATGGCAAATAGCCTTTCCAACTGTTTGCTCACCAGCTAAAAATATCAACCCTCCTTGTTGCTTGTTTTAACTATTTCTTCTTCTCCTTCTCCTTCTTCTCTTTTATCAATGATAGGTGGATTATTCTTATAGATGTGGAGAGTAATAGATATTCTTCTGGGCTAGAATAACACTTTTCTTAGAGCTAATAGAAGCTATACTGATGTACAGATCTAAGGATAGTTCTTAACTGACTTGCATTTCAATATTGGAAAAAATGAACTTCACTTTTCCAGGTTTACAATGTTTCCAAACCCATCTACTCCCTCTGCTCCTTGCCATGCTGGTTTCTGAGAATATCAAAAAGTACTTTGAAAACATAAAAAGCAATATAACAAAATTCACTGATATAAAATTACTCATATTTGAAAAAACCTGTTCCAACTGCTCCTTCCTTAATTTCTGACCCCTAAATGCTAGAGATGCCCCCCTACTCTGCTGCTACCAGAAGAGCAACTCTGAAAAAAATCACCTCAAAAAAGCCTTAAAGCTTTGAAGAGACTCTGGTGAATCCCAAGGAGAAGAGGAGAATGAAAGTTTGTGTGAAAAGCCAGAACAACTATGGGGACTTGCTGACTTAACTAATACTTAGGGCACAAATCTTTGATTCTGAAATGTCTTCACATTACCTGAAGATGTCCCCTTTACTTTGTTATGCTGCCTGATATTTAATCAATTCAAGGTTTTTTTAAAAGATTAACAAGCATTTTCCTTTAAAAAATGTAAAGAGCTCCAGGAAGGTAGTTCTGGGATGTGCAGTATTTCACAGTTATTGTAAATAAGCTCTCCAAATGGCTTTCCTCCAAGCTGACATCAGTGAGATAATAAATGTACACGGGGCAGTGTAAAGGAATTTGGGAGCATTCACTTGTCCTCTTGTGGAGTTGAGTTGGTCTATTGCTTAAATTATTGAAATGACAGGTTCCTGGCTTGGGATGTTGGGAACCTAATAAGGGCTGGAAAGAATTTACCTGCCTAGAGTCTTGTAAATGTAATCAAAAGGTCTTTAAATAATTTTAATTATTATAACTGACAATATATTACTTTAAAGTTTGCAGAGTGCTTCGCATAGATTACACTATAAAGGATGCAAAAAAGAGAAAATGACCTATGTCGGTCAATTAGCACTAGTTACTAAGCCCTTACTATGTATCAGGCATTGTGCTAAGTACTGGAGATACAAAGAAAAGTAGAAGACAGTCCCAGCTCTCAAGGAGCTCACAACCTATTATGGGAGAAGGCATACAAACAATTTATGTAAAAACAAGACAGACAGGATATCGATTGAACCAGAAGTGACACTATAGGAAGAGATGCCCAGAATACTCACAGGGCACAAAAACCCAGGCAAGGGAGCAACGCTGAACTCTCCAGTCTCTGCTGTCTATACATAGATGCACAAAGTCTGGGGAATGAGCAAGATGAAACTGAGCATCTAACATAAGGAGGCAGATTTGACATCACCGGTATTATTGAGACTTAGTAGAATAGAAGTCATGGCTGGAATGGAGCTCTGGAAGGGTGAGCCTTATTCACAAAGAAGAGGATGAATAAAAGAGAAGAGAGGCACCAGACAGCATTATCCAATAAGAAGATACACCCCTCGAGGAACCAAGAGGTCCGTAGTAGAGAACATTGGATGGACAATCAATAAAGACAGAAAGAAAAGAAATGCTGTCTTCAAAGTATACTATAGCTGTCCTGGACAGAAAGGTGGATCTCTGTGCTTGTTTCTTCAGTTGTAAAATGGGAATAAGAATAGCTATAGCACCTTCATCACAGCATTGTTGGGAGGCTCAAATCTGATAAGAATAAGGTATCCCAAAAGTCTTTTTTTTTTTTTTTGGAGGGGAGAAGGCAGGGCAATTGGGGTTAAGTGACTTGCCCAAGGTCACACAGGTAGTAAGTGTGTCAAGTGCCTGAGGCTGGCTTTGAACTCAGGTCCTCCTGACTCCAGGGCTGGTGCTCTACTCACTGACCTACCTAGCTGCCTCCCAAAAATCTTAGTGTAGTTTTAAGCTATAACTGAACTAAGACTTATGGGACATCCCGTATATGCAGACATACCCTATATACGTTAAAGTGTTACACACCTCTATGGAGGCAGTTAGCACTATTATTAGATGTGTGATATATACAAGTGTGATATAGTAGTGATACTAGGGGTACTTCAATTATCCAGAGAGCGCTATAACTCTCTCTCTGTCAAAAGTAGAGAAGCTAATAATTTCTTAATGATAATTTTATTCTTAAAAGGTGAATGAAGGAAGCAAGGAACCTGACTTCTGAGATTTGATTCTCATTAACAAGGAGAAACTGGTTGTTGGGGACCTTTGAAAACCCTTGGGGCAAGTGACCATCCCACCTTAGAATTTGTGATAGAGATAGAGGAGAAAATTGGGAATAGTTTAACATGCACCCAAGAGTTTTAGCAAGCAGACTTCAATGGGTTCATAAAAAGGAAAGGTAAAATCCCACGGGCTTAAATTCCACAAAAGACGTCTGCCCAGGAGAGATGAGAAATTCTGAAAAGAGTAATTCTCAAGACAGGAGAGACAATTTCTATCAAGAAGAAAGTAGGAAACTGGTATTAAGAGACCAATGTGGGTACACACAGAATGCATCAACCAACTTAGATTTTTAAAAAGACACATAAAGAAGATGAAAGCAAGAGCAGGTAACAGAGGTGCTGTTGTAAGGAGAGTGCCAAGAATGGTAAAAACCCACAATAAGTTGATGCCAGGAAGGAAAGCTAAGGGTAACAAAAAAAAGGTTTTTAGTTATATTGGGGAAAAAGGAAGACCCCGAAAGGGTTGAAGACTGTTGTTCAGGGTGAGTATGACAATGATTAATGATGATGGAAAGAAGTTGGAATTGCCTAATTATTATCCAGCTTCTCTTTTACACTGGAAAGGACAAAGTAAAAATGAGTAATAAAGAATTGAAACTGAAGGTAAGTAGAGAGAAGAGAACAATTAACGTCCCTTCATGAGTTCAAGTCATCAGTTACCTAGGGATTCTTAATCTGAGGCCATAAAGTATGTGTAGTTTGATTTTGATTCCTGGAATCAAATCAGAATGGGAAGTAGGGATCAGTATGAACTAGAAAGGCTTTACCCAAAATAGGTCACTCCAGACTAGCCTCATTTCTTTATCTGACAGGGTAACTAAATGAGTAAATCAGAATTACAGATATTATAGATATCATCTACCTAGATTTAAGGACATACTCAGTTGGATCTGTGACTTTGATTTGAGCATCCCTTCCAGTGACCCCCAACATACTCTATCCAGATCTGTCTATCCTGTGAGACTTTCATCCAAGTCCTACCAAAAGCTCATGCTGGAGGCCCCTGTTGTCATCTGATGTCATGATAGGATCAGTGGAGTCTCCAGTCATCCACCTGTCCCTCCCTTGATCTCATTACATGGCTAACCCTTCTTCTCCTCCTGTCATATGAATCCTTGAGGACATACTTTACTCCTGTTTTTTTTCAGAGTTTCTCAATGATTAAAAGTTACAGACTACTCACACATACCATGGGTCTTTCCATTTTGCCTTCTGCAGGATGCTCATTTTTAGTTTTTTGGAGGCTATGGTGTTCTAGGTCTTATTGCTATACAACACAACACCAATAAAATGAATGCATTGAAAATATGTGCATCTGCTATCATGGGATACTTGGAATCGGTTAAAAAAAAGTGCTTTGCATTTTTCTGAAAGCCATTTAGCCCACTCTCCTCTTCCTTTTCAACTCTGAGTCCAGCTCATCATCAATTTGCAATGTCAATCCCAGATAGATATGTGTCTACATATACATATATTTATATATCATATATATACATGTATATATAGATAGATATCTACATATCTCTATCTATCTATCTATCTATCTAACTGGGTGTCCGGTCAGATGAATACTGAAATCTAGGCAATAGATACTCTTCATTCATTTGGTTCTTTCCATATGAATCTCCAGACCAAACTCTTTTAAGCAACTATGGATCAGAATCAGGAGGGTTTGCAAAATCTTGGGGCTTCATGCAATCAACACAATGTCATTCCCAAAAAGGAGCATCTGGAAGATCTCACCATCCATGAAGAATTCATCCTTGACCTGCACTCTGTAGTACTTCCTCCATCATGATGGTGACTACATTTGTTGAACATCCAATCTCTCTGTTTTATTCCTCAGTTCACGTTTATTATCAGAGGGTTACTGAACAGTTGTCTTTTTTTCCTGTTGTTATATCTTCCAAGGAATCCTTAATGATCTTGACATATGGATGGGAGACATCTCATTATAAAAGAGACTTTAAAGCAATATTTTTATTCTATTTAATCAACTTATTCTTCTGCATAATCAACAAACAATAAGCACAATGAGACAGTCATTACATCTTTCGATCAATTGTGAGACAGTAAAGTTGTGGTTCACTGTTAAACTTTGCTTACGGAAGTCTGCTTGTTCCCTTCTAATAACCTCCTGAAAGATGTACTCAGTTTAGGTAAAAACGACTCCCATCAAGATTTTGGATAGATGAGAGAGCAGGCATACAAGTCAGTAGGTAAGGTTTTCTTGGTCATCTTTTTTTGTGTGCCATCACATGCCTTTGATATCTTCCTGTAGATGCCTTGTGAATCAGTTACACAACATCCTCCAGCAGGAATCTCCACTCTACGTACTTAGTCCAATCCAGCTATTTTCCCCATCTTTGTGGTCTTCAGTACCACTTTTACTTCCTCTGTGAGTACTTGAGAGATTGTATTGTTACAGTGCAAGTGTGGATGTTCTACTCTTCTTGATGGGGAAAACATTTGGTTGTAGTGTTTTTGTAAGTATTTTCCATTTTTCTTCTGCTCTTTCCATTTTCATCATTGAATGCACTTGGAATGACTTTGCTTAGCTGGATAACTTGCCAAGTTTTCTTTACCCTGGTTTTACCCTTCACTGCTTCTCCCTGCTTTATGAGACAATATTGCTCATGATCATCCATTATCCTTCTTTGTAAGATTTTATAGATGAGTTTATATCCTAAGCCAGTGTTCCTTTTGCAGTCATCTCTCTAGAGTCATTTGGTAAATAATCCGCATTTGCTGACTATGATGACTTCTGGGTTCTTTTGGTTTCCATGCTGTAGTGACTAATTTACATTAGTTTAACTTTTGGACTAAATTATTAGTGTGTTTTTTTTTCTGTTCATTTCTGTCATCCATTTCCCATTTTAAAATTATCAATAGCTTGCTTAAATCCAGGGCTAAATCTTATTTGTATACCACATCTTCTTCATTACTATTCTTCTTCTTTTGTTGTACAGGGTGTCCCTAAAGTCTGGACACATAGGTGAGAATGTATATTTTGAAATATTTGGAATATTAACAGACCTTAGCCCCTTGACTTCTTTTTCTGGTATACGCTAAAGGAGAAGGTGTACTCAATGAAAATCACACACACTTGATTGAACGCATAAAGAGTGAATGTGCTAAAACTGACAGCAATGTGGAGTTATTACATCGAGTTGACATGAATCTTGCACAGCATCAACCTTTGCATCACAAATGATAGAAATCATATGGAAGATATTTGTTAATATTCCAATTAAATAAAAAGTTGAAAATTTCATTCTTTTCTTGAAAAATAGGCACTTTTGCCTATGTGTCCAGAGTTTAGGAACACCCTGTATATTCTGCTCTTAGCTGTGATGAGTTGATAGTGTGACTGTACACTGATGCTGAATCAGGAATAACTCCCACATCCATTGTAGGTCTTTTACTGTCTGTTAAAATGTAGTCAGTTTCATTCTTTGTGATATTATTTGGTGTCTACAAATTATTTTTTTAAAGGAAGCATGGTTCTCATTTACTTTTTCATAATATGGTCGTGTGAGCCTTCTCTATAATCTAAAAAGTCTTTGACTTAGCTCATTTCTTTCCATATTTCTATCCTCACTTTTTTCCATCTTTGCATGAAATCACCAAATATCACTGTGTATGTTAATTTGATTTGGATTTCTAATTAGAATTTCAAGTTTTTCATAGAATTTTTATAATTGCTTTGTCCTCGGCAACCAATGTTGACACCTTTGTACATTATGTTTATGGGGGGGGGGTTAAATACTTATTAAAAATATATATGTGATAAGCAAATGTCCCCTGCAATAGTAGTTATTGTAGCTTTTGGACATACAATAAAACTTAGCCTGCCAACTCCTTTCTTAACCTCTCCAAAGAATCTCTAAGTCATCCTTCCATTTAACTACAATATTCTTCTTTCTTTTGGTTACATTTATAGCAAGAATGTCCAGATTGATGTGATTCAACTTCTTCTGCAGTGCATCCATTCATTAGTCATTGGATAAGAATCTCACATTTAGATTAACGACAGTCAAATTAAAGTTCACGGATAGTCTAAAATACAGGACTGAATGCTATTCAACAATTTTGTCTTTGTTTCCTGGGTTGCCACTGCCAAGAGAGTTGCATCATCAGCTGGCCAGCCTACTGGTGATGTGTCTCTCTATCATTAGCTAGGCTGGTGCTCCTAAGACAAATTCAGTCTTTTTCCAGGGCCTTACTAGAACCTGCCAGTGCTTGTGCCCTATTGGCAAACCTTTGAGAATCCAAGATCAAGAGATTAGGACATTATTCTAACTATATTTAACCTTAATTTTAGCAATGTAAAACATATGACAAAATCTTTCATGTCATTTTTGTGGACAAGACAGAAAGATGAAGACTGGAAAATGGAATGGAAGCTGACTTAAGAATCAGTTAAATGGCTCTTCGGCGAGGTGGCCAAGCGGCGGGCACAGCGTTGCAGAGATGCAGATCTTTGTGAAGACCCTGACGGGCAAGACCATCACACTTGAGGTCGAACCAAGTGATACTATCGAGAATGTCAAAGCCAAAATCCAGGACAAGGAAGGTATCCCACCAGATCAACAACGTCTGATTTTTGCTGGAAAACAGCTAGAAGATGGCCGAACTCTTTCTGACTACAACATCCAGAAAGAGTCCACTCTGCACTTGGTGCTACGTCTTCGAGGGGGCATCATTGAGCCTTCCCTTCGCCAGCTGGCCCAGAAGTACAACTGTGACAAGATGATCTGCCGCAAGTGTTATGCCCGCCTGCACCCCCGCGCTGTAAACTGCCGTAAGAAGAAGTGCAGCCACACCAACAATCTGCGCCCCAAGAAGAAGGTCAAATAAAGACTAGCCTCGGGACCCAGTTTTGGTTTGGCTCCCCTGACTGATGAAGTGCTCTTGAGTAGTCTGTTGTAACAAGGCCTTGTTCCTGGGTTTAATGGGGCTGTGATATCAATAAAATCCCCTTTTAGTTGAGAAGCAGGATAAAAAAAAAAAAAAAAAAAAAAAGAATCAGTTAAATGGTCAGGCCATTTAACCAGTCAGGTTTGATATCAACTTGGACCAGGCAACTAAGTGATGCGGTAGATAAGAGTGCCAGGCCAAAAGTCAGGAAGACTTCCTGAGTTCAGATCTGGCCTCAGACACTGTGTGACCCTGGGCAAGTCACTTAACCCTGTTTGCCTCAGTTTCTTCATCTGCAAATGAGCTGGAGAAGGAAATGGCAAACCACTTTAGTATCTTTTCCAAGAAAACCCCAAATGGGGTCATGAAGAGTTGGACACAACTGAACAACAATATACATAATTGGGAGGCTGTCTGTAAAGGAGTACTCTGTGCATAGTATTTTGCAAAACATAAAGTGCTATATAAATGACACATTTTAGCATCATCTAGGTCTGTAATATGGTAGACACCATGTCCAAGACTACACACTTGAGCCCAAGTCAAACCACACGTGCAATACTATGCTCAGTCTTGGGGACCACATTTTAGGAAAAACATTAATAATCTGGAAAGCATTCAAACTTAGATGACTAGGATCATGCCTTTTGAGGACTAGCTGAAGGAATTGGGTTTGGTTAGAGAAGAAATCTTGGTGCATATATGTTAGTTGTATTTAAAGGACTCTCCTGCAGAAGGGGATCATACTCATTCTGCTACGCTCTGGAGGGCAGAACCAGGAACAAAGAACAGAAGCTAGCAATAGACAAATTTAAATTTAGCCTTGATTGGCAATGGGAGAAAAAACTTCCTAGCAATCACTCCAAAAGTGAAATGGGGGCCTTGGGAGATAGTGAGTTCCCATTTACTAGTGATCTTCAAGTTAATACCAAAACAATACTTGATAAGTATGTAGCAAGGGAGATTCTCGTCCAGGTATGGCTTGGACTATATGGTCTCTTGAGCTCCTTTCCAAGGCTGAGATTCTGTAATTACCTCCTTTATTTCTCAAAGCAGAGCTACGTACAGTGGGTAGCTTAGGAAAGCATAAAAACATTGGGAGCTGGGTATGGGGCATGAGATGGGAGGACAGAATTAAGAGGAAAGCATAAAAATGTAGGAATCAAAGAAGAATCAACTATTTCAAAACTGTCTGTATCAGAGGATCACAAATGTAGAGGGGGAAGGGCCTTTAAAGGCCATGTGGTCTGACTATTTTTTTTTTCTTTTCTTTCTTTTCTTTATTACAAATAAGGACACAGTGGTCCAGAGAGGTGATGACACATGGCAAAAGTCACACTGCTACTAAACAGCAGAGCTGGACTTTGAATTCTCCTCTCTGATAAGACCCCTTATTCTGAGGACCCACAACACTGGGTAGTATCGGTTGCTCCTTAGGCTAGCTACATTATGGATTAAATAGGTTTTTGCGGACTGACCTGGGAAGTGAACCATGTATAACACTGCTTCTATGGGAAAATACATTCTCAATTTCAGTTATCTGACTTACTAGCGGGCTTTTATTAACACAGACCAAGTGAGTCATAAAAATTAGCAAGACTCCAGAGCCTGAAGTAAATTAAACAGGGTTAAAAAAAATCAGGGAAACTTTTAATACATATGGAAAGTCAGACTCACAACAATGGCATTATACATCTTTTATACTCTCAACTATCAGATGCCTTTTTGTTATGATGCCAGTGGAATGGAAAAAGCTTGTGAAGATCTGGTGAGGCAAAAACAACTGTAGGAAAATACATTTTTTAAGCCTATGTGAAAGATTATGAAAGTACTGGAGTACCTGTATAGCCTTCAAGGCTCTGTGTCCTGGGGTATCAAGAGCAGAGGGCTCCTCTGGGAAAGCCTCAGAGTAGAGACCTGGGAAGCTCAAGGGAGTGGAAGCAGGAAGCATGGTGCTAAAATTCTCACACCAGGAAAGCCCAGGTCCAGGGGCTATGAAGTCCCTAACACTCCATCAAAAGAGGCCAAAAAGGGCCCCTGAATATTATGAACCTCAGAGATCCAAGGGGCCTAACCTTAGAAAGTAGAATTTAGCACAGGAACCCATATGACCTAAGGTAATACCAAGTAAGGCCCACTATCCCATCTAAAAGTGTAGTAGGAAGCCTGCAGGATCTGGCACAAAACTCCAATTTGGGAATTAAAGATGGAAAGAAAAGTAAATTTTAAAAACATTCACAAAAATAAAAAATTGTTGCAAATATATAACAATTGCAAGCAAAGACTCAAAGAAAAAAAAAGATTTCCCACAAGGATTACATGAATACCTAGAAGAAATGAAGCAAAAGACCTTTAAGAAAATAAATAAAAGTTCCAGAGAAAAAAATTGGAAGGAGAATAAATAGCTTAGAAGAGAAAATGGCAAACCTTACCTGGGAAATATAATCTCTGAAAACCAGAATAGACCAAACAGAAATCACAGTAAGAAATATTAGAACAAAATCAAAAGACTAGGAAAAAAAAGAAGAAAATGTAAGGTATCTGGCATCAAAAACAACTAACCTGAAAAACAGAATCACTGGACTCTCTAAAAACTGGGTTTTTTTGTTTTTTAATCCTAGACACTATACTTCAAGAAATTATAAATGAAAGCTGTCCAGATCTATCAGAACCAGAGAAGAAAGTAAAAATAGAAAGAATCCAGAGACCATCTCCTGAAAGGGACTCTAAAAGGAAACGTCATAGGCAGGAATGTCATAGACAAAATCCAGAACTCCTGTATCAAAGCAAAAATACTACAAGAATCCAGGAAGAAGCAGTACAAGTTCCAAGGAGCTACCGTCAGGATCAACTAAGACATGGCAGTTTCTATTTTAAATGAGATGAGATTTTGGAATACAATATTGCAAAAAGCAAAAGATATAGGCTTATAAGCATGAATAACTTACCTTGAAAATATGATTATAATCCTACAGGGGAAAAAAGACCATCTTTAATTGAATAGAGAATTGAGTGAATTTCTCATTAAAAAAAAAAGAAAAAACCAAACTAGAAGTGAGTAGGAACTTTAAAATACAAGCCCAGAATCCAGGGAAGCCCAAAAAGATAAACTGACTTGAGCAATTAGAAGGAGGTACATGATGGTGTACTGCTAACATCCTAAAGAGGTAGAAAAAAATATGTGTACCTTCAGAACCTTAAAGTCTTCAAAGGGTATTAATAGAGGCAAATAACAAAAACAGAGAATCCTAGGAGTGGTCTGATGGTATTGTGAGGGCTTGAAGAGGGGAAAAAGAAGAGAAAAGTAAAAGGAGAAAGACACTAGTATGGAAATGAAAAGGAAGGGTATAGGACTTGAAGGCAATGCAGGAGAATACACAAACACAGAGAAGGGACAGGGGGCATCAGATGAACCTTCCTCTTTTCTTAAATGGACAAAGGAGAGAGACAGAGAGGGAGAGAGAGAGAGACAGAGAATGAGAATTTGGTGGAGAAATAACTCAAATTCAAGAGAAAAACAAGACAAGATAGAAAGGGATAGGGGTTAAGAGGAAAGATAATACCAGGGACGGAATAATTACAAACAAAACAAATTTCTTGATCCTGAAGGATTAAAGAGGGAAATGAGAAAAGAGCTAGAATCTAAGAGAGTGCCTTAGAGTGCCTCTTTAGACAACTGGGGTATGGATGAATGAATTATGGTATATGAATAAAATGAAATATTAATATACCATGAGCAATGACAAAACATATGATTTCAGAGAATCCAAGGTAATATGTGAACCAGGAGAACAAATATGAGAACAACAATGTAAAGAAAAATAAAGTTTAAAGACTTAAGAAGTCTGATTAAAGCCATGTCTCCACCAACCATGTCCACCAACCAGAGGAGCTATGGTGAAACTTGTTAGTGATCCCCTAACAGAAAGGTGACAGACATAAAGTGCCGAAACAGCAAGCAATTCTGGACATGGCTATCATGTGGGCTCGTTTTGCTTGACTATGCTTATTACAAAGGTTTTCCCCCCTTCTTATAAGTTAATTGGGGAGGTGGTCAGGGGAATGGGGGTAGCAATACTGTAACATTGTAACATTTTCCAAATGTTCCAGAGAACAGAAAAAAAAAAAAAAGCCTAAAAGGAAGCACAGACAAGCAGGGCAGTTTTGAAAGTGACATGTAAAATTTATTATATACTTTTTTTTTAAGTAAGCAGTTGTCACGGAGATTCATGGTTTCATACAGAATCCTATTTTTGTGTGTTCTTCCATGTATATGGAAATGACTCTTTTTTGGATTGTTTAAATTTAGACTAAAAATAAAATATAAAGAAAGTACTGGGAACATTTACTTACAACCAGCATGAAAAAATTTTAGATCTTATTTTAAAAAAGGCTTTGATATTATTAAACTTCATTTCCTGTAGGGCAAGGATTCTTAAGCTTTTTTATACAATGGACCCCTTTGGCAGTCTGGTCAAACCTATGGATTTCTCAGAATAATGTTTTTAAATGCCTAAAATAAACCAATTCTATTGTAATATAGCCATCAAAATATTAATAAAAACAAGTTCACATACCCCAAGCTAAGGAATTCTGCGTATAAGTGAATAGGAAAATGAAGAGAAAATATACAAAAAAGTCTACAAAAACAATCTGTAACTTCTAGAATTATGCAGCCAACAGAAGCAGAGAAGTGAGTTCTGATTCTGATCAATGAGGAAAACAGTACAAAATTATCACATAAGGTTTTTTTTTCTTTTCCTTGAGGCAATTGGGGTTGAGTGACTTGCCCAGGGTCACAAAGCTAGTAAGTATCTGAGGCCAGATTTGAATTCCCATCCTCCTGAGTCCAGGGCCAGTGCTCTATCCACTCTGCCACCTAGGGCCCACTACCACATATAGTTTCAAAACCTCTCTCTATATACATCAGTCCCTCATGGTCTATTCCTCTGCTCTGATGAGAAGTTGTCTCTATTATAAGTCAAGACCAACCCCTTAATGGTTGATCTTTACTCCATTTCCCTCCCTTCTTCTCGGGAAGCTTGTTTCTTTCATGCTTCTCCCTGTCTTCATCTTTAATCTTTTCTTAACCTACTGGTTCCTTTCTTGCTACCTATGAACATACAAAGCTCTCCTCCAAAACTAAAATAAAAACAACTTTCATTTGATGCTAACATCCCTTCAAAGGATCCTCCCATATCTTTTCTTTCACAGCCAAAGTGCTAGAAAAAGTCATTTACATACCTTGCCTCCAATTTTTCATCTTTCACTCACTTCTCAATTCCTGGCTCCCAACCCCACCACACAACTAAGATCACTCTCTTCAAGGTTATTAACAATCTTTTAAATGCGAAATCTTATGGCCTTTTCTCACTCTTAATCCTTGACTTCAATGAAGCTTTTGATATTGCTGACCACCCTTTCTTCTTGTCTGGGATTTTGTGACTCAGAATTCTACTTGGTTCTTCAACCAATTAGTGTCTGGTTACTCCTCAGTCTCCTTCACTGGATCATCTATACCCCACACTCTAAATGAGACTATTTGGCAAAGTTTTGTGCTGGGTCACTTTCCTTTCTTTCTCTCCATACCCTCCCCTAACAATCTCATTAAGTCCCAAGGATTAAGTTATCAGCTCTATGTAGAGGACTTCTAAATCTATATGTATAGCTCTAATTCCTCTCCTCAGTGCTAATCCCACATCATCAACTGCCGCCTGTACATCTCTGGATGCCCATTCTGGTCCCATATCTCAAACTCAACATATTCAAAATGAATCTTATCTTCCTTCCCAAATATACTCCTTCTCCAAGTTTCCCTGCTTCTGTTGAGGTTACTACAATCCAGCAACCCAAGACTAGAAACTTTAGAATCATCCTCAATTCTTCACCCTTCCTCTCCTCCTATAGCCAATCAGTTGCCAAGTATCCTCAATTCAATCTCTAAATTACCTCTCACATATGGCCTCTCTTAAAGAGAAGAGGCCATATTCAGATAGCAACCACCCTGGTTCAGGTCCTCTTAAACTACTGGAAAAATGTCCTAATAAGTTTCCCAGCCTCAAATCTTCCCCTCTCCAATCCACCATCTATACAACTGCCAAAATAATCTTCCTAGAGCACAAGTCTGACCATGCTGAAGATGTGTTAGGGTCTTCCTAGTTCCTCCAGGACAAAATACAAACTGTTCTACCTCCCACTGAAAGTTTTTCATAAACTGCATCTGGACTACCTTTCTGAATGGATTTCATATTGCTCGCCTCCCAGCACTATGTGTTCCAGCCAAAGCAGTTGATTTGCTATTCCCAATACTGTACTCAATGTTCCATCTCCAGCCTCCATGGATTTGTGCAGACTATTTCTGAAACGAACTCCTTTCTCATCTCCACATCTTAGAATCTGCAGCTTGCTTTAAGGCTTAACTAAGGTACCACTTCCTATGGGAAGCATTTCCTGACTCCCTTCGTTGTTAACACTCTTCCTCTTCAAATTATTTTGCACTTGTAAATGTTTTATTCCCCAGTAGATATTTTGGGGTTGGGACTGTTTTCTGATTTGTCCTTTCCCCTTCCCTTCCCCTCAAATTCAATTCTTTGGAGACAGGAGCACTCCATAACTCACAATCACAGAACATGGCTGGAAGAATATTGGTGTTAAAAAAAATGTGGTCATTATTTCAGACAAAAGTATTGCAAATTCTCCCAAGGCAATCCAGCCCACTCTCCTCCAGTTCAGTTTTGGATCATGTTCTCTGTCTATTTACAGAATTTGTCCAAAATATATGGACTGTGGATGAGCTTTCTGGGTTGTTGATCAAATTGCATATCTGGACAATAAACATCCTTCATCCACTTAGTTTTTCCTCTGTGGATAATTAAAGCAAATTCTTTGGAGTGATTATAAATCCAATTTAGGAAGCTCTGCATTTTTTCAGGACTTGATGCAATCAGCACAATGCCACTGGCAAACCAGAAAATCTGGAGCTCACTGAATGCCCAATAATAGCCTCCAGGCCAAGCCTGCATGGCTCATAGTTTAGGCTTTGAATGAGTGTAAATAGCAACAGTTTTCTGTTCAGGACAGAAACCCAGAAGGTCTTCACCTTCTAGATTAATATTTTTGTGAAGGCAAGCTGAGCCATTTTTAGTCTCAATTCTTACCTTTAATTCTTACCTCTAGAAGAATTTAATTTAATTTAATTTAATTCTTACCTCTAGAAGCCCTTAGTCGTTGAATGGGCATTGCTTCAGACAAACTGAGACTGGGAAAGACCTTAATTTAGAAAGGCCAAGGTCACCCACGGCATCCTGGGTCCTGCAGTCATCTTAATTTGGTCTTGCCACTGGGCTTCTGGATGTCTCTGGAGGACAGAGTAAGGCTGACTACTTTACACAGCTCTGCCTCACTTAAATCCAATTTACCTGAAAGTCAAGACATTATCCTCATGATGCCATTGGTCCTTTTTGAAGACAATGGATGAATAACAACTTCATGACAGTAGCAACCCTTATCATCATTCAGAATGCTCTATCTCCAAGACCTCACCTTGAACTTTCCTTGTATGATCAAAACCACCATCTAATGTCCTTCTAAATATGCTCTTTCAACCTCATCGATTAGTGAGCATCTAAGTGCCTACTTCGTGTCAAAGAGGGTGCTCCCTGCTACAGACACAAAAGTAAAACAGTATCGATCCTTGAGGAGCTTTGCAACATATCAAGGAGAGACCATCTGAATCCGTAGATATGTATATGTATGTATATGCATCATACAAGTTATATGTGAAATAGATACAAGATATAGGAGGAGGAGAGGGAGGATTAGCTGATTCAGGAATCGGGAAAAGCTTCAAGTAGAAGATGGCACTTGAGCTAAAGCAAACTGTGGATTCTAAGTGGAAGTGAGGAGGGAATGTATTCCACACATGGTGGACAACCAGTGCAAAGGCAAGGAGCCGGGATGGAGCATCAGGTATGAGGAAGTGTAAGAAGCGTGGTCTGGATTAAAGGATTATACATTTGGAACCAGAAGGAACCTCAGAGGGCATCTAGACAAATCCCCTATTTTATAGATGAGGAAATTAAGGCTGAAGGAGATTTAAGTATTACACAAGCAGTGTGACAGAAGTGGGAATTTGAACTCAGATCCTCTGACTCAAGAGTCAGTACTTTTTTTTTTTAACTGTTACTGTACTGCCGTTCTTGGTAGTAAGTGACAAGGGAATGAAAGGAAGTAAAGGATAGTGAGGCTGGAAAGGTAGCTTGGGACCACATTGTGAAGAGCTTTAAATGCCCATGATGTTATATTCAATCCTAAAGGTAACAGGGAGTTTAGGAAGTGTTGGGAGTGACAGTCAGTGAATAAGCATTTATTAAGTGCTTACTGTGTGCAAGGCACTGTGCTAAGTGCTATTTAGATCATATTTGAAGAAAATCACAAAATTCCACCATCTTTATTCTCCCAGGTCATCCCATTAACCTCCTCATGGCTCACATCTTCCAATAGCCAAGCCCTGGCCCTCAGAAGAAGCAGTATGATACAGTGGAAAGAAAGCTTGATTTGGAGAGCACTGGAGTTTGAATCCCAGCTCTGTCACTGACACATGATCAAGGGCAAGTCACATCACCCCTCTGAGCCTCAGTTTCCTCATCTAGTCAATGAAGAGTTTGGACTAGATGACCTCTAAGTCTCTGACCCTCTGGTCCCACTCAGGTTGGCTCCCCAAGGTCAGTCATTTCAAGTCTGTTCTCATTATTAAACTAGACCAGGGGTGGGGAACTTTTGGCCTCAAGGCCACATGTGGCTCTCTAGGTCCTCAAGTTCGGCCCACTGACTGAATCCAAACTTCAAGGAACAAACCCCCTTAATAAAGGGATTTGTTCTGTAAAGCCTGGAATCAATCAAAAGGCCTTACCCGAGGACCTAGAAGGCCATGTGAGGCCTCAAACCTGAAGTTCCCCACTCCTGACCTAGAACAATCACTCAGGTTTCATTTAACTACTAGCTCACAACTGTGAGGATCACATGATCTTTACAACTCTGGAGGCTGGGATACAAGTGGTGTCACCACGAAGGGGTGATGGGACCTGGACCCTGAACTTTCCCATACATTTTCAGCTGGCCAAATCACTGGCGACTGGCCTGAGGCATGCGGCCCATCCCAGCCTATTTAGATACTCATTAATCCTTTTAACTGCCCTTTCACTGTGGCTCTCTGACCACTTAACTCCTTTCATTGTCTTCACCTGGACCACCCCATGCTATTTACCACTCCTTAATCCCACTCAGATCTTCCCCTAGTCTTTTCTTGTATATAAATACCAATGTTACCCCCATTAAATTGCTCAGAATGTATCCCATTTCTATTGGCGGCACAAATAAACCTCGATACTTTGACTGAAAGAAGGTTTGAGTGGTTGAATTCTTTCAAGGCAGACCCCCTCGTACCCTTGCATTTTGGGGTTCCAAGCATCCCAACAACACATGACACATGACCAAACCACAACAACCATTTCCATTTTGCAGATGTAGTCATTAAGGCTCAGAGAGATTAAATGACTTTCCTACTTAAGAAGGCCCCACTACTAGTAAGTGGAAGATGAAGGACTGGAACCCAGTGCCTGGCTCTACACACAGTGAATGTTCTTTCCACTCCAAGCTCCTTTGTTATTTTGCCTTGAAAATCCTCAACTCTGGGTAATGTGCCAGCCCCCCCCCCCATCTGTTTTCTCTGATTCCATGCATTTTGAAGAGAAAACAGATTATTGTGCTAATTAGGCCAACTGTGAAGTAAAGCAATCAAACCTCAGCTCTGAGCTTACCAATGTTCAGCAATCCTTTAATTCTTTTGTGGACTCCTAGTTCTTTTCTACCTTTATTCCCTACCCTGCCCCCTTCCACCATACCCCTGGGGCAGCTAGGTGACACAGAGGATAGAATCCTGGGCCTGGAGTCAGGAAGTCTCATCTTCCAAAGTTCAAATTGGGCCTCAAACACTTACTAGCTGTGTGACCCTCAGTTCCTCATTTGTAAAATGAGGCACACCACCCCAGTATCTTTGCAAGGAAACCCCAAATGGGGTCAAGAAGAGTCAGAAATGACTGAAAACTGAACAAAAAACTCTTTACTTTCAGCAGATAACCTTCACATCCTAACTTCGATCCTCCCTTAGAGGGAGAGATAGTGGCAGAGGCCAAAGTACCATTTTAGCTCTTTATTCTACCCCTTTCTACCTCCTGTAATACCTTGTCCCATTAGCCATCTCCTTATCTCACCTCAAGTCTTATTCTTGCTCTCTACTGGCTTTCCTTTTTACCTTAAGTCATGGTCAAGTCTCCTGTTCTCTCCTCAACATCTTCCCCTCTCCTTCCAGACAAGTGATTCTCTATCCTTTGTTCTCTTAAAGCACTTTGGTTTACACCTCTCCTTTATTTAGCACCCAGTCTTTGCATGTCTTTGTCCACCTCATGCCTCAACGGTGTAGAGGAAAGAGCACTGATCTGTAGTGAGGAGACTTGGGTTTCAAACCCAGTTCTGCCATTTACCATGTGACTTTGAGCAAATCACTTCTCTGCACCTTAGTTTCCTAAACAAGGGTATTAGACCAGATGAAATCTAAAGTCTCTTCCAACATAAATCTATGATCCTATAATGGCCTATTAGATCATAAGCTACTGATAAGTGGGAACTATGCATTAAGCTTTATACAATCTGGCCCCAACCTATCTTTCCAGCCTCCTTGGTCATGACTCTTTATCCTGAACTGTGGTCCAGCCAAATTGGCCTCCTCTCTGTGCCTTGGCACAGGCAAAAGTTGTTTGCTTATCTTCCCCCACTCCCCCATTGTGTACTCCCTGAAGGCAGGGATTTTCTTTTGCCTCCCTTTGTATCCCATGTGCTTAGCACAGGGTCCAGGATGTAGTGAGTGCTTAATAAAGTGACTGATTGTCAGTCCCAAATGCCCAGAACACACTCCTTCCTCACAGTCGCTCTCTTCATTCAAGACAGCCCAAGCACCATCTTCTGCAAGAAGGCTTTCCTGGTCCCTTCCAAATACTAAGGTCCCTCCCTCCCAAACTACTTTGCCTATATATTTGTCTTTGTTCACTTTATACTGATGCTGTAGATGTTTCTTTGTGTACTTATCATTTCCACTAGAAGGAAAAGCTCCTTGAGAGTAGGGATTGTTACATTCTGTATATACTTGTATTCCTTGGCGTTCTGTACATGGTAGGCACTTAATAAATCATTGATTGGTCAGTAGATACACAACCGACTGTGTAATAAATGTTCAGCGAATACTGGATATTCACAAGGAAGCTGGTTTAAAGGGTGGAGTGGGGCGTGGATAAAAGTGAAGCGGCCAAGGGAGGAGTAACATACCTTTAATGTGCTGCTCGCTTTTCTGGTTTAGACAAGACACTCCCTTCTTGCACAAGAGTAAGCTTGGACACCGGGACACAGCGCCCCTCTCCGTCCCCGATCCGGGATGTGAGCAAGAGCTCAGAGTCGGGATACAGAGCGCGCTGTATTAGAGGGAACAAGAGGACTGCAAGGGGAGCGCAGAGTATCTCACGTACCCTGCCTTGCCCAAGTCCACTCTTCCTCTCCCACCTGTCCAGGCTACGCACCCCACCACCGCAGCCACTGCAAACCTGCTCACCCGGGGCCCTGTGGCCCCAAGCTTAGAAGGACCGGGTTGGAAGGGCCACGTGGCTCTCTCTTCTGGGGCGGGGACAATTTCCTCTTCCCCGCCCTCCGCCCATTGAGCCTGATGGGAATTGTAGTCCGGAAGCCTTTTCCAAGAGTCAGAAACTACATTTCCCGGGGGAGTTAGCGGCACTCAGAGGCCGAAGGTGGGGAGGCGGCCTCTTTTTGTTCTCCTCTGGGTGCCTTGGGAGGGGTGGGGGAGGGGAGGGAGAGCCGCTTGAGCTGGGTCTTGGAGCATCCTCTACTACTACCTCTGGCTACGGCCGCCGGGCCTCGGGGCCGCCAGGAAGTGGGTCTCTTTCCTTTCCCTCATTCTTAGACGGCCTGCTGTAGGCCACCCATCCGGCCCCGGGTCACCTGCCCGGGAACTTTGGACCCCAGTGCCAAGCACGGATTAACCTAATCGCTCCCTCGCCAACCTCCCCTTCGGCCCTGCCCCTCCTCCACCCGACCCACTCCTATCTGCCCCGGGCCCCACTCTGCGCCGCCCTCTCCTCGACCCCCCCCCGCCCCCTCCCGCTCTGGGGAGAGCTCGGAGCCAGGGGTTAGAGGGCTGCTTCTCCTCGGGCGTGGGGGCGGGGAGAGCGGGATGCACCTGGCCGGGTCCGGCCCGGGCCTTGGCCCGGCGGGGAAGTGATGTCCACTCTCTTCTTCTCTGAATCCCCCGCCAGTCCAGACTTCGTGCCCGCCGCCCGGCCCTGGGGGGAACTCCGCGCGCGCGAGCCCGGGGCCGACCACCTCCCCAGATGTGCCCGGACTCGGCCGCCGGGCGCCCTCGGGCCCGCGGGAAGCCCAATATCTGCAGCCAGCTGAGCAGGAGGGCCCAGGGCTTTTTCACGAATGATGCTGGGATGGTTCAGAGGACAAACCTGGGGATCCTGAGGAAGCTGGTGTGCCAGGTAACTGTGGTCAATTTTTTTTTTACCCCTCCACCCCCTCTGCAGCTGTCCTTTTGAAACGTGTGAATGCTTCATCTCGAATGGAAAAGTTTCTTTTAAAATTTCATTTTAAATTATCTTGAATTTAAACACGAAACAAAATGTATTTCCTATATACGTAGAAAAAGAGGGCTGTACTGGGGGTCTCTATTATGTACATTGCTTATGAATCATAAATTCTACAAGTGATTTTCAAAGCTATCCTGCTTGTCGGTACTTCTTTCTCATCTTCCTATTTTCTTCTGTGCTTCAATGATCCTTTTTTTCTCCTTTAATTTTTTTTTTTTTGCTTCTCTCTCTCACCAAATTGAAAAAGAAAAAAAAAATGCCCTTACAATAAATTTGCATAGTCAACAAAACAAATTCCATCTGTGGCTTTGTCTGGAAAAAAAAATATTTTTTTTCCTCTTGAGTCCATCGCTTCTCTGTCTAGAAGTGGGTTGAATGCTTCCTCATCCGGCCTCGAGACTCAAGGTTGACAATTGCTTTGATCGGAATTCTTATTATGCTGTGATCGGTTAAAGAAAGATTTTTTCCCCCCAACTCCTGGTGGAGGTGACTGGTTTTGCTCGGAGTTGGGTGGGCGGGGTTGGAGAAGGAAACAAATTGGGTTGTTTTGAATGGTTTCCCTAGATAAGCTGTTGTTAAGGAAGACGTAAAGAGAAGGAGGGGCACTGAAGGGCCTTGAAATGAGGAGATTGATTAACGTTCTATTAATAGAGCTTCTAGATGCTTTCATTTTATTTCTTCCCTAAGTATGACTGACAATAATGAGTGACTTCACTTCATTGCATCAGATATGTGAGGGGAAAGGAAGGAACGATCAAAAGCAATTAGAAACTGGGCAAAGTGCTCACAAGCTCTTTCTCTACAACCTGTTCAGACCCAGCAAACTCCCACTTCCACCAGGAGTCAGCTAAGCTCCCAGCGTAACCCTCCCTACCACCATGGGCTGAAAAGGTGATGCAAAGCAAGGCAGAAGCTTTGCTCTTGATGTACTGAATTGCCTGTTTTATTGCTTAGTGTGTTATTGTTCCTTTTATGCTAACTTAACTTTTTTCAAGGCTCTTTCCCCCAAAGCCTTGCTAACTAATTTTAATATCCACAGTAAGCATGCAATCACATTTTAATGTAAAGGTATCTGTAGAGGATGATTTACCAGTTGCCAGGTCACTTTTAAAATCTGTTTCTTTTTACTTAAGAAAGCATCCATTACATATTAGGCTAGCTAACTTTATCTAGTGCCCTGTCATTTGGGAGGAATGTGAACAAACTTTTGACCAAACTGTAATACAGAATCCATTGTGTCTTTCAGAAAAGCACTAAATTCAAGAATGTTTGGACAACTCATTCTAAATCACCTATTGCCTATGAGAGAGGAAGAATATATTTTGACAATTACCGGTGCTGTGTCAGCAGGTGATTCTTTTGTGAAAATTCACACTTATTACACCTCACTGTTCATCGTGATTCTAAACTGCCCCAGAATTTATGCAGAACGGAAGTGCCACCTTGTGCTTGGTGAGATAGCAATATGAGACAAGTGGGGGAAAAGGGGAAGTTTGAGGAGTTTAAGGTAAAGTCTGGTAGCCTAATATGTAATTTTTGAATCTCAAATTATCTGTTGTTCAGCCCTCTAAAGTCCAAACTAAAGCAGTAATTTCCCTTTTCATCTAGGTGAGAGGTCTCATCAACTACTAGATAAAAAACTGGGCTCAAAGTCAGGATGGCCTGGATTCCAGTCCTGCTTTAGAAATGTTCAGGGATGTATGACCTTGAGAAAGTCATGATTTCTCAGTGCCTCCTGGCAAGACTCTTAAGATTTTATATTGTAGAATAGTTTCTAGTCACCACTGATAAGCTTTTCCTCTACCAATGAAATCACAGATGCTGAATAAAGAAATAAATCAAATAACATATTTTAGAATGATGGTGTTTCACATCACATAAAGGCAAAAGATAATATGTTAACAATAACTAGTTACCAAAATGATTAAGGTTAGTTTTGAGATCATTTCATTAGTTATTATGAATGAAAGGTATTGATTTGGGCTTTCTTGTTAGAAGGTTGTGACAGACACCAAAAATTTTCATTAAAAACAGCCTTATTTGCCATCGTGTGCTACTCTGCTTAGTCTTAGCATTGATGGACTGACAAAAATGAATAAAATAGTCACCTGGTTCTCCAATGAGACAGTGTCCCAAAGAAGATACTCCTGAAGAATAACAGGAGCTCAAATTTACATTGCACTCAAAGCTCTTTCCTTATCTGATGCTCACAACAACTTTGTAAGGAAGGCCCTTCTACCCTTCCCCTCCACCCCATTTTACTGCGGAAGAAAGAGGCTCAGAGATAATAATTGACTTGCTGAACATCACACCATTAGTATATTTCCTCTGTTTAAATGGTACTTATTTTTAAACTGGAATTATTCAGGGAAGAAATTTAGCTGCAGATTTCTCAGGAGGAAAAAAAAAATCTTTTCATTCTGTGTGGCATGAGGTCAAGGTGGCACTTCGTGAAAGTGAAGAACAGTAAAGGAATAATTCATACCAGTCAGAATGGATAAAACAGGCTATAAAGAGTATGGGATTTCTTAAGAAGAGTGATCATTTGTTATCATTTTTCTTCAGTGTTGCAGCAGAGCCAAGAAAGCGTTATGAGATGCCGAAGTGTTCTAAATCAGAAAAAATAGAGGACGCTTTATTGTGGGAATGCCCCGTGGTAAGATTTTTTTCCCCCAGAATCCTCTGGTAAATGTAAAAAAAAAAAAAACCAACGTAATTGCTTTATTCTAGAAAGACAGTTTACTATTGATTTGGGGCAAAAAGGCATTTATCACAGTGTTAGAGCTACGAGAGAAATTTGAGATAATCTGTGACTGAAGAAACTCATCAGGGGATTATTTTCTGAAAATTCAAGAAACTCAAAAAGTGATTATTTCTTTTGATTGCTATGTATGGTCGTCATAAAACAACAAATATTAAGAAATTTCCATAGTTTAATGAAGACTTTCATTTTCAATCAGTATTTGCAATAAAATTCATTTTTGTACTTAAGGCTTTTAACTAGTGAGAACACAGATTAAAATTTCAGAGCTTAAAATTTTAGTAATATGAAGCTGTATCACTAGCTTTATTACCCTAAATTTACCAAAAATTATCATTATATTTACTGTCCTGACAGTATAATACAATGTTTGTTTATTGGAAAAATCATATTACATGCTTTTTGAACTGTTATAATATACTTTCAAATGAACATATGATATGAATCTGCCCTCTATCAAGAAAAAAGATAGAAGAAAATAATTCTTTTGCAGTTGACAACTTGGACCTCTGGAAACTTTCTTCTATTACTATTAATATGTTCCTTAGGAAAACAATTTATTTTTATAGTATTTACAATTTTTAAAAAAAATGTATACCAGCTCAAAATATTATGGATATAGAACCATAAAGTGTTAGTACTGGAAGAACGTGCCTTTGAGAACATCTAGTCCAACCTCCCTCTCATTTAAAAGCCTAGAAAATGGGTACATAAAGGGTGATTTAAGCAAATTAGAGGAGCATGGAAAATTTTACTTGTTGTATCTATGGAAAAGGGAAGAATTTATGACAAAACAAGAGATAGAGAGGATCATAGGAAATAAAATGGATAATTTTGCACAAACAAAACCAATGCCGTCAATATTAGAAAGAAAGCAGGAAACGGGGGTGGAGGGGATTTTTACAGCAAGTTTCTCTGATAAAGACCTCATTTCTCAAATATATGGGAAACTGAATCAAAATTTATAAAAATATGAGTCATTCCCTAATTGCTAAATGGTCAAAGGATATGAACAGGCAGTTTTCAGAAGAAATCAAAGCTATCTATAGTGATAGAAAAATGTTCTAAATCACTGTTGATTAGAGAAATGCAAGTTAAAATAACTGAGGTTATTACCACCTATTAGATTGTGTAACATGACAGACAAGGAAAATGACAAATGTTGGAAAGGATGTGGAAAAATCAGGACACTAATGCACTATTGGTGGAATTGTGAACTGGTCCAGCCATTTTGGAGAACAATTTGGAACTATGCCCCAAGAGCTATAAAACTGGACATACGCTTTGACGCAGCAATGCCACTACTGGGTCGTACCCCAAAGAGATCAAAGAAAAAGGAAAAGCACCTATTTGTACAAAAATATTTATAGCAGTTCTTTTTGTGGTGGCAAAGAATTGGGAATTGAGGGGATGCCCATCTATTCAGGAATACCAAAGTTATGGTAAATGATTGTGATGGAATACTGTTGTGCTGTAAGAAATGATGAGCAGGGTGGTTTCAGGAAAACCTGGGAAGACTTAATATGAAATGATATGAAGTGAGCAAAACTAGGAGAACATTGTACACAGTAACAGCAATATTATACAATGATCAGATGTGAATAATTTAGCTGTTCTCATCAATACAGTGATCCAAGACAATTCCAAAGGACCCATGATGAAAAATTCTGTCCACCTCCACTGAGAGAAGTGATGAAGTCTGAGTGCAGATTGCAGCATAATTTTTTCACTTTATTTTACTTGCTTTTTTTTTGGCAACATGGCTATAATGGAACTATGTTTTCAATGATTTTACATGTATAATTGATATCACATTTCTTGCCTTCTCAATGGGTGGGGGTGGGGAGGAGAGAGGGAGAGAATTTGGAACTCAGAATTTTTTAAAAACGAATGTTAAAAATAAATATATAATAAATGTTGCTTTAAAAAGGCACAGAAAACTGGATCCCAGAGAAGTAACTTGACCAAGATCACACAGCTAGCAGCACATTACAGAAATAGGCCTCAAACATCTGACAACACAAAGTATAAAATCAAACCTAAATTTTAACCATAAAAATGGCTTGGTTTATTTTATTTTGCCAAGAAATAACTTATACTATATCAGAATGAAAGTCAAATAAAACTCATCATTCATCACAGCCATTTTTGAGTGGACACATTTTGGATCTCTGAGCTCTTTACTGCTAAACTATTTTAATGTTTGCAAGGATTTCTCTTCAGTATTTAGTTGCATTTTTGGACAATACCAGGATAAACTACTACTGAAAATAAGGACATTCATGCATAAGTGGGAGATATTGCCAAATTCCTAACTTTGCCTCTGATTTTTTTTTCTTATTTGAAGTGAAAGAAACTTTTTCGCCTGCTTTGGGCCAAGCACTGTTCTAGGCACCGGAGATTTGAAGACAAAAATGAAACATATACCCTTGATAATATTCTACTTCTAAAGCTTTTCACTACCTAGGTATGCTATTAGCATTTAGGCTTAGGGAAGATGTTTGAACCCAATGGCTCAAATGGGTGGGAGAGGGTAGAAGCTTTGGACTAGATGGCCTCTGAGGTTCCTTCCAGGTCTAGGTCCATGATCCTATAATAATGTCCCCTGGCATTTAAAGCATTGCAAATGAATGCTAGTATAGTCAGCGTGTAGCTTAAATTGTATTGGTACCTAGGCATTGTTGTGTGTTTGTATAGTGATAGCCTCAATATATAACGGATAAGCAGGAAGAGTTTGGGTTTTTTTGTTTTGTTTTTTTTACTTTTCCTAACATTTGGAAAAGGGGGAAAAATTCATACACCCATGTGAAATATATTTAATAATTCACCATTCATGAAGAGCTGACTATGCCTAATTCCTGTTCACTGCATTGCCTTCCTTCTCAACCTAAGGAAACACTGTCTAAAAGCTAGATCTGAAATTTCCCATTGCCCTTAACCTTTCCTCTTAGAGCCACATTCTCATCCAATAAACCCAATGCAGTCTTCCTCCCCTCTACTTCCTCTTGTTGTATTAGACTTCCACCTTGTGGCAGCTACTCAGTGAGAGTAGGGGCCACTTCTGAGATGGCACAGCAGCTACACTGTTGGATTGAGTCGTTGACTGGGAGTAAAAAGAAGCTGCACTACTATGAACATCACCTCTTCTTCCCCTTTTGCCTTTTAGTTCCAAATTGCATTTTTTTAATTGAGATCAGAATAGAAGCAATAGCAAGCAGCAATTAGTATAATTTGTTTCTTAGGCATATTACAAAAATTTTGAAGTAAAAGAAGTCATACAGAGTAAGGAAGGAAGAGAGTAGAAGTAAAGTAAATTCTTCCATATGACATTTAATTGCCAAATTTCAGACATATTTCTATGACAGATCTATTTTGAGGAGTTATTAATGAATGCAACCTTATATACACACAATCTTAGCTCTCTTCCATCCTAATGAATAGTGCTGCTATACTCAGACATTTAATGTGCCTCTTTCCTAGGCTGCCTATTTGTTTGAATTTTTCCTTCTGAGTTGGGCTGTTTTCTTTGGATCCTAGGCAGTATCCCTTGTTCATGGCTAAATTCAGACTTTTCACACCTCACTTATTTTTTGTCTAGGGGGACATACTGCCCAGTCCATCAGATTACAGATCTTCCCTCATAGCCCTGACTGCTCATAACTGGCTACTTCGTATATCTGCTAATAATGGAGAAGTACTGGAGAAAGTCTATCTTGCTTCTTATTGCAAATTCAGGTATGAAACTTAGTTGCCTTTAAGACCAAGTTTTTATTACTGGGTGCTCTATACTTATTTTCCAGGACTTACGATTTACAATGTATCAAGCTCTCCTTTTGAGATATTTCCCCACATAACTGGCGTTTGAGTTCCTAACACGGATCCCCTTTGTTTCCCTGGCCTGGCTCTTAAGTAATTTTTTTTTTCTTAGACTGTAGGATGAAATTTAAACTAGGTTTTTTTTTTTTTTAAGTCACCAAATTTCAGGCTGCTTCTCCTAAAGATCATTTTGTTTTGAAAGTTTGATTTGCTAATTCATTCAATAAACATTCATAGAATTCCTCTTATGCATTGAGTTCTAGCGTAGTGGATAGAGCATTGGACTTAGGGTCATGAAGTCCTGGGTTCAAATACAACCTGTTGCACCATCATCATGACTTTAGGCAAGTCCTTTAACCTCTCTGAACCTGTTTTCTCATCTGTAAAATGAGGGGTTTGGCTAAGTGGTCTCTAAGGGAGGGCATTTCCAGCTCTAACTCTGTGATCCCATGTGTAAGGCAATGCCAGAAGCTATGGGGGATAAAAAAACAAATAGTAAGAAACCATTCCTGTTGTCATTGATCTAGTGTATTAGGAAAATCAACAAATTACCCTAATAAAAGGTAGAATGTGAAAGTGAAATAAGAGAAGTAAAAAATGCAATATTCAGAGGAAGGAGGAATTACATCTAACTGAGGTGGCCCAGTGTGATGCTGGTAATAGTCAACTAAGCAAAATAGATAGATTTTGAAATAGATGTGCATGTGAAGTCTGAAATAGAACATTTTTTTTTTTACTGAGGATTTTTACAAGGTTTTCATTTATTAAAAGCATATGCTTGTTTTACTTTATTAATTTTTGATACTGGTCGATCAAACAATATTTTAAAGTACCAAGACTGAAAAATTATTAAAAAAGAAACACACATTTCAAGTTGCCATTTTGTATATTCTAGGGGAACTTTTCAGTGATTTATAAATATTTAATAAAATATTTTGTCTTAGGGAGGAAGGGAGCAAGCATTGATTAAGCACCTACTAGGCACTATGCTAAATGTTTTACAAGTCTCTCATTTGATCCTCACAACAGCCCACTCTTAGTTAAAGACCATTGCCTTGTAAAATGGTGTATCCATCATAGTTGAGTAAAATTATGCCAAAAGCTGATCCCAAACCTCTTTTTTTTTTCCTTTCAAAAAGATACTTGAACTGGGACACTCCCCAAGAGGTCATTGTTGTCAAGTCAGCTCAGAGCAAAGCCACTGCTCTGGCACGCCAGGTAAATATGTATGTTTAGCTTTTTGGTGGGTTGAAAAAGTCAGACCTATAAGGTTTTGTCTACAGAAGCTAATAGAAGAAATGTTACAGTGAAACTAATAACCCTAAGATTTCGAGATATGCTTTAAAGGTTGGTAGTGAGAGTTTCTTCAGTTATTTACTGGTTTTCTTTTATTCGATGCCTTCTTTTTCATTGAAAAACTAATTTTTTAATCAATATTACAATATTTTATCTTCAGTCATACTGACTTGTTTATGGGGAAGTGTCATTTTTGATTCCACACCATTCTCTTGCCATCTTGTTACCACTTGTCAGTCAGTAAGCATTTTTAATTATTTACTGTGTGCCAAGCATAATGCTAAGTGGTAAGGATACAAAGAAAGGCTAACACGCAATCTCTGACCTCAAGAAGTCTACATTCAAATCAGGGAGACCAAAAATAAGTAGGTACATCCAAGAAACATAGAAAGTAAGTGAAAGGCAAAAAATGGAAGGTAAGACAGAAAGGTAGTAGCAGCTGGGGAAAGACTTTCAGAAGCAGGGATTTGAGCTGAGTTTTACAGAAAGCCAGGAGAGTTACAAGGCAGTGGTGAGGAGGGAGAACATTCCAGGCAGGGGGGACAGACAATGAAAAATCATGGAGAAGGGAGATGAGTATCCTGTGGGAGGAAGAGCAAAAAGGCCTGGGTCACTGGATCATAGAGTATGTGGATGGGAGGCAAGTGTAGGAAAACTGGAAAGGTAAGAAGGGTAGTGAAGAGCTTTAAATAACAAATAGAGGAATTAATATTTTATCCTGGAGATAATGAGATACCACCAGAGTTTATTGATTAGGAGGCTAACACTAAGGTCACAGTACTGGGTGATTGGAGGAGGCTGGTACACTCAACAGCCATAGGTTGAAAAGAGAGGTGGGTTGTGGGGAGGGGAATGAATTCTGCTTTAGATATTTGAGTTTGAGATGCCTGCAGGACATCCAGTTCAAAACATCCAAGAGGCATTTAGAGATTGGAACTCAGGAGAGACCAGGGCTGTGTAGAGAGAACTGAATTCATGGGAGCTGATGAGATCAGCTAGTGAGATAGTATAGAGGGAGAATAGAAATAAATTCAGGACAGAGCCTTGGAGGATAATCATGGTAGCAGGTATGACCTGCATGAAGATCCAGAAAAGGAGACTGAGAAGAAGTGATCAGATAGATAAGATTAAGAAGAGAGTAGTGTCACAGAAACCCAGGAGAGGACAGAGTATCCTGGAGAAAGTGATTAGCAGAGGCTACAGTGAGGTCAAGAAGGATGGCCATTGAGAAAAGGCCGTTAGATTTGGCAAATCAGACATCACTGGCAAATTTGAGGGAGTGGTTTCAGTTGATGATGATGTCAGAAACCAGATTTCAGAAAGTGTCAAAATGAGGGAGAGTAGAGGAAACGGGAGCACCTAATATAGGTGACTTTCTCAAGGAGTTTAGCCAAGAAGAGGAGGAGAGAGAGATCAGAGACTGCTAGCATGGCTAGTAGGGTCAATGGAGGGTTTGTTTTTAGGGATGGAAGGGCTATGGGAATATTTAAATAGCAATATCACAGAAGAAGCCAGTAGAAAGGGAGAAATTCAAGGATATCAGAGGGAGCCATAATGATATAGTAATAATAAAATACTTTTAGGTGCTTTACTGATATTTTATCCTCACAACACCCCTGGGAGGTAGGTGCTAATACTATCCTCATTTTACATCAGAGGAACTTGAGTCAGGAGTTTGCCGAGAGTCACACACCTAATAAATGTCTGAGGCAGGAATCAAATTTGGTGGCTCTTGACTTCAGCAAATCAGTATGTTGGCCTCCACCTAGCTTTACATAGTGCCTTACTTTTAGAAAATAAAGTGTTTCTTGAATTCTCTTCTCTTTTGCCCGCCATTTAAAACCTGTCTATTTCTCATTCCCTATTGCCTCCTATATCGGATCTGTGTACCTTACTCTTGGCTTCACAGCCTTCATGCATTTCTTCTCTCATTTCTTTCTTCACTCTTTCATATGATCTTTGCCAAATAGTCCTTTTTTTTCCTGCTTTCATCTACTTCTCAGCCTCTTGCTGTTTTTTTGTCCAAATCACAACCACTAAATGTGAACATGCCCCCAAGTTTTATCCTATGCCCATTGTTTTCATTCTATGTCATATTTTGAGATCTCATCATTTCCATGGGTTCAGTTGATACCCAAATCTATATATCCATTTCTGATCTAATGAACTCTAGTCTCCTATTGCCATACTGCAGGAACCTCAAACTTAATGTGTCCAAAACTGAACTCATTATGTTTTCCCCCAAACTGTCCTTTCTTCTCAGTTTCCCTGTTACTGTCGAAGGTGCCACCATCCATCCTCCCAGTCACCCAGGATGGCAGCAGCTTCAGTGTCATTCTCAACTCCTCACTTAAACTTGTGTCATGTATGGGATCAGTTGGGAGCCCTTGTCATTTCTATGACATCACATCTCTTCTCTCTACTCACACAGCCACCCTCTGGTTCAGGCTCTCGTTACCTCATGCCTAGACTATTGCAGTGGCCTTCTAGTGGCCATTGTCTGCCTACCTCAAGTCTCTCCCCACTCCAGACTATCCCTGTGAAACATCTTCTTAAAAAGCAGGTCTGACTATGTTACTTCCATACTCAATAGACTCCAGGGCTCCCAATTATTTCCAGAATCAAGCATAAACCCTGTTTCATATTTAAAGCTCTTCATAATCTCTTCTATCCATAAGCTTCTCTTCCTTTCTTTTTCATCTTCTTACACTTTATTCCCCTCCAACAACATGACCTTCTTGTTGATCTTTCACAGGTTGCTCTATCTCCCTTCTCTGGGCTTTTTCACTGGCTGTTCCTAATGACTGGAAAGCTTTCCCACCTTACTTCTCCTCTCTGAGTTCCCTGGTGCAGCTCACATCCCACCTTCTAAAAGAGGCCCTTCCCCCAGCTGGCTAATGTCAGCCCCTATGAGACTACCTTTGGTATATTCTGGATATGCTGTGTGTGTGGGTGTGTGTGCACGCGCGCATTCACACATGTGCATGTGCACATGTATAACTCCATATAATATAAATGTGTACACATACACACACATAATATATAGTATATGTGTGCATACACACTTAGTTATTTACTCAGTCTCCCCCATTACAGTGTGTACTCCTTCAAGACAAACATCATGTTTTTGCCTTTCTTTGTATCCCCAGGGCTTAGCAGTGTGCATAACACATAGTAAGTACTTGGTAAATGCCTGTTAACTGATTCCTCCCATACATAAGCTTTCTCTCTTCCTTTTCCCTGTCTCCTCCCACATGCCTTTGACACATGCAAAGCTCAACGGATTCATATCTTTCCCTCGAAGTAGAAGATAAAGAATAGCTCATCTATATAGCACTCTAAGGTTTGCAAAGTAATTGGCACATGTTGTCTCCAGGATCCTTCTCTGCTTTAGAAGTAGTGTGGCACAGGAAAAAAAGAGCTGGATTTGGGTCGAAGGACCTGGGTTTGAATCTTGGCTCTGCTGTTTCTTGCCTCTGTGACCATAGGTGAGTTACTTCACCTCTCTTGGCCTGGGTTTCTTCATCTGTTAAAAGAGTAGTTTGGACTTGACCTCTCAGGTCCCTTCCAGTCCTGAAACTACAGCCCTATAAAAAGTAGCTCCCTGTCCCTCATTCCCTTTCCACAATCCACAACAGTATAAAAAAGATTTTTTTTTAATCATTTCCTCTCTTTTTCTCCTTTTCACCCCGTAGTCCTACCCACAATACCGTCTTCCCTTGCTTCAGGAATAGAAAAGTTCCATGACACATCCTTGGGGACTCAGAAGATTCCTAAAGATGGCCCTTAGATCCACTTGAGAACATTTTTTTGCATTTCATTATTCTGTGTAAGGGAGCTGGCTTGACCATGTCCTTCCAGTTATGGAATCTTTAAGAAGAGAAATAATTCAGGCTGTATTTCTTGAGGCATTTTTTTTTCTCTTTTTCCTGAAGACCTGCTGTTCTTATCAACATGATGCTAATTTTAAATGATACATTGAGCCTTGATAGCTGTGCTTCTCTTGATTAGCTTGTTTGTTTTCTAGGCTTCAGTTTATGATCTAAACCCAGAGTCTCTCACTGCTAAGAAATATTTACAGTTGTGGTTTGTGTCAATCATTTTTTCAATTTTATGCTCCAATGATGGAAGGTTTTGTGGGGATGTTTTGAATACTTATTTCTTCATGTCAAATTTAACTTGTTTGCCTCTAAGTTGCATTCTAGATGGATGGGCATTTTCTCCTTTATGAAAACATAGTGTTGCTTGAAGCATAGGAACTGTGCTTAGTGGGTTGTCTCTAATTTCCCTCTTTCTTTCCAGGCAGGCATTCAACCGTCTGTGCTGTTGTACTTTGCTGTATTTCGAGTCATACCTCTTTCACTTATAGGAATGCTGGAGATCAATAAGAAAGTAAGAGCTAGTTTCTAAATTAAGTATGAGCTGCAGCAGCTATAGTAAGAATGGCTCACAGTAAGCTTTGCTTGTCTGGGGGTGCCACCCCCATTTAATTATTGCCTCATTAGGTTTTTGTCTGTGCTGTACATTTAAAGGGAAGGGTAACCACTATTTGACTTGTAGCCAATGATAACTGGTTGTGGAAAGGAGCAAATCTGTAAGCCCAGCCAGGCACATAAATAAATTCCCCAGCCAACCAAACATGTCTGCTAATATACCTTTCTTCTCTGCAATACAGCTGATACACAATAAATCAAATATGTGTCTTGCTTCTCTTACACAGCTTTTGCCGGCTCTCATTTGATTCTGGACCCAGAGATATGTGTTTCATTTTTCAAGGCTCCTTTAGAACAAGAGTCTCTTAGTTTTTAAAAGGAAATTTTAATGGGAAGAAGAACATTCTAATGATCTGAGTATAACCCTGCGTAGCAGAAAGTCGGGTCCCCCTACTAACCTAATACTAAGCCTATTAAAGGGTGTTAGGCAAGATTCTTCTAAGATCAGGATCGAATGGATAATAGCATACAAAATTGTTTATCTTAGATAGTATCTGTTTTGACTAAGGATTGAAAAGTGGTTTGATTTAGAACATAAGTAGCTGCCTACAGCCTCACATGTTGAAATGACCCCTCTAAATTCCTAGCTCATCTATGAAAGAGGATAGGGAAATGGCAAGGGTGTTTTTTTGGTTGGAGTTTTAGTGACTTTCAAGGTACAAAAAACAAAACCAAAAAGCCAGTCAGTACCACTGTATGTACCATTGAAAACCATTGCTTTGGGCCTTATAGGTGATAAGACTTCCCAAGGCAAACTGTAGGGATGGTAGACATGTTTTGAATTTGTTTCTGCCCCACCCCAACACCACTAGAAATTAAGGTTCTCAAGGGCAACTAGGTGGCACAGTGAGTAGAGCACCGGCCTTGGAGTCAGGAGAACCTGAGTTCAAATCCAGCCTCAGACACTTGACACACTAGCTGTGTGATCTTGGGCAAGTCACTTAACCCCAATTACTCTGCCTTCCCCCTCCAAAAGAACAGAAATTAAGGTTCCAAGGATATGAAAAATAATGTAGAAGGGTGTCACAATCTCAAGATTTGAAGATGTCTGGCTTGCAACCTTAGAGGAAATAGTGTTTTGACTTTTTTAACAGAGCCAGAAGCACAGAGAGTAGTTTCAGAGCTGTGATTCATAACCAACATGACCCGTGTGGCTTCCCCTTTGCCTCCTAAATAATGTGTGAAAATAGTGTAGTGTTAAGCACGAACAGCAATATTGGAGACTCTGTCATGATGGCTAATAATAGCATGTTAATGACCTCTGAGAATCTATTTGGGAGAGAGTTAGCCAAAACATGGTACAGATCCATCTGCCACATCCTTGCAGTCCCCCAAGCCCTCATGCCTGAACTGCACTCCTCCCTCCTTCATGGAGCATTCCCTGTTCCCTCCCCATTATTGGCACTTTTCCAAGGGCTCCTTGCATGATCTTTTTCTTGCCCCTTTGCTCCCTTCCTTGGATGATACTTGTCAGTGTACATGCTGTACTCTGTGTTCCCTTCAGTAAATGATAAGATCCTTGAGGGCAAGTACTATTTTGTTTTTGTTGTCTTTTCGTGTATTCCAAGCACCTCACATTGTGGCTTATATTAGTAGGCAGTTGGGCCAATCTATTGTGTATCAAAAATGCTTTAGAATGCTAGACTTGGGAAGACAGTCTATCCTATTCCTCACTTTCTAAAGTCAATTAACCCTTCCATTTGTTTTATATATGGATCTTAAGAAGCAGGTGGTGGTGGTTGTGTTAATGAACAAAATAATATCTTCTAATATTGAATAATTAATGAAGTATGTTTATCAGAGCATTCATTAAAACATGGCTAAATGTGGACAAATGCAAAGATGGAAACAGAATCTTACTTTGATTTCAAAGTGGCTATCTCAGAGTTTATTGTGTTACCTATGTTAGCTTTTTACATGAGTTCCAAAATTTTACCTGCTCATTACAAAAAAAAAAAACCACAACACTTATTTTTGTCAGCTTACCTTCAGATTATATAGAATCAATAGTCTTATACTCCCCTAGAATAAATTGCTATTTACCCTGAATGAGTGGCTATTTCTAAATCTGATGTCTATGTATTAAATTATTCTGTGAGCATTTATTAAGTACCTACTTAAGTCACAGAGGTTTGTGTTATTTTTTTACTGAGAAGTGCAGAATTATTTTTTAAAAACAAAACCAAAAATTGAAGCACCAGAGATAGAGAGGTGATTTGAATAGCAAACAGGAACAATTAAGTAGTAGAAGACCCATTTCTAACATGTCTAGATGATATGTGTGTATGGACATACATATATGTGTGTGTACATATGTATATTATAGAAGATATATTTACACATATATGCATATAGGAATAAGTTTTCTGTGTATCATATATGTGTACATATGTGTATATTATATATATGTGTGTGTATATATATATATACATACAAATATGTATTTAATCTCTACAAGAGTTATATTTCACACTGGAAATGAGACTTACCAGATTCTTCCGTATCATTAAGGCAGATAATCTTAAGCAAACATAATTAACCTTTAAGGTAGAAATTATTTATTTATTTATTTCGAAAATGTTTTTATCCTGTGTTGATCTTTAATTGTTTTACATGTACAGAATCTAGTTTATTCATAGAGAATTTAGGGAACATTCACAGAATCCATTGTGAAAACATTCATAGAAATCTAAATCACTAAGTTAGTTCCATTCATGCTGCATTTCCTTGTAAGTTTTGCAGTTGGTGGTTTTTAACATGACTATTTAGAGAAAAAGAGCTGGGCCCCCATAAGGCTGGCTGAAAAATCAAACAATATTAGAGATTTAAAGAACAAAAGGATGGGTGAAATTCCAGAATTGGCTGTTTTTCATTTGAATTACTTTTCCAGATCCAATCTCTCCACCATTGATTAGCTAAATAAAAATCTCTCTTTATAAAGAACATTTTAGCATAAAGAATGGGCACCTGGCAGTACATGCATGGTAGAGTGGTATCCATTAAGAATTAGATGGACAAAATGTATTCATATTTCCATGGAGAACAGGGTTGCTTTTAATGGGTATGCACAAAGCTCTCTGAACCAAATGAATGCAGCTGCATCATTAAGGAGTACGTTCTCCACTCATTGTGCACACGCCGATCCCATTAGTGTTCAGAGCCTTAGACTCCAGTAGTTCACCCCTAATAACACCTCAGCTCTGTAGCTGATTTTCCAGCTCTCTGCTGTCACAGACCTATTATTCCATAGATTACTAAGAAGTGCTGAATTTTTTTTTAATCCAGAAATTAAAACAACAGGCAGCAGGTCTGGATGAGTAATTTGAATAGTAAACAAGTCTGTCAAAGCAGTATGATGCATCTGCTCACTGTGCTGGGGGCAGTGTTTTCTCTGGGGTTTCTCACAGTTGAACTCTGCCTTTTCTTCCCAGATTTTTGGGAGTGGTGTCACGGATGCCACGATTTCTCATGGAATGTTGATTGTAATGCATAACTCAGGACTGATAAGACTCTATAGCTTCCAAGCCATCACTGAACAGGTAATGAAATGTGAAATTTCCCACTCTGAAATTAACTTGAAGGAATGAATTGAGGTCCGCTCTTCTTTAATAACATGCTTTTACATCAAGAGAATAGACACGTTATGTGGATTTTAAGTTGAAGAAACTGAGCAGCCTCTAAGAAGCAAATGTAACTTCTAAAATGGGTAGGGGGAAATAAAAGGCCCTAATAGAAAATGTATGATGGCATGTGTAGATGTTTTGGCTTATATGCAAGTGAATTTGAAATTTAAAATTTAAATTTAAATGTTTTTCCACATGGTAGAAGTAAGTGCTAAAGACATGGTTTGTTTTTTTGTTTGTTTTTAGTTCATGCAGCAGAAACTTGACCTGGGGCGAGCATGCAGATGGGGTGGGACATCTGGAACTGTAGGAGAGTCACCTTTTGGCATTCCTTGTAATATTAAAATCACAGGTATGTTCTCTGCATGGTATGTTCTCCATCTTGAAAGAATAAATGGCAAGTACTTATTTATGTTCCTGGTTTATTTATAAAAATGATAATTGTGAAAATTTTTTAACAGAATGCTTTCCTTATAACAGTCCTGTAGGTGGTGCAGATGTTATTATCCCCATTTTACAGATGTTGACACCAAGAATGAGAGAGGTTAAGTGACTTACCTATTGTCAGATAGTAAGCATTTGAGCCAGGATTAAATCTCCTGCCCCCAAGTCCAGCCTGCATTCCACTACACCAAAGAATACACATAAATGATTCCCCACCAGATATCTGTGCACTTATAACATCTCCTTTCCCACTTTTTATGATTTTCGGAAACTATAGAACTTTTTATACTTTTCAGAACAATGTGTTAGCAAGAATCTCCTAATGCTTCACTACAGTGCAGTCACCTTTGAGGTAATGTACAAAGCCCAGCTAGGCTGTGGCAACATTTAGGAATTGAAAGTAGAGAGTGGAGGGATCATAGGTAGAGAGAAGGGCTTTTGTCCTTTCTTGGCTATGATGTTTCCGTTCCATGCCTGCGTTCATTCTCATTATAATTCCCACAGGACCATCAACAGCTTGTGCCTTCCCTGTTAGGGATCTTCTAACTCCATTTCAACTCCCTAGGCTCCAGGATCTGTCTGTCCTTTGACTTTTCTTAAGCATCCCTGATTACAGAGATGACAGGGACGTGTCTCCTGAAAAAAAGATTTTGAAATTCCCTCTGAGGACCATAGCCACGTTTTCGGATACTGTGACTGCTCTTGGCTGAATTCATACAATTATCAGAAAGCTCCCCATGGCATCACCAGCGGCTAAGGTTGTCCACACCCTCTTCATGTACGTCTCCGCACACTGAAAACAAAATGCTTGCAGACCCAGGCAGACCTGGCTTGGCAGGTTTGTGGACTCCTTTGATCCTTTGAGGGATCCATGATTTTGTTGGATGTGCCAGTCAGTGAAGGAAAGCTCTCGAATGGAAATGGGGAGTGTGGATAGTAGGAGTTATTTAGGGGTCACTTCATTGCAATTCAGCATAATATTTATTCATTGCCTCCTCTACAAGGAACTGTGTGAGGTACTAGGAGTACAAAAATGAGAAATGATCATCTTTTCCTTCAGAGAGCCTAGAGCCTGTTGGGCCACAAGCAGCCTGAAGGCTGTATGTTGTACAGGCCTATTTTGCATTCACTATATTTTTCACAGGCTGCCTAAAAGCATTTGGCAGGTGCAAGTGGCGCTATGTTGTATAAACCTGCCTGAGGGAACTTCGGATAGTCTATTTTGCTGAGGGATTTGCATTTTTGCAAGAGACTTGAAATTCTTTAGCAGGCACATAAGCAGCCCAAGATATTGTACAGGCCTGGCCTAGGGCATGATGACATAGACCAGGGCTGTCCAACCTTCAGTTTTTATTGAAACAATAGACAATATATTTTGATTTGCCATTTTAGTGAGAGATCTGCAGTGGCTGGGCTTTGTTTACTAAAGCATTTATGTAAGTTTCTATGCTTGTAGGGGGGCTGCATTTTGGACAGACCTGACAAAGATGAGCACAGTACAGTGTCAGGCATAAGAGAGGAAAAGCAGAGATCCAGATCAAGTGCTCTAGGAGAAAATTTGACAAAAGAGAGAAACTTTTAGTTAGGGTTCGTTAACTTTTCTTTGAAATCTGACTTCCGACCTTACCATTCAGCTGAAGCTATTCTCTCAAAAGTCTTCAGTGACCTCTTATTTGTCAAATCTAATGTCCTTTTCTCAATTCTTGTCATTGACCTCTCTTCAGCCTTTAACACTGTTGATCACCCTCTTCTCCTTGACACTCTCTTGGTTTTCATGGCACTTTTCTCTCCTGCTCCTCCTCCCACCTGTCTGACCATTCCCTCTCAGTCTCCCTTTACTGGATTTCTTCCAGGGCTGATAACCCTAAATACCTCTGTCCTGCATCATTTTCTCATTTCCCTCTATACTATTTCATGTTGTGGTCTCATCAGCTTCTTTAGTTACCATTTCTTTTGCAGAGGTTTTCAGATCTATTTGTCCAGCCCTAATCTCTCCTGAACTCCACTCTTTCATTTCTCATTACCTTTTGGACATCTAGAACTGGATGTCCTGTTGACATCTTAAATTCAACATATCCAAAACTGAACTCTTTACCTTTACCTCCCCATCCTTCCCTTCTTCCTGACTTCCTTATTACTATTACAGGTTCCATATCTTCCCAGTCACCCAGGCTTATAACTTACGTGTCATCCTCAACTTCTTACTCCCACCTCCCCAATAGGCAATTAGTCCTGTAGTTTCTACCTTTCTAACATCTCTTGTACATGCCCTCTCCTTTCCTTTGACACTGTTGCCACTCTAGCACAGGCCCTCATCACCTCAATCTGACTATTACATTACCCTATTGGTGGGTTGGCTTGCCTCAAGTCTCTCTCCACTCCAATCCATCCTCCACTCAACTACCACAGTGACTTTCCTAAAGCACAAGTCTTACCATGTTTTCCCCATTTGGTAAACTCAATTAGTTCCCTATTACTTCCAGGATCAAGCCTAAAAAAATCCTCTGTTTAGCTTTTCAAGACTTTCATAACCTGGCCCCTCTCTACCTTTCTAGTCTTATGCCTTGCTCTTTTCTACATACTCTACCATGAAATAACACTGGCCACCTTGCTCTTCCTTCGCAAGACATTCCATCTCCTGATTCTAAGCATTTCATTGGCTGTCCCCTGTGCCTAAAATTCTCTCCTACCTCATAGCTATCTCCTAGCATCCTTGGCTTCCTTCAACTCTCAGCTAAAATCTCATCTTAGAAATATTTCCCAGCCCTCCTTAACTTTAGTGACTTCACTCTAAGACTGCCCCCAATTTATCCTTTATCTAACTTGTTTGTATATAATTATTTATATGTTTGTGGGGACATGGAGTGTTGTTGTTTGTCATTCATTCTGAAAATGACCAGTGACATTAGGAGCGTGCTGTCTTGATTTGGATTTAAATGAGGCAGAGCTGTGCAAAGTCACCAGCCTCACTCTCCCCTCCAGAGTCATCGGAGTCCAGTGGTAAGACATGAGTCAGGATGACTGACAATGCCCGGCTGAGGGGTGGGGAGGGCTACATGATCAGAGCTGCACTTTAGTAAAATCACTTTGGTGACTGAATGAAGGATGAACTGCAGGGAGGAGGCAGACAGACCCACCAGCAGGCTGCTACAATAGTCCAGATATAAAGGTGATGAGGGGACAGAGTGGGGACAGTGTCCGAGGAGAGAAGAAGGAGTGTTCAAGAGATGTTGCAAAGGTGAAATCAACAAGCCTTGTCAATAGAGTGAATATGGAGGATGAGAGATGGTGAGAAGTTAAAGATGATACCTGCGTTGTGAGCCTGAGAGACTGGAAGGGTGGTGCCATATTCTACTGTGAGAGAGAAGATAGGAAAGAGAGAGAGTTTGGGGCAAAAATAATGAGGTTGATCTTGGAGATGTTGAATTCATGGTTTTTACTTGTCATCCAGGTCAAGATGTCTGAAAGGCAATTGAATGTGCAGTATTGGAGGTCAGCAGAGAAATTGAGGGCAGGATAGGTAGACTTGAGAATTGTCCGCATATAGATGGTCATCAAATTCATGGGAATTGATGAGATCATTAAATGAAGTAATGTAAAGAGAGAAGAGAAAAGGGCTCAGAACAGAACCCTGTGGGACACCTATGGTTAGAGGGTATGATCTGGAGTAGGATGCAGTGAAGGAGATTCGTGTCTAGGCCACCAAAGATGTGAATAAGAGGTTTCCACACATCTCATAACTCCCTGAAACTTCTCTTCTCCAAGCTTACCATCTCTGGTTCCATCAGCCAGTCATCGTATGGCATGAACGCAGTACTTGCCCTCCTCCAAATACTCTCCAGTTTGTCCTTCCTAAATTGTGGCATCTGGACCTGACCACAGTACTCTAGTTGTGGCTTAACTAGGGCAGAACACAAAGGAACTCTATCATTCCCAAGTTCTGTGTCTGTCTTGTTGCCTCCTATGATTGCAGTAGTTTTCTAGAGTGTACTTTCACTCTCCTTACCCGTGTTGAACTCTGTAGTCCCCTAAAACTCCAGATCTTTTTCAGATGAACTGTGTCTGCTGTGGGCCTCCTCATTTCACAATTATGAAGTTGATTTTTTTTAAGCACACATTTAAGACTTTACTTTTGTTTCTGTTTATTTTCCTCTTCTTTTATTTCATCCAGCGTTCTATAGCCTGTTGATCTTTTGGTATTTTGACTCTGTCATTTAGCATATTAGTTATCGCTGCCACTTTGGTGTCATCTGCAGATTTGATAAGTCTACCATACACCCCTTTATCCAAGACCTTGATTAAAGGAAAAAAAGGTTACACAGCACAAGGCCACTCCGCTGGACACCTCCATCCATGTGGCCATCAAACCATTAATGACTATCCTATCCAGCCATTTAGGCTGTTCTAAATCTTTCTCACAAGAATAGCCTGAGAGAGGTTAGTTCAAATCATTCAGGTTTGACTTTAGGCTTAAACCATGGTTTTAGGGAAGGGTTAAAATCACCAGTTTATTGAAAAAATGCTCTAGGACTAAAGTGTTCATACACTGGTGGCACTAAAGAAACTAGGCACCATACTGTGTCCTGCTAGAAAATGTGAAAAGCAGAAAAACTCAAGGTTTGTTGAATTGAGAGAAAACACATGAGACTAGAAACAGTACGTTGGTGATGTGGGAGCTCTTTCATCTTTGATTCTTTCATCTGAGGAAAACAACATATAATTGAGGCAGCATAATTTAATGGAAAAAAAGAACTTAGAGTCAGAGGATTTGAGTCTAGCACTGCCATGTAACCTCTCCTAGCCTCAGTTTCTCCAACTGTCAAATAGGGATAATGATACATATACTAGCTACCCCTCGGGAGGGGGAATTGTAAGGAAAATGCTTTATAAACTTTAAAGCACTGTGGATATTATTTTTTTTAATTGTACAACCTAAAACATTTCATTTTCCAGCCTTGAGTTATAGTGAAGAGCAGTAACACATTTATCTTCTTTTTTTAATGCTTTATTGATGCTTTTTTTTTTATTATTGACATTTCCCATGCTATCCTTCCAATAGGACCCACTCTTATAATACATCTACTTCATTCCAAACCTTAAAGACCACCACTTCTTTACCAAGAGGTTGCTGGAATCAAGATTGTTCTAATCTACCTATCAGATCTGAAACCTCATTTCTTTTAATGTTTGCCTTAACATCATAACATACCTACCTTTGAGAGACAAGGTTTCTGTTGTATAACCTATAGCCCCTCTTCCTTTCTTTTACATTGTTGGCCTCAGAACCCAACTTTTAACACTGAGGTTTTTCTTTTGTAACTCTTTAAGTATCCAATTACTGGGGGAATTGAGTCAGCTGCTACTGAAACAACCCAACTAAATATACTCTTAGGTAATATTGAATCTTACTTGAATAAGTAATCTCTAAGACAAAACTCCTTAACTAATAAGAATAATTCACAAACTCATAAAAAGCTTGTAAGGGAAACATTATGAAGTCGAAGAGGAAAAAAAGATATAATTAGGTCATATGTTAGTGCCTTTTTGGGACCTTATGGTGTACGCAAAAGGATACTAAAAAGAGTCTCTGTTCTAGTCAGGGGTTCTTCACCTTTTTTTGTGACATGGACCCCTTTGGCAGTCCAGCAAACATTTTAAAATTCATAAGATGAAATATATAGGTTTACAAAGGAAACCAATTACGTTGAAATAAATATGTAATTTTTTTTCCATCCAAGTTCATAGTCCCCAAATCTTCCCAGGGATTCTGGGTTAAGAACCCTTGATTTAGATACTTTCCCATAGTCTAGCCACTAGTGCCTTATACATTATGAGTTTTTCCAACAGCAGATCTCTTCTGTTCTGCCCAGTTTAGCAGATGACAATTGAGGGCATCCAAAGACATGTTATTTCTGATGTTCTCTATAAGAAAAAAATGTACTCATGTTAAGTCAAATTATACTAAGAGTTCTTAAGTTAAGGTCCACAAATTCCTAAGGGTTCCATGAATAGATTTCAGGAGGTCTGTGAACTTGGATAAAAAAAAAATCTTTATTTTCACTGATTCCTAATTAAAATTTAGCATTTTCTTCAATTTTAAATTTAAAAAATAAGCCATCATGGAGTAGGCTTCACCAGATTGCCAAAAGAGGTCCATGACACAAAAAAGGTAATGAACTCAGATCTTATGTTTATAAACATCTATATAATGTCTATGTATATAAACATAACTCATACCTCATTTACACTCCTAACTCTTACACAAAATTTTTCCCCTTTTTAAATGTTTTTAGTAGTTACATTTTATTTTTATATCCATTTTTTAAAATTGAGTTCCCACTTTTCTCCCTCCCTCCCACCCCTCCCCAATCCACTGAGAAGGTAAACAATATGATATCACAAAATTGTTCTAACAGTTGTATTTTTTTAAATGTTATTATTGCATTTACAAAAGGTGGCTGCCATTCTATAAGAAGCTCAGAGACATGATTTTTAACTATCTGTGTTTTCTGGGCTCTTTGGAATTCTTTGATTCTTTTCCCTCTCTGATACACCGAAGTTTTTTGGTATAACTTAATTTGTTGGGCTGTGGTTCGCCTTATTCACATGGCCTCCCCTCATTACACTACAGTCAAAGATAGTTAGCTGTAGTGAGTTTCCAAGGCCTTTGTGTTTTGCCTTCATTCTGATGTAGTTTATGCAGATAATTTTTAAAGATGAGATAACTGGGAGATTGCCTTCGGTCCAAAGGTATATTTCCTTCTGGCTTTTTCTTTTGTTATCAATAAGTCCCTTTCCAAATCATGCTTTTTTTGTATGTGATGACTTTATTGTAATTTTATGTATTTTTTTATATGTGGTGACTTCATTGTAGTTTTGTTTTGTTTTAGTTTATTTTTTCTTGTGGAGGTCTGGACTAGTGATTCCATTGGTGTAGAGAGTTCCTTGTAAATAAACCTAGAAGGCAAATAGGTCGCTCAGTGTATAGAGTGTTGGATTTGGAGCCAGGAAAACAAATTCTGCCTCAGACCCTTAAAAATTGTGTGATGTGGAGCAAGTCACTCAACATCTCTTATCCTCTTTTATCCTCATCTGTATATTGGGGTAATGATAGCACTAACCTCTTAGGTCCTATTGATGAAGTAACTTATGTAACTTGCTTTGCAAACCTTAAAGCCCTATGTAATTGCTAGCTATAGAAATGCGAACTCTCCTCTATCAATGCATATATGTCATTTTTCTGCCATCTGTTGTCTTGGAGCAGGGGTTTTAAAGTTATGATCTTGAACTGGTTTGATATTTCACTTAACTGTGTCAATATAATTGGTGTCCTTTGTAATCCTCTATATTTCATTTTATGCATTTAAAAACCTTATTCTCAGAAGGGGTCCATAGGCTTCACCAGACTACAAAAGGAGTCTTTGACGCATAAAAAAGACGAAGAACCCTGTTTTAAAAGAGTTGTCTGGGGCCCTGAGAGGTTCAGTGCCTTGGACAGGGTCATCCAGCCTATTTATGTCTGAAGAGGGGCCTGCACTTCGGTCTTCATGACTCCAAGGACTGCTCTCTATCCATTTTGCCTCTCCTTTATCATAATAGACCTTCATAACAGCTATGTTCAGCAGAAATTCTAAATTGAAGGCTCTAGATTGATCTAAAAAACCCGTCCTAAAGGGGGAATAGTGACTTTTTTGTTGTCCTATCTCTGTAGATACTCCTCCGCTGCTCTTTGAAGTGTCTTCCCTGGAGAACACATTTCAGATTGGAGGCTATCCTTGGCACTACATCATCACCCCTAACAAGAAGAAACAGAAAGGCGTCTTCCATATTTGTGCACTCAAAGATCATTCCTTGGTACTGGGTGACTTTTGTCCAACCTTCCTAGAATAGGCCAGTGTCAAAATTATTCCCAGCAGGTGCCCACAAATGCACATGCATACATTCCTGAAAACCATTTCTTGCCACCCCAAGCACTGCTCAGCATTTTATCTGTTCACCAACCCCTCAGCAAAGAATATGGTGCCTGATGCCTCTGGGGTTTCTTAATGATAACCCTGGCATGAGCGGCAGAGTTGGGAGGAGAGAAGGTGTTGGGGAAAGGCTTCCTGGCCTCCTCTGTCTTTTCTGTTTCTTGCCTCCCAGAGCAGAATACAAAGTGTAGGAGCCTAGACCTTTGCATTTTTAAGAAGATACTTTTGTTAAAGCACATGTGTAGGGGCAAATTCTAAAGGGAACTTCTTTACTGCTTGGATTTATTCCTTTTAAAAATCATTCAGAAAGGATTTGTTTTTGTATTTTTTCTCTCCTTCTCCCCTTCTCCCACATGACATCATCGCTGTAGTAAGCTGTTTTTATTTCAGAACCTTTTAATGACTTCTGTCCAGGACTCATCATTCTTCATATTTTCTAACCTTCAAGAATGTTATGCACATTCGCACACTAGACAGTAACTTTGACAGGAAAGATGTTGTTGCTCCATTTTACACATGAGAAGATGACAACAGTTAAACATCTTGGGCAAAGCCACAGAAATTAATTGGTGCCCAGCTGGGACTGATTCCAGGCATTTCTGGCTCATCCAAGGGCATGTTTGTATGAAGCGTACCTACTCTCAGCACAGTGGCTAAGTGTAATACAATGGGAGAAAATGTTCCCAGAAAGTATCAGATGCATAACTCAATTAGAGCTGTGTAGCCAAGATTTCCTGACATTTAGTTTTGGTAATAATTAGTAACCATCATCATAATAATTGCTGAGTGGCAACCTAGCACAGTGGAAAGAAAGCCAGCCTTGGAATCAGGAAGATCTGGGTTCAAGCCCCACTTCTGACACATACTTGCTTTATGAACCTGGGCAAGACACCCTTTACCTTAGTGCCCAGGCAGCTATAGTCTATAAATTTATGGAATAGATGCTAGCTTCCCTATACTGAGCAAGTCACTGGTGGGTGGGGTGGATGGTTGGGAATTCACATTTATATTGCACTTTGAGGTTTGGTAAAGCACTTTTTATATAGTATCCCATTTGGTTACTCTTTTTGTGTTATACAATTTTCTAACTGACATTGCCAGTAGAATTTATTATTATAAGCTCTAAAAACGTTCATGGCTACCTATACCTAAATGAAAAACGCACTGGGTTTCATTCTTGCTCTTGTTTTTCTTTTTCAGCCCATTTTATACTGCTTGAAAAGTTTTACTTAGTATGTGAAATATATATGAAACTACAGGGCAAATAATCTGGAATTTCTCCAGTTTGGATTGTGGTTTTATTCCCCGCCCCCCACGATTGGGAACCCTACATTAATCCTGGTTCTACCACTAACGTCCCTTCTTTCCCATGTGTCTTTCACTTACGAAAAGAACTCATTATTTAATGAACAGCAGTTGGACAGCTCCATTCTGACATGTAGCAATTGATCTGTCCCGCATGAATATAATTGTGAGGAGGTTTTATAATTTATTGCCCTTTCCCCTAACTTCTCTCTTCCAATTTTAGGCAAAAAATGGGATCCAAGAAATGAACTGTTGTTCACTAGAATCTGACTGGATATATTTCCATCCCGATGCCTCTGGGAGAATAATTCATGTGGGTCCAAATCAGGTCAAGTAAGTATTGTCTTTAGTCATCGAATAGTCATAGAGAAAGCTTTTCATAGCATTTATTGGCTTCTCTGTTTTTATGAGGTAACTATTGAGGAGGCCATAGAAATAATGAGAGTTGGTGTTATGTTAACTAGCATACTCAAGAGACAGGCTTCAGGAAAACTTGAGTTTATTCCTTCAGCCTCCCTCTTTCTCAGTATATTTTGTAAATGTTTGAACAAACTGTTTTGCTCTGTAGTTTTGCCCCTTCCCTTTTCAGATGCCATTTATGTGTGGTCTTCCCCATTAGAATGTAAGCTCCTTGAGGAGAAGGATTGTCTTTTGTATGTTTAGTCCCTGTGCTTAGTATAGTGTCTAACACAGAAATGCTTTTTCTTGTTGTTTTCTCTCTTTGATAATAAAAGTCTGCTTTTCTTCTTGTAAATAAGAGCTGATGAGAGAGGAATATTTAACTATGCCTCTCTCTCTGACAGGGATTAATGTCATTTCATTCTGCTAAAGAGAGAAAACAGACAAACATGATTTGGTTTTATAACTGAAGGGGAAGGGGCATATTGGCCCAAAGAAAGAACATTTTTGTTTTGTTTTTTTTTGGGGGGGGACCCTTTTTTATAATGGGCTCTTGCTTTCTGGGCCCAACACACACTCTACCCAAAACTTTAAAATGGATGACTGTTTGCCCACTTCTCCCTGGCAAGGGAAAATGTCCCTAACTGTAATTAGATTGAAATTAAGAAGGGAAACAAGCTCATGTTGATTGCTTACTCCTGTTCCACATCCTTTAGGCTGACTTCACTGCTTTTCTTTGTCTTCTAAAAAATGGGAGAAGAGATGCAATAACAAAAAAAAATAGGGTAATGGGCTTTTCTTTGTCACTGGTCACACTGGGGTCCCATGAGATATATTACCTCATAAAATATACCTCTTATTCTTTGTCATCATTTATTTAAAATTAAGTTGTGCTTGAGGTGAAGATATATGAAGCCCATGAAGATCATAGGCCTCTTCTAGGCTTTAAAAAGCTGCTAGTAATTAAGTGTGATTGGTTAGGGTGTAGTTAAAGTTGTACTAGTAGTGGTAGTGGTAGTGGTGGTAGTGGTAGTAGTAGTAGTAGTAGTAGTAGTAGTAGTAGTAGTAGTAGTAGTAGTAGTAGTAATCGTTGTCATCATCATCATCAAAATGATAATAATTAGGATTTATATAGTACTTTAAGGTTTGCAAAGCACTATACATAGGTTATCTCATTTGATCTTCACAACATAGCCTCATTTTTACATCTGAAAATACTGATCCTGAGCGTCTTGCCCAGGGTCACATACCTAGTAAGTATCTGAGGCAGGATTTGAACTTCCTCACTCCACTTTTCTCATCCAGCATCAGTTTCTTCTTGTTGTCTCTTAATTCAGTCCCTTTAGCCTAGTCCTTTGGAATTTTATAGGTGTTTATGGAAATTCAATTTTGTTGTTGTTGTCACTTGATCAACTTTATGTGTGGGTCCGTCTACACCAGTTTCCCAAATTTGGCCTACTGTGCCCTTTTCAAAAAAAAAAAATTACTCAACGTCTCGCTTGAAATCTTTAACCCTTTAGTGGTTTTAAAAAAATTTGCATCATTTCAAAAATATATAATTTTTTTAATGACACATCTTAAATTTAATAATTTATTGTAAATTTACTGGTTTTTTCCTGTATTGAAATTTTGATAAGCAATATTGCGTCACATGACCATATTGTATTGTATTGTAAACAAGTCATTACACGCACACATTCCTGCCAGTGCCTTCTGGACTTCCTGACAATGCGCAACACACTCACCTGCCAACACTTTCTTGTTAAGACTTGTCAACAGACTTGACCACTGATTGGTTATGATTTGTACTTTGTGCGTTTATTTGGAAAATAATGTAATCACTACAACTTTAACTGTTGCACAACAGATGAAACACGTACAAATGGTTTTTAAAAATTTTTCTTATCTTCTCTTCTTTCCTTATTCTTCCACTGCCCTCTTATTTTTATTCTTTGCCCCCTCCAATTGCACCCAAGGCTACAACCACCCCCTTGGGTTGTTCCAGCGCCCTGCCCCCCCCAGGGTACGGTATCATCCACTTTGGGAACCTTGACTTTGCATGTAACTAACCTTAAGAAAAAAAAGCAATGAGTAAGTCAGGTACAGTTTAATGATTGCCCATTCACTTTGACATAAAGTACTTAAAAAAACAAGCCTTCTAATTCAATTTAGTTACTATTTCAGTCATGCTTTAAATTTAATCTATTAGTGTCATTCATACAGATCTCACTTTATCTGCAAATCTCTAAGAAGTGAACCCACAAAAACCCTTTACAGTGCCATTATCGAAGCAGGAAATCTTGGGCAAAATAGAAATAATACAGTTTTCAGTGTAAATGTTCTCCCCTCAGTTTGGCAAATTCCTCAATTATGTGTACTTTTATTGCTGCATTTTCCAAATATTTCAAGTACCACCTACTGCTTTAGTTCCTTCCTTTCCCTATTTAGTATTTGTTAGCTTTTAAAATATTGAAGTTGGGGGGATGGCATGGCCATGAACATATCTGTGATTATATTACAAAAGGAAGTAGGAAAAAACTATAAGCAGTTTGATGTTTTTACTGTGATCTTCATTTGCTGACCTAAATTGATTTTGGCACGTGGGTAGGACCTTAGAATTTTGTAATTCTTTTTTTTTCCTTTTCAGAATCTTGAAACTAAAAGAAATAGAAAATAATGAGACCCAGCATCAGGTCGCTGAAGATTTTGTCATTGTGGCTGACAGGGAGGAAAAAGTAAGGCAGTAGCACTATAAAATTCTTTGTATACCATTACCTTTTATATTGAAATATCATATCATGGGGCAGCTAGGTGGCGCAGTGAGTAGAACACCGGCCCTACAGTCAGGAGGACCTGAGTTCAAATCCAGCCTCAGACCCTTGACACACTTACTAGCTGTGTGACCTTGGGCAAATCACTTAACCCCAATTGCCCTGCCTTCCCTCCTCCAAAAAAAAAAAAAAGAAAGATCAGAGTATGGCTTGTAGACCATTCTATACAAATTAAAAAAATAATCTGTCCTTTGGATTTTAGACATAAATATTTAGTATGTTCACAGGTATAATTTAGAAGTTAATTATATTGAGTTCATCTTTTACTTGTGATTTCTGTTTTGTTTTATTTTAACTGCTAAACATCTGCCCTTCATATCCTATTGTTATTTTTTATTCTTGGGTGACCTTAGGCTTAGAGGTTCTCAAGAGCCACATAGTTAGGTCTGGCCCCAGAGGGCCCTGTTCCTTTCAGTTGTCATACACACTTAAGTGGTATTTTGGGGAACTTGAAGAAAGGAACAAAACGCCTAACAGTGGAAATACTTTACCTGTATTGTGCTAGACCTGTGGTAAAGAACTCTGGGTTCCCTGGGGCCTTTTTGGGGGTCTGTGAGGTCAAAATTGTTTTTGTAATAATAATAATATGACATTTCAATTTCTAATATGGTAAACATCTGTAGTTCCAATATAGTAAATATTGGTAGATATAACTCATACAAACAAAAGCTCTTTGGGATGTCCTCAATGATTTTAAGAGTGTAAAGGAGTCCTGAGGACCAAAAAGTTTGAAAATCACTATGACAGACTAATACATAAGAAAAAGAGATCAGTAATGAACCCATCATATGACCCCTTTTCTTGTGCTAGTTGTTCCCTTGCTGGCAATGAACTTGTAATGGTGGATTGCCAAAAAAAAAAATATATAAACTCTTGGATTATTAACTTTTTCATATGAAATGTATGAGTGGGAAAAATCTGAATTCTGTGTTTTGTTGATTTAAGATATTGTTGTTTGTTGAATACAGTGTGGAGGTATGAGTTTATTTTTCTGAATGCAGATTGATATAGTTATCTATTCACTGCATATGTCTAAAGTCTGTCATATCTGTTTCTTTCCCTGAAATCATAGACCAAAAACTTGTTAACTGTTACAGCTTCTGGACGAGTGGTGAAAAAACGCTTTAATCTGTTGGATGATGACCCAGAACAAGAGGTAGGAATTTAACCATAGGTGATGAAGGGAACCAGTTTGTTGTAACATATTCATTTTATAAATACATACATGTCCCAGGGCTGACCAGGTCAGGCTGGTCACTTATGGTCCATCTGATAGTTAACAAAAGGAGGTTTACTTAGCCACTAAGGAAGAAGTACATTCAGAGCAAGGAAAGGATATTCTATGGAAGAGACAGCGTTGACTCAGTTGAGCACAGCTTCCCTTTCTCTGTGTTGCCTGTGGCGGTTCAACAGTTAAGCCTCAGGGCAATCTTATGGAACTCCTTATGGCTTTTTTTGGGGGGGGGGAGGGAGGAGGGCGGTGGGGTGTAGCACTTTCCTGTGACCGGGAAGCACATCAGCAGAACAAGCCTAAGTCCCTTGAACCTATAAAATCTCAAGGACAACTTCAAAGGAAAAGAGTCTGGGGATACTAGGAGATATTTTCCCTGACACACCTGTGAAAATCAGGAAGGATCTAAGTTGGATTTAGTATAGTTTGCCTTACTGTTTTCTTGTTTTGCTTGTTTACTTGTTATAAGTACAACAGTGGCAACAGTGTGGAAAAGAGTTGTCTTTCTGGTGATTTAGGTCAGTGTATTCTCTGGTCTGCGTTTAGTATGGTCAGTTGGAAGATGGTACTTTTTAAATTCCTTTTCCTTAAAGAAATGTCCAAGTTACTTTTCAAGCCTGTTTCCAGCTGATGAAGCATTCTAAAGGTTTTGCATAAATCCAGATAAGGTAGGTAGAAGAAATGACTAATACACCTACCCACAGAGTCAAAATGCAAAAAAAAAAATCTCAGGCTAGAATAATGGGGCAAAGTGACCAAGAAGAAGTTTAATTTTGCTAAATTTAAACTCTGACACTTAGATTCAAAAACCAGTTGCCCAAAAAGCAACCTAGTTTGATTCATCTGAAAGGAATTTTAGTTGACTTCAAGGGATTTTCAAAAGGGTTTTAGTTGAACTAGAGCTCAGTATTAGCCAGCAGTGTCAAATAGCTGCCAGAAAAACTAATGCAGTCTTAAGTTACATTAATAGTAGGGTATACCTATCAAAGGAGTAGTATCCTACTGTATTCTGCACTGGTCAGACCAAATCAGGAGCATTGTGTTCAGTTCTAGACACCATATTTTGAGAAGGACATTGACAAAAGGATTAGTACAGAGGAAGGTTATCAGTATGATAAAGAGTTTAGAAAGCATATCATACGAGAAACAGTTGAAGGAACTAGAGTGGTTTTACATGGGGAAAATGAGAGCAAGGGGAACTCGTGATTCCTGGCTTTAAATATTCGAAGAGCTCTCTTCTGAAAGGGGAATTGGGTTTATTTGGTATAACAGAAGAAGGATCAGTGAGTGGGGGGAAATGTGTGTGTGTGTGTGTATTATGTTTCATAAAATATATATATGTATGTGGCTCACTATAAGACATGACTTTCTAACAGAGCTGCTAAAAAAAATGGAATGGGTAGCTTTATGACCAGCGATTGCTGAAGGATGACAGATTTGGTGGTCATAAAGCTACCTATTTCATATCCAGCTAGATACCACTGCCCAAAGATTGGGGTGTGTGTAAATTACTATGTTCTTTCTCCTCCAGCTTACTCATGCTTACCTGCCCTCAATACAGAGAAATTTTTTTTTTCCTGCTGAAATGTACAGGGAATAGTAGATCCTGAGACCATCAGGACCATGACAGGGTGCTACTTAACTATTAAAGATCTTGTGGTTGTTATATGTTCCTTGATGCAGGCATAGGCATGTCTGTATGCCCTACCTCTCTCCCTCTGGCCTATTCTACCTCCTTATTTCTCAAAAGAAACAGAATGCTTTAAACATGAACATGGAGATTACATCTAAATAACTAGAGTTACTTTTCTCTCTTTCACACCATCTATCCCCCTTCTGCCATCAAGACTTTCAAAATTGTGGACTATGAAGATGAGTTGGATTTGCTCTCTGTGGTGGCAGTTACTCAGCTGGATGCTGAGGGGAAAGCTCACCTGGATTTCCACTGTAATGAACATGGGACATTACTCAAGAGCATTCCATTAGTGGAGTCATGGGACGTGGTGAGTAAAGACCACTAAAGCCAAGCTTCAGAACCTCTCTCTGATCTGACATTTATGGCAGGGTGTGTCTGGCACTGCTGCATTCAAACCAGACTCTACAACTACTAATGAAAGCATGAACAGGATCTAAATCCTGCAGGAAGAATATAATGAATACCTTTTCCCCAGCAGGGGACCCATTCTTAAAAGGAGAGTCATATTTTTTCACCCTCACCTAACATATGATTTTCTGGTCCCTCACATTATCACCTGTCTTTTCTCTGTTCTCCATTCTATTTGGTTTTATTTAAAACAGTAGCATCTTGAGGCAGGGACTTTGACCATCTCTATGTTCTGTTTGATGGCTTTCCTGTGGTAGTGATCTCTGCTTCTATGAAGGTTGAAAACGATGTCCTTCCCCCTGCATCTTGGTTGTTGCTAAGTACATATTTGAATGGCAGCTTATAACTGAAAGAGTATTTCACTGTAATTCAGAAGATCTGTGCTGAGTACTGGCATCCCCTCTTAGTAGTAGCTGCATGACCCTTGGACAAGTCACTTTAACATTGTGGAGTCTGAGTTTCCTCATCCCTGAAATGAAAATAACACCTTCCTTGTCTGCCTCACAGGGTTATTGTAATAACCAAGCAGGATAACTTATATGAAGGGTATTGTAAACTACAGTTATCCTTACTACGTTGCATCTTTCCCCATCATGGTTTCGATATATCTCAGGTTGGCATAAGAAATTAAAGGAGAATTTTTGGAGAGTTTTGTGGAAACCTCACAGGCCAGTAGATGACACAGAAAAAGTTTAGAAACTCAGAAATGCATAAAATATATGTATGGTATTGTATAATATCAACATATTTTATCTTTTAATACCATAATTCAGACTTCTTCTCTAGTACAAAGAGAGGGCCAAAATATTTTACAGATTTTCCTGATTATGGGGGCACTGCACCTTTAACCCCCACGATGTGGAAGAGATTATTGTATGTAATATGTAATAAGCACTTATATAAATACTTATTGGTCAGATTGTTGGATATGTAATTACATTTGATATTCTGTCCATTGGTCTCTTGTGTTGAGATTTTAATGGAAAGATGTTTTGTGGAACTTTAAACGTAAATAGGGTGATGTCAAATGAAGTTTCCATTCGTGGTTATTTTCTCCATTACAGACATACAGCCATGAAGTTTACTTTGACAGAGACTTAGTTTTGCACATAGAACAGAAACCCAACAGAGTCTTCAGCTGCTATGTTTACCAGATGGTATGTGATGCTGTGGAAGAAGATGAAAACATGAGCAGTTGTTAAAAAAAGGACAAAAAGAAGAAAAAGATTATGATAATAATGGTGATGATGGTAATGATGAAGATGGGGTAAGAAATGGAGAACAACTTTACTCTTTGAGTTGCTGCTCCTGAAACTTTTGACAAAGCACTGAGCTGTGGTTAAGCCCAGACTTGGGCTAAAGTTCTAGCTGACTTTCTTGCGTTATGAGCCCAGTTTTTATTCTTTCCTTGGTGGCAACTAGAGGAAAGAATATCTATAGCAGGAAGAAATGCTGTATCCCTCCATGCTCTCATACATGCCACTTACCATCCCAACATCTCTTATACCACTACATCGCCCCAGTGGATCCTAAAAGAGGCACAGCTTGGAACAGAGCAGGAAGAACCCAGCAGTCAGATGTAGGCTGGGTTTTTGCCAGTCACAGAGTTAAATCCTTACTGCTTTTCTGAAAAGATCTTGTAAAGAAAGCATAACAGAGCTCTCAATGACATAGAAATTATGTTTTCCAACCTCTCTTCTGCTCCCTGCCCCCGTTCCTTCTCCCCCCAGTAATAAGTAAAATATAGAAATGATAGAGGATACCTCTTCTAACCTCTGTGCCCTGAGATGGGGTGATAGCTATGGGTAAAGACTTATTTTTGAGCCAAAAATGCCTGTTAATCAGGATTTTTTTTAAGTTTTACATTTGTCTTATAGGAGCTGTATTTGTATACATTATCAAGATTAGGTGCTAGTTCCCTTACACACTCTTTGTAGTGTTTTGTTTCCCACAGGGTGCTGGTTTTTTGTATCATAGACTGATCTGACAAGTTTTGTTATAAATCTGGATTTGGAGAAATAGAATGTCTTTGTTTCTGATCATACAACCAAGTTTAATCTTGATGAATACATTATAAAATGTTGTTGTCACAGATGGAATGGTTGGACTTGGGCTCTCCCCACATTTGCAGGATCATCCTCTGCCCTCATTTTATCAGAATCCTTTTGTAAACAACTGCTTCATACTGATGCAGTTGATTGGATATGCCCTTCATACTGGCAACTCTTTCTACTTCAGATGTTATATATGAAAGTCCAGGAAGTATCACGACTGATCTGGGTAAGTTCCTTAATAGCTGGAGAGAATGAGCCTTCTGCCAAGTTTCTAGGTAGAGATAGTAGAGCATTCATCCTTCTTTGTCACAGCACATCTAAATCAGGTCCTTGGAGGTCACTGAAGACTCCTTTTTTTTGTTCAAGATGGGGAATTAAAGGTAACTAGGCAAAGGAAAGAGTTTTGTGTGGTTCCTGTTTCAGAGATCCAATTGCTTGCTTATCCGCACGTTCAACACATTTCCCTAGCTCAGCTTCAAAGAGTAATGTTGGCAAATACAGAGGGGAAGGAAATAGCCGGGAGAATCATAAGCATATCCAAATACAGGAGGGTTTTAATATGAGAGTTCAGCTTTGGTCACTTAAATGAATATCTTTAACATTCTTCTTGTCCAGATTTATCCTATTCCCATATGATGAGAGACATCAGTCTTACCTTTGGATTCTGCCTTTAGAAATTTGAAAATAAAAATCCAAACCAACAAACATCTTTAGGGCTAAGGAAAGGCAGGTGTCAAATACCGTCAGCTCAGTGGGGTAGGCAATAGAACTGGAAGATTAAAAAACCCAAAGCCAACTCCCAGTGTAACTTTAATAGAAAATGAAGTAATCGTCTGGCCTGTTTTGAAATTAGGAACAAGAAGAACAAAGTGAAAAAAAATATTTTTGGCCCTATGTATTGTTGTGATACGTAACTCTCCGAAATAGTATGAGTGATTGTCTCCTGTGTAAATCTTGCTTAACCAGTAAAAATTTATGCATATTATTGAATTGTTATATTCTCCTGTATCTGTTAATTGAAGAAACCATTCTTCACAAAGTATGATATATAATAACATTTAATATAATGGCTTCTGAGGAACTCAGAACACTTTATAGACATACTTTTGTTGATAGCAGTAGGTCAAGATTATGATTATTATGAAACAGTGATGTGTCTACTGTCTGCTTGGTGCTATCCCAAATGCAATTAAATGCAAACCATATCTAGGCACAGACCAACCCAATGATTTTATAAACAAAAAGTGCAACAGGAATGAACAGGGTGAGAATATCTCCAAGGGGAAGGCAAGTGCCAGATGCCAGGGAAAAAGAGACTAGAATTTTGAACACCTCAAATCATTTTCAGGAACAAAACTTTGACTGTGATCATAATCCTTTCCCCAAGAGTGTTTCAGGGAAGCATAACATTGAACCACAGATGGATCTCTGTAGGCTTCAAAATCTTTATTGAAATTAAATCAAGTCAACAAGCATTTATTTATTTATTAAGACCTACTGTGTGTCAGGCACTGTGCCAAATGCTAGGGATACAAAGAAAGACCAAAACCTCCTTCAAAAAACAGTGCCTGTTCTCAAAGTCCTCACAGTCAAGTCTTTCCCTCAGCCAAGTTTAATTAAGTTTGTTTTGCAAAGAGTATTTTTGGAAGATTTTGTGTGGACTTGTTTTGAAAAAGATTGAGTCATTAATCTAAAGAACAGAATTATTGAGCTGAAAAAAGACCATAAGAAGCCACTTAATAACCATTCCCTCATCTTTCTGAGGAGATATTTTTCTTGACTTCTTCACTTCAGTGTGCAACACACCTCACCAAAAGTGAATTCTTTATAGCTAAACTGAGTACTTTATATAATAGCTCACACCTATTTACTCTTGTTCTCTCCTAAAATTGTAAATCTAAGCCAATCTGGGTAAGCTAATGCTAAGGCAAATGGATACTTTACCAGTCTAGGGTGAAAATAGTGCCGACTCTGGAAACAGAAATCCAGGGTTCAGATCCAGCCTGTGACACTACTACAAGTGTGACTTTGGGCAAGTCATTTAATCTCCTTGGTCCTCAGTTTCCTCTTCTGTGAAATGAGAGGACTGGACTAGATGGCCTCTGAAGTCTTTTCCAGCTCTAGATCTATGATACTGTGATACACATATATGTATGCACATACATGTATGTATGTATGTATAGCAATTTTTGCAGTAGTGGTACAAACAAAACCACATTTTAATGAATATTATCATAATCTGTTGCAGATATAATAAATTCTATTGATTAAAGAAGCCCATGTGCAGATATATTAAAGAGTCCCTATCCATTTAGCCAATCTGTTTAATGAAAATGTTGTCTGTGGTGTTGTATTTATATAGTTATTGTATTTGAAGACCTAAAGGGTGTTAAATGGTTTTAATAAAATTTTATATGTTTTTAAAAATGATTTCAGTTGATGATTTGGCAAAATTCCGTGGTTTTTGTGGAGTTTTTTTTTTTTTTTTTTTGGCAGAGTCCTTCCTGGCTGCAGTACCGAAGCTTTCACAAAGTAACATGGATTACTTCACAGGGGAAAGAGAAGGGTGGGTGGGGAAGGGCAGTGATGATGCAGAGAATCTGATGAAGATGACCAGATATCCCAATTGGGCTTTGACCTTGTCAGTATTTTACTGAGGGCAAAATTAGGCACAATGGGTAGAAACTAGAGGAAAGCAGATTCAGGCTGAATGTAAACACATCTTAAAACAATGTAGAAAACCATTTTCCAACCTGCCACAGAGGAGACTCTTGTTCAGGTGGGGAAGGGTTAGAGTAGATGGCCTCTGAGGTCCTCAGGTACCATGAAACCAAGAAACTAATGGGAGAAGGCTAGAGGATAACCTTCTCTTCACTGCCACTTTTAGGTAACATTTTAGGGAATTAAAAAGAAAAACATTTATTAAGCACCCACTATGTGCCAGGCACTATGTTAAATGCTTGACAATTAATATCTTATTTGAACCTCACAACAATCCTGGTAATTTGAGGTTTGAGGGGAGGCTTAGTGGTCTATCTAAGGTGCCAGATTCAAGAGATGCACATTTTAAGCAGTCATCTTCTATAGAAGATGTCCAAGCTCTGTTCTGGCTTCTTTCAAATCACCCTCTATGCACTGTCTCCTCTATCAACATGTAGGGCTAGCTGTAAACTTGGGCATGTGGAGTGTCACGTGCAAGAAGGGATGTTACAGTGTGTGGAGGGGATGGAAGTATAAGAAGACTGGAAAGGTAGGAAGGAGGTCAGACATTGAAGAGTCTTAGCTAGTGATGCCAGACAAGTTCAGAAGAGAGACTAGAGCTGGTACATAGATCTAGGAGTCATATATGCATAGAGGTGATAATTTGACTTGTGAAAGCTGATGAGGTCATGAAGTGAGTGTAGAGAAAGAAGAGAAGAGGGCCCAAGAGAAAGCCTTAGAATACACCTATGGTTAGACAATGTCATATGGATGATGATTTAATAAAGAAGACTGCGGAGGAGCAGTCAAACAAGAGGACAAAGAAAGTAATGTCATGACAACCCAAAGAAGAGAGTATCTAGGAGGACTGGGTGGTTAACTCATTAAATGCAGCAAAGGAGGTCTTTTTGTTTAATCCAATTAAGAAATCCCTTTCTTTACTGTGGAGAGTATGGAAAGGGGGATCATTGGGGCAACTAGGTGGTGCAGTGGATAGAGTGCTAAATCTCAAGTCATCTTCCTAGTTCAAATCCTGCCTCAGACAGTAGCTGTATGACCCTGGGCAAGTCACTTAACCCTGATTGCCAAAGAAAGAGAAAAAGAGGAGTCATTAGGAATAGTAACAAGGGGAGAATAATTGGTTTTAAGATTTTTTTTAAGGGTTCATCAGTCATATAAATATTCTCTTTATTCCTCTAATAGCTGGTAACTAATAGCATTTATATAGTGTTTTTGGCAAAAATAATAAATAGCTAGCATTTATATAGCACTTTAAGATTACTGGCCCCACTAGACTATCCCATCTGGTCTTCCCTTCCTCATTGATGCCCTGTGCTTTCATCTCAAGCCATCCAAAGATTTGCCACCAACTCATTTCTTCTTTCTCCCTTAAAATTTACCTATTCTGTGTCATATTCCTTCAGGCTTTCTGTGTTTTACAAGGAAATATTAGGTAGACTGATGAAGTCCTATACTTAGATGATCTGTGATGATCAGTTGAAAGAACTGGAGAAGACTTGGGGAAAAATGATCACTGTACAGTATTCAAATATTTGAAAGAGCTATCACTCTAATACTTGCGTACTATATAACGATCATTTCTCCAGAAATCTTCCCTAGGCCTACATCCCCGGTTCTCATCCCACGTTTAGAAATGAAGGTCATAAAAACAAATAATAAATTTTAAGTATAATATAATTAAATAAACAATTACATAACCTGCAAATGTGAACTTTATATTTGGGGGCAACCTAGTGGTCATGTATTCTTTGGCCAAACTAACACATGAAACAAATAAAATAAGATTTACCTTAAAAAAAAGAGCTATCATGTGGAAGTGATTGGATTTGGTCTGTGTTTGCAAAACACTTTATAAAAATCTCATTTTATCTTCACAACAACACTGGAAAGCAGGAGCTATTATTATCCCCATTTTATAGATAAGGAAACTGAGGCAGATAGTGGTTAAGCGACTTGCTTAGAGTTGCAGAACTAGCTATGAAGTGTCTGCCACAGGGTTTGAACTTAAGTTTTCCTGACTTCAGGTCAAGCCCTTTAACCACTGTACTAGATAGCTGGTTTAAAAACAATAACAAAAAACTAAGCTTAAACATTGTGATATAATATCATCTTCTGTTTCATGATCACTATAAAAGGTAAGTTGGAAGTTGCTTGGGTCAGAGAAGGTATTTTGATTACCAGAGTCATTTCTCCAAGCAGAAATGCCTATGTGTTAATAAATTATCAACTGAAAGAGAAGGGTTGGATTAGATACATATCATTTTCATCTAATTTAGGTCTCTAGCCAAGCTTTCTGCAAATTTACACCCTTTTCTGCTTCTCACTTTTATGAAACAACACTCCTCATAATTTTCTACCATCCTCAATCATTCGGAGTAGTTTGTACTTTAAACTAATGCTTCCTTTGGCTGTTTATTACTTCTCTGTCAAGAAGTAGATAGCATGCTTTGTCATCAAGCATGTAATTCTGTAATTATCAATGGTCATTGCACTTAAGAGTTCTGAAGCCTTTCAAAAAATTCTTAGTTTTTAGTGTTGCTTTAACTGTATTAATTGTCCTCCTGGCTCTGCTTACTTTATCAATTCGTACAAATCTTCCCAGGTTTCTCTGTAACCATCCCCTTCACCATTTCTTACGGCAAAATAGTATTCTATTACATTCATACACCATGATTTGTTAAGCCATTCCCCAACTGATAGATATCCCCGTAGTTCCCAGGTTCATTGCTGCCACAAAAAATAACAGCTATAAATATTTTTGTATGTATGGGTTCTTTTCTCCCATCTGGTATCTCTGGGATACCAGAGATCATCTTTACCTAGTAGTGGAGAGTCAAAGGTATGCACAGTGTAGTAACTTTTTGGCAAAGTTCCAAATTGCTTTCCCAAACAGCTGAACCAGTTCACATCTTTACTAACAGTGCCTTTAATGTCCCCATTGCCCTCCATCTCCTCTAACATTTGTTATTTTCCTTTTTTGTCAGCTTTGCCAATCTGATGGGCGTGAGGTGAAACCTCAGTTTTGCCTTAATTTGCATTTCTTTAATTATCAATGATTTGAGCAATCTTTCATATGGCTATTGATAGTTTGGATTTTTTCCTTTGAAAACTGCCTGTTCCTATCTTTTGACCATTTATCAATTGAAGAATGGTTTTTAATCTTTCAAATTTGAATCAGTTCCTTATATATTTTTGAAATGACCCTTATTGGCAAAACAATGTAAAGATTTTTTCCTTTTTCCTGTTTCCCTTCTCATTTTAGGAAGGAAAGAAACAAGTATTTATTAAGTACTTCCAATGTGCATGATGCTGTTTAGTTGTTGCTTTTCAGTCATGGCCCAATCTTCTTGACCCCATTTTTGGGAGGTTTTCTTTGCAAGGATACTGGAGTGGTTTGCCATTTCCTTCTCCAGTTCATTTTAAAATGAGGAAACTGAGGCAAACAGGGTTAATGACTTGCCTAGGGTCATACAGCTAATAAATGTCTAAGGCCTGATTTGCACACATAAAGAAGAGTCTTCCTGACTCCAGGTGCCTTAGCGCTCTATCCACTGTGCCACCTAGCTTCCTGAGTGGTCCTAAGGTGTAGAGATAGAAATATAAGAACAAGAAAGTCCCTGCAGGCCCTTTGGCCTAATGGAGGAAAATAATACACAACAAGGGAGATAAAAATCAGAAGGAAGAAGGGAAGAGGTAGTGGTGTTCAAGTCCGGAAAGTCAGGAGCAAAGACAAGAGGGGAATAGAGATTGGCCAGGAAGGGCCACTTCCTAAAATGGGAGGCCCTGGAAGGAACACACCAATGGAACAAGGGGACAGGCCTTCCAGAGAGGTAGTATTCTTGGTAGAGTGGGCCTCTGGGGTAGTTGGGTTTGTCTGGGGGAAGGAGGCTGCAGAAGTTCCAAGATAACAGCTGTGGGAGCATTTCGAAGTTCAGAATTCTGAACAGGTCAAACAGGTCAAGGAGGAGAATTTTAGCTATATTGGTTTTGTTTATGCAAAAAACGTTTTAACGTTATATAATCAAAATTGTCTGTTTTATCTGATCTGTCCCTTCTTTATTTATGAACTCTTCTATCCACAGATCTGAAAAGCAGTTACTTCCTTGTTCCTCTAATTTGTTTATGACGTCACCTTCAGTGTCTAAGTTATTTATCCATTTGGAGCTTTTTAGCATATGGCTTGAGGTGTTGATCTCTGCCTAGTTTTTTGGTTTGGGGTTTTTTTTTTTGCCAAACTGCTTACCAATACTTACACAGCAGTTTTTGTCAGATATTGTGTTCTTAACCCAGTAGCTCAGGTCTTTGGGTTCATCAAATTTTAGGTGTTAACCTCTAGAACTCGGTCCAAGAAAGACAAACAGAATTAGGCTGCATTCTCATTTCTCTCAAAGAGGGTGAGCATGCATATGAATACAGAGAGTAGCAGTCAGAAATTGAATTCACTTTTGGGGTGTGGCTGCACAATGTATACCTCCTTCTAACAGGGGCTGATGCCACTCTATTATCATTTCATCCCTGGGCAGAGAAGATATCTCTACACCAGACTACTCCCAGCTATGCCAGACCACTCCCAGTCTTGGGCCATCTAGACAAAAGGATCTATTTCCACCCAAGCATTGTGGACTACTTTAGATAAAATTCCTTGCTAGCTGTGTGTGTGTGTGTGTGTGTGTGTGTGTGTGTGTGTTGGGGGCAGTGAGAGGGGCTGACTTGGGTAAAGAGAGTCCATGTATTCTCATTATCTGTAATGTCCTGAAAAAAAAAAAACAGAACTTTAAGTTAGAACTTTAGAAGAAGTGGGGGAGGCTCTGAATCTCCCCAAGATATTGGTTATTAATTATCATTTTTCACATTCCCTCGTTTTGGTCAAGGGAGAACCAAGGGGGAACAACCATGAGGGGCATAGTGAAAGAAAATAATACAGCCAAAGCAAACCAAAATCAAAGCTAGGGCAGCCAAGAGATACAGGCAGATGGGTTATGACATGTAAGGAGCTGGAAAAGGGAGGGTGGGGTTCAAGTGGGGAGGGAGTCCTTCTTGTAGGCTGGTCCAAATTCTCAGGGGGAGTTGTTCACCTCAGACAGCATCTTCTTCATGCCTTTACAGAACCAAAAGGCAAGGTCTCCAGTGGGTTCAGACTGACCTGGTAAGGGGCCCTTGGAAGACATATAGGCTGACAATTGAGAGAAAACTCCTTGTATCAATTTTTGGATTGGAATTTCTGGTCAGCATAGCATAGGTCCTTGGTTAAAGGCACATAGAGATGGTCCAGTTTCCCAGCCACTGAGGGGTAGGTTCAAACAGTATAATAAAGTTGTTCTCACAATTTCCATAATTGCATGATTACATCAGGTCAGGTATGGAGCAAACTACTTTGAGGGTTCACAATGGGCTAGTTTTGAGAAAGGAGATTTACATGTCACTAAGGTAACCAAGAAAACTTAAATATAAACCATACAAAGTAATACATCATTATCAAGTCTCCTTGTATCCCAGTAACCCATTCTCAATGTCCATTTAATTAGCATTTTTTCATGTAGTTATCTGCTCCCTAGATATCTTTTCTTGGACAATAGACTTTATTCTCAGGACACCTCTACATGGGGGTTCTGTTTCTCTGGTTTCAAATCTAGAAGTTCCTAGATGAGTCCCAGATGTCTCTATTATTATAAAATCGAGTTTGGAACCTTTTAGACCAGGGAGCTTACGTTTTTAGGTTGGCTAATCATCATGTTGATATATCTGAGAAACTCAAATTTAAAAAAAAAAGAAAACTTAGAACCCAAATTTTATACTTTGCATTATTCAATTATTCATTCCCCCATGAGGAGGATGAGATTCCACTAAGGAATTAATAACAAACACTTTTCATAAGAAGATGAACTCTGATACATAATTGAATTCATTTGAGAGTTGCCAGACTAACTACAAGTGTAACAAAAGGTTCAGGGATGGTATACCTAAATACATTGAGTAATCAGTTTTAAAAGAGTGCATATCAAGTAAGTAACTTATAATGAAACATTTCCAACTTGTAGCCATGTTCAAATGAATAACCCCTTACTAAAAATGGATGACTCTTTTAAGACATTTGCAAGATAGACCACAAACCATTCTTCTTTTAAGATAACTAATTGTAACAGAAGTGAGACAGTTATGATACTAACTAAATAACAGAATCGTATCCTGTTGTCACAGGTCCTTGACCTAATTATCCCCATAGCATTATGAGAACTTAAAGGTCCCCAACCTGTACAGGAATATATGACTAGTAACAGATGTCAAGGCTAAATAATTAGTTATTTGGAATATAGAAAGGACTAAAATCCTAGACCAAATAGCTCAAATTTTATACCTGCATCTTACTATAGTGACTTGGATGTGCTCCAGTATTAGCTTATAAGATAATATTTAATATTGCGTTCATATTGGTCATCTAACACGATTATAGAAATTTGCCATAAGAGAAGAATAGGGACAAAACTATACAGTAAGGGAATAATGCTTCCCTACCTTAGTGTCAATTCCAGGCAAAAGTTGCATTGAGCCAGGCTTAAAGCCAGCCAGGTTATTTTTCCATTCCATGTGTCGTATTGGGGAAATTGAGTCAGGAGAATCCTACCTCCGTTCATTCAAATAGTCATTCTCCCAGCTTTTCCCATGAGAACTCCCCTGCAGTTCATAAATGTAAAACTCCTTAGGGTTGCTGACATCATGGATTGTTGGCTCAATAGCATTCCTTGCTGATCATACCTGGAGTCAGACTCAGAATAATATCAGTTAATAGTTCCCTAAAGTCTTGAATAGCAAGTTCCATTAATCACAGCTTCAGGTGGATTCAGCCCTCAAGGAACATGTATCCTAGATAATTAATACTGACACTAATCTTACATTGGTAAGAGTAAGAGATTCATCACAATACTACTGCTCTCAGAATCCCTTTAAATAGGAACTTCCTTAAGACTCCGTTTGTATACATTTCTACACATGTTCTAATTCCAGATTAAATAACAAACAAATAACATCAGATTTCTCATTAAGATAACACCAGATAGCCCAAAAGTTGCTACTCTTCATTAACATAATTATACTGAAATCCTATTCCTTAAGACAAAAACAAAATAGGTTCCTGACTTCAATCTCACAACTTAATACAACAAGCTTTCACAAGCTTGTTTACCCTTCTCTAATTATATTCATCATTTTGAAAGAACGAGATACTTCAGAAATTAAATCTTATACATGTGATAAATTCAAATACTAATTTACCTCTTGCTTAGGTCATGGATTGACTACAAATTCAGATCAAAACAGCAAGATCTTTCCCACTTACAACTCATTACAGCAATTTAGATGTTTAGTGTTAATTTAATAACTAGTAGATTTAGTATTGCAATGCCAAACTTCCACCTTTTGTGGACCCTGATAATGGAAATTGGCTATGAGCAAGGACATGGTTTTAACAGCATCAAAACTGATCCTCAAGGCTTATACCACTATAAGTAACCTAGCATATGGAGCTGGGTGACAGATTTCTTGTATGGGAAAATGAATTAAGAAGAGTCCACCTTAGCCTTCTCAAGGTAATCTCTCTACCATATTTCCAGGGACAGATATTCCCTGGCCTTAGATCTCAAGTGTTGCTTCCACTGAGCTGCTGACTCTGGCTCTGTTTCTCTGAAAGCACCCACTTAAGGCTGGTCCTGATGGGTGGCTTGGGTGAATGTGCTTGGACCCCAATTCCAAGATCACATTTCTCCCTATCCTCAAAACACTGTCCCTGACAGTTTTCTCTCCAGCCCAAGAACAATATACCTAGCAATAACTCATGAGTGGGCTCCAGTAAGACAAACTATCTTTCCCTGTTACAAGAAGAAGCTGATCTCTGTAGAATTTCCCTTGTAAAAACAGGACTATCTTGTACCAGCAGAATTATCATGTATTGGTTCTTATAGTTATCGTATACAATCCAGAGTTCAAGCTACAGACATCAACTCTCAAAGCTATCTTGTTACAGATGTAACAGACCAAAAATACACCCATTAGGAACCCACCCCATTTCTAGTAGTGAATGAGCCTGTGACCAAGGTTGTATGTTATCAACTAATTAGCATATCTGCCAGATAATCCACTACTTTTCCTATATAAGCTTTAGCATCATTCCTGTTAGGTTGCAAGTTCCTTAAGGAGCTCTGCCCTTCATATTGGCATTACAATAAACCTTTGCCAACTTGACTTAAAGAATGCTTGAGTCCATGAATTTATTCCTGATGACCCTTTCCTGTACTTTGGTCCTTGAGGGGTCCCTGAACCTCTCAAACCACATCAGTCCAAGGACACTACAAACCCAGGAATGAAACTCAGAAATTCATAGTAGGGTTGTACATAATTGTTATCAATATCAAATTATTATTGCAATAAATTAGCTTCCATATGAAAATTTAGTAGGCCTTTTAAAAATCACACAAAAGATTTTTACAAAACATTACTTCCTAAATGTATTTCCCTTTCTTAAAAACAGCTTAAAATTTATCCTGATGTTAACAGAAATAATCACTAAACTTTTATGAAGTAAATTAGTTGGAGACCTCAAAGCAAAAATAAATCTTTAAGATTGGAACTTATCAAAACTAAGTTGGTGTAAAATGTCTTTAAGTAGCATAAATAAATCCTCAGGGTACTATAATGAGCTAAATTCCTAGTTACTACAAAATTTCTAGTTACCACCTCCCTCTCGTCAAAAAGAGAAGAGAATCAGTTTTTATAAGCCAAGAAGAACATACTCAAATAAATCAGCCTTATCACAATAACAAAGTTTGCCAGGCCTTTAAAAAAATTTTACTCAGTATCTTTTCTTCCCTTAATCTTTAAATAGCTCACTAGAAATTAAGAAAATAATTACATTCTAGAATCTCACATAGATAGTGAATGTAGCAGTTCACAAACCTCCAAATTAACATATTATATATATATATATATATATATGCATGTACACACAGACACAGACACACACATATATGTGTGTGTGTATATGTATATATATATATACACCCTTCGATGAAGCAGACTTGAAAATCACACCCCTATTTTGTGCAAGAATTCCTATTTACTCAGTAGGAATTCCGTAACATAGAAAACTGTTGCCCAGGGTTGATAAGAATTTTAGGTTAAACTTCCTCTTAAATACAGACAAAACTTGGAAGCTTATAATTTTTTTAAATTACACTACTTTAAGATATTATAGCACATGGTCAGCAGGGCTGATAAAATGGCCTAACAGCTTTCTAACACATTCATTCTTTTTTTTTTTAATAGTACAATTCTTATGATGAGTGGGATGCCCTGAGAAAAGCCTGGAGAGACTTGCATGAGCTGATGCAAAGTGAAATGTACTATGTACAAGGTAACAGCAATATTGTAAAATAATCAGCTGTGAATGACTTAGCTATTCTCAGAAATACAGTGATCCAAGACGACTCTGAAAGATTTATGATGAAAAATGCTATCCATCCCCAGAGAAAGAACTAATAGTGTATGGATACAGATTGAAACATACTTTTTAAACTTTATTTTTCTAGAGGTGTTTTTTTTGTTTGTTTGGAGTTTTTGTTTTTGGTCTATGTTTTCTCTCACAATATGACTATTATGGAAATGTTATATATGACTGCACATGTATGACCTATATCAAATTGTTTGCTTTCTCAATGTGGTGGGCGGGGTGGGATGGGAAAGGAGGGAGAGAATTCGGAACTCAAAGTTTTAAAAATGAATGTTAAAAATTGTATTTACATATAACTGGGAAAAAATAAAATAAAATAAAAATGAAACAAAAAATAAATAGTACAATTCTTAATCTAACATCTAGATAAGAGGAATTGCTTTTCTAACATAGCTGATACTTTTTTCAACCAAATTACACAGTATAAGAAAATTTAGATATATAACAATAGCCAAAATGTTATTATGTATTTAAAACTTGAAACAAACCCATTATCAATTTATCGAATGTGCTTCCAAATTCCCTTGCATGAAAATCATCATCTCATCATTAATATGTTGAAGCTACATCTTTAAACTGCCTTATGTACTTTCATAATAGCCAAGATTTTCAGATGAAAATCTGTTATTATAGTAAATATTAGTAGTAGTACCTGCTTACAACTAAATATACCTCATTAAATATTTAAGTTTTCAAATATTCAAAAAATTTTAATCTCTTCCTTTAAAAGCCCAATTCATATGTAACAAAATCCAGATTAAAACTTGCTTTGTCTAACACCATTTCTGTTTTACAATGGTCTCTCTAATTTTACGATATAAGAGAATTTAGAAATACAATACAATTTAGAAATACAATAATAAGACAAACAATAAACTTTCGATACTTGCTGCTACTGTGGCTGTGTAAGACAAATAACACCAGCACACAGGAGGGCTACTAGCACAGATTCTCTGATCTGCTTTTCTAAGGAAAGCAACTTTAAGGGGTTTACGTTCTCACTTTAATTATACATACATATATCAGTCACTTAGTTCAGGGGAAAAAGTCAGCAACCTGAACAGAGAGAAAAGCACCAACATCTGGGTTTTTCAAAGCTGGGGGGGCTCCTGAACAGCTACCCAGAGTCTCCACACCAACACTCTTGCAATGAGTGAGCCCCAAACAAAATGCTAACCTCAGAGTATTTAAACTCTTCTTCAGTGTCAGAGCACTTCATGCCTCTTGAGGGTTTCACACCTCTTGAGGGTTTCATGACCTAGCTAGCAAAAGGGTGTGTGCCTTCCTACAAACAAAGGCAAGACTCAATCCAAGGCACTTGACTGCCTCAGTGCTGAGAAGCACTCCAAAACAAAAGACAACAAAAAGTCCCACTTTGCTTGCCATTACATTCTACCCCTCCAGAATCCTTGACCTTACAATCTAAATGGCCATGGATCCTGGAACAAATAGAGGCACTATACTTTTCAATTGCATCACATAATAGCTATTAGTAAGGTGGCCACATAGACTTAAATAAAACATATCATTCAGTATATCTTATAGCATTTCTCAGAATACCCACACAGCATATATCATTGTTCAATAAACTAGACTATAACATTCACAGCAACATCCTTAAGCAAGACATCATTCAGTAGCATTCCCCAAAATACTTGTTTACACAAGCAGGGTGCCCCAGGCCAGGGTCTTCCTTAGCACAACATATCATCCTTAAGGGGTGGCAGAAAATACAAACACCATCCACCCATGGGTAACAACAATTTACAATTTTCTCAGTCAATATAAATCATCCAGGTAAAGTTCTCTTTTCATCTTGACCTGAGATCGACTTTCAAGTCCCATGTCTCTTTCTCTGTGGGCCAACTGCTCCCAGGTCTTGCCTGGATTCACACACAGGCAGCTCTCTTCTCCTGCTCCAGGCTCCACAGAATCATAGTTACCACAACTGGGAAACAGTGAACAAGTATTCCAGTCCCTATGCTTTCCCTTTGATTTGCAGATCCTACCCACTATGCCATTTTGTAACAGCAATGTTACTTGCAGCTACTGTGGCTGTGTAAGGCCAATACCACCAGGCCAATGACACAGGAGAGCTGCTAGCACAGGTTTTTTGATCTGCTTTTCTAAGGAAAGCAACTTTAAGGGGTTAACAATCTTATCTTAACTAAACATACATATATCATTCATTTAGTTCAGGGGGAAAATGTCAGCACCCTGAACTTCAGAGCAAACACAAACAGAAATTACAAACAGAGGAAATATCAACAAAGCAAATAACACAAATCAACAGACAGGTTTCTAGCTGTCTGACCAAGATATTACATACATAGTTACCAGAGAGAGAAGCACCAACATCTGGGTTTTCAAAGCTGGTGGAGGGGGGGAGCTTCTTAATGGCTACCCAAAGTCTCCACACCAACACTCTTCCAATAAGTGAGCCCTGAAAGCAAAATGCTAACCTGCCAGTATATATACACTTTTTCAGGGCCTGAGGGCTTCATACCTTTCCAGGGCTTCACACCTTTTGTGACCTAATTAGCAAAAGGATGTGGGCCTTCCTACAAACAAAGGCAAGACTCAATCAAAGGCGCTTTATTGCTTTAGTGCTGAGAAGCACTCCAAAAGAAAAAACAGTAAAAAATCTCACTTTGCTTGCCCTTACAATTACATAGCTAATACATTTCTGCAACTGCAACAGAGAGGAGTGGGCTTACCAAGGACAGAGTCTCTCTGGCTTCACCTACCTCATACAGTCCCTCTGTGTTGCCAAGGGCACCTGGACCCTCCCAGGCAACAACTGGGTGCTACCTGCCAGAGGCTGGCCCTCCCCTGGAGACCCACTGACTGGGCTTTGGAGGATGTGGCAGAGGGCATTGCCTAGGGGCTGGGGTGGCTGATTCCAGGACCTTCCCATTGGTGATGGGGTTCCTGGGGACAGGTCAAGACCAATGCTGGTCATGGGGCCTAATGGGCTTCCCTTCCCCCCAGGGTCTAGCTGTGGCTACTATGCCCCACCTCCACCAGATAGGGAAGGGTGATTCATGTTTCCCTACAATCTCTTTTCTTAATCTGATCTGAGATCTGAGACAAGAGGGTTTTACACTGAGAGATGGGCTGATAGCAGTCTTCATAAGTGATATACATCCATGACCCCAGGAAAGGGAGTGGGGAAGGCAGAGCAATTGTCCAAAGTTTCAAGAGTACTCTCCTCCAATCTTAAAATGATTAATTTCAAAACTCCTTAATAATTACTCTCCAAACCTTCAGCATCTGCTAAAATGTTTTAAGCAGCCTTTCCTTTTATCTTATAAAGTAATCAGTAGAAAGTCTAAGGTAGTTAGTAAAGTTGATAAATCTTTCCCAGTGTTCTCTCTAGTATAGTCCTTTTTCTGGTTGGCTGCACTTTGAATCTTTCAAGGTCACAGAATCTAGCTCACAGCACAAACATGACATAGACATTTTCTAACACACGGACACAGACAAAATTGATGCAGTTTGAGGGGTTCAGGGACCCATAAAGGACTGGGGTGCAGGTCAGGGTAGCCTAGAAAGAATTTATGGACTAAACATTCTTTAAGTCAAGTTGGCAAGGTTTATTTTTATGTTTTTCAGTGGGCAAAAGTTCTTAAGGAACCTGCAACCTTACAGGGGTACAGTTAAAGTTTATGGAGGATAAACTATAGTAAAACATGTGCCAAGTATGCTAACTAGGTGATTCAGGGTGGGATTAGGGAGTGGTTAAGCAGTGGTCAGTTCTTAAAGGAACATGCACTTTTTGTATCTACTGGGCAGATGTTTTACCCAGAGGTCACCAGGAAAAGCCCAAAAGAGGGGGGCCCATAGGGAGGTGTGGTTTTTAGGTCTGCTAAGTCACTAAGTTAACTAGCCATCAGGGCCAACTGAGGCTTGCCCAGTCTGCTACCAATCAATGTCTTGTTTGTTGAGATAGATGTAGGGAGTATACATATGTCTTAAATCTAGGATACACATAATGAGAAGTCCAGGATGCACATAACGAGGTAGGGAGTTGGTATAGAGAGTCCAGTGGGTACTGAATATTTCATGAGGCCAGTACAAAGCCAGTTCAAGCTAATAATTCCTACAGGTGCAGTTTGTTACTATACCAGGAAGAGATATAAGTGTTTTGCTGGGCCTACTCATGAGTAAATGCTAGGCATAGTGGGCTGGGGAGAAACTGTGAGGGACAATGGGACGGAGGCTAGGGAAATACAGTGTTGGAATTGGGGTCTGAGCACAAGTACCCAAGCACCCCATCAAAAATGACAAGACAGATACAAATAAGAAAGTACACAAATCTAATTTTCTTGGCTTTTAGGCTTAGTTTGTTTTTAAGATACCACTCAAAGAGCCCAAATGGTGCCAGCATAATTCAGGGCTATCTTTAGTTGACTGACCCATCACTGCCAATTACCTTCACACTATCACTGGTAATATTTTTGGTTGTCAGAATGGCTTACCCTAATTTGAGATTCTGACTGACCCATGACCAAATTACAAAGGAAATCCTTTTCAGAGATCTATGCAAGTGGTCTTTGCCCCTAGAGACATCTGAGAGAGAAATTCAGGACTGCACCAAACAGGCAGGAGTCCAAGGATAGGAGCAAGACTAGAGAAAGGACTTACTCCCTGCCTCTATGGGACCCAGACCCCTAAAAGGAAAAGACCATGTCTTTGAAAGCAACCCAGTTCCTGAATTTTCCCACACATCTCAGCACCTCAGATCACTGGTGTCTTGTCCAAGGCAACTGGCCCACCCCAGCCCACCTAGATATTTGACAGTTCTTTCACAGTGGGCCACCCCAGACCACTTAATACTTCTTTCACCGTTGCTTTTGACCTGCCCCAAATTACTTTATTCCTTTCATTATTGTGCCTGATCTATCCCAGGCTATTTACCACTCCTTAATCTCATCCAGATCTTTTCACTGTCCCTTTTTTGTATATAAGCATCAGTCTCACCGCCATTAAGTCACTGATTTACCTTGCCACTTTGGCCTGAAGAAGGTTTGAATGCTTGAATTCTTTCCAGTCAGATGCTGCCCTGTACCCTGACATTTCAGGGTTCCCAGCAACCCCAAACCTCATCACCCCCATCAGGGCCAGAACTTTAGAGGATGAGTCCTGTGTGGTGCCAAGTATGACTTGGGGAGAGAAAGGTCCAGTCTCTAGTCTATGTCCTACCCGATGCACCAAAATGTCAACCTCCAGAATTCAGTCTAAGAACGACACTGTATGTGTATTTATTTCTTTTTTCTCTCAAAGAAGGTGGGCATGTATATGTATGCATTAGAGGGGCAGTCATTGAAACTGAGCTCCCTCTTGGGGTCAAGCTGCACAGGCTCTATATCCATCCAATGGGGGCTGATATCATTCCATCATCATTTCACCCCTGGACAGAGAAAATATCTACACCAAACTACTCCCAGTCATACCAGACTACTCCCAGTTTTGTGCCATCTCAGCAAGAGAATATGTTTCTACCCAAGCTTGAATTCCTTGATAACTTGGGTGGAGGCTGACCTGGGTAAGGAGAGTCAATGAATTCTCGTTATCAGTAATGTCCTTCTGAAGAAAAAAAAACCTAACTTAAAGTCAGGACTTCAGAAGAAGCAGGGGGAGGCTCTGAATCTCCCCAAGATAATGATTATCACTAATCATTTTTCACATAGGCCACTAGGTTTATTTGCTTCTGTATGTTGTATATCTTACTCTTTCAATAAACGAAAATATTTTATTCACAGTCATTTTGAATTTATTTATGTGGCAAAAGGTAAATGAAAACTTTTGCCTGGTCTTCCATAGCTACATAGAACTAGAGATTAGCGAAGTCATTTGGAATACTGTTTCCTTAGCAAAGGTAAGTTAAAATTCTAGTGTTCAGAAAGGTAAGGAAAGCAGAAGATCAAAATAAAAGTCCTTAAGCACCTCTCTTTTAGCCTAGAACTTAGCCCCAAAGTTAAATAGCTTAAAGATTCTGTTTCATAGCAATTTCAAAGATGTATGATATTAATAAACCATATAACTAAAGAGTGACTTTTTAACTTATCCTTAGCTTTCAAGAGTCCCACAAGTAAGCTATTTCTAACTCCAGAGTTGCTGGATTTGACTCTTACCCCAACCATGAATTCAGTTAACATGGTCCCCACTTGTCTGTATTTAACTATTAGTTTACACACATATTCTATACCAATATCTAGCAAGACTAAAATACCCTGGTAAAGAGGACTGTGGTTTTTAGGCTCACAATCTTTGTAATATCCTGTTGATGAGGAAAACTACATGAAATTGAAAATAATTCTGAAGTTCCACCTCACCCTCATCAGATTGGCCAAAGACAAGTAGAAAAAGGACAGGCACACTAATTGTTCTTGTTGTTTGTACCTGTCCTTTGTTTTCAAAGAGGACCATGACATCAGGGAAATGATGACATGACTTTCAGTTGACTTTGATTTGAGTGAGGGAGGGCTGTGCAAGGTCACCAGCCTCACTTTCTCCTCCAGAGTCATCTGGATCCAGTGGCCAGATACTAACCAGGAGAACTGGAGATGGCCCAAGATGCAATGGAGGACCCTGGCCCTTTTGGGCTAAGGCCTTTTCAGGTTCTCACCTCGAGTGAGGCAAAGCCCATTCAACGAATAGGCCTCTTTAAGAAGTGAGTCAAGGGATGGCCCTTTTAATTAAAGAACAAAATAAAACAAAACATCAAACTGGGAGGGGAAGGCCCTCAGTTACTATTGACATTGACTGAGCCAGGCGGGCCCAAAATATAGACATTAAGAGAAAGAAAGAAAAGAAAGGAAGGAAGGAAAGAAGGAATCTAGCCAGTAAACCCCAAGTTAAGTGGGCAGCTTCTGGGCATCAAAATTTACCTTCTTTGGGAGAGGGAAAGGAAGAGGATGAGGATGAGCTGAGTTACCCAACTGGCTGGGTCCCCATTCAGGCAGCTCGGCCTACTCACAAGTTATGTTTGTCCTTTGTTTTCGAAGAGGACCATGACATCAGGGAAACAATGATATGACTTGCAGTTAGCTTTGAATTGGTCCAATACATGGTGCTAAGGTTTGAAGATACAAAATATAAGCAAAAAGAAGATCCCTGAAGGCTTTTTAGCAGCTTACATTCTAATGGAAGAAAATAACACAAAATAAGGGAGCTAATAATCAGTAAAGAAAGAAGGGAGAGGGGAAAAGGTAATGGTGTACAAATATGGAAAGTCAGAAGCAGAGCCAGGAGAAGAATTAAGGTTGGACAGCAAAGGCCTCTTGTCCAAAATGGAGGCCCCAGGAGAAACTCACCAATGGGAGAAGGGGGTGAGCCTTAGAGAGATACTTCAAGTTGAGTGGGCCAAAGGAGGTTGCACATTCAAGTTCCAATTCCACTGGTCCAAGTATTCTGGGAAACACTTTGGAACTATTCCCCAAAAGTCACTAAAATATACACATTTTTTGAAGCAGTCATTCTACTCTTAGGCTCATTTCCCAAGGAGAACAAGGATGAAGGGAAAAGACCCATATGTACCAGAATGTTTATAGCAACACTTCTTGTTGTAGCAAAATACTAGAAACAATTTAGGTTTCCTAAAAAATAGGTTTTTATCCTTTGAGCAAAGGATGAATAAATTGTGGCAGGGGATAGAGTATTGTTATTCCATAAGAAATGGCAAATATCAAGAATTCAGATAAAGATCAGAAGATTTCTATACACAGATGCAGAATGACATGGAAAAATAAAAAACCACCAGAACTTTAAAAATGACAACAATAATACTGTGATGGAAAACAAACTTCACAGACCTCAGATCTCTGATCAAAGCAGTGATCAATCATGACTTTAGAAGACTAATGAAGTATAGCTTCCACCTCTTGACAGAAAGTCACGGAAAATGAGATCTGTATTCTCAGCATGGCCAATGCCTGATGCTTTGCTAGACTATGTATATTTGTTATAAGGTAGGACTTCTATCTGATAGGAATAAGTTACAGAGACAGAGCCAAAGAGTGAAAAGGGGGGGAGGACTCATCAATAAAACTTTCACCAAAATGCCCAGAAGAAAACAAAAAAAATGCAATATGGAACACATAGCAATTTTGTTACAACTTTGTTGTCATACCTACCTATCATCTATCTATCTATCTATCTATCTATCTATCTATCTATCTATCTATCTATCATCTATCTACCTATCTATGTCTATACACATGCATATAATAGCTAAGAAATTTAATTTCTTATACAATCCTCTTACTCTTTGTATATTTGGAAGGTTTGTGTTTGTTGAAGACTAAGTTCATAATAAAAAGGAATTTTAAAGAAATCAATATTAGGTGAAAGTATTACAAGAGCAGTTAATCCTGTTTGCCCTACATTGTAATAGCAGAATTTTTTTTAAATGAAGTATTAAAGAAATTAGCTGTTGGCATCCACCCAAAGAAAAAACCTATAACTTACTAATGTAGTAGCAAAATGGTAATGTATATGTTGAAAAAGAAAAAAAAAACTTTTTAAAAAAACAACTGCTCAATGGTTTTTTCTCTTTAATTCTTTGCTATAAGAAATGGTTCTCTGGGGGCAGCTAGGTGGCCCAGTGAGTAGAGCACTGACCCTGGAGTCAGGAGGACCTGCGTTCAAATCTGACCTCAGACATTTGACACAGTTACTAGCTGTGTGACCTTGGGCAAGTCACTTAACCCCAATTGCCCTGCCCTCCCCCTGCAAAAAAAATATAAATAAATTTTTTAAAAAAGAAATGGTTCTCTGGGAGGAATGGAGGATATGTTGTGGAATATATATGACGTAAGAACAAAATATATTCACAGAAATTTTTTTTTAATATTCTCCGATGTATTTTTGACTTGATGCTAAATCTGATATCAAATAGATGCATTTCTGAAGCAATCTCACATTAATGAAACCCTCCAGAAACACAGCACTTTCATTTTCCCCACATTGGCCTCTTCTACTAAAACAGATGGCTCAATTTCACAATCTCAAGTTGCGCAAGCCTTCCACATGTTTGTCAGTATAAGCACAACTGAATTAAAGTCTCAGTGTTGTGTTGAACAATGTCCAGCTCTGATTAGTGCATTCCATAGTAAGCCTGGAATCTGAGTCTGGACTGATAGATTTCTTTTCTTTTTCAGCATTATTTCCTCATGTTAACTATTCTTTGCAGTGCCAAGCTGGAAAACTATTAAAAATGCAAACTTGAATGGCAAAATATTTCCACAAAACTGTCTCTGAGGAGCTGTTGATTGGTGTAATTAAACAGGGAGTGCAATATACATGCTTCTATTTGTCACGGCCCCCAGAGCTAGGCTTTATTTTTCTGACTTATATAAAACATTGCTAGAATCAAAATCATCTTTTCATAGAATGTAAAAAGGCTAGCTCCACTTTAGAATTTGTTTGAAAGCCATAAAGCACTGTATAAATGAGATATTTCCTTTCGTTCATTTTGACAATCTTAGCTATTTATTGGATATGGAAAGCAAGTCTAACTTTGGAGAAAATGGGTCAGGAGAAAAAAAAAGAAATTACTCAGCTTCTTAAAGCTTGGATCTTGCAGGATACAGTAATTGTATTTTTGTCTCTATCTTTCTGTTTTAGACAAAGCCAGTTTTATACACAGCCAAAGGAAAACAGGACTTGTGGAGTACCAATCAATAAATGAATACTTACCAAACACCTACTATGTGCCAGGCACTGCTAAGTGCTGGGGCTACAAAAAGAAGTAATAAGATAGTCCTTGCCCTCAAGGAGTTTACAATCTAATGGAAAGCTCCTTTCCTGAACACTTTCTACCAACTACCATAGTGCCAGAAAGTCCATCTTTAGAAATTCATTCCTTTGAGTTAAGTTTTGCAATGTCAGTCAGTTATTGTTGTTTTCATAATTGTAAATATCTCTGAAGGGGTGATGCATTAAGGTATTTTCAGTTGATAACACCTATGGGGATTGAGCTCTCAGATGTTTCCAAAGGTAACTGATGACCGAAAAGAACTCAGGACCAGTAAAGTTTAATGAAACAGGCAAAGGGATGCGTCTAGAGCATGGAGTTGTGGAGGGCCAGCTTGAGTGGTGGATATGAGCAAGCAGGAGGCAGCACATTGGCACTGAATAGGAATAAAGAAAAAATTAAGCTGAAAGGGAAATGAGAGGGATGTGGGTGTGTGCTTAAAGCAAACTGTTCCCATTTCACAATAGTACCTGGTTATTTAGGAACAGGTAGGATAAGGAAGATGGCTTTTTGCTCATCACTCACAGGCATGCTACAGAAATTAAATAACAGGAAAACATGTGACCAAATCAAAAAATTTCTTGAAGTTATGATGCAACTCAGTGTTTAACAATATCATGGGATTAAGAAGATATAGTATGTCTCAGTCAGATTATCAAGAGACATACTGCGTACCCAGATAATTGTTGAAAAATTTTCCAATGTGTCAGACTGGTTTCTGGATTTAATAATCCAGTATATGTCTGGGGATGGGGGCTGGATAATGAAGCCATTGGGCTTCTATTCAGATTTATACCTCCTTCAGAGCTTCACAAACACTGAGCTATCCTCATTATCAATGTGTACATCCCTGGAAAGCACATTACTAAGGTAAGTGAATTTATCCGCAGCATTCAAAACTTCATTGTTGTATGCCTGTGAAACCTGGATAGTCTACCAGCACCATGCCAGGAAACTGAATCGCTTCCATTTGAATTGTCTTAGGAAGATTCTGAAGATCACCTAGCAGGATAAGGTACCAGACACTGAGATCCTTACTCAAACTAAACTGCCAACCATTCAAACTCTGCTTCAGAGAGCACAATTCTGATGGGCTGGCCATGTTGTTCAAATGCAAAATGTATGCTTGCCAAAAAGACTATTTAATGGAGAACTCACACAGGGCAAGTGTTCACATGGTGGTCAGAAGAAGCAATACAAGGACACTCTCAAGGACTCTTTCAAAAACTTTGGAATTGATTGGGTGACATGGGAGACATTGGCACAGGACCACTCAGCATGGCATGCCCACATCAGAGAAGGCGCTGTGCTCTATAAGCAAAGCGGAATTGAAACAGCTCAAAGGAAAGGCAGGATACGCAAATGATCACACAAACTATTTGTGCCCGACCTGTGAGAGAGAATTCCAAGCTCATATTGGCCTGACCAGTCACAGTCAGACACACTGAATCTTGACTCAAGCATAGTAATGTCATTTTGGTCCTCTTCGAGAACGAAGGACAACAACCAACCAACCAACCGACCAATCCAGATTTATGATGTAGAATTTTTTTCCTCAGACCCCAAGGCCTAGGCTAGAAGGCAATTCAACAATAATCTAGGATAGGAAAGTGAAGGTAGACTTTCTAGAAACACGATTACATTCTGGCTCCATGCCATATCTCAGCTCTATTTGATCACGTGCACTCTCTTTCTCTGTCTCTTTCTGTCTATCTGTCTTTCCTCTCTTTTCCCCTTCTCCTCTCCCTTCTCCTCCTCCTCCTTCTTTCTTTCTTTCTTTTATTCTTTCTTTCTTTTCTTCTTCTTCTCCTCCTCCTCTTCCTTCTCCTCCTCCTTCTCTCTTTCTCTCTCTCTGAAAAATGTAGGATTCCACAAGCTAAGTACAACATAAACAGAGTCCACCTTCCATATGTAGACTGAGGTCTACTTAAGCTGTTCTCATAGACAACTCTTTTTCACAAAAGAGGAATGCTCTCTATCCTATTTCCCAAACAAAACTCAGTTCTACTCTGCTTGACAGGCTCCCTTCATGTAATTAATAGATATAGTTCCTAGACCCTGTGAGCCAGGATGCCTGAACTCAGAAATGTTCAGAAACTAAATATGAAAGCCTTTAAAAAATACATAAGTGACAGAGAATTTTAATTACACCATTTAATCCTGTGGCTACTGCAACACAGAAGACAGGCAAATAAAATTCCACAAATATTTTTGGCTACTGGTTATTAATGGCTTAACCTACTACTTTATACATTATAATGCTTCCAAATGGGGCTGCCCAGAGAGTTTTTTTTTTTTAAGTTTAGTTTATATGTCACGGAGCTTAGTTAAATTAGAGATGTCTTTTGTGACCACTGATGGCTTGCCCCAACTTTCTTTGAGGAGCCCTATGTCTAACCTCTCACTGTAAAAAGTGACAAGGTACCAAACCTGTGGTTCATCTTTGTCTTTCTTCTTCTTTTGAACTCATTCTCTCATGCAACACGTTATAACAATAGAAGCGTTGGGCAAGTGAGAGGAGACATCTCTTCAACCCTATTTCTGTTGTTTAAATTAGTCTACTTATCTCATACAAGTCAGATTATATTATACTTGTATTCTATTTATTATCAGTGGCAGGGGAGAATGTTTCAGAGTGAAAATGGAGATGGAGAGGAGAATGAAAAAGAAATCAGTTTCATAGGATCATAGATTTAGAGCTGGAAAGGTCATTAGAGGTTATTTCTCATTTTTTGACCTCTGGTTAAACAGACCAAGGTGGGAGGAAATACTCTTCATGAAAATCTAAGGACCTTGGGGGTTGAAGAAACATGCCCCCGCAAACTCCCTTTTAGGAACGCAGAGTTAGAAGGGCGTACACAAAATGTGGCCACCAATTCCACAAAGCATGGGTTTTGATTTTCTTTTTCTCTTTTCCTACCACCTCCACACCTTTTTACTTCACTCAATTGATATTCTTTCTACTCATAAACCAGGAAGAAGAAAAGGTTTTCCTATATAAAGCTGAAATCTAGTGCCTAGAAACTTCATCTATTCTAGTTCTGCCCTCTGAGTTCACACAAAACACGTCTAATCCCCCTTATGCATAATAGTTCTTGAAATTTTTAAAGACCAACATTATTTCCCCCTTAATTCCTCTCTTTCTAGGTCAAATATCCCCAGTTTCTTCAACTGATTTTGGTCTTCAAACCTTTCACTGTACTGGTTGTCCTTTGGGTACACTCTAGCTTCCTAGATTTCTCTGATACCATCTTTTTCTTCAGAGAAATATGTTTACAGTAATATATATGTATATATTATATATACATGCATATGTATACATACCTACATATGTGTATATGTGTGTACATATATACGTATACATGTATGTATATGCCTATAGGTGTATATGCATTCATTATATGCATATGCACGTGTATACACACATACACTTATCATACCAGCTAAAATAAAGTGATAAAACACATTGTCAAGCATACTATTGAGAAACAGGCAGATAGTCCAGGTAGCACTTTAAATTGTCCAACCTTTCTGGACAGTAATTTGATAATATGTAGTAAATGTCTTTCACACCCAGTTCAAGACAGGGGAGGCATAATTACATAGCAGTTTGTCTGGAAAGATCTAGGGTTTTGGTGGACTGCAACACAAACTTAATACGAATCAGTAGTGTGATGCGGCAGACAAAACAGCTAATGTAGCCTTGGGCTGCATCACTTCCAGGAAGAAGTGGGTAATGGTCCTTTTGTACCCTGCCCTGGTAGGACCATAACTGGAATGTTCCGGACTGGGCACTTACCACAGTTTAAGGAAGACATTGATAATCTGGACAGCATATAAGAAAAACAAACCTTTTCTCTTATTTCTGTCCAATCTACCTTGGAAAGGGGTGAGCTAAATTTCAGAGATGTTTAACTATGCTACCCTCAAGTTGTAACTATACATTTAGATGACCCACATGGACACACATATCTCACCTGGGCACATATATCTTACAGAGATATTGATGGAGCAGGGAAAGAAATATTATGTTTGATATGCCTGACTCTGAAAAGGTTATTATTGAGGTCCCTCATTATTATAGTTTCACCTATTTCTCCCATTAACTGAAATGTTTATCTACTCCTTTAAGTATTCAGATGCTATGCCATATGAAGCATTGAAATTAATTCATTATCTATGTTATCCTTTTGTTAAAAGTTATGTTGATATCAAGATCTCTGCCCTGCTTATCAATCAGTGTTGGGGGAGGCTCTAATGGGGAAGGAGACACCAAGTTTGTAGTTTTTGTATCACCTGCTCTTTGTCATGTACCTCACCTGCAAATTGTCACATTCTTGCTACCTTGGGGAGGAACTGAGATTCAAGGGTCAAACCTCTTTTGCTGAGGTGGATCTATTGGATTGTCTTAAAGTTCCATAAAAAAGCTGTCCTCGCCATGAAGCCATTGCCCATCTTCAGTGATCAGGCTGTTACTGTGTTGCTACTGTGACATACTTCCAATAAAATCCTTTTAATTCTCTTTTTCCTGAGTTTTGCCTGTCTAATCAGGGTGAAAGCCCAAATGAAGAATTTTCCTTTCAACACTTTCAGCAAAGTGTAGGTTCTCATGTTTGTTTTTCAGCAAAACACTTTAGGAAAGACATTGAGAAGCTATTAATTACTAATACTAGTAATGGAAAACTAGTTATATAGAAGAGGTAACTGGCATAGTGATAAAAGTGCTAATCTTGGTACCTGAAGGACAGCATTCCAGTCCTGACATTGAGCATTTAACTAGCTATGTGACTATGGGCAGGTGACTTAACATCTGTGAGCCCATATTGTCCCGTGCAAAATGATGATCAAAATTCTTGCATTGTACTTGTGTGGTCGGCTTCACAGGGTTCTTGGGTACAATGGGCTTTGTAAACTGAAGGCTATTATTATTATGGAAAGAGGCAAAGACATAAAAATGAATGGAGGATATCCATAACACAGCAACAAAATGTAAAAGTTATAGGACTTATAGTACCACCTCTGACCTACTCTCAATGTCCTTTTTCAGCTTCTATGCCCAAACTTAGGCATCTGTGAAATGGGTAGAATTTTTTAGAAGATAGCATGGGGGAGTGGAAAGTACTGGTTTTGTAGTCAGAGGACTCATAGGATCATAGCTGCTGAGTTAGAAGGGCTCTCAAAAGCTGTCTAGTCCAATTCTCTGCCTCCTTTTAGATTTGAGGAAACTGAAGGCCACGATAGTTAAGTATTTAAGGTTCAGAAGCAGGATTTGAACCCAGACAGATCCATTGTACAGTCCTAGCCCTAAACCACTATTTGGAATCCACTTACCTGCTTGGGAAGCTAAAAACTTAACAAGACAGCCTTCCAGAAAGGGCACTTTCATTCCTGGTCTTTCCTTGCAAATGCTGCAGGGCTAGACCCTAAGTTATCCATAGAGACTGAAGCTCAGGGAGTTTTATGAACTAAATCCTCTGGACTTGAAAGGCTTGGGACCCACTTAAAAACAATTTTAATAGGATACCACCACACCCAAACAGCTGCAATTTGATCTTTGAGCCAGAAGGGACAGAGGTCATCTCCAAGGCTTTTTAAACTTTTTCCACTCTCTACCCCTTCAGCACTTCTTAAACTGTGGGTCTCGACATTTTTCAGATGAGGAAACTGAGTCCCAGAGAGACTAAACGACTTGTCCAAGGTGATTCAAACTCTGAATTCAAATCTAGCTTGGCTTCTACTGCACTATTTTGCTCTCCATCCTTCCTCCTTCTCTTTTCGACCTTCATACTGGTCCCATTTTCGATGAGTGAAGGACTGAATGCAAAAACAAACAAAAACCACTAGACCTAAACTCTGAAAGTTCCTGCTCTGAGGGACTACACTAAAATAAAATGTTAAGTTAATCAAACACTAGAACAATCTCTAAGTGCTGGAGAGGAGTTCGGGGGTACTGAAGAAACAGGCGCCCTGAGACGGGAGAAACCCTCGAGGACGCGGCTCTCCTTTCCTTTCGAGAAAATTCACTTTAAGGGACAAGCACCCGATTCCTTTTCTTCCTTATCCACCCCACCAAGAGCTTTCTCCCCAAAGAGGCAGGACATCCCAGGGCTAGGAAGAGCCGCTGGGCCCCTCCCCCGGGCGGGGACAGCCCAGAGAAGAAGCTGCCCCCGCCCCGCCACCCAGTCTAGTGGCCAGCAACCACTGAGGCCTTCCTACGCCTTTTCCTCTGCTCTGCCCGGTGCCCGGGCTCCCGTGACTGGCACAGGCGGGTGTGCGGAGCATGGGACTATGAAGGCCATGGAGGGCTACCGGGGCTTCTTGGGTCTGCTAGTGTCTTCACTGCTCCTCGGCTTCTTGGCGGTTATCTTCACCCTCATCTGGGTCCTTCATTATCGGGAGGGGCTCGGCTGGGACGGGGGCTCCCAGGAGTTTAACTGGCATCCAGTGCTGACTGTCACCGGCTTCGTCTTCATCCAGGGCCTCGGTACTGGAAGTAACGGGGGTGGAGGGTTGGGGGTGATTAAGGGCAAGGGTCCTGGAGGGAACGCGCGGAGACTTAGGCGAGGTGGCGAGGGCTTTGGGAAGCTTCGTACTGGGGGGTCACGAGGGTACGGCCAGAGCGGGAGCGCGCAGGGGCTCACGGAGGGGTACTGGCCAAGAGGATACTAAGTGCAAAAGTTCGCAGGACAGACTGCAGGCCCGCGGAGGGCGGGTTGTTGCTTTGGCAAAGGAGAGGGGAAAAGCCTTGGGAAGCAGCACTGGGGGGTTTTGAGATGGGAGGCTCCGGAGGCGAGAGGCCAGCGTGCTAAGGAGTTTGTCTTGGGAGAGAAGACTTTAGAGAGACTGGTGCGCCGGGGCGGGTGGAGGAGGAGAGCTGCCCGGGGCTGGATGTGGGGAGATGATTGTTGCAGATCCAGGTTAGACTTTAACTGTTTGCAGCGAGTCACTGGAGAAGATCTTCAGGCACAGTGTTGACGAGACTAGAGACGGAATCTGGGCAAGTTGCTTCTGCGTTGGCTTCTCTACCCCTCACCCGAGAGCATCCTAGATTCTTGAGAACTGCTCTTGCCTTGGCCCAGCCCCTGCCTAATTTCCCCCACCCGCTTAGACTTACGGTCATCTTCTGGCGGACCTACCTCTGGCAGTGTCACGAGAAGGATGCTGGCTGGAAAAGAGAGGGGGTCAGGATCGGGTAACGTCCGGGAACAGATCTTGAAAAAGCTTTCGCATCAGTGATATGTGATATATTGTCAGAAAAATGTATGAAATTATCCAGTAACCGCGATAAATGTATTCATTTAGTTTGGTTCCCAACTCCTCCTTAAAAAAAATCATTTGAGCTCCGTTAAAGCTTTTAGGGGGAACAACAAGTTTGTTGGACTTGACTCGATGTGTAATTGGATGGTTTAATCCGAACTTGTTTATGTAGTATGTAGTCAAGGGCTGAGCTGCTGCTGGCTTTCATGACTTCCTTTCTGGCAATGATTGAACACAGGCCTCCTTGCAGTGCTGTCTGACAGTTCCTGGGGGATCACAGGATCATAGGATCATAGATTTAGGATTGGAAGGGACCTTAGAAGTTATCTAATGCAACTCCCTCATTTTATAGAAGAGGAAAACCGAAGCCCAGAGAGGTTAAATTCAAAGTAAAGTAAATGCTTTGGGCAACGTACACTTCTGTTTGGCCATTTCAGTATTTGTTTGGGAAGGATAAGGTTTGTTCTAGCTACTGGTCCTGGGGAAATCAAAGGCATGTGACACCAGACAGCTTTTTTCCTTAGGTGATAAAACATTCATTTTCCTGTGTTGTATTGAATTGTCTCCTGTGGCTTCTTTTTGGATATAAAAAGCACAGGACTGAGGAATAAGTATAGGACATTACTGTAACAACTCAGAATAATAAAAGCATAGGAGGGTTTTTAAATTCTTTATAAGAATTAGGTCTTTAAAGTCTTAGATAAACCTAGCCAAAATTTTTTAAATCACAATAATGTCCATTATCCAAGTGGTATAAGGATGCTGGCTAAAGATATTTTTTATGAAAAGTGTAGGAAGTAGTGTCTAGTTATGGAGAGAGGAAGAAAGTACTGAGGAATAATATACTTGGTAGTCATATCCCATGACATAAATCTTTTTTAAGCATTAGAAGTTGGGGTATGGTAGGGATGATGAGAGAAGTCTCAGCTGCTACAGGTGGATTTGTTTCGTGATTAAGGAAGGCCTGAAACCGTCATTAGTTGCCTGGGATTTAAATTTGTTCTTTGGTCAAATACTAAGTTCATGTAGACAGATTTTAAAGACATCTTTGGAAACCATGTTTAATCATCTGTAAGATTTCCTCCTCTTCCCCCCCCCCAACTAACATTGTATGTTCTTGGATATTTACCTTTGTATTTCAGAAGGAGAGAAATACATCCAGCTCATTCTCTTGGGGAAAAAAGGCCTCAGGTCAAGCCTGTATGAGGGCCTTTTAGTACTTATGGCACTAGCAATCTCCCTTCCAGCAGTGATAGGTAGTAGAGGATGCTATTAATGCACTATCTATCTTTTTAGGGTCTTTCTCTGGCATGTGACAATAAGGGAGACATCACAAGATTGAGTACCAGTGACCATTCCATACCCCATTTACTAGCATAATTCATAGGCATTATTTGTGAAACTGAAAAGAGGAAATTATGCTGATAAATTACTCTCTATCCAAAGCCACTGAAGCATAATTTTGTTCTTGGAAGACCATCTGAAGTCTGAGCCAGAGAGGTTAAGATCACTTTAAACACTCATCCTATTGACTAAAGTAAAAAGAAAAGCTTCTCCAACTGTTCTGACCAAGCCTTTAGAGCTGCTCCTCGGACCAAAGTGGACTTCCAGGCAAAGTAGTGCTGGCAAATATTTAACAACTGGCTCTCTGGGGTGGGAGTGGGAAATGTACTCACAACACTTCTAAATTTAATCTGCATTTTAAACATTTTCTCAGATCACTTTCTTAAGTCTAGAAAATCCACAAAACAATAAACCAAGTCCTGATTTGTAGCATTTCCTGATTTTTTATGTGTAAATTCTCCCATTGAAAATTTAACCATCTGCTCTTGAGAACAGCACTTGCATGCTTCCAGTGGACTGTGAGGGATGGTGAGAAGGAGGGATGTTTGGGAATCATTATTCCCTTCTCAAAGTCAGGGAGAGGGAGAATACAAGAAGTAAATTATTTGGTTGGCTGACTGAAAAGGTAAAATATTTCAGTGAATATAGGAATAGTCATAGTTCTCTCTATTCTTCCAAAGTTTTTACACACACACACACACACACACACACACACACACACACACACACACACGCGACCCTCTGGAAAAAAAGGGAGAGACAGGTGAGTAATAGGCTATACCATGTTAAATTTACCAAGTAGAAAATAATCTTCCTATGATTTGAACTCATCCTACAAATGAGGACTCAATTCAGTTTCTAAGAAATTATTTCACATTTATTATATCCCAAAGGGACCATCCATTTTCTGAAGGAGATTTGAAGGTGACTATGACATAGGCCCTGACAACATTAAGACATTACAACAACTCAGAATAGTAAGAACGTAGAAGAATTATGAAATTCTTTATTAAGAATTAGATCTTTAATGCCTCAGAAAGACCTAGTTAAAAAATTGTAGCCACAATATATCCAAAAGTTAAGGCAAAGAAAATAAATGAAAAGGATATACCAAATACCTTAATTGGAAGCAGTGAGTTCTTGCAAAGACAAAATCTGAAATATAGGGGAATTCTTTTCTAAAATTGATGTTGGAGAGGAAAAAAATTAACATAAAGATTGTGAACTGTGTTATAATTAGGCTTTTATTATTTGTGATTTACTATTTGTAATTGCTATGTTGCCAGAAATGAGATTTGACTTGCCCAAATCTGTATTACAGAATATGTTGTAATGAGAGGACAGAGTGTTGGTTTATTGAATTGTAATACACAGAATATGATATTAATATATTACAAAAGTGCTTTGCATATGTAGTCAATTAACAAGTTTTAATTAAGTTCCCACTCAACTCTAGGCACTATGCTAAACTCTGGGCATATAAAGACTACAATTAAAATGTCTCTGCCCTTAAGAGGTTTACAGTTTATTCTCCTACACATTTAAGTATATACAAAATTGTGTAAATCTTAGTACAGTTACAATATTATAGTAATAATGACAGGGTAAGCAGGGAAACATGAATCAAAAAGTAGGAATCAAAGAAAATCAGATTAACCTCAGATCCTTATAGAATCATCTGTCTATCTCACTCTCACACAGTATAGCATAAAGGATAGATATTCAGTCTTGGTGCCAATAAGACTTGGGTTCAAATCCTACCCCTAATATGTGCTGGCTCTGTGGCCCTCAGTAAATCATTTAACCTCTTAGTGCTCTAGGCATATACTTAAGGCTACAAGTTTCAGAGAAGGTGCTAGCCTGCTTTGGTGGAGGGAGCTTCCTCATTAGGAAGTTCCCTAAACCAATGAAATTACACACAGACCTAGAAAAACTGCAAACTTAAGGAAATTAAGAAATCCAGTGGAAATATCATGTTCTCCAAGCTGAATGAAAAGAGTAGCAAAGAGAACTTTGGAAGGTCTTTTATGCCTGCATAAAAGGAATAATCCTCATTAAATTGGTGTATCACCTGGAAATCTGAGAAGCAACCCTGGAAAAGAAGGCCACAGAAAAGACCCAAACAAATGAGAAAAATCTTCCTAATGAGTAGTTTGTGTTAAAAAGCTCAGAATGAAAAAACATGCTCTCTGATAAAAGGTAGAAACTCAGAGCCTAAACCAAATTTTAGTTTCTTTATGCTTTCCTCATCTAGGTCTTTTCTTCCTGGACTATCCAAGGAAGAAAAGAGTCTGGCGGTGTTGAAATCTTTCAAAATTGATTTTGTTGGAAGTCAGGCAAGAAATAGTTTTCATCTAAGTTACTATGTTTAAGTCGGATTTTTAGAGGCAGAACTATGGAAGGAAATTAAGATTATTCCCTAAAAGGCCACAGAAATATTCCATTGGTGGTGTATAATAATGACCAAATTTTAATATGCATTCATTTATTCCTTCAGTAAATAAATATGTACTAATCTACTGTTACATCCCAAGAAGTGTGTAGGCACTGAAAGGCATATGAAGAAGAAAACATTGTCTCTGACTTAAGAAACTCAAATGATATAATACCTAATTTGCATATATGTAATGTATATAAATAATTATAATGCAAAGTATAATGTGAAAATTCAGGAAGAGGACCAAGTGGTAGCATAGTTAAGAGAAGGGAGAAACTAGTTCTGAAATGCTGAATATTATATGAAAGGGCTCAAGGATTTTTTTAAAGATTAGAGAGAGGTAGCTCAGTATAGTAGAACAAGTATAGGATTTGGAGTTGGGTTGGAGGGAGGAGAGAGGGGAATACTGGTTTTGCTACTTACTGAAGTAATGGAAGTACTTTACAAAATAAATAAATGGATAAATACTAAATACTAAATAAATAAATAGATAGGTAGATAAATAAATAATGGATAAATGTCTCTCACCTGTGTGGCCTTGCACAAATCATTTAACTTATCTGGGCCTCATTCTCCAGAATGAGATTAAACTATAAGGTCTTTTCCAGCTATAACATATCTATCCGGCCCCCCAAAATCTACAAAAAAGGTAAAAAAAACTCACTTCAAAAAATAGAAGAGTATTAACCTGGCATGTTAATATTAATGCTAATACTAACAAAATAACAATGAAAGGAATAGTTTTTTTTTTAAATTGATAAATGGCTCTTTGTTGGGTCCTTCATTAAGAAAACCAGATGTTCATGTGTTCTAAGAGTTTGTAGCCTGAGCTCATCATCTGAATTTTTATTTTTTGTTTTCAAATCAAGGGGTGAATAAAAAAGTAGGTAAGAAGTAATGGTTTAATTCATTAATGTCAAAAGACTTCATATAGATGTTAGGTGGAGTGTATTGATGTCAGAGAAATTTCATCTTCAGGTTGTTTTGAATTGGTACATCTGTAGATTGTGAAATCCCAAATCTTCCAAAGTAGGGTGGATTTGTTATTTTTGTATGATCATGTTAGCTTTAAGATGGGGTGTGCCTGGGGCCTTTTGCTTTACTTAGGAAGGATGGAGAGGGACCACAAATGTGCAGCTATACAAATGCCTACTTTTTGCCTTATGCATATTTTAATGTACTTAAGAGGAGAGCCAGCAAGAAAGATCTGAGTTTCTGCCCTTTTCCAATGTGGTTGGAACTGCATTGATTGCCCTCATGTGTGTGCTGTTGCATGTAATGATGCTATGATTCAGTACCCCTCTTGTGGTGTAGTGGATAGAATGCTGGACCTTGAGTCAGGAAGTCTCATCTTCATCAGTTCAAATCTGGCCTCAGGCACTTATTAGCTGTGTGATCCTGGGCAAGTCACTTAAGCCCTGTTTGCTTTAGTGTCTTCATCTGTAGAATGAACTGGAGAAGGAAATGGCAAATCACTCCACTATCTTTGCCGAGAAAACGGGGTCACAGAGAGTCAGACACAATTCAACAACAATCCTCTTATTCTGTCCATATATTCTGTGTGCAAGAAAACCAGTCCAGGACCTGGTCCTGTCATAAGGAAGCAATTCGCTAGGAATCAGCCTTGGTTGGTAAGGTCAGTTGTTAAAGTATTTTGTTAATGATACTACAAGCAACGATTTGGTCCTAAGAAGATCCAATTTTGTCTTTGCATGGGGAAGACTACACCCTGGATGCTGGCCAGCCATTTGTTCTAAAGGGGACTTGGTTAAGAGAGGCTGGGCTGATAAACTTATCATTTCTTGAAAAACAGCCTGTACATGGATCATTAACCCTGAACCAAGAACATTATTTTCATACATGAAAGACAACATATAGAACTTTCTGGAAGTAGACCAAGTGAAATTAACTTGGGTAGGGCACTGATTCATTAGACATTAATACAGTTGACCCCAATTAGCTTTTACTCCAACTGAATAGTTTAGTTCAGTCAACTTCTATGAGGTTTATAATGCTTTTTTATGCTGATATGAAGCAATCAGACATCTGTTAAACACAGACAGATTTAGAACTGCAAGACCAAAGGGATAATCTAATCCAACCGCTTTATTTTACAGATGACTAAATTGAGGCCCACTCCATAATTCTAGCCAATAAATACTATTAACAATTGATATTTGAGTCTTATTTATAGCACCTTTTTATGTTGTTTGTTATTTAGTCTTGTCTTGATTCGACCCCATTTGGGATTTTCTTTGCAAAGATACTGCAGTGCTTCGCCATTTCCTTCTCTTGAGCTCATTTTAAAGATGAGGAAACTGAGGCAAACAGAGTTAAGTGGCTTGCTCAGGGTCACATAACTAGTAGTGTCTGAGGTCACATTTGAACTCAGGTCCTCCAGACCAGCTGGAGCTGCCCTAGCACCCTTTTCTAGGTGAAGCCTTTGAGTCTCAGAAAGGTTGTGACTTGCCCATGATCACATACCTGGTACATTTCAGAGCCAGGACTTGAATCCCAGTCTCCTGACCCTAAGCCCAACATCCCTTCTGTATCAGGGGTTCTTAACCTGGGGTCCTTACATATTTTTTCTTTTTATTTTCAGTTCCAAATTTTCTCCCACCTTCTACTCCTTCCCACACTCCTTGAGAAGGCAAGAAATATGATACTCATTTTACATATGAAGTCATGCAAAATATTTCCACATTAGTCATGTTTTTTAAAAAAAAAGACAAGAAAAATAAAGAATAAAATGGACTTCAATCTGCACTCAGGGTCCACCAATTCTTCTGGAGGTGGATGACATTTTTCATCATGAGTCCTTTGGAGCTGTGTGAACTTATATTTTTGGGAAAAATTTTTATAACTATTTTACTATAATTGATTTCTTTTGTAATCCTGTGTATTTTATTTTATCCACTTAAAAACATTACCTTGAAGGGGCAGCTAGGTGGTGCAGTGAGTAGAGCACCGGCCCTGGAGTCAGGAGGACTGACTTACTAGCACACTTACTAGCTGTGTGACCTTGGGCAAGTCACTTAATCCCAATTGCCCTGCCTTCCCCCCTCCAAAAAAAAAAACAAACCCAAAACATCACCTTGAGAAGGGATCCAGAGGCTTCAAAGGCTTTGAGACTGCCAGATGGGTCCATGATCCCCAAATGGTTAAGAACCCCTGTCCTAGAGGAAGACTTTTTTATTCTCATCTAGTTGTTAATGGTCTTTCTCTCCTCAAGTTCTCTTTGTATATGCTTATCTATTTTTACTATTGTTCCTTTTCCCTCCCAGAATGCAGTTTATGAATTGACACAGTACATTGCTTATTGGTAATTTGTGTTTTCCTGTGTAGAATTTGTGGTTTATTTTGTCAGACAAGGGACTGAGCTTCACTTTTAAAAAGAGGGGACTGAAACAGGCCTTTGCTCTTTTGTATCTGAAACATTGCAATTGGTCAGTGAAGAGACATTGAGATTGATAGAGCAGGATTCTGCTATTCAGCTGAGGTGAGGAAGCCAGCTGCACCTCTGAGAGTTTTCTGTAAGAAAATCCAATAAGATTAGATCTAATGAAGTTTAGATTGTGGGAATCCCCTTGGGCCCCAAAAGAATTTGGGTCCTATTTGTTTGAGGGGGAATGATGAGGGCACAGTCTCTGGGAACCCCTTTGAACCTGGACTACAGTCTCTGGGAGCCCCCTTGAACTCTCCTTGAGTCTTCCAACTGGATCTGGCCTTCCCCTAAGGCCATGGGCCTTGCATTATCATTGGGCCCAAGTCTCCGCCTAGCCTAGCCCTCTATTGTCCAGCTGTTTCCCACCCTTAATCCTGATCAAAATATCCATACCCTAGCTCTGTTACCCTAGCCCTCTATTGTCTGTCATCAACATGTAGCCTTCAGCTATTTCCCACCCTGGAGTCTGACCTCATCTCAGTCCCATCAAGCTCCTCCTTAGACTCCTCCTCAAAGCCCTCCCTAAACCCCTTCTAGTCACCCCAGACCACCCCTCAATCCCTCCCACAATCTTTGTGTATATAATCTCCAACTTGCCTCCATGAAGGCATGCCTCCATGAATCTAACTCAGATTGATCTGGCCGGGCTTGTTACAAGCGTCACAAAGGGTGGGATTTCTTGGGGCAGACCAATATGGATAACCCTTAATAAACTTTGTCTTTTCCCTTGGCTGAGAAGGATTGAGTCGAATTCTTTCGGCAGGACCTGGAGTGTCGGTACTTTGGGGTGTTGAGCACCCCTAGAAACCTATGGTTCCCTTGCCTGTTCCTTCAGTTTTCTTGATAATCACTTGCCAGGGATGCCATAGAAGCAATTCTTACCTAAATACAGGTGGACTAGGGGGCCTCTGAGGGATCTTCGTGCTCTAATATTCAGGATGTGAATCATCTTGTTTGAGCCCTAAAACAACCCCAGATTCAAATCCCAGCTCAGACAATTATTTGCTGTAGGATGCCGGACAAGTTGATTAGTTGTTCTGTGCCTCGGTTTCATCCGTAAGGTGAGGAAACTGGCTAGGTGATCACTTAGGGCCTTCTTTACTCTAAAACTGTATTCTCATGAATCCTATGAAAAGCATTATAGTCATCCTTATGCTGATGTCATTTTTAAGATTTGGAAACTAATTGCAACTCAGACTTATCCAAAGTGACAGAGCTGGGATTCAAACCCCTGCTCTCCCATCCCAAATCTTGCAGTCTTTCCTTGACAACACTTGACTCTCTTGTTAATGGTCACATTGCTCCTAGGCAGGTTCTGAGCCCAATCCTTCTTACTCTGAGGCCAACCCACAATCTTCCAAACCAAATTGCCTCTCTACCCAGGGGCATTAATTTAAGGAAATGAGTTTTTTTTTTATTGGGGAAGTTTTCTATTTCTTGTTTCCTGCCTAATGCAAAAATGAATTCACCAGAGTCAAGCTGTTTTGGAAGTCCAAGCTTTGGGGAGTTTTATCTCCTTAGTTTGATAGTGATCTCTCCCTCTGGACATTCCTTACAGGGTCATGGTTGAGATGACTCATTTGCCTTTATTGTTTCTGGCTTTGTATCATACTAATTTTTCATCATTGTGTCACAATCATAAGACAAACAATATTGTCACCCCAATAGAAAAGCTCTTTAAGAGGAAAAAAGCCGTTTCCCTTTTGTCTTTGTGTCTCCAGTGCTTAGGAACACTTTCTTGACTGACTGATTTACAAGCTCAAAGATTTGTATACATGTCACCCTGCTTTGTTAGACCTTAAGCTTCTTGAGAGAAAGGCCAATGGTATTTTTTCATCTTTATTTCTATCTTCATTGCCTAGCAGACACAGCGCTTTACACATAGCTGGCATTTAATAAATATCTGAATTGACTTGAATCCAAAGTTTGCTGGTCTTTAATGAATGCTAAAAGACTCATTAACAACTTTGGTATTTATATTATGGGTGGGAGGGAGCAAGTTTCAAATCCAGTACTTTATCTTAGAGAGTAAGCAAGTTATCATGCTCCCAGGTTTTATATTTTCACTTGCAGCCTGGAGCTCAGAAGTTTTCCAGTAATTAAGTTCAAAGTCAGGTAAATTGGTTCTATGGAAAGCTGTTGATTGTCAGACAGATTGCTATGAAAAAGCATTACAATCTAGCATTTCTTAGCTGTTCAGTCTAGTATACTATAGCACCTGATTTCTGAAATTCAACTTTAAGTTAAAGGTTTTTCTTTCACTCTAAAGAAAACATACATTGGTTTTCACATTTCAATTTGTTTTCTGGGAGGAAAAAAGGGTGTAACTAGAAGGATTGACAGAAGACCCTTGTTTCAGTTGTAAACAGCTGCTATGAACCATTTCTCCTCTCTCCCACTTATTAGGATTTCTTTTTTTTCTCTATATATCAGGCACAACCTCCAGGTGGGCATCCAGCCAAGTAAAAGATATTCCTATTTAGCCTTTCAGTCAATTCTTATAACCTTTCCAGAACAGTTTCAAATTTTTTTTGTGGCATTTAAAGGTAATATTTTCCCATGACTCCCCATTTTTTGAGATTAGAAGGCTTACCTTAGTTTTCAAAAGAGAAATTATCATTATGTGAGCACTTTAGGTAAATGTTAAACAGTATATAATGCCTTACTTATCTAGAAGCAGGGCTGTAAGCTCACTGAGGCACTTGTGGTCATTGCCCCATTTAAGGAGGCTTAGGCACCAGCAGTAACTTTCATCCAACTTATTTATGAGGTGGCAAAGGCAAGATTAAGCAGCAGCACAGTGAAGGAGAAAGATCAGTAGACAAGCTGGGACTCAGGATTACTGGAGTCCAAATCCTGTGTCTGTCACCTACTAGCTGGGTGATTCTGGGCACATTACTTCTCTGTTTTAATTTCATCTGTAAAATGAAATAATGCTACTTAATATCACTTGTCTCACAGGGCTCTTTGTAAGGAAAGCAGGTTGCAAGTCTTTAAAGTACTAAAGAAATGTGATTTATTATGAAGTTGCACCCTGAGGATTTGCTATTGCTACCCTGGAATTTTTTAATAAGAATTTTGCATTCTCAAAGGGCCACCAAAGGCTGCTTGAGGCCTTCTCCAGGTCTATCAGTGGAAGGGAGATGAAGGAGGAAGACAGATTGTCCCCTGGCATTCCTGCAATCCCTGATTAATTGATGGTATAATAAGCAATTAAAACTGTTGTCAGTTGATCTGCTGCTGATCGACAGCTCAGTCAGGAGTGACATTAGAAAGAGAAAGTAGTATTCTATTCCCTTGCTGTTTCTGTGTGTTCCAGAATTATTTGAGGGATTCCATTAGTACAAATGTCTGTATCAAACCACAGCCTAGTGTCATTCACCTAGAATCCTACTAGGTGGTATATTGGAGAGGGTGCTAGTTTGGGAATCAAGAGGACCTAAGTTAAAATCGTGCCTAATATATACTTATAAGCTATGTGACCTGGGCAAATCTATTAATCTTTCTCGACCTTAGCCTCCTTATCTGTAAAATAGAGATAATTCAGAGTGGTTATCAGGATTAAATAAGATAATATATGTGAAATGCTTTGTAAACCTTATGGCATACAAATACTAGCCATCCTTTTTTTTTTAGTTGTATCTGACTCACTGCCCTTGTGGTTTTCTTGGCAAAGACGCTGGAGTGGTTTGCCATTTCCTTCTCCTGTGGATTAAGGCAAACAGAGGTTAAGCGATTTGCTCAGAGTCATACAGCTAGTAATGGCTGGTTGCTGGATTTGAACCCAGATCGTCCTGACTCCAGGCCCAGTGCTCTATCCACTGAGCCACCTAGCTGCCTCCTTAGCTATTTGCAATCCAACTTAGAACCCAGAAGGAAGCAAAGAAGGCCTCTCTTCAGCTCAAATAAATGTCATGAAATCCATACATGAAAGCTCATGTACTCAAGGGAAAGGTCTTCAGTTATAGCCTATCTACTTTTATTGTTATCATCATCATCACCATCACCACTTTAGATTGGGTCTCATTATCTCATTAATACTAGAAGTGCTTAATTGGCAGAGAAACTTTAACCTGTCCCATTTTTCTGATCTGGGCCAGTCAACCCTTCTTTATACGATCTGGTGGCTCCCCAGTGTGGAGGAAGAGATTCACTATGTTGGTGCTAGACTCAGTGCAGACACCTGATTGGCTTAGCCTACTGTAGCTCAGAACTCCAGAACTCAGGCAATCCATCAGTCTCAGCCTTTCCAGCAGAAGACATGCCACCACCCCAGTTTACTTTTATTTTTCATAGAACACTAGTAATCTTAGTTATATAGATTTCTAGGACAGGAAATTAGAAGGCTGGGCTCCCACAAGCAGACATGTTGAAAGCAGGAAGAAGTAAGAGCTGACTACGGAGGAGACTGAAAAACTATAAAAAGCCAACACAGGAACAAAAAAACTATTAGCATTTGGGGGTCAATTAGTGTAGGGAAAACAGCACCACCTACCTGAAGGGCCTCTGAGAGCACCACTGTATTATAGCTGGGCACAGTAATTGATGTTCATAATTATGATCTTGAATTATCAAGAAAAGCTTAGATATGTTAATGTCTCAAATCACTATGCTTAAGGATGCAGGTTAGTGTCCAAACTATTTTTTACAAAGATTTCTCTTAAAATGATCAAAATTTTTAAAATTATTGGTACTTAAAGGAGGTGATCTTCAACTGTCTGGAAAATTAACTTAGGTCAAGTAGCTTGTTCTCTAATGGTGCTGGATAAATGTGTTATTATTATACCTTATAAAGGACTGTGAGAGTTTGTAATATGCTGTCTAGCTACTCAGGCGTATGATTTTAAGAATGGAAAATGTTCCTTTTGCAGAGTTCTCTTTGTGAAATTTCTCAAGTTTGAACATGCAGCACACCCAAGATGGGGAAAGAACTTTATGAATAGGGCCTTACTGTAATTTGTCATTCATAATCAATTTTTCAACCAGACTTTCTACATGTTTGCTTTCTGGGTTTATCAATTGGAACAGGCACACCTTTGCCTATCTGGTTCTGACCCAGAGAAAAAAAAGACCTGCAGAAATAGCATACCTTAGCTTTCAGGGGCCCTTGGATCAAATGTCAGGGTTTGCCTTGTTGGCTGGTCCAAGTAACAGTTCTTTAGAAACTGAAAACATGTAAGATAAAGAGGAATGTTCCCATAAGAGATTATGAATCCTTTTTCTAAGTTTTTAACCTCTATTCATAGAGAGGCCACATATATACGCACCCAGCCTAGAGTCAAGAGACCTGTGTTCCATTCCCACCTTGAGCACTTAACTAGTTGGGTGATATTGGCTTAGTGACTCACGCCCTCAGAGACTCAGTTTCCTTGTCTGTAAAACTAGAGCAAAAATAATATTTGTACAACGTTCTCCACAGGACTGTTGCAAGAAAATATTGTAAACATGAAAGTGCTCAGAAAATGAGTTTCTTCATTAAAATTTAGTATTGCACTCATCCCTATAAAAAAAAAATCTTTGCTTTGCATTGACACATCCTTTTAACAATGTGGCTGAGGAAGTTTGGGATTCACCAGAAAGAACAAATAATGGTTTTATGAAAAAAACTGATGTAGATGATTCTTGATTTTTATCTTTATAATGTTTATCAAACCTCCCAAGTTACATTTGTACCAAAACAGAGAAAATGTGTCTATCATTAGCTAACAGAAAGACAATCACCTTGTACAGACCATGGTGTAAAATCAATGTCCAGGTTAGTGTCATCAAGGGAACAGCAGAACAATACCTTCTGCTATCTCAGACACTATAACCTGTCTTAACTGCTTATATTTGAGATTTGAGCTACAGGGCAAGTTGTTTGGGTGCAGAATGTGATATTGAACAGCTATATTCTAGGACAGATAGAAGGAAGAAGAGAGTAGATGCCATGAATATTTTCCCCAGTGACATAAGGAAAAACTGTTAATGCTTAACAATTCTATGTTAATTTTTCATTAAAGGAAGTCACATTTGTGAGCTCTGAACCAGCCATTCCTTTTATTCAGGATTGCCAGAAATTTGCTGTACTTGAAACAGAACAAAGAGCTGGTGGTACTTGAGTGTGAATAATAGGCCAAAATGTTGCTCTGTGTGTGTGTGTGTGTGTGTGTGTGTGTGTGTGTGTGTGTGTAGAGCAAGTTAATTTCACTTTCCTGGTCCTCAGTTTCTTAATATCTTACTCTTAATCAATTCCTTAATTGAATTAAATGACTTCTGAGTCTCTTTGCAGCTAAAAATCTATGATCTATTAGAATTTAAACTCCTGGAGGGTGGGGATTATTTCATTTTTGTCTTTGTAGCCCCAGTGCACAGTACCTGGTTTATAGTAGGTACTTAATTAGATATTTGTTGATTGATTGATCCTGTGATTCTACTTCATTTAAACTAAGAGAAGAATCTAGGCATGAAACCTGAGTCGTATGGCCATACTAAAAATTGAAATGAAAAGATTAATGAACTAGAGAGCTAGAACACACTTAAGTCAAATCATGGCCAGCAAAAAAAGAGGTGACCATGTGAAGTAAAAGGAGAGGGAGTCTTGGGTAGAGAGGACTAAGAAGTACTTGGAAAAGAAGGTTACAGGGATTTTGCTTTAACAGAATGAACCATTTATGGAAGATTTTTACTGATTCCATGAAGTTGAAGGTGATCTCCGACACTAAGAAGTTATGTTTTTCTAAGCTTTAACTTCAGTCCCTTTTGAAATGTTAGAGAATGGTCTGCCCCCAAATATCTCCCATTTTCCTGCTAAGGTGTCTGACATTCCCACAATTGTAATTATGTATTCCTTTAGGTTAAATTATAGTTATTCCTTAAGTTCAAAGTCCCCTTTAAAATGGAAGATTTTCCTGGAAGGCACAAAACATTAACTCTTTATTGCTGGTTGATACATTATCAGGGGTCAATTAACCAGAATTTCTAGCTGAATCTTTGAAAATCAGCCTACAGGGAATAGGTCAGAAAGAGAGGCAGGAACTAATCAGGTACTGAATTGGGGGTGGAGGTAGGGGTGGTGAGAAGGTTGATGGTCCAGCAAAGGACAACTAGAGAAGGGGGGAGGGGGCGGTCCAGAAGGAGAAAAAGTGCCAAACCAGGAGAGATGCAGAGGAGCCAATACTGAGGCTAAGGATAGGATAATGTTTTGACTATGAGTCTGAAACACAGATTCTAAAGGACTTCTGTGACTAAGTTCCTATTTCCCTTAGGGCTGCCTTGTTGGAAGAGACCTCCATTTTCCGTAGTTCACCTGTGCTCCTAGAGAATACCAGTATTGTGTTGAATGGGCAGAAGAGTGAAATACAATACATGCAATTGCTAGAGAAATCACTGTTTGGGAATGGGCTCCAATTGATATTTTATCAATTTGATGACTGAACTTTGGTTTGAGTGGAGAAAATGCTATGCACCTCCTAGGGATCTGTTTCTTCATAAAGCAAAGATACATAAAAGGAGACCTAATCATTTTAATAATCCATCATTAAGATAATTCATTAAATTTGTAAGGATATGTTTAGCATGGAGAGGAAAATGCTACGCATTGAAATAAAGACTTATATAAGGTTTTCCCACGTTCTCTCAGGAAAAACAATCAATGTTTATAGATGCCAGTTGTATGCAGAATACTATACCATGCAGGCTTTTGTAGTAGCTCATGTGAGAGTTAACAAGGACTTAAATTATGATGGCATCAGTAGAAATGGAAATATATGGAGATGTATCAAACAGGAATCTGTAACTGATGGGGTGCAAAGAGAGAGAGTGAAAGAGTCAAAAAGAACTAAAGTTTCTAGCATGAATGACTATTGGTGTCATTAGCAGAACTAAAAAAGTCAGCTAGAGATTGGAGAGAGAAGAATTGAGAGAGAGACAGACAGACAGACAGACAGATGGAGACACAGAAAGAGACAGAGACAGAGAGAAATAAAGGGGGCTGAGGACCAAACCTTAGTGAATACTTATATTAAGGGAGTGGGTGAAAGAAGAGGAGTCATCTAAAGGAATACAGAAAGAGCAGACAGAAATGTTTGATGAGAACTAGGACAATGTAGTAGTGTAACAGAAGCCAAGGGAGAAGAGCATATTAGGAAGAGTAGAGGTGGTGGGGAGTACATTCAACAGTGTCAAACATAGCAGGGAGGCCAATAAAAGATAAGAGCTGAGAAAAAGCCATTGACTTTTGCAATTAGGGGGTCACTGCTAACCTTCATCTTGAAGAAAGCAGTTTCAGTTGAAATGATGAACTGTAAGTAGTGAAATAGCTCACCTGAAAGAAAGCCATGATCAGGATAACTTGAACCAATTTATCAAATGATAGGAAACTTGCAAGTCTTGGTAGTAGGGTAGCCTTCCCTGCTCAGGCATTGTTCGGGTTACCTCTAAGAAGGTTATCTTGGTAATTGTTTCAGAAACATGTGGCGCCTCTTCTTTTTTCTTCTCTATGGCATTTGCTCTTCTACCCCCATCTCCAAAAAAGTCTAGCAAATTTTGGTCACTTAAAATTTCCATAGATATTATTCCAAATTCCCAAATTTCTGAGATTTGAGAAAAATCTTGTATGAAGCTCTATGGGCTGTGGGTGGCCTGGAATGGAAAAGAGTAGAAGAAAGGTGTCAGGCTCTACAAAACTCCACATAGATGTACTCTACATAGCATGGAATACTCATTGGAGACAGCCATTCTGGAGAATTAAATAATTTAATTTATTAAACATTTATCAGAGCAGGAGCAGACTGTGGAATCATGGATTAGATAACCTCTACAGTCCCTTACAACTCTATGATTCCAAGCTACCACATTATTCATTTGTCCCCTTCTAATTGGAGAAAATGAACATCCTATTTTGCAGTAGCTATCTTGGAATGAAACGTTATGAAACCAGCATTTTCTGTTTAAACAATTTTTTTTAATAGAGAAAAAGGAGAAGATTGTTATTGTCTTTTTAAATTTGGGGTTTGAGGTTTTTTGTTTTGTTTTGTTTTTAGCCCAGACCTATGATTTCATCATAGTGGGAAAATTCTTGATGTGGAAACTCCTGATCAGCAACTATGACTTAGAGTTTTAAAGAGTGACACAGAAATCTTAAGTGACTTGCCCACAATTATGCATCCAGTATCTGGTGGGATGAATCCAGTTCTACATGTTTAGTTCCTCCAAATAAAACCCTTGATGGTGTTAGCTTAAATTCTGACTTTAAAGAAAAATGTCAGAAAAGATCTTACCCACCCTCACCTCCTTTTTAAATTTTTTTTGTCTGGGTCTGTGATTTCATTCATTGGTTAGGTAATATTGGTGGAGAAACTCCCTTTTTCAGCTGCAAAACAGAGAGTTCTAGCCACAATAGAACTGAAGGGCTATTTGGAGATGGGTTAGAGCAGCAGGTAGTGCTCAAAGCCTTAGAAGTCCCAGAGACCTTTCAGGAAAATTAATGTATTGATGAATTCACAGGGTTTTTACTAACAAAGTATTTCCTAAGCCAGTAGTTCTCAAAGGTTATATGTGGACTTTTGAGAATTCCTGAGACCCTTTCAGGAGGTCAGCAAAGTAAAAGCTACTTCCGTAATAGTACTAAGACATTATTTGCCTATTAAAATGTGGCTCCCTTTTCCAAAAACATATCTGAAGATACAATCTGTAGATTTTCTTCATATACTTAAATAAAAACAACATATTGCAACATATTGCGGAGTCCAATAAAACAATCCAGCTGTCTTCTATTAATTCACACATTAAAGAAATTTGCAAAAATATGAAAAACGATGCCACTCTTATCACTTTATTTTTTTTTGTTTTGGAAAATACAGTTATTCATGAAATGTGTTATTTATGTTAATATAATGGATTTATTATTCTTTTAAATGAATAAACACATATTTTAAAGAATGATCAGTTTTAATTCCTACTATATAAATATCACTAGATATAACCCACATAAGCAAAAACTCTTTGGGGTTCTCAATTTTTAAAAGCATAAAGTGATCCTAAGACCAAAAAGTTTGAGAAGTGATGAAAGTGTGAGCAATTTTTATTTAAATGTATATACCCTCTTCCCCCTTCTCTAGGGACCCATGTGCTTTGTGTAAATATGTAAATCCTCTAATTTGACCATACATCAATTAATCAAGCAGGAAAGCATTTTTAAAGTGCCCATGACATGCCAGACATTGTGGTATTTACACAGTTGCTGAGGGTTAAGAAGAAAGGGAAAATGATAAAGAAATTCAGCAGCTGTTGGCATCTCCCTGTGTGTGTGTAAAAAGGGGAGTAAGTAAACAAAGTGAGCTTTCATTTTTGATAGAATAGTTACCTATAATGTATGCATTACTTTAGGACCCAAATACTCACATTTTCTACATATATAAAATTGGCAAGTTTTTGCTTGTGTTATTTGAAATAAAATAAAAAACATTTTTGCATAAATTCATATAAATTTCCCTCATAGAGAATTATTACCATTTCTTCCATTCATTGCCAATAGGCTAGGGATCTTTTAAGTGTGGGCAGCTGGGGACAGGGACCAGATGTGTGATTTCCAGTAACTCCTAGATGTGGAAGCTCCTTTTATCAGTCCAAGATAGCATCTTCTCTGCAAACTTTGTAGTCTTAGACAGCTGCCTAGAACATCGAGGGATTAAGTGGTTTGTTCAGGGTTTGTACCTAAAATAAATCAAAGACAGGACTTCAGCTCTGGTCCTCCTGGTTTGGAGATGCACTCTTTATCTACTAAAACCATGCTGCCTCAAAATTCTCTTCTGAAAAACCCAACTTTTTAGAGATAATTTTGGAATAGCACCTGTTGAACTTTGTGTGACTACTTAAGATTACTGTAGATAAATCATTAACTTTCTATTAATTATTTTGAAACTATTGTTACCCTCTCCTTTTTTTTTCTCTTTCCTCAGCAATTATTGTCTACAGATTGCCCTGGACTTGGAAATGCAGCAAGCTCCTGATGAAATCCATCCATGCTGGATTAAACGCCGTTGCTCTGATCCTTGCAATTATTGGTTTGGTAGCTGTTTTTGACTTCCACAATGCCAAGAGCATTCCTAACATGTACAGTCTGCACAGCTGGATTGGACTGGTTGCCGTCATATTTTATGCTGCACAGGTCAGAATCTTAAAAATGTTGATAAACAAGATCTAAAAAGGCCAAATGAACAATTCAGATAATATAAGATCTGTTATTATACTTTTCAGGATTTCTTGCCAGTCATCATTCTTTTCTACTTGTTTTTATTTGTTTTCATTATGCATTTCCCACTAAACAGCCTAGGAAGATGTAGGACTTAGTGACTATGAAGTAAAATATGAGATTTAGAATTTGCCTGTGTGTGCGTGCGTGTGCGTGTGTGTGTGTGCGTGCACGCACTTATAGCACATGCAGCCTCCTCATTAAATCTAGTTTTGGTTAAATGATAAGACTCAAATAGAGCAGAGGTTGTTCCCTCTAGTGATGTGGTTCACAATCTATCCCAATCATGCTTGCTTCTCTTTGGTCACTTTTCCCCATATATTCCCATAAGATTGTCATTGAGATCCATGAAAGTTCTAGCAGACTTTCTATCTTTCTCCTGATATCACGAACACTAAATGGTACTAGACTAACATTCTTGGGGATTTTAGTATATGTCTTTTTATCCCAATTTGAGACCCAAGATCATGCTTTTTTTCTCATTTTTTTCTCATTCTCATTAAGCACCTACTATGTATACACCATGCTAGGTGGTCGGAATACAGAGACATAAACCCCAAACTGTCTCTGACCTGAAGAAGCAAGGAGAAATAATGAAAACAGCAATCATTCCTAAACTTTCTTGGTTCACACAGCCCTTAGTGACTCAGAAATTTTTTTTAAGACACCCTTAGGCCGAAAAAGAATACCTCACAGTTTCGTTTATTAAGTAATGAGTTTGCTGCATCCCAGCACACTGTGGCACAGTCTGGAAACCATAGGTGTACACTCATAAGTAAATGCAAAATATATACAAATTGATATAGTTGAGGAAGGCCAGGGAAAGCCTCATAAAAGGTGACATTTTGAAGTGGGCCTTGAAGTATTCAGAGATTCCAAGAGGTGGAAGGGGAGGGAAAACATTTGGGCATGAAGAACAGTCTATCCAAAGGCAGAAAGATGAGATGAAATGTCCTCTACGGGGGACAGCACGGATGGCCATTTTGAATGTCGGGTGAGTAAAAGGGAACAATGGTAGGGTAAGCTCCATCCAGACTCTGGAGGGAGTTCAGTGCTGAGCAGACGAGTTTGTACTTCAACCTAGGGGTAATAGGGTGCCACTAATTCTTCTTAGTGTGGAGAGAATGGCATGGGCATTCCTGATCTTTGCTTTGAAAGCTTTGTGGAGGATGGATTAGAAAGGAGGGAAACTTGCGGTAAAGAAATTATTGACAAAATCCAAGTGAGAGGTGATAAAGGCTTGAACTAAAGTGATGTCCAGGAGAGTGGACAAATAGAAGCATCTTAGGATGGTGGTGTTGTGAGAAACATACTTAGTCTAGGAATAAACAATACTTGTTGGAAAGCCAGGAAGATTTTCATTATATTTTACATTTATTCTTTCTGAACAAATGGGTAGCCCCCTGAATGAAGTTCAGGGACTCAGCCAATTATTCTACATTCCTAGGGCATGGGTACCTCCTGTATGGAGAGTACAGTTTGTTCAGACAAATGCCATGTATTTCATACCACAGTTGTAAGTGATATTCTTCATACCTTTCCCAGAACCATGAATTTGTGAATAATAGGTATTTATTAAATGTTGTTTGTCCTTTGTTCTAGAAGAGGACCATGGCATCAGGAAGGTGATGCCATGACTTGCAAGTGAATTGGATTCAAGTAAGGGAGGGCTATGCAAAGTCACCAGCCTCATTCTCTCCTCCAGAGCCATCTGGGTCCAGTGGCCAGATCAGGTGATCAGGATCACCAGAGATGGCCCCAGGGTAGTGGGAGTTACAGTCTTTTCCAGGTCTCAGTTTGATTGAGTCAAGGTCCATTCAGTGATTAAGGCTAGGTAAGAAATGCCGCAGAGAATGTCCTCTTTTGCCTAGTTTAAAAAAAATCAGTCTGGGGCTGAGACCTATTGTTGGCCAGTCAATGAGAGCCTGAGTGATTTGGGTTTAAGGTGTGGTCTTTAGGGAAGAAATTTATCTGGTAAACCCCAAGATATCTTTCAATCAAAATTTACATTCCTTTGGGCAGAGCACCTGCTGGTAAAGCGAGAGAGTGAATGAATGAAATCCCTTGTTTTTATAATATAGGAGTGACTCATTAGTGCAGTGTGAAGTTCCCACCCTGTCAGATCATTGCCAAATCCTGAGTTTCATATTTGTGGCGAAAATGATGAATATGTCACAATAGCTAGTGTTTATATAGTACTTGGAGGTTTGCAAAGAGTTTTATATGTGCTATGTCATTTGATCCTCACAACAACCCTGAGAACTAGGTCCTATTATTATAATACCCATTTCACAGATGAGGCTGAGAAAAGTCAAATGACTTGCCTAGATCTACACAGCTACCAAGTGTCTGAGGCAGGATTTGAATTCAGGTCCTTCTAACTCCAAGTCCAGGTTTCTAGCCACTGGACCATGTAGCTTCCTAGATGACATAGTCCTTTGGCAGAATTTGGAAGACTCAATAGCAAAATACAGAACTCTATCTTCCTTTTGCTTTACCTCCTGACTATATTTCCTTCATTTTTTAAAACACCTACTGGGCTCAGAGAACTCTGCTTAGAATTATAGTAAAACCTCAGTTAATTGGAATGAGAATTCTAGTTAACAAAAGATTAAAGAGAATACCTGCTTGTTTCATCCCTTGTCATTGAAAAAAAAATTCATAAAGTATATCAGTCTATTTTGTTATCTTAGTAATTCTAGGATACTGAATATAATGAAACCTTTATTATTTAAGCAAAGGCCTTGCTTTGTTCAAAGGGGCATAATTCTGAATGTCAGTTTTCTTCATACAGCATTAAGCTATAGGAAGTATACGAGCCTGGAGGATACCAACACATCATCCATCATCACCGTCACTCACATTTCTACTTTGTTGTTTACGAACACTCACATTTCTTGCTTACAAAGCACGATAAAAATGTGAGCTATTATTATCTGCCAACACCCCTGTGAAGAAAGTAATAAAATATTATTATTCACTTTTTACAGATGAAGAAACTGAAATACAGAGGGGTTAAGTGATTTGCTGAAGGTCACAGAGCTAATAAGCATCAGAGCTAGCACTTAAACCTATGCCATTGGATTCCAAATCTGATGTTCTTTCTAATGCTGTGTGTGCCCTACCATAAAAACCCAAATAGAAAAAATGACATCCCTCCTAGTCACTATGCTTTTTTGTCAATTGTCTCTTTCTTTTAAAGAACTATAATTTAGAAATTAAAATTCCAGTTATTTGGGGGTTCAGATTAGCTGTTTTTGCTATATGATGAAAATCATTTCTTCCTCAAGGACTTTCCAGTCTAGGGCAGAGGGAAGGAAGAATATCTGGCATTAGGGAAAAGCATCCAAGTACAACCAAAAAATGAAAACCTCAGAAGATGAGTCAGGGCGAAACAATACAGGACTGTGGAGGCCTAGTTCAGCATTCTATGGCCTTTTCTTCTCCTACCTCTTTCTTCACAGTTTTTTTTTTTTTATCACCCAGCATTCTTAGCATTGGGTCTCACTTTCAGAAGGAAGACTGTTTCCTCTTGTCCAGCTGGGTGGGAGCAAGAGGGGGTGGGGCTTCTATTCTGGTACCATAGGATAGGTGGACATCCAGGTGCCCCTTTGGACCAAGTTTATTAGTTTGGTGACTGGGTACAGGATCTGGAAACCCCCTTGAACTCTGCTTGAATTTTCCCACTTGATCTGGCATTTGCCTGAGGCTATAATCCCCTCAACTGGCCTTTCATCACTGCTTTGTTATTCTTAACCTAGCCCTTCCTTGTCTGTTACCTTCGGATTGCCTCCTGTTACTTCCCACTCTAGATCTTATCTAAATCTCATTCTCTTGGTTCTGGGCCTCCCACCTCCAGTCACCCCAACCTATTGGCCACTCCCATCAAGATCCTCCCTAGACCCCTCCTCTAATCACCCCAGACTACTTGGTTAATCCTAGATCTCTTCCCCCAGTTTTTCTGTTATAAGATCCATCTCCATTGAGGTGCTCAGATTCAATCTGGCCTGCTTATATATTTGTGTGACAAATGCTCAGATTCCTTAAGAGTCTAGCCAATGCTGAGATTCCTTAAGAGTTTGGCAACATGGCAGATTTTTAATAAACCTTGTTTTTCTTTGGCTGAAAGAAGGCTTGGGTCGAATTCATTTGGGCAGGACTCATGTGTTGCTATTAGAGGGTCCCAACACCCCTAAACCTCAACATTGGGATCTTCAGTGGATGAACAAATACTAAAAAGCATTAGGGCAGACAGAAGGGAACCACAATTTTGGGTGATGATTTCATCTTCGTGGTTATCTGCAGTGACTCTTCTTGGATGATGGAGTGGAAAGAGCACTAGGTTCAGAGTCGTTGAATAAGTGTACTGAATGTAGAACAGTGTGCTAGGTGCTGGAAGAGAGGCAAAGTTTAGATAGAGACACAATTTGCTGCCCTCATGGAACTTGGAATCCAAGAGGTTAAAAGGCTACCAAAATGGATAACTATAATGAACATCAAGGCATGGCAACTGAATAAGAGAGTTTCAAGACAAGGTCCTATGTGAGATCCAAAGAGAAAGGTGGCTACAGTTACAGGTATCAGGAGGTATAACAGTAAGGCAATAAACAACATTAACGATAATCATGAATATGCCTATGTCGTTCTGTATCGCAAAGTATGAGAGACTCTCCCTAAGGAAGGTAAAAGAAGTATAACCTTTATTCAGACACCAGAAAACCATAACCAAATATTCAGCTCCCACAGCCAGTCAGTCCACTTTATCATAACAGCAAGGAACTTAAAACGCCATATCACAGCCTGGAGCTTGGCCATCCCAAAACCTCTCCGACCCCCTGCTGGGGTCTTCCCCAAAGCAAACTCACAGTACAGCTAAATCAGCCTGTTCAGCTCTAACAATCATGAGGGTGGTCATTAGAAGCCATCAGCAACCATAACATCTCTCTCTCTCACAGCATTTCCTGTGACATAACTTCCTTTTCCTGTCAGGAAGCTTCTCCCACCACATATGTCTTAGGCTTCCTGTGACATAAGCAGATTACATGGCCTATTAATGGGTGGGAAAGATCTTCCAATCTAATTGCTACTACAGGAGGAGAATGCATTTCATTTGGGCTTTAAAGGACAAGTTTGTATTCTATGGAGAGAGAGAGAGAGAGAGAGAGAGGGAGGGAGGGAGGGAGAGACTAGAGAACATTTTAGTCAGAGGGAATAGAGTGATCAAAGCTGCAAAGGCAGGAGAGTGCATTGTATGTGTGGAACACAGAGAGTAGTCCCTTGTAGAATAATATGATTTAAAGCTGAGAAAGTGCCAGACTGTGATGCCAGATTGTGGGGGATGGGATGGGATGGGGTGGGGGGGGCGGGGTTAGGTTAAAAAGTCTGAATTTTACTCTGCAGGCAGTGGAGATTTTGGAGCAAGAAAAAGGCATGACATCTATTTATTTAAAAAAAAAATTCCCAAAGAAGCATGAAGGACAAATGGGAGAGAGTAGAGTTGAGAACACCCATTAGGAGACTCTTAGTGAGGGCTTTGACCAGGGTGTTGGCAGTGGGAATAGAGAAAAGGGAACAGATATAAGGGGTGTTGGGAGTGAAGAAGAGGGGAGTCAAATGCAACCCCACAATTTCAAACTTAGGAGACCATGTGTCACAGATGAAAACAGTGGAGTCAAAAACAGGGACATATTTGGGGGAAAACTAATGAGCTTGATTTAGGACATGAGAACTTTGAGGTGTTGATGGGATAGCCAGATTTAGAGGTCATATAGGTAGTTAGAGATGCAGATGCAGACTTCAAAAAAGTGGTCAGGCAAGGATATATAGATTTGTAAGTCATCTGCTTAGAAGTGGCATTTGAAGCTGCGCAAGTGAATCACAAAGGTAAAAGGTATCCAAGGAGAAGAGAAGAGGGACAAGAGATTACCTTTGAGGGGCGGCTGGGTGGCTCAAAGGACAGAGCACTGGTCCTGGAGTCAGGAGGACCTGAGTTCAAATATGGCCTCAGACACTTACTAGCTGTGTGACTTTGGGCAAGTCATTTAACCCCAATTGACTCCAATAGATAATACCCCTTGAGGAATATCCACTTTGAAAGGTAAGGAGGAGTATAAGGAGTGGTGAGAGAAATAAGAAGTGAATCAGGACCATGCCATATCTTTGAAGCCATTAGAATTTAAGCTCTTTGCAAAAAGGGATTGTTCATTTACTGTATTTATAATCCCAGCATCTAGTATAGTGCCAGGTACATAGCAGAAATTTAATAAATGCTTGGCAATTAATTGGTTGAAGCTCAGAGAAGAGAAAGTATCCAATAGTAGAAAGTTATCAATCCAAAACCTATAGGGAGGTCAAGGAAGATGAAGGCTGGAATGAGGTTCTTGAATTGGCAATTAAGAGGATCGGTAAGGTCTGAGAGGATAGGATCAGTAGAATGATGAAGCCTGATTGGAAGGGGCTGAAGAGCGAGCTGGTCAGGAAACATCTTTTTCAAGAAGTTGAATAATGAAGGGGAGAGAACAGTAGGAAAGTGTAGCAATGAAAGGGAAGGAAGGAAGGCATTTCCCCCACTCCCAGGACTAATGAGAGATGAATGTATTTGTAGGCAGAGGGGAAAGTTTCAGTGGAGAAGAGACAATTAAAGATACATGAAAAAAAAGAAGGTGGTCCTGGAAGAGGTGGGAAGGAATGGGATCAAATACATGAGTGACCTTAGCAAGGTCATTTCTCCTCTCTTGGCTTTCATTCCTCATCTGTAAAATAAGGTGGGTGGATTAGTCATCTCTAAGTTCCAAGTATAAATCCTTTCATCCTCTGTCACCACATGAAGATGGCAGACAATCCTTTGCTACGTTGTGTCATATTTCTATGTCTGCTTCTAAATCCTTTCCTTAAGACTTCCAGAAAGAATGCCATTAGTGGAAAGCCATACCTGCAACTGAAACTCCTCAGGACAGCTCTCACATGACTGTGCTTTGGCAACTCTGAGTAGAATAGCTAAGATGAACAAAACATCCTCTGACTCATACCTTTACTGAGTCCACATGGGAAGCCTTCCTTAACAGGTGTGCCCTTCTGTTTATCTTTGCTAAGAATGAATTCCTATCAACCTAATATTTATATTTTAGAAATGTCCGGGAGTCTTCCCTCTCTGTGCTCTGACTCCCCTTTCGTCTCTGAGTCTGTGTATAAATATGCCGGGAGTACACACACACTCACACATTTCATGACTACTATTTATTCAGTCTGAAACCAGGTATACAAAGCACTTGCCGGGAAAGGTGGTTGGTTTCCAGCTACATTCTTTTATTCCTTGAAATCTATTTTTAGAAATATTGAACTGCCAGAGGTGATATAAGGTTATGATCCAACTCTTTTGGAAGAAGGAAGAAATCAACTGAAAGAATTCTTCTTTTCCTAAAGGGAAAAAGAAAAAACTATTTTTAACCTTGTGTCACCAACACCACAGCCCCCAAACCCTTTCAGTGCACAGGAACACTTTTGACAAAGTAGTTAAGTTCCATAACTTTGGAATGAACTTGACTTTATAAATGTGCCCAGCTCTATAGTTGTTTTTGTTTTGGGTAACATTAGCATATCAGGCATCAGAAACTTTTTGTATTCACATACAACAGTTGATTTTTCTTCTTCGGTGTCAAACTAAGAGCAGAAATGAGACTTCACTTGTTGAGAATGGATCAGTTCACTTCTAAGTGGTTGTGCCTGGGGTTCCCACTTTTCCATGGAGTAGAGGAAGTGCTTCTCGTTAAAAACTAGATGCTTCAATAGGACTGCTGCTAATTTCCAAATAACAGTTTAAATGACATCTCCTAGCCAAAACTGGCTTTGTATTTCAGTTTCAAAAGAATAATTGTGTGTGTAATACATTTATCTAAGTACCTGAGGTTAGTCTACATTCCCCTGCCCATCATCATACTCAAGGGACAAATCTCACAAAGGGTATAGAGAGAATGAAAGAGTTTTTAAGATCATGTAATCTTTTCCCAGCACTTTTAGCACCTGTCCCTGTGGGTCCTACATGCAAAATTAGGACAAGTCTGCCTAGATAAAGCTATTATACTTAATAATGGGATGGAGTTTTAGTTTTGTTTCTTCATTTAGACCCATAACCAAAAGACTGGATTTCTCATGAGTGCTAAAGCGTGGGTGAGGAGGAGGAAGAAGTTGTTGTCCTCTCTCTTCCCTATGGGATTTAATTGTTAGGACAGTGGTGAGGAGGGGGAAGGGGGTACTTTTTAAAAAAAATTTGACCCACACAATTTTTTACAGTATACTAAATCTTTTCTTCTGTTGTATGTGACAGTGAAACCTGATATCACAGGGGACTATATTAAATTCTTAGTAGATATGACTGTCCACTAAGGGCCTGTTTCCACACAGAAGAGGTATTAGCCTCTAATGTTTTTTTTTTCCTTCTAAGGTTCTAGATAAGGAAATCTCAATGTCATGCTCCTCCATGACCTGAGGAAAGCATTTTTTCCCCTTTCATCAATAGAGTCATAGTCATCTACTTGTTTGAAAACATCTAAATCATCTTTAAATGACATTCGATAACTTTCAGTCTCATTTTTATTTTTTATAGAAATAGTATTTTATTTTTCCCAATTACATGTAAAGATAATTTTCAACATTCACTTTTTATAAGATTTTGGGTTCCAAATTTTTCTCCCTCCTTACACTCTTCTCCCTCCTCAGGATGGCAAGCAATCTGATATAGGTTATACATGTGCAATTAAATTAAAGTATTTCTGCATTTGTCATGTTGTGAAAGAAGAAACAGGACAAAAGTGAAAAACTGCCAACCCCTCCCACAAAATTGAAAATAGTATGCTTTGATCTGCATTCAGACTCCATCAGTTCTTCCTCTGCATGCAATTTCACCTTCTTTAAAAAACAAACAATAACCTATTATAGATATGGAAATAGTCTAGTGGTATCAGATCATTTCCAGAAGAGGAGAATTTCTAAGTTTAAGCTAAGAGAACAAACTTGGAAGGACTTTAGAGGTAAGCAATGCAAGTTATTAAAAGTTTAGAAAATATGAAACAAGACAAATGAATAGAAATTGTCCTGCTGAAGAAAAAATGAAAGGTTGACTTAATCATGATACATTGAGCTAACCTTGAATGAAACAGCAACAAGCCCAGCAAGACATTTCCTTAGATTTACTATTAATGACTTTTGTCTTGGTGTCTAAAATTATGTCAATTTCTAGTAATAACTTATCAGCTGCTCTTACAGAAAATTAGTGGTTTTACGTAAAACCCCATCAATTAAAGTAAGACAGATTTTCAAAATAAACTTTAAAAAAGAATCTAACTAGATAAGGGACCAGCAAAGGGTTTCTACAATGAAATATAGATAGAGAGGATGACCAAGAGAAGTTTGGTCAAGATTAATTCACAGGTTCATGAATAAGACCTTTGTTCTAGTATTAAAAATGATGTCCTAGAGAAGATTAAAAAATGTCCCCATTGGCATTACATTTGAGACCTTCTTCTGACTTTGATAATGTCTTCTTGATGGGGTGGGAATGACTGCCCTTGTATCTGCTCATCTTGTATCTGAGCTAAATATTTGGAACTGGCCATTAAAATGGGGAGCAAAAGCTGAACTGAGATGGCCAGAAAAAAGCCCATTGGACATATCCAGGCTCACTGGTTCCCAAGGCTCCTACAAAGAACAACCTGGCCCCAGAAAAAGAAAGAATCATGGAACCACAGAAATGGTAGTGGCTAGAAGTGGTGGTGAAGCAATGATAGAGTTCCTTGCCAATGCTGAGCTTTTGGACCAGCTCTCTTGGACACAGAGAAACTTGGACAACATTAAGTTCTCAGACCAAGCCTCTTTGAGAGAAGAGAAGTTTCAGGACATCATGCCAAAGAGTAGCAAGAGACAGCGCTGCAGTGTATTGGAACAAACTTGAACTTTGCCTTTCATTGATTCTGAGATTTATGTAGATTAAACAGTTCTATATAACTCAATAAAACAGGCAGACTTTGTTTCCCTAGCAGCATCAAGTGTTTTATTCTTTTTCGTGGGAGATGAGAGGAGGATTTTGGAGAAAATTTTGTTGTTTTTGAATAGATGTAATTACTGTGTCCTTCACAGTTCAGTTCAAGCGCTATTTCCTATATGATGTCTTTCCTTGTCCTCCCAGCTACTAGTACCATGCCCCACCCCCATTTTCTATTTACTTTGAGTATATCTCATATACTTATACATGTGCACATTGTTTTTCTAGATAAAAATGTAATCTTGAGGTCAGGCACAGTTCCATCCCCAGTGCCTAGCATAGTGTCTGACAAATAGAAGGCACTTTAATAAATGTTCACTGATTGATTGGTTGTTGCTATTATTCTGGTTTCTTCCCTCTACAACACCTTGTACATATTTCTTTGTATTGTTTATTTTGTCTTTATAGGGCTTTGTAAAGCTACCATGCAAGGTTGCCATTAATAATTCCATTACGTTGATTTACTTTTAAATAATAACCCTATGTTTATTCAGCTGTTCTACAATCTTTGAACATATAAGTTATTTGCAGTTTTTCACTTTTACAATAAAGCAGCTACAGATGTTTTTTGTATAGATCAATTTTTTTCCTTTTACTAACATCATTCAAACAAGGTGCCAGTAGTGGGATTACCAGGTCAAGTGTGATTAATGTTACTGTATTTTACCAAATTATTTTCCAAAAAGATTGTGCCTGTCCTGAGCTCCACCAACAGTGAATTTCATTATTTATGTGTGTGCATTTATATGTATGTATGTATACGTGTATGTGTGTATGTGTTTTACCATTTTGCCAATTTAATAAGCATAAGGTGGCAATTTTACAAGTCGCATTTAATGTAGTGCCCTAAGCTTGACAAAACACTTCCCTTAGGCCATTCTTATGATGTCATTGTAGAAATGTTACCATCATTACCTTAGAGATGAGGAAGCAAAACCCAAGATGGTAAATGCCCTGCCTAGAATCATAAAGCTATCAACCTTTAGAGTTGGGATTGAAACTCAGGTTTCTTCTGACTTGCAGGCCTGTACCACAAGCTACCACCATACCACACTGATTTGTATTTCTCTGGATCATGGGAGAGTTTGATCATATTTTCTGGTAGTTCTTAACAAATTTGATTGAATTCTTCAAGAACTGCCCAGTCATATCCTTTGGCCATGTATCCTTCCTGGAATTTTGGAAGACTTTGAAATGGAATTTTTTGCATTCCTGTGAGGACTCTTGCTCTGTCTTTAAAGTTAACATAAGGAAGGGTCAGGAGAATTTAAGTGAGGAAATTACCTAGGAGCACTGAAGACAGACCTGTGTACCTTAGGCCATCTAATTACCCTGTCTTCTCCTCCTCCCCTTCTTCCGCAGTACCATAAAAGAATTGATCACAAAGGGAAGGAGGGGTGGTGGTGAAAAAAGCCACAACAATACCACAAAGAATAAAAGAAACATTCTTAAATTTTCTAAGGTAGACCCCTAACCCAGGAAAGGAAGAATGGAGTCTGTAGGAGAACTGGGAGTTGAAATATTAGGAAATGGAGATTGGGCATTTGTGGCAAACTAGTAAGTTCCCGTTTGAAGATATTGTGCCCCCTTCCCTGCCTTTTTTGGGTTACTTTTTATCGTTCTTCATTCCCTTTCACTCACTTCTTGTGTACTTACTTGTCAGCCTTACTGTATGTTCCCCACAACTTTTACTTACTTGGCCTTTCCCTCCTCCATCTTTTGTCTCACTCACCTTTTCTGTGACTTGCCCAATGGAGAGTTATGACTTGGTTCTTCAGAAGTGTACTTGTGTTAAATGCTTAGAGTTAATGATCTGATCTCCATCTTTTGAAATAGAAAGCAAAAACTAGACATAAAAAAGCTTGCCCTTCAACTCTAAAATAATCACTGGAGGGGGAAGGTAGGTTCACTGAAGGAGAACCAGGAACAATGTGAATCACTGGAGGGAAATCCTGTGAACCATTTTTAATTTCAAATACACAGGGCTTCCATTTGCAGTATTAAGTGCTAAATAAATATGCAAACCAGCCTATTGATAGTATTTTTAATTATTTTCTCCTCATTGCATTTCCTCCTAGGCTCATTCTGAGTGCACATTAGGTTTTTGTGTTTTTCTCCTCCTTCCTCTTCCCTCTCCCCCCCACCTCTCATCTCCCATTAATCCTTTGACCTCAATCAGTAAAGATGTGGAGTGGACGTTAATGCTTTTCTCATCAGGCTGCCACCCTTACAGAGCTCACCCACTCCATCCTGGGGAGGTGCCTGAAAATATTCCTTTAAACTCAATAATTCAAGAGCCCATAGGGTACCCTAATATACTTACAGGAGTAGCGGCACTTAAAGAAAAGATCCAGAAGGAAGCAACTTCTGTATTCTTTCATCCAGAGAGAGTATTCATATCGTCTGTGTGGGAGACAAGTCCTTTGGCAGGCAGAAACCCTTCCAAATGTGAAACATACAGACAACTGGAAAAAAGAACTCAGGATTTGAGTGTGGAAGGAAGTAAGAAATCTCCAAAATGCTTGGAGTAGGATAATATGTAGGTTCCTCTGCCCTTCTTCTAGCTACCTGAACTACACACAGGATCAAAAATTTCCAGTCCACACACAGATACCCATAGATAAGGAGTTGTTCTTTCAAGAACTCTCATGGACCTATGCAGTACTGGAGCATCTATGAATGTATAGTAACCTAGGTTTATTTATTTACTGAATTAGTCATCAATCTTGAGTCTAGTTTGTAGCGATGTGAAGTAGAATTGGAAGATTTTGGAGGTGTAAGAGCCATTTATGGACCCACTTATGTGGGGATATGATTATGGATATGTATGATAAGGAGAAGATATGATACAGAAGATTACACTGGAATGAAAGGAACAAGGCATGATGCAGAAAGACAGACAGATTTCTTTGTCTCCACTTAAAGAATAATCCTTTGTTAGCTTTTGCAGCATTTACTTAATTACAAAAGGAACAGAGGAAATTTTCCCATAGATCTCATCTCTTACTCATTTGATAACATTGTTTTCCTCACCACTAAAGCAGCCTTTCTTGGCTGAGCTGGATAGGGTGAATATGCTATTGTGGAATATTTGTTTTTCAGAGATTAAAAAAAAAAAAGTCTTGATTTTTGAGCTAGTATTTCCAAGAAATAGTACTTTTTGTAGAAATAAATAATAAAATGTGTTTTTGTAGGAATAAATAATAAAATGTGCCTTTTGTAGAAATAAATAATAAAAATTAAACTTTAACTTCTCAGCACTTGTTTATTATGTTTAGCTTCTTCTAGGTTTTTTCATATTTCTGCTTCCTTTTGCTCCCCCGGCTCTCCGAGCATTTCTTATGCCAATCCATGTTTATTCTGGTCTGCTCATCTTTGGAACAGTGATTGCAACAGTACTTATGGGAGTGACAGAGAAATTGATTTTTGCCTTGTAAGTATATGCAGTATTTCATCATTTCTCCACTTCATCCTTTTTATATTAAATATTTGCTTTCTGAAAGCATATAATATAGCACTGAACTTTCCCTGTTTTTAAGATGATAAAAGGAAGACCTGTAGAGGTTAAATGATGACTTTGCCCAGGGCCACTGCAAACGGACTTCTGACCCTTGCCCTATTTATTTCACAGGGACCCAGTACCCAGTTGGTTCTATAAATTCTTCAGGCATTTAATTTTTAGCAATAAATTGAAATTCGATTTCCCACATTGACCTGTGGTTTTATTTTTAATCATTCTTTCTTTTTCTTTCTCTTCAAAGGAAAAGTCCTGCATACAGGGATTTACCACCAGAAGCTATTTTTACCAATACCCTTGGCATTCTTATTCTGGTGTTTGGTGCTGTCATTTTTTGGATAGTTACTAGGCCTCAGTGGCAGCGTCCCAAAGAACCAAATGCTAAATTTCTTCAGCCAAATGGGAGTTCCCCGGAGGGTAATGATTATTCTGTGACAGGCGACTTTGGCAATGTGGACAAATCTGATGTGGACAGCGAAGCAGCAACAAGGAAAAGGAATCTCAAACTGGATGAGGCTGGACAGAGATCAACTATGTAAAGGACTATTTGCATGTTGTCTTATAATCTCACTTCAAAACATCTCCAGCTCAGCTGTATCTAGATATGAAGAACCTTTCTGTTCATCTACAAAGCCCATTAAATTTTGTATCTCTTTATTCTAACCAGATGTACTAAGTAGCATTGCTTAAAAAAAAAAAAAGATTATATGGTGTGGTTGAGTGCCAGAACTGATCTGAACTGAAAAAGAGCATGGTCAGTTTGGGGAAGGTCATGTGAGACATCACATAGTAGCTTTTTTCTTCCCGAGAACCAAAGATCCACCTAGACTGACTGTAAGTTCTCTGGTAGGGATAGCCTTTTACCATTTTGTATCCCCCTCAGGCTCAGCTAAGTGCCTTGCCCAGACCGTGTGCTCAGTCAATGTTCGTGGGTTGCTTTGATTGACTAGAAGCATCCCCGCCCTTAAACTATAACCCTAGTGTCTGTCATCTTCAGCTTCTTCTCAGGCCTTCTGAGCTCTGGGGCTAGATCAGACTGAAGGGATTGTATCAGAGTCCTCAAATGCAGACTTGGCTTTATTATTGAGCACTGTCAATGTCTTTATAGGAAGCTAGTGAATAGAGTGCTGGACCTGGAGTCAAGAAGACCCAAGTTCAAACCTAGCCTCAGACTCTTACTAGCCATGTGACTCTGGACAAGGCACTTAACTTCTGTCTGCCTCTGTTTCCTCAACTGCAAAATGAGGTTAAGAGTAGTACCTACCTCACCAGGGTTGTTGTGAGGACCAAATGAGATATATATAAAATGCTTAGCACAGTGCCTGGCACCCTAGGTGCTTAATAAATGCTTGTTTCCTCCTGTTCTCATTTCATAGTAAAAATATCACATATGGCTAAAGAGAAGTTAGCAAGACAAACTGGGCATATTGTGCCCTTCTATTTTTCCCCTTTTGCTTATAGGAGAACCTCTTGATGTAGGTTCAGGCTGGATCTAAATTTTGGAATCCTTGTGAAGTGACTCTGTAGCTGCAGTTGGTCTCAGGAATCATGCTAACCTTTGGCCTTTTCCTAGTTTAGAGAACCCTCCAATTTGGCGCCAGTGCCAGCTTGAGGCTAGTGTCTATTCTAAGCCAGACATTTGAGCCTGTCCTAGAACAAGCCTAAGTGCTTGAGGCATCTCCAAAGTAACCTTTCGCCCTATATTTTCTCTTAAATTGGAGTAACTTGGGATTTGGCTGCATGTTGTATGGAACTTTATGGACTTAAGTGTACTCACCTCAGCTCGCCCCAGCCCTGACTGAACCTCAGTGATATACCAGAATCAATCAATCTAAAGGAGAAGGGAAATGGAGCATTTACCTCCTAGATTTCCTCTTGTGACTGATTCCCAAATAGCTAAGAGATTGGACTTAGAGGTAACTCAACTGGTTTTTTTCTGCCCCCTGAGCGCTAAAATGGGTTTTCAAAGCCAGAGCTCAGTTGATTCTAGATAGTTCCATGTAATGTAATTATATTCTATGTAATGTTCTGTAGAAGTTCCACCGTTGGCTGTTTTTAGTCTTCTAGATTTTAGTGTCTGGACAGAATTGGGTGTGAAGGTCCAGAAGAAGCTTGTAGGATAAACCAGAGCTAATGGCTAGGTTTTCTACTCTGTATGCTCTCCAGATCTTGGATGAATCTCTACAACTTTATTCCTGAGACCTTAGAAATGAATAAGATCTAGGTCTAGAGGTAACTGCTTAGTCTCTGGAGGTTCCATTGTGTCCCCTAAATTGGAACTTGGAGTAGTGAAAAAGCTCAGTACCCACTCAAACTTTTTGTTTGGTTGATTTCATTATTGACCTCACAAGTTTTATAATAGCACTGATATTACAAATGCACTTAAAATGTTTTGAGTTTTTTTGATGCTTAATAAGAAAATTGGCTCTTATTATTAGGTAACCAGAAATTGCTGACATTGATGAGAAACCATCTACATTTTATCACATCCCCTCTATAAGCTCCCAACCTACTGATTAGTCTAGTCACTCAAGTATTTCTTAGGGTGACAATGAAATGTTCTATCTTATTCTTCCTTTGCTTTGTCAACGCTGCTCCCCATGGATTTATAGCATTGTCTGAATAGTGACAATTTCTATGAAATCAGTAAATAAATTTAGAGCAATCACTAAACTGAATCTAGGTGCAGTAGAGAAACAGATTGCAGCATTTCTTGGAAAAAAGTATACGTTTTTGTTGATACATGCATTGTTTCAAATACACACATACATGAGGGGTTTAAAGGACAGCCCATTTTGGAGAGGATTATCTGAAGCGGAGGTGTCAAACTCAAGGACCACATGCTAGGAGTCCTTCCAGAATCAGATTAAAATGTAATTGGGAAATTTTAACAAGATAAATAAACATAGATAATGTAAATTTGTGGTTTTCTAAGTCAACATGTGACTGCAGGGATCTATTTCTATTTGAATTTGACACCACTGTTCTAGTGTACTATCTCAATAAGATTCATGAAAAGGTTCATTAAAGAGCGTATGTTGAGTGAAAACACCTTCCGGGTGATTTTGGGGGTTTGAATGCTGAGCCTCAGCATTTGGGCTTTTTTATTTTATAGAGGATAAAGAAAATCGGTGTCAGAGAAAAATTAATTCTTGATTTGCCATTAGACTCTATTACTAATTATTTGGGCCACCATTTATCCCAGCCTTTTATTCAGCCTTTCTTGTAGGCTAATTCAAGGGTAATCTTAAGAGACATTATAAGAGTATCTTTTCCTTCTTACATAGCCTCTATAAAAAACAATCCATAGTAAAATATGTCTAGAAAATCTTTTTTGTCTTAGATTCCTCTCTTAATTGGCTTTTGTACTAATGATAATTGCACCTTTATCTTTCAAAAACTGATATTTCCCCTTAAAGGATCTCACCTCACCACCAATATCTCATAATAAGTTTAAAAGAATAGGGGAAAAGGAAACCTTGAATATTCCCAAAATGTGATTGAATCTACCCAAAATAATTATAGCTCATATCATCCGCAAAAATGGTCTGGCTTGGCTCACCCCATAATCTAATTCCAGGAGAGAAAGCTTTATTTTAACACTTATTTAAACCAGCACCAAAGTAATTTCCAACAGTGGTTTTGTTGAGAAATTTAAATGAATATACTTTTGAATGAATGTCATCAAGTGATAATATCTTCCTGCTCCATAAATTAAAATGAACCCTCGCCATGTCACTTTCTTTTCTGTATTTGTATGGCTTCCTTAAGCCAAGATGTTTAGGATGGAGATCTCAAAACCTGCAATTAAATGACAAAGAAACCAACTGCACTTTTAAAGGGACATACTGGCAAGTGGTTTTGGTTATAGAGTCCAAAGGAAGAAAATGTGCACGTCATTTGGTTTACGCTTTTTCTTCTCTTAAGCTTGAAATTATAAGAAAGTAGAATGGTGTTGACTCCCAAGACTCAGAAAGACAGTATGCTTTCCATTGTCTGGTCAACTATAATGATTACTAATCTATGACTCCAAAGGGGGGAAAAAAACAACCTTGTGACAATTGTAAGGTGTTATATGATAGTGATTTTTTTTTCTTTTGGAAGTGACCATTTAAAATAGAAACACATAGTATAATGGTTATGTTTAAATCACAAGGCAGTACGATAGAGCGCATAAATAATCATTACTTATCATGTATATTGTACTTTAAAATGATGGCAGTTGTTTTAAACTAAGCAAAAGGTTTTCATCTTGAAAGAATTCTTTTTATATCCATATGTTCATGGGAGACTTTCAAATGATCTGAATATTTTATTACTTGTAGAAAAATGCATCTATTTTTCCTGACCTGTTTTTATATAGTAATAAAAGCTATTTTTGAATCTTTCATCTCTTGTTTTCAATTTGTACAATATGCCTAGGTCTTGGCACAATTTCAAAGCTTTTAGTCACAGAGTTTTGGGGGTGTTTTTTTGGATTTTTTAAAGGATGATTCATTCACTGAAAATGCTGGAGTTTTTCCTCTATAATTGTACACGGAACTCCTAACTAGTGTTGAGGATGATCCTTAACTGTGAGTGATGTTACCTGTACACAAGATCTTTATTCCCTCATTCTTTCAATGTTTATTTTTTTAAAACTTGAATTAGTTAAATAATTAATTTTTCATTTTCAACATTTACTTTTATAAGATTTTGAATTATGAATTTTCCCCTCTGCCTCCCTTCCTCCCTCCCCAAGACAGCGTGCAATCTGATACAGGCTATATACATGTAGAATCATATTAAACATTTCCACATTAGTCCTGCTGTGAAAGATTTGACTCAGTTCTCTATATGTTTCAGAAATGAGGTCTTTATCAGAGAAATTTGCTCCAAAATTTTTTTCTCTGTTACTGTTGCTAACTGTATTACCTTCAATCCTATCATCCCCTGCCGCGCCTCTCTCCCCCATTTATTCTATTTTCTCTCTCCTTTCACCCTGTCCCTTCGCAAAAGTGTTTTGCTTTTGACTACCCCTTCCCCCAATCTGCCCTTCCTTCTATCACTCCCCCTTTCTCTTATCCCCTTCCTCTCCCACTTTCCTGTAGGGTAAAATAGATTTCTACACCCATCTTTCAACATTTATTAAGCACCTGTTCTATACCAAGAACTGTTTGTTGGGTGCTGGAAGAGCACCCAGTCCTGGGGGAGGGACTTCATGAGCATGGACTATGTTGATCTATTCCAGAGGTGGCAGACTTGAAGCCTCGAGGCCATATGTGGCCCTCTAGGTCCTCAAGTGTGGCCTTTTGACTGAAACCAAACTTCACAGAATGAATTAATAAAAATTAATAAAATAAAATAATATATGTAATATTCATAATATAATATATAATAAGAATATTAAAAATTAATAAAAGGATTTGTTCTATAAAACTTGGAATCAGTCGAAAGACTGCAGTTAAGGACCTAGAAGCCCATATGTGACCCCAAGGCCGCAGTTTCCCCATCCCTGGTATTGAAATGATGCATCAGACTGCTGCTGTTAGGAGTTTTTTTTGACAGACTACTAGATACTTAAAGACCATTATTATGTACCACAGAACATTTTCTTCTCCAGAATCTGAATCCCTAGTTCTTTTGACCAATTCTCATGTGTAGTGATCTCAAAGTTTTTCATTGTTATGTTTGCCTTCCCCTGAGAACTCACCAACTTATCAATATCCTTACTAAAATGTGGTGTTCAGAACTGAACACAAGACTCCAGAGGTAGTCTGACCATAGCAGGGCACAGCAGGACTCTCACCTCCTTATTCTGGAAGTGAGGCTTCTCAATTCATCCAAAGACCACCTTAGCTCTTGTAGCTGTCAAGCTGCTATTGAACCACATCTCCCTCGTCTTACATTTATAAAGTGGAATGACTGAATGAACCTAAAGGCCAAACTTGAATTTATCTTTATTCAATTCCACCTTATTAGATTTAGCCTACTTTTCTGACTTGTCAAGATATTTTGGATGATAACCCTGTGATCCAGCATATCATCAATCTGCTTCAGTTCATCTGCAGAGTTGATAAAGATCCCATCTATACCTTTGTCCAAATATTTGTTTGTCAAAATCTATGCCTCTCCACACTTCAAATTTTCCAAGTGCTGGGGCCCCAGGGGAGGCTGCAGAGAGATGATGGGTTCACTCCTATTTCAATACTTGACTGAAAAGTCAGCTGATTTAAACCATCAGCAAATGAATGTTCCTTGCTTGTATCTTCCTTGATTCAACTTGAACCTGAAAGAGAGCCTTTTGACCAATTTGATCTCTTGAAGAACTTGGCATGCAGCTCCAGTTAATCCATTATAGGGAGATACAGTCATTGGAGACTCAGGATACCATCAAAATAGAGCACCTAAAACAGATGCTAAAAGGTTTAACCATCATGAAATAAAGATTCTGAAAAGATCATTATCACAGACTGTAACATTTATAGTAACACGTCTTTGAGAAAGAATGTGATCTATAATTGTTCAAAGAATTTCAATTTTTTTCCAGTGAGGAAAAAGGACCTTCAGTGTTATGTCAGAATGTAAATGGAAGAAAAATTTAAATGCCTATTAGTTTAATATTTTCTCTCCTGGAAAACATTATTCCAAAGTTTCATTGACTACAATAACAATAACACAATAGAGTTACACTCTCTTTTATGCAGTAGAGATTGTCCTGAAACACTGTGTATAAGCTGAAGTACTGTAAATTTTATCTGATTTTATTTTTTATTTCCATCATCATTTTAAGGATTGTTTTCCTCATTTCTGATCGATCTAGATTGGCAATGACCCAATTCTTTAGCTTTAGGTTTCTCTGTTGTCATCCTTTCTGGAAATATAGGATCATAGATTTCGAGTTGAAAGGTCATGTAGTCTAATCAATCAGCAAGCATCTATTAATCACCTACTACGTGCCAGGCACCAGGTTAGGCACTAGGGATACAAACACTAATAATAACAACTAACATTTATATCATACTTTAAGGTTTACAAAGCACTTTACATATATTTCATTTGATCTTCACAAAGCCTCATGAGTTGTTGCTGTTACTGTTCCAATTGTGTCTGACTCTTCCTGATCCCATTTTGGGGTTTTCTTGGTAAAGATACTGGAGTGGCTTGCCATTTCCTTCTCCAGTTCATTTTTACAGAAGAGGAACTGAGGCAAACAGGGTTAAGTGACTTGCCCAGGGTCACACAGCTGGTAAGTGTCTGAGGCTGGATTTGAACTCACGAAGATGTCTTTCTGATCTCCAGTGTTCTGTCTCAGCGTTCTATGCCATCTAGCTACCCTGTTTATTAGGTGCTATTATCATCTCCATTTTACTGACGAGGAAGTAGAGGTTAAGTGACTTACCTAGGGTCACACAGCTAGTTAGTATCCGAGACAGGATTTGATCTATCTTCCTTACTCGATGTCCAGTGCTCTATTCACTCTGTGCCTGAACAAAAATGAAATAGATTTGCTTTTACCGAGATCCTTTCAAACCAGCCTCTTCATTTTGCAGATGAGGAAGTAGGGTCCAATGAGATTAAGTGAGCTGCTAAAGGTCAAAAAGACCGAATTCATATTTGAACTCAAAGTCTTCAAATCCAGCCTTTTGCAGGAAATCTTTCCCAGTCTTCCTTCTCACCACACTTACTTTTCCCCCATTCCTCTCATCTCCCAAACCTTCTCTCAGAGGTTATCTTCCTTTTACCCTGTATGTAAATTAAATGTATAAATTTTTGCACGTGGTCTCCCCGCATTGGAAGGAGAGATTCTTAAGGGCAGGGACCAGGAGTTCTTCCTCCCTTTATTTGTACCCCCAGCACTTAGCACAATGCCTGGCATATAGTTTAAATAAGTGACTTGCCCAGAGTCACATAGCTAGCAAATGTGAAGCCAGATCTGACTTCAGGACTTCCTGACTCCAGGCCCAGTACTCTATCCACTGTACCACCTAGCTGCCCATGTAGAGCTGGATAAGTGAAAACAACTTTGGGGAAGTCTGTTTTGGATGTCCAGACCTTGCTTTGCTCAAGATTTAAGTAGCCAGACAGCACCATCCTGTACAGATGCTTCACTGGACACTTACCTCTCTCTCCACCAGGATTCTGGGACTCAAACTGCCAAATTTTGTCTGTTTTCAAGCCAAGGGTTTCCCTAGGCCTAAGCAGTCCTCCCGCTAATTGATTTGAGCAGGGTTGGGAACACCTACCATTTGTGAGTTAAAGGAGTAAAAAAAAAGAATAGGAAGCTTTCTTCCCCTTCTCAATTGCAGTGCCCCTCCTGTTGCGCCCTTACTTTTCACCATTCAGCTCTGGCTAGTTACTTGACTCTCCCTGTCCCCATCCCTCTGCTACTAGCCTTACTGTCCTCCAAGGCTAAAGTCGGATGCTTCCTCCTAGGAGGCCTTTCCTGATCCCTCTAACTTCTCATGCTGTCTCCTTAAAATCAGCCTCTATTTCCTCTGGGACTATCACATCATGTTTTTTTTAACCTTTGTGTTCCCAGCACAGTGCCTTTCACATAATAGCTATTTATTTAATAGCTATTTTATTTGTTAGTTTATATATATATAATAGTTATATTTTATATATAATATAAATATTATGTATTTATATAATATAGTTTATTTAATTGAATTAGCTAGACAGACTGAGAGATGGAGTCAGCTCTCCAAGAAAACATTAAAGAGTAGGAACTCATTGGGGGTTTGGGGTAAGGTCAAAGTTGAGAGACTATACAGAGCTCCTCTTTCTCATCAGCTTTTCCTACTTGGTGCAGAGCCGCAGAGATTGAGATGTGTGGTAGAGAGTAAGAGGGTGACTATGCAAGTAAGCCAAGGACACAACAAAGTCAAGGGCTGAGAGCAACATGGCCGCAGGGGGTAATAGTAATGATAACTAGCATTTATATAGAACTTTAACGTTCACAAAATTTTTGTAAATATTATCTCATTGATCCTCACAACAACCCTGGGAGGTAGGTGCTATTATTTTCATCTTATAGATGAGAAAACAGAGGCAAACAGAGGTTAAGTGACTTTCTGGATTTGAACCCAGGACTTCCTGATGCCAAACCTACTACTCCATCTACTGTGCTACCCAGTAGTCTCTCATACATACATATACATACATATATGTGAATACGTGTACCCACATACAGGTATATAGCATATACATTTAATATGAAATATATCTCTCGGTCCCTAGAAATAGGAATTAGATGCCCTAGAGTCAGAGAGAGACACGAAAGTGAGCATTATTCGGGAGCTATGGTACTTTTTTTACTGAGCCTTTTCTGGCTCATTGGAAGATAAACCAAATTGTTTTCCCTGGAACTCATCCATGTATTTCTTGAAGACTTCCTGGGTCCAGGAGAAGCTGTGGGCACACATTTTTATGATGTTTTATTGTTCTTTGTTTTGCTGAGCCTATGCAAAAAATAAAACACTGTTTACCATTGAGCCTGTTCCTCTGTCCCAGTGGGGAGAGGACTCCATTTTCCCAAGGTTGTGATGATTAGAGCTCTGTAAAATAAAGCAGGTTCAGGGAGCAAGCAGGGTTTGGCTAGTAGGCGAGGGCTCAAGAGCTAATTTTGATTAGAAAAATCCCCACTAAGCACAACCTCTAGACTGACAAGAAAGGGCAGCTACCCAGAGGAAGGCAGAGCTGTGGAAGGTCATTAACTCTGACAAGGATAGAAAGCTTGGTGCTCCCCAAGCATTTCTATTCATAGGGTGACGCCCCAAATACATCAGAGAGGATTTGGAACTTGTCCAACTTCTGAGCCTTTCTGTTGAATCAGATCAGCATAGAGGTTAACAGCACCACTGATGGTTAAAGTTAGATGAGCATTCTCCTCCCATGTTATTCAGTCATTTCTGACTCTTTGTGACCCAATTTTGGGGTTTTCTTGGCAAAGATAGTGGAGTGGTTTGCCATTTCCTTCTCCATTTCATTTTACAGATGAGGAAACTGAGACAAACAGGGTGAAGTGACTTGTCCAGGGCCACACAATTACTAAGAGGCTAGATTTAAACTCGGGTCTTCCTGATTCCAAGGCTGGTGCTCTATCCACTGTACCACCTCCCATGTGAAGCTGCTAGAAAGTCCAGTTAATAACTGGGAGTTGGAAAGTTGGGATCTAAGAGCCAGATTCCGTGGTTCAAGAAGTCATCACTCTTTGAAAATTATAAATAAATTAATTAATTAAAACTAAGAAAAAAAAAGGCTTCCCTTTTTCTTTTTTCTTTTTTTTTGAAGGCATCCCTTTTTCACCTGAGCATACAAAACCTCCTTTTCCTCCTACTGCCCCCATCATTTATTAACTAATTTAAAATACTTCAGTACTTCCAGGATCCATGATTTAATCAACGTTCATATTATTTAGCAGATGGTCTTCATTTGCTTTGGCCAAAAAATTTATCACCCTGAGACCAACTTGGAGACAAGACTGTCCAAGCTTAGCAGGATTGGTCCTTGATCAGTAGCTATCCAGTATGACATTGGGCCCACAGCTGAGGTGTTTCCATTTCATGAGAACTTGTACTCTACTGGCACATCTCTTAAGAACTCAGTCAGCATCACGCTTCAATGAGGAATTATAGAAGGACTTGAGTGTAGACATTTAAATATTTCAATGACCACTTTAGATTGGAGGAAACACTCACATTAGCCATGCTCTTTCTGAACCCAGCCCAGCCCATGACTCCTCAGACCACTTCTCCTCCTACACCGCCAGAACTTGCTTCTCATTCTGACAATGCTTCCACTCCTACCTATGGCTTGTTTCTCTAATGGGGGAATTCTTCCTTGAGACTCCATTTGAGGAAATACCCATGTCAGTCATCCCTTCAAATATGAACCAGCCCATAACTCCTGGACTACTTCTCCACCTTGTTCCATTGTGGGTACCTTCCCCCTTCCCCTATTAGAGCTTCCTTCTCTAGAATGTAAGCTCTTTGCGGGTAGAGTCTATTTTTTTTGTGTGTCTATCTGTACCTGGCACGCAGTAAGTGTTTTATAAATTTTGTGTCTATCTATTGCCTGAATATCTTCAGACTGATTATCTGTCTAGTGACAAATCTTAGGCTCATAGGATTAGAGCTACAAGGGTAGTGCAGTGGATGGAGTGCTGGCCCTGGTTGTGAGGTCAAATCAAGCCTTAGACACTTACTAGCTGTGTGATCCTGGGCAAGTCACTTACTCCTGTTTGCCTCAGTTTCCTCATCTGTAAAATGAGCTGGAGGAAATGGCAAACTACTCCAGAGTCAGACGTGACTGAACAATAAGAATTATCTACAGTAGTTTAATTTCATTATCTCATAGAAGAAGAAAGAAGCCCCAGAGGTTAAGTCATTTGTCCAGCTTCAAACAATAAGTAGGCACCTATCCAGCTAAATACTTTATTGACACGATTAAGATAAGGACTGTTAAGTCATACTTTTTTCTTCCTAGATACAAACTGGAAAAGTGTTCAGAGAACCCAGATTATTTTTATTAGACTAGGCTGGTTAATTGGAAAAATATTTGAGCAGAGGGCAAAGTGAGGCAGCTTATTAGTCAGACCGGTGGTTCCATCATGTCCTCCCTGGCTGGAGCCACCTGGGGGTCATGAGTCCACAAGTGAATGCATACATAAGTAAATCTATTATCTGTAGCCTAAAGACGTGATAGTTCTTATAGTATGTTGTTGAGTCATTTTTCAGTCATATTTGACTCTTACCCCATTTGGGGCTTTCTTGGCAGAGATACTGAAATGGTTTGCCATTTCCTTCTTCAGGTCATTTTACAGATGAGGAAACTGAGGCAAACAAGGTTAAGTGACTTGCCCAGGGCCACACAGCTAGTTCGTGTCTAGGGCCAGATTTGAACTCAGGAAGATGAGTCTTTCTGACTTCAAGCCTGTTACTCTTCCACTGGGCCACCTAGCTGCTCCTCTTATAGTATCTGCATTACAATTTTTAAAAATATGCATAGATGCCATTGTAACGAAAAAAATACAAATTCATTTAAAAACCTTACTGAATTCGTAGATTTTTATCACTTATTTTCACAATCAATGAATAATAAAACTATAACTACTATCATGTAGAAAGGCCTGTGAAAAATGTTTGACAATGCAAAGGGTTCCCAAATTATTTGGAAATCACTGTGTCACATTTTAAGAGTTGTTTTTTCTTTTGGCCACAGGACATAAGATATGCATTTTAAAATTTAAGACCAAAACCATTCAACAGTTGGATGAAATGGAAAGAACATTGAAGTAGGAATAAGAAACCCTCAATTCTCTTCTTGGCTTTGCCACCAACTAGCTTTACCTTGACTAGGTCTCAGTTTCTGCATTTGTACAGTGAGGATGGTTTTCGGATTGCCTTCTGAGGCAGTATAGGGTAATGAATAGCGATGGTCCCTGAGTCAGGACAATTTGAGTTCAAATGCCTCCACTAAAGCTGAGTAAATGTGGGACTAAGTTGTCTACTATCTCTGAACCTGTTTCCTCATCTTTAAAAGAAAAGGGTAGTACTAGAGGCCTCATTGGGTATAGCTTGGGCTTGTATAACTTTTTAGGCTAGGTAGGAATACCTGACCAATCAATGGTATTCCAAAAAATGAGGGGAAAGTGTGAAAGGTCACATGTTTTAATAAAGCTCAAATGGGATGTTTCTGTGGTGAAATGCATTTCTCTGTAGTTAGTCATCTCTAAGACAGTGTAGGCCTCCTTTAGGATAGAATCCATCTGGCTCATTATGTTGTTGCCTGTAAGAAAGGGAATAAAACCCAGCCTGAGGGTCTCTACTGACACAGCCCCATCATTCTGTTTCTTTGGCCCCGAAGATTTCTTTGTCTGTGAGGAAGATGTTTTTTTCCAAAACTCACAGTAATCACATTCATCCTCCTCTTCCACATCCTCTAAAGTCTCTTCGATTTTTAAATCTACGATCTTGTGAAAAGGACTGAGGCTATGATTTTTGGAGTCTTTGGACCATTGTTCCCATTCCATTAACAAAGAGCCATACTTTCTGAGGACTAATGTAACCTAGGTTTGTCTGGGCATGCTCAGTTTGCCCAACAAAGAGGAGATCTTGAAGGGCCTTTGGAGCATGTGTCGATTCCCCGATGTGGAGGCCTCTATGTCCCCTATCGTGTTGGTGGCAGTGCTGTTGTTGTTCAGTCATTTTCAATCATGTCCTTCTCTTCATGATGCCATTTGGGGTTTTCTTAGTGGAAAACTGGAATGATTTTCTATTTCCTTCTCCAACTCATTTTACAGAAGAGGAAGTTGAAGCAAACAGGGTTAAGTGTCTTGCCTAGGGTCACACAGTTAAAAAATGTCTAAGGCTGGATTTGAAATCTTCCTGACTCCAAGCCTGGGACTCTATCCACTGTACCACCTAACTGCCCATGGGTGGGGGTAGCCTCCTTTGATTGGCTTCCTGCATTTTTTAAAATGGTGAAACTGACTCAGGGTCCACTCTTTCTACCTTTTGAAGTAAACATTTCTGTCTAAAAGCTCATGTGATTGTTAGTGTCTAAATGGAACTAAATGGTGCAGGGAGCCACATTGGTGGGATTGGAACCATTAACAAAGAGGTTAAACACCCTCCAAATCCCTTTTAGGTTGTCAGAACAACGTGAGGGTGGGGGGAAATGGAATACCTCTGCCTTTCAGGCTGTGTTCTCTGTTACCCCAGTACAAAAAGTCCTGAAGAAAGATATTAATACTTTACCCTGTGTTTTAGGCACAAGTATGTCAAAAACAATTTTATTTTAACATTCTTTTAAATCCAAATATATCTATTAATTAATTTATTTTTAGTTTTCAACATTCACTTCCACAAGATTTTGAGTTCTAAATTTTCCCCCCATCTCTCCCCTCCCCCCACCCCAAGATGACGGGCATTCTGATTATCCTTTCCCCCAATCTGCTTCCCTTCTATCACCCTCTCACTTATCCCTTCCCTTCTGTTTTCCTGTAGGGCAAGACAGATTTCTATACGCCATTGCCTGTATATCTTAATCCAAGAGAAACACCCAAACTGTCATAGTTCCTCCATGCCCTCAGCCATGTCTCTACCCCAAGACAATATGAGGGAAAGATCACAGTACATTAAAACATAGTTGTGGGTAAACATTCCAGAACATTAGTCACTATTCTGTTCCTTCCTAAACAACTCCCCTCCTCAACGACAGAAAGGAAAATCCCCAATAATCAATATAGCAATCTTTTCAGAATAACAGAAGGCATTGCTCTTGGGTGGGTCACAGACAAATTTCTTCAGGGAATGAGGAAGGCAAGGATCTAAAAAAGAGAAGAGATACTCTTTGTTTTCATCTTCAGTCCAGTTCCCCAAAACAGAGGTTTTGTTCTTGACCTAGTTCACCTTCCCTTGCTTTTGGGGGTATTTTTGCGAGACAATGGGGTTAAGTGACTTGCCCATGGTCACACAGCTAGTAAGTGTCTGAGCCTGGATTTGAATACAGGTCCTCCTGACCCCAGGGGTGGTGCTCTATCCACTGCACCAACTAGCTGCCCTGATTCACCTTCCTAAAGGGAAAAGTCTGGAAAGGGTTTTTATGCTAGAGAAAATATTTTTTCATAATATTTCTACTTGAATGAAAAATGAGATTTTTACTATGCTTCCACAGGAAGCAGGCTCTGAAAGGGGACAACAGTTTTAGTGTAAGGGGCAGAAAGTGGTCAAGACAGAATTAACATGAGGAATGGGAAGATCAAGACCATCCACCCAGAATTCCCTTAGTTCCTATAGTTCCTCCTGTAGTTCCCAGAGCTTCCAAGATCCATCATCCATTATTTCGTCTTGTCTCAGATGAAGAGGTTGTAGAACTTCCTAAGACTCATCCCTCTACTTGTGCCTTTGATTCCATTCTTTCTCCGTCTTCAGAAATCATCTTCTCCCTCTCCAATGGCTCTTTTCTATCTGCTGGTGTGAACATGATTAGGTCCTGTTAGAAATACCCCAAAAGGGGCATATACACACAGTACAGAAGTCAAACTGAGCCTTATATAGGGTTAATCATTCCTGGTCCATCCCTTTAGAGCTGGATCAACATGGGTCCCGTGTTCAGAAAATGGAGGGATAATCTATGCATGAGTGTGTAAGATAATACGTATGAAGGTTATTAGGTATGCGCAGAAGCAAGGGGACTTTGCCCCTTGTTTGAACTCTCAGGTTTTGAGGGGCTGACACATCCCAGACTCTAGTCTTTGTTTCAGACAAGATGTCCCCTAACCATAAATTGAATAGGGGGAAGCCTAAGGGTCCCGGTGTTTTCCCCATAGTGCTGTGGAAGCTGAACAGTGAAATTCCTTTCTCACAGGTCCCGCTTCTAAAAAAAGTCTTCACTTGAAACTTCTCCCCCCACATAACTACCAGTCCATCTTTGTTCCCCTTTTCTCAGTGCCAAACTTCTTGGAAATATTTTCTGTACAGAATGCCTTCATTCTTATAACCTGCTTTCCACTTTACTCCTTGCAATTTGAATTTTTACGCTCAACCATTTTACTTAAACTATTCTTTCAAAGGTCGCCTAGGACCTAATTGAGAATTCCGATGCCAATGTCCTGAGCATGGTAGGTGATATGAAAAGAACAGTAGATTTATTTAGTTTATTAGAGTGCTATAGTCAAAAATAGTGCTGGATTTGGAGTCCAGAGTCCTGGCTTGAAATTTTGATCCTACTTCTACCTATTTGACCCTGGGGGTGGCAGGAATAAATATGTTAACTTAGAATGAACAATACCATTTTGGTTTAAGCCTCCATTTTGTGACTAAGTAGTTCTTATTTGTTTTTCTTTAATAAGAAAGTATGTGTCCCCCACCCCCAAATTTGGTAAGCCACTAAAAGCCTGTGCATCCCAAATCTGATAAGCAACTGATAAACACTTGCTAATTACATTAAATTTGTTAATCTTGGGTAACTGATCACCAATAAAATTTAAATGTAACTTAGAAATGCTCTTAGCTAAAACTATAAAAAACCATTGGAGGCCCCAGCCATCAACCTGATTTTAGGTAGAGACTAGGACAGACTCCTATATTCTTTGCACTTGGAAATGTGAGCATCCTGTATTTACTCCAGAGGAGTGTGGATGGATGGATGGATGGATGGATGGATGGATGGATGGAAATTTGCAACCTGGGTTGGAGACACAAGGCCCTTCATCTGGGCAGAGAAGGAACCTTTGTCAGGAACAACAAAACAAAACATGCTTACCAAAACCTTTAGGGATTCAGTTGGTGGTTTGTTCCTAGGTTTGTATTATTGACTAAAATTATCTGTCGATTGATCCATCGATAAAGTTTGATTGTATGCATTGATGAATGTAAATCTTATTAGTGTACCATCAGCCCTTATAAGGACACACAACAGTAAATCAGTTTTACATGTACATCCTGCATTACACTAGGCAAGTTACTTAACTCTCCTGGCCCTCAGATTCTTTCCCTGTAAAATGAAAAGATTGGATTAGGTGATATGTAAGGTTCCTTCCAAAACTAAATCCTGTATCATATGAATTTGATGATAAACAAGTTAGCCTGCCTAACATGGGGAAGAACGATTCTCAAAGCCAAGTAGCATATAACAGACACTAAAGATGGCATCCACGACTTAATGAAGGCTAACAGCTGCTCCATGATGGAATCTCCCACTTGGGCTATTAAGGAATAAGCAAGGCATTATCTTAATGCTGATAGGCACAGTTAGCAAACTGGCCCTTGGGAGTTTGTGAAAATATGTATCTGCTGCTAAGGACAGACAGTGAACGGGAATTGGAAAAGGAGGTGGCATGATAAGAGAATTATGTGACTGTGGAAGCTGAGGGGGTATTGACTCTTGTGAGTCGGTGCTTGTAGGTGCGGAAACAGAGGAAATTTTAGTTATTGTGAATCAGTGTAGGTGTCTGTGGGGGTTGTTCAGGCCATGGATCCTTCTTGGATGCTTGTAGGTCCTTTGTGCAACTGCAGATTCTTGGGAGAGTTGGCTCCATCCTTAGGGTGAGCCTTGGCTTGTAGCAACATGGAGGATCAAAGCAACATGTAGGGGCAGGATCTCCCAACCTGCATTTTTAGTGGACAAGATTGTGAGTGGGCACTGTATTCTAGTGCCGATCCCACTGGTTCTAGCATCTGCGGAATGGTGACAGCAAACCCTAACCCTAAACCCCAAATCAGGAGTGGGCTACCTGTGGCCACATGTAGCCTTCTAGGTCCTTGGGTGTGGCCTTTTGACTAAATCCAAGTTTTACAGAACAAATCCTCTTATTAAGGGGATCTGATCTGTGAAGTTTGAATTCAGTCAAAGGGCCACATTTGAGGACCTAGAGTTTTACAGAACAAATCCTTTTATTAAGGGGATTTGTTCTTTGAAGTTTGGATTCAGTCAAAGGCCATGTGTGGCCTCCAGGCCTCCAAGTTCCCCACTCCTGCCCTAAATATTTGATTAGTACAGTCCTGAGCTCTCTGTAAATCTCTTCCCAATAGATGAGAGGACTTGCACCTGAGAGGGAATAGTCACTGCAAGCCAAGCCATAGCCCGAAGGTCAGACTAGATGCAGAAGTGGGTCCATGTTAGAGGAGACTGAAGGGTCACTGAAATCCCTATTCAGGTAGATTGTTCCTGATGGAAGAACAACAGAGAGAAAAAAATCCAAGTGTTAAGTCTGAAAGGGGCAGGATTCTGCCTTTGGCGCCATTAGATTCTTTTCAGCTGTGAGAGCTTATGCTTACACAGTGTTTATGTGGTTGAGGCTACCACACACAGTCAAAGTGAAGTCACAGATTGTTTGATATCCATGACAGCTATAAGCCAAAACCAACAGAAGCAGACATTTTATTTCATGAGAACAGGAACACAAATAAATCTTGGCCATATTTGTAACTAGTATCAGGAAAAGTTATTTTTATGCCTCTCTGAAGATACTTAGGTTTTTCACTTAGCACTACCCTTCTTCTTCATCTTTCAGACTTTCGTGAGTCATGGTTTACTGTTTTTTTCCCCAAACACTCAAGTGTTTACATATAACTCATTTTTCAAATGCTTATCACACAACCAGCTCCATCATGTGGTGCAATTAATAAAATTGAAAATGAATTGCCTTGGAAGCCAGCCAAATACATATAGAGAGGCACGTCTCCCAAGTCAGTTAGATAGGAGTGACATGGAACTAATATAATTAAAAGCTTAGTCATGGAAGGAGCAAATAAAACCTTTGGGTGAAATGTGATGGCTAAGATCTTCCTTTCACAACCTTCTGAACTTTTGGATGGGTTTTTGAAGACATTCAGGTGCCATTACTTTGGCACATCAGAAAAGCAAGACCTTGGTGGCTTTGGGTAAGTTAGTGACTGAGGCAAACTTCAGACTGGGGCCTTCTCACTCTAAGCCCTGAGCTCTCTCTACCACACTACACTATGATGTCCCTAAGAAGAATAATAGAGAGTATATGTGGGGGTGGGGGTGGGCAGGAGGACTATGAGATGTAAGGAAAAAAAGGGATAGGATGGCAAGAAAGAAAATGAAAAGAAGGCCATTGAAGCATTTTTTTTAATGCCCAGAAGAGAAGAAAAGCCAGAGGAATCATATCAGGACAACCTTGAAAGTTACACACCAAATTTATGATACAATTTTAAAAGAAAAGCAAGCTGTACATAATACTATTTCATGTACAATCCACTTTTTCCATTCTATTTTGTATAGGGAAATGCTAATTTTATTCTGTGCTCAAGTTCAGAATAAAGAAATTAATTTTTTTTAATGCAATTTATTTATTTAACATATTTGGTTTTCAGCATTGATTTTCACAACAGTTTGAATTACAAATTTTCTCCCCATTTCTGCCCTCCCCCCCCACTCCAAGATGGCGTATATTCTGGTTGCCCTGTTCCCCAGTCAGCCCTCCCCTCTATCACCCCCCTCCCCTCTCATCCCCTTTTCCCTTCCTTTCTTGTAGGGCAAGATAAATTTCTACGCCCCATTGCCTGTGTATCTTATTTTTTAGTTGCATACAAAAAGTTTTTTTGTTTTTGAACATCTGATTTTAAAACTTTGAGTTCCAAATTCCCTTCCCTCTTCCCTTCCCACCCACCCTCCCTAAGAAGTTGAGCATTTCAACCTAGGCCACACATGTATTATTATGTATAACCCTTCCACAATATTCGTGTTGTGAAAGGCTAACTACATTTTGCTCCTTCCCAACCCATCCCGCTTTATTGAATTTTAAAGAAATTAATTTAAAAAATGAACTGGGAGTCAAAAGAATTGAATACCAGGCATTCTACTAACTAGCTGTGTAACTTTAAGCAGGTCAGTTAACCTCTCTGTACCTCAGCTTCCCCATTTGTAAAATGAGTGGGTTGGAATTAATGGTTTTTAAGGTCCCTTCTAGCTCTGACATTCTGAGAAAGGCTTTGTTATTATTATATAAATTATGCAATTCAAAGGTGATCTTCATGCAGTAGAGCATCCAAAATCTACATTCACTAGAACCAAGCAATTTATGGTTGTTTTTTTTTCAGATTTCCTATTAATAGTTAGTATGTTGTGTGAACATGTTATAATTCGAATAGTCTTTTACTCATCTGTACAAGTTCTAAACATTGAGGGTTTTGTTGTTGTTTTCTGTTGCTAGCACTCTCTCCATTCCCAAATTATCTCGTAGTACAGGGCAGCAGAATGGAAGCTCCTTAAGAGAGTGTCCACTGTCTGGTACCCAGGTTGAGTTGTGATTTCTCTGCATGAGAGAGGATAGCAGCAAGGAAAAGATGCCAGCAGATCCCAGTAAAGCAACCGTACCAGGAGAGAGCAGAAATATGAACAGAATCAGCTCATTGTTTGTGATTAACTCTGTATCTTCATCCACTGAACTATGCATACAGTGGTATTGTGTAGGTCCTTATAAATGTTTGTAGACTGGAAACATTTCTTGTATTAAAAAAATTGTAGGATGGCTTTCTATCTCCTCCATCTCTTTTGAAACTGCTCTTTTCAAATGTTATCTTAAAATTGGAAATTTTGTTTTGTCCTATATATGTCAGATTAATTTTTATGGAAATTTCATTTGATTGCAATGCTAAATCCAGCCTTCAAAGTTCGTTGCTGATATAGCATGGTCTTCCAGCAAAATTAAAAAAAAAAACGAACAAAACCCTTATAAGGTACAATGCAACTTTGGCCATCCAGGTTCAATTTTTTTTCAAGTTACCATTGGAATGCTCCTCAGAAGTTTTACTCCAATCCTTCATCCAGGCATGGAATTGATTCTGGGTTATCAAAGGCTAATACAGCAAAATGGAAGCTCTGGAAGCATCTAGCAAACTGGAAAGACTATCAGTGCAGTCCAAATGACAGACTATCTGAGGTCCAAGAACAATCTGGTTAAGCATGTAGATATACGGATGTTCATCACGCATAGGTTGGTCCTTAAGTGATGGATTCTTTGGCTATGATACCTCTCAAAACAAAGCAAAATACAAAATGGCTCTCAGTCCTGTGTGTCCTTCTTCTTCATTGGTAATGGTGCTGAGTGGTGGGAAAGTGTTTAAAGGATGTTAAGAATCACAGATCTAGACTACCTGTAAGCATTCATTTAACTGTTGGAATTCAGATTGTGAGATCTCTGTCCAATAGAGTTTATTTAGTGCTAGACAAGTTGAATTCAATCAGCATTGACATTCTTGCTATAAATAAAAGCAAAAGACATAAGGAAGGCACAACTAGAGACCACATTTCAACTCAGGAAGATAAGTCTTCCTGATTCCAGACTCAGCACTCTATCCACTGCACCACTTAGCTGCCAATGAATAGCCTAAATTAATTTATTTAAGTGTTGATTGATTTGACCGCCTTGCTGTCTAAGGGACAAAAGTCTTCTCCAGCACCATAAATTCAAAAGCATCAATGCTTTGTGCATTCCCAAGGGGAGAACATTAGGACATCCAGACTAATGACTTTTAAGTTTTGATTCCAGATCCTTTTTTTTTTTGATTCCAGACCTTGATACAACTAGAACTATATCATCCACAAGCTGAAGGACCTCACCATTCATGGAGAAACTCTTTTTAACTTGGATTCCATAATGGATCTCCTCTATCCCAGTGGCAAAAATGATTGTTGAGTATGAATCTCCCTTGTTTTATGCCTCTTGTAGTATTTATGATCAGAAGACTGCTGAATATGATTATCTCCGGCATTATATTCTTCAGTAGTAATTTTGAAGTATGATGAGAGACACCTCATTGGAAGAGAATCTTTATGGTAGTGGTTTGCTCTACCAAATTAAATTACTTTTTGCAATCAAGAAACAAGCATAGTGTGACTTTGTATTCTACATACCTTTCAGTCAGTTCTGTAATATTAAATATGGATTCTATTATGGAATATCTATTGGGAAAGCCTACGAATTGTCCACATATACCCTTATCAAGGATGCCTTGATGCATGCATGTGTAAATGATTTTCATAAAGATTATCTAGATGGTAACATGGTTGTATAGTCTACAGGTAAAAATGTTTTCACAGTCACATTTTTTGAGAATTAATGAAGTATGATTTTTTTCCCATACCTTTCATATCTTTCCCTCCTTCAGATATCTTGTGAACCATACTGTCACACTTACATTGCCTCTAGTATGACTCTCCTCTATGTAAACTTGGTCTAACACTATTGCTTTCCCCATTTATTTCCTCTGGTAACATTTCTCCTTACAGGAAATTCTTTTTTCCTTACAGGAAATTTTATGCCTCTAAAAAAAAAATCTGGGATTGTGATGTTAGAATGCAAAAATTGTGGCTCCACTTTCTCTGATGATGAAAAAAAAGTTAATTATAAAAACATTTGCAGATCTTTTCCATTTTTCTTGTTTGTTGTTCTATGATTTTATTTGCATGGGTCTCTTGCCAAGCTTTCTTTAAATCACTTTTTAACTCTCCACTCCTTATCTTTGTTTTTTAAAGTGATACTGCTCACAGTCTTCCATCATTCTTTGCTGCAAAATTTTACATGTGAGGTTATATTTTAAATGAGCTGCTTTTGGCTGCTCTATCTCACAGTCTAGAAAGAGAGTCAAGCATGTGCCTACCAAGGAGATTTTGTATGCTCTTTTGGTCTCCTTTTTTGACAGCCAATTTACATCAGTTATGTTTCTGTATGAAATACTTGACATTAAGTTATCACTGAATAAAAGTTAAACTCAGAACCTTTAAATATGTGCATTATTATTTCTGCATTAAAGTACCTACAGCTACAGTACTCACAACTGAGTAGCATTGCTCAGTACCTACCACAGAAGGAGAAATTAATCACGCTGCTCATTTTGGCAAAGTTTTACATAGCACTTGTTTGTCTCCCAGGTGCCCCAGTGCAGGTATTCATGTGCCAGCTAATGTTGCCAAAATACTTGAGGTCTAAGGCACAAAGAACAATGCCAAAGGAATTTGGTAGCTGCATCCTTAACCGCACATTGCAAGTCATTCCTTCTTCTTCCATGGGGCATGGCTATTTCAGAAGTTGGGGAACTTGCTAGTCAAATGTCGTAATGCCCTTAAAATATTTGCTCAAGAACAAAATAAGTGCTTCAACTTTGACAGAAATAATATCTGAGCTCTTCCAGGAGATCCAGTCACTTCAGCAGCTATCCGAATATTTTTTTTTATCATTTTTTTTTCCGAATATTTTTCCTACACTAAGAGAGATGATGATCTTAAGAGCTCTTTCGAAGTTGCAGCATAAGAGGCAAGTGAGGCTGATCCTGCATAAGTGAGGAATCTGTCCCCTTCCTGTTTCCTGTCTTAAAATATCCATTCACCAAAGAGTTAAAGACAAAGAAGAAATATGGTTACTAAAAGGTCTAAATCAGGGGTGGGGAACCTGCGGCCTTAAGACCACATGAGGCCAAAGTTTCAGTCAAAAGTCTAAGAATTTAGAACGCCACATATGTAAAATTTGGATTCAGTCAAAAGGCCACACTTAAGGATTTAGAAGGCCACATGTGGCCTTAAGGCTATAGGTTCCCCACCCCGGTCTAAATTAAAACCCAATGGTTAACTCAAGTTATATCAATTCTATCCTATTAGTACATTAAATGCACTATTAATTTGTCAGTTTTTGGTCCTTCCAGTGAGTTGATAGGTATTCTTTTTTCTCTCATGGGGAGCTTATCGGCTACAAGCATAGGTCAGATTGAGGCAGCTAGGTTGTTCAGTGGATAGGGTATGGGTCTTGGGGTCGAGAAGGCCTGACATTGACTCCCAGCCTAGATACTTCCAAACTGTGTGACTGTGAGCGAGTTACTTAACCTCTCTCAACTTCAGCTTCCACATCTGTAAAATGGGGGTGATGATAATAGCACCTGCCACACAGAGTTGTTGTGAGGATCAAATGGAAAATATGCTTTAATATGGAAAGTACTTTGTAAACCTTAAAGTGCTATATAAATTCATTTTTGTTGTTCAGTCAGCTCTTTGTGACCCCATTTGGGGTCTTCTTGGCAAAGATACTGGAGTGGTTTGACATTTCCTTCTTCCAGCTGATTTTACAGATGAGGAAACTGAGGCAAACAGGGTTAAGTGACTACCTGGGGTAACACAGCTAATAAGTGTCTAAAGCTGATTTGAACTCATGAGGATGAGTCTCCTGATTCGCCCAGTGTTCTATCTACTGTACCATCCAGCTACGGCTCTGTGCTAGGGCTACAAGTACAAAAATGAAGAAAATGTGCAGGTCTTATTAGTTATGCTAATAATTATTTATGCTAATTATAACAATTAATTGCCAACACTTTTAATGCTAATTATGATAATAATTAATTATGCTAATAAATTTAATAGTAATTAGTTAATAGTCATGGCTTAAAGAGTGGGAGAAGAAACAGTGAATCTATGACCTTGTTGTCTTAAAGACAAATAGGCCTCTCCTGCCCATAAGCAGAGGAAGTAGTTACTACTAGTAGTTACACACTAATTTCATGTCTGAGGCCTCCCTCTTAAAACTTCCTGTTCTCTCAAATGTCTCCCTCATCAGTGCGAAATTCCACAACTGGAGATGTATCCCTTGGTTTTGAGACATTTAGGATTATACAGAGAAAGCTGGAAGGTACCTTATAAGCCATCTGGTTGAAGGCCCTCATTTTATACACAGAGAATCTGAGGCCCAGAGAGGTTAAATGACTTGCTGGGGTCACAAGGGTGGTAGGGCTGAGATTTGAACATGGGTTCTCAGATGCCAAATTCAGGCTCCTTTTTTGCTGTGCCAGCCTACCTCCTTCTTACCCTACAAGTCTGCTTACATTTTACTCTGTTCCACATAGTGCACCATCCAGTGACACTTGCATCCTTGCTATTCCTTGCTCAAGATACTCCATTTCCTGATTCCACGCATTTTTACTGACTGTCTACACCCTTTTGGAATTAAGTCTCTCTTTGTCTCCACCTCCTGGTTTTTCTGGCTTCTTTCAAGTTTCAATTAAAATCTTCTGTAAAAAAGCCTTTCCCAATCTGGCTTAATACTAATGCCTTCCCTTGGAGATTATCTCCAATTTATCATGTTTACGACTTTTTTGTATATAGTTGTTTGCCTATGATCTCCATTAGATTGGGAGCTCCTTGAAGGCAGGGAATATTTTTTGCCTTTCTTGGTATCTCCAGTGTTTAGCACAGTATCTAGCAAACAGTAGGTGCTTAATAAAATATTGTTGACTTCAAAAATCCCCTGTCAAAATGGAAATACCTCTGGGAGAGACACACATTAAACAATTAGCATCTTAACTGTGAATTAGGATAGTCAAGAGCTTTGCATTTATGCCTGTGATGTTTGGATTCAGTCAAAGGGCCACGGTTGAGGACCTAGAGGGCCACTTGTGGCCTCGAGCCCACAGGTTCCCCACCCCTGGCTAGCTTGAATGGACCAGAGTAACCATTTGGTCCAATACTTAGTCCAATTTTTCATGTTAAAAAAAAGTGTGTTCTAGGGAAGATACGCGTCTTATCCAAGGTCACACAGGTAGCAATCATCAGGAACAAGATTTGAAACCAGGCACTCTGATTCCTCAGTCAACTACATTTCTTCTGTTCTCTGTTGCCTCCCAGGAACGAAGGGTAAAAGTTGCATAGGCAAATTTAGACATTATCTTATTTGATCTTTGTAACAACTCTGCTGAGGTAGATGCTGCTGATATTATATTACTAATATCATCATCGTCATCATCATTTCATAGGTAAGGAAACTAAAGCTAATACGTACTCAGGACCATATAACTAAGAGTTGGAGGCACCTCAGTCATAATCTTACAGGCTGTCTATTCACCACACCTCAGTGCATCTCCAGCCTGGCAACCTAGAAAGTTATAGCTATACCTTAAAGGTCATCTAAGCCAGGGAGTCTTAACTTTTTGTGTACCACTGACGTTTTTGGCAGTATGGATGGCAGTAAAAATGGTTTTCAAAGTATCAAATAAAATACATGGGGTTACAGAAACTAATTACATTGAAATCCAGTTATTGAAATATTGAAGATTAAAAACAAGGTCATGGGCCCCAGGCTAAGAGCCCTTGATCTAAATCAATCAGCCCATTTTTTTTTCAGATGAGAAAACCAAAGCCCAAAGAGGAGTGGTGACTTACTTAAGATCATAGAAGCATTAAGTAACAGAGCTGTGAAATGAACCCAGGTCCTCTGTCTCAGAATCCTGAGTTCTTTCTTTTACTCCAGGGGATCTGTGATTCACAGCAATACGATTTTTCCCTCCAACAGTTCATGTAGCAGCTTATTCATGCTTGCCTATGTCTTCCCATAAGTTCACAACAGGGCGTCTAATCAATATGCTGGTGGCCTTCCTAGCTTTCTCCTAACATTGCGTGGATACCAGTGGAGCCCTCTGGCTGTCCACTTCACTTCTACCACACGACCAACCCATCTTATACAATTCCTTGATGAGACCCTCTACTTTAGTTCTTCTCTAGAATTCCTTATAGGTTCTATATGGTAGATGGCACATACTCACTGTGTACTTTCCCATTGTCCTATATACGTCGTTCATTTTTTATTCTTCAGAGGCAATTATATTCCTTTCTTGTATTTTTTTGAAGGGGGAAGGCAGGGCAATTGGGGTTAAGTAACTTGCCCAAAGTCACACTGCTAGTAAGTGTGTCAAGTGTCTGAGGCTGGATTTGAACTCAGGTCCTACTGACTCAAGGGCCAGTGCTCTACTCATTGCACCACCTAGTTGCTCCAGCAATTATATTCTATGTCTTACAGCCATATCGCAGCACTGGTAGAAGGTTAGTACTAAAAAGATAGGCATTTGCTTTCTTGGGAAGTTTGCACCAAGTAAAGAAGCATTGTACTTTCCCAAAGACAATCCAGTCCACTCTCTTCCTTCTGTTCCATCCTAAGCCAAACATATTTGTACTGTCTGTCTCAGATAAATATTTTTAACCTTTCTCATTTTATTGTGAGCTTTTTATGTCCTAATACACGGTCAATTTTTGTGTAGGTGCCATATACCACTGAAAAAAAGGCATATTCCTTTCTATCCTCATTCCATTTTCTCCAAAGGTCTATCATAGTTAACTTTTCTAACATTCTATTAGCCTCTTTAACTTCTTTCTTGTTTATTTTGTGGTTAGATTTACCTAGTCCAGATAAAAAAAATTTTAAGAAGAAAGAGAAAAGGCATAGAACGTTAGAATTAAAAGGACCTTCAAGAGATCATCTAAATCTCCCATCCTACCTCCTGCTCCCTAAGGAATGACAGTTAAGGTTTACTTCTCAAATTTAAGGGTTATAAACAGAGTTCATTACATCATATTAGCTATCATAATTAAGATCTGTAGCTTGAGGTCATTGGCCTAAGTGAGATCTCATCATTATAAATCAGAATTATTTCTCTAAAGGAAAAATTAGAAATATTTATAGTAGAGATTTTAGAAGAATACTGAATATGAATTTTCTGTGAACATGTTACATTCTACTTCATGTCATTGTATTTAGATGAGTTTTGAATCTATATGAAAGAAAAGAAATATTGAAACTAAATAGTTATTATGGGGCAGCTAGGTGGCACAGTGAGTAAAGCACCAGCCCTGGAATCAGGAGGACCTGAGTTCAAATCCGGCCTCAGGCACTTAACATGCTTACTAACTGTGTGACTTCGGGCAAGTCACTTAACCCCAATTGCCCTGCCTTCCCCCCTCAAAAAAAGTTATGGTTTTTTATTGCATGCTGATACTAATTTTACTTTGGGTGTGAAGATTTGTATATAATTTTCTGCATCCTGATTGTTTTTCTTAAATAGAAAGTAAGCTCTTCAAGATTGAGAATTATTTATTTATTTTCTTAAAGTCTTTGTATACCCTTAGTACAGTGTCTGGTACACAGTAGGTGATTAATAAATGCTTGTTGAATGAACGAATGAATAAAAACTCACACAGTACCCCAGTCTGCTTTTCTTCTCCCTCTAGATATTTCTTTGGCTAGAAATTAATATATCATACTTGCTGGAATGACAGATTGCAGACTGGAATAAGAGAAAACAGTAATTTATAAGATGGAGTAATTACTGGAGAATCCAGGTACTATTTACCTACTTTTTTTCCCTTTGTTCTCAAGCCAACAAAATTATTGAGTCTAGATTCCTGGAACCTTTTATTAGCCGTAATCTTGGGTTGTCTATCAAAAACAACTCTGTTGTGGATTAATTAAGGAAACAAACCCCGCTAAAGTACATCCTTTTTTTCCCCTCTAGATAACCTGTGAGTCAGGCTGCATTTTCCAAAATGTGATTGAGCACTCGAAGTGGCTGCTGAGAATCATCTTTTTCTTCACTTAGGATGCTACCAGATATTACTGTGTGTGTGATGGGTAATGTCCACAAGGTGGCGAACAATACCATAGCTACCATTGGAACAAGCTGCTGGAAGGCCAGAGAAGGGGCAAACTTCCTGAAAAATCAAGGAATATTTTCATTTCTGAATCACATGGATTATGATTCTTTTCACATTCTTGGATTTTAGAGACCTGTAGGGTCATTTCAAATGTCAAAGCCCTAGGGTGCACTCTGGTCCAGCTAATGAGATGCTCCCTAAGGTCTCCTCCAGCTTCTGTGTGATTCTATGGTAAGCCATCGTTTGATGTCTAACATTAGCCTGAGGACTGTCTAATGTCGAGTCTCAATCTCAATTCTCTCTCCACCCCCACCCCCACCCCATTTTACCATCTCCCTGAAATATGAACAGTTTCCCAACTCAAATAGGAGAGAATCACAGAGCTAGACAACTCTGAGAGCTAAATGAGACTTTAAATATTAAATAATCTAGTCTCACTCTTCTCGTTTTACAAATGAGGATAGAGAGCTCACGCAGATAGCTGGTATAATGGGTTTAGCATAATAAGGACTGGACTTAGAGTAAAAAAAAAAAACTCCAACAAAAAACAAGCTTCAAATCATGATTCTGCCATGTCTGAGATTGGGCTAATCATTCCACTTCTCTGACACTTTTCTCTGTGAGAGCAGGCCCTATCTTTGCCTTTCTTGGCATTTCTAGTGCTTGGCCTAACATCTAGGACATAGTAGATACTTTATAAGTGCTAACTGACTGGTTGACCCTCATATGTAAAATGGTGTAGTATTTTTAATAGTATTTTATTTTTTTCCAATTACATGTAAAATAGTTTTCAACATTCACTTTTATAAGATTTTGAGTTCCAATTTTTTCTCTCCCTCCCTCCCCAAAATGGCAAGCAATCTGATATAGGCTATACATGAGCAGTCATATTAAACATACGTCCACATTAGTCATGTAGTGAAAGAAGAATCAGAACAAAAGGGAAAAACCAAGACAAAGAAAAAACAAACAAAAAAAAGGTGAAAACAATATGCTTCAATTTGCATTCAGACTCTATAGTTCTTTCTCTGGATGTGAATAGCATTTTCCATCACGAGCCTTTTGGAGTTCTTAGATTATTGTACTGCTGAGGAGAGCCAAGTCTATCAAAGCTGATTATTGTACAATGTTGCTGTTACTGTGTACCGTGTTTTCCTGGTTCTGCTCACTTCACTCAGCATCAGTTCGTGTAAGTCTTTCCATATTTTTCTGAAATCTGCCTGCTCATCACTTCTTACAAAATGGGGTAGTATTAATATTATTAGTTGCTGTATTTACTTCACAGGATAAGGAAAATTCTTTGTGATAGAGTACGATATTTTATTAGTTCTAGATATGTGAGCACCTTCAGAATATGTAGTGTTTCATTCTTTGCATTTGCAACCCTACTCCTGGCACACACGTAGTAGGTGCTTAATGAAAGCTTGTGATTGGCTGATTATTTTTAGCAGCAGAACAAGGATTAGAAGCCATGCCTCACAATCATGAAATCAAAATTATTTTTACTCTTTCATTTAGTCTTTTATGGTATTTTGCTTTGTATTGCATGTTAGTGCTGGACATTAGCCCTTTGCTGAACATTATTTGTGATGCCAGTTTCAAATAATGTGCTTACTCAAACCTGTTCCCCTGGCTTCTGCTTTGTACCAGTGCTTTTGATGGCTTTCAGCAGGCTGTCTTCAGTTTCTGGATAGCAGCTAGGCTGTTTTCCTCCCAATTATGAATAAGAGAAGGCAGCCAAAGCTGAGGGTTTTGCAGATAAGACCCCCAAATGTAATAATGGATTAGGAAAATGAACAAACTAGAAATGCTCTTCCATCTCATTGTGCTAATCCCTGCATGACTGACTGCTTTTATTCAGCCATCCTAAGTGTACCATGCTGTTCTACAGCTAGTAGCTTGTTCCAGGAGGTTATGAAGTTTGGCCAGAGAGACATTTATGAATTGAAATAAAAATAAACAATTCTTAGGTTTTATACAAGGTACTGCCTCATCATCTTTTATTTTGCAATCATGTAACATTAGTATGTGAGAAGCTATGTTTGTTTCTAAAGCATTAAATACTCTTGATTTCATTTCTTCACAGTGTAGTTCTCCCTCTAAAGCCTTGTAGGTATCAAGCGCTTATGATTCATGAGATGGTATAGCCAGAAATGTCAAACTTAGGGCCTGCAAAACTCCCAAGTGTACCCAATCACATTAAAGTGTAGTTGAGAAACATTCAACAAATTAAATAAAAATAGAATGCAAGATAACTAATGTGAATTTGTGATTTTCTGATTCAATATGCAGCCTGCAGGGATCTGCATTTCTATTTTAGTTTGATACCACCAGCTAGCTTCTAAACTCTCAAAGATCTTATGTTATGAGGAGGGTTGTGTTGCGTTATTTGTGCTTTGGCCCAGAGGAGTCCATCATCTTACTTCCAGCAATAGCAAAAGCTAGTAAAACCTTTGAACTCAGCATCTCATCCTGGCAAACAATTATGAAGCATCTTTTGTTGTCTCATGCCCTCCATCTAGCTGGCGCATGACATTTGTTTTATACTTAAAATTGAAATTTCAAATTGAAGTTTTACATTATCTAAATGATGTAAAATTTTGTGAGGCTTAAATTCACAATCAAATATTTCTGTTTGTCCATATGGGGAATTTTCAGCCCTGCCTTTGATACACAGTAGCTATATGACCATAGTCAAGTCCTCTAATTTCTTAGCATTCATATTCAATGCCATCCCAATTAAATCACAGAAGATTATTTTACTGAATTAGAAAAAATAACAAACTCCCAGCTCAAGACAAAATATTAAAGGCATCAAGATTAAAACAATTTAAATATGATGGTGCCACAATTAGAATTACACAAGACCTAGTAGCAGAGATATTAAAGGACCACAGGTCTTAGAACACAATATATTGAAGAGCAAAAGACCTGGGGCTCCAGCTGAAAATATCATACCCTTCAAATTTCAGTATTATCTTGAATGGAAAAAAATGGACATTTGACAAACCCTTGGACTTTCAAGAGTTTGTTAAAAAAAATCCTAAACTTAATAGAAGATTCAACATACAAGAACCAAGAGAAACATAAGGTACACATCAAAGACTGACTATAAGGGATTCATAAGAACAGACTGCTTACCATTTATATAACATAAAATGTAAAATGTATATCTAACATTCTTATTAATAATTGTCAAGCTCGTAAGAATGTGGGGGATAAAAGTGATTATGATATGAATTTAAAAAGTAAAACCCTTTAGAAACAACTAAAAACAGTAACTATTTTATACAAAAGAGGTGCAAGAAGAAGAAAGGATAGAGAGGATTTAGATAGGGTAGTGGGGCTGGTAGTTCTGGTAACCTACTTTCGTCGGGAATGGGTTTAAGAGGGAACAATACATATATATTTAGAAGAGTATAAAAGTCTTCTAAATTTAGAAGGAATAAAATGGTAGGAGTATAGTGAGGGGGGAGAGGACAAGGGAGGGATTAGGACAAAGGAGGGATTTTTAGAGGGGAGAATGAGGGAATAGGTAAAGGGAGTTTAGATTAATGGGAATGGGGGGGTAGGGAAGGGATCCGTAGAGGGGGGAAGGCAAGTAATAGGAGGGAAGGGTGGTTGGTGGAGAAGGGGGATAGGCAAGTAATAGGAAGGCAATGTAGCAGGTAGAAGTAAAGTAGAGGAGGCAGGAAGGATAGGAAACAAAAGATATGTACAAACACAAAAAACAAAAATCGGGAGTAGATTATGTTTGGGAAAGTATATGTCTATATACACATGTATATATGTATAAGTGTATGTATATATCAGTATGTGTATGTATATATCAAGAAATATCTAAATTATATTGTAGCCCTCTGGGGGCGTGAGGGGGAGGGGAAAAAAGAACAAAGTTAAAAAACGCACAGCAGATAACAAAAGAAAACACAAGGAAGCATAGAAAAGATGAACAATTCTCAACACAAGGTGTATTATTTACCATACAGGCTTTCTCGAAATGAAAATTTATTGTTACATATTTTGAATCCTCTCCTATGTTCTGCTATGCACACGACATGCTTTTTTTCTTTCTTACTTTCTATTTAAGCTTTAATATTTAAGTTTATGATATGTTTTTGTTTCTTTTCTCTGTTTTGTATTTGTGTTCTGGTAAAATAAAATAAAAACTGTTTAAAAAAAAAAACAGGGCACCTACGTGGTGCAGTGTGTAGAGCACCAGCCCTGGAATCAGGAGGACCTGAGTTCAAATCTGACCTCAGACACTGACACACTAGCTGTGTGACCTTGAACAAGTCACTTAACCCCAATTGTCCTGCCTTCCCCCCTAAAAAAAAACAACAAAATACCCAGCAGTCTTTCTAAGGTTATAATGAAAGGTGAGTGTCTATCTGCATTGGTGGAAGAAATATCTATACCCAGAGTTATTTTGGTTGTTATAGCTTTCAAGAAATCTTCAACAATTTTGATGTATGGAATAAAAACACCTTTTTGTAAAAGAGCTTGTGATGTAGCATTTTGTTCTACCAAAGCAAATGCTTTTTCTTGATTAAAATATAAGCACAATGGGGTCTTATATTTTTTATATTTTTCAACATTAGATACAGGGACACATAATTTTCTTTTCAAGCAAAGAGGTGATGGATTAGTGAGATATAAAGTCAAGTTGACTTAACATATGCATATGTGTATATCTCTATTATACAACATCTATTTATTCTGGACCTATACTTTCATGGATGTGGGTAATTTTTAATGTGAAAATTCCCTCCTCTCACTATAAATCAGCAACTTATAGTTTTTTTATTGGCTTTTTTTAAGCTCCTCCATCTGAAAGTCCCAAATGGGTAAAGTAAAAGGAGGTTTTTTTTCTTACTAGTATTTTATTTTTTCCTAATTAACATGTAAAGATCATTTTCAACATTCATTTTTGTAAACTTTTGAGTTCCAAATTTCTCTCTCCTTTTCTTCTCTTCCCCCTCAGCAAGCAATCTGATATAGGTCACATAGGTACAATCATGTTAAACGTATTTCTACATTAGTCAGAAGAATCAGAACAAAAGGGAAAAACCACAAAAAACAAAAAACAAGTGAAAATAGTATGCTTCGATCTGCATTCAGACTCCATAGTTCTCTCTCTGGATGTGAATAGTATTTTTCATGAGTCTTTTGGAATTGTCTTGGATCATTGTATTGCTGAGAAGAACTAAGTCTATCATAGTTTATCATCACACAATGTTGCTGAGAAACTTATAGTTTTAGAGAGTTACCTAGTGAACTGAGAGGTATTAAGTGGACACAATGATAATAGGTGTCAAAGAAGTTATAGATGAGTTGCTGACCTGCATCAGTGGAAGGAGTTTTCTGTAGCCAGACCTCCCTGCACTGGTTTGAACCAAATGAAAAATGGTTTCTAGCTTTTCTAATGTGCAGGATACCAATGTTATTTTTTGTCAGTTTAACAACTTCTGATGTGCCAGATTCATGGAATACATCTATCAGTGTGGATGTTTTCCCCATTGATCTTCTTACCCTGCCCCTCTTCCCCCTGTCTTTCATGTTTTAGCAGATAGTTTCATGAGATTCATTAACTGGGGACCCACTTTTAATAATGAACTTGTTCAAACTTAGCTGGGCTGGTCGAAGAAGGACATTGCTGATCACTGGGTCCATCTTAGAAGCTTTTCTTAGTATAATGAGACCTACTGGAACTTTTCCAAATCTGCTGATTTGCTGGCTTCAAAAAGCCAGAATCAACTCCACATTACAATGATGAATCAGAATAAGATTTTAGTAGAGGAAATGTACAAAAGACAGTAAAATGTCAAAAATTTGTCGTTAGGATGTCACAGAAAGTTAATTCTGGACAGCAGCTTAGACATCTATTCTTATGCTCTCATTTTGTGAATGAGGACATTGAAATCCAAAAAACTTGCCATGGTTCCCATTTTTCCTACACAGGTGGGAAGAGAAACCAGTTGTCATGCCATGGAGTACAACAAACCTGTTTCCTGTCACCCCAGGGGCCAGCCCTAGGCAAAGCTAAGCCATGGTTGTTATGACTGTGCATGGCTTGCAACTGTATGGCATCAAGCAGACAGAAGGCTCTCCTGCAGGGCACACTCCTGGCATGAGATGATGTATTGAGAGAAACTGGAGAAAGTCAAACTGTCTAAACCAGAGCCATTGATCTCTATCCCCATTTGTTTCACTGATGCTCTGCCTTCAGCCTGCTCCAATTCAGTTGGCCATCACTACTGAATAAACTGCATTTTAAATTCTGGGAACCATGTTGCATTGTGCTTTCTCCTGGTAACCATTGCCCCAGCAACTTGATAATTTCTTAAGCAGAATCTATCACTAACTCCAGGGCCCTGCTTCTCATTTGTTCACCTGATGAACCTAGTTCTTAACTCTGGTATACATTGCCTCCAAGTTTTAACATTAGGCAGCAAATCATCTATTCCCAAGCTTTGTCTTTGTCTCAAGGTTGCTGCAGGCTGAGGATAGAGCTGAATGAAGCAGTAGAATGGTCCTCACCTGTTTTTATGCATATATGTTGTAGGCAAAGGCTAGGTGGTGCTGTGGATAGAGTGCTGGGCTTGTAGTCAGTAATAACCGAGTTCAAATCCAGCCTCAGACACTTACTAGCTGTGATTCAACCTCTGTTTGCCTCAGTTTCCTCATTGGTAAAATGGGGATAATAACAGCACCTATTTCCCAACTAGGTGGTGCAGCAGAGAGAGCACTGGACTGGGAATTAGAAAGACTCATCTTCTCGTGGGACCCTGGACAAGTCACTGAACCTTGTTTGCCTCTGTTTCCTCATCTGTCAAATGAGCTGCAGAAGGAAATGGTGAACCACTCCAGAACCTTTGCCAAGAAGACCCCAAGTGGGGTCATGAAGAGTCGGACAGGACTGAACAACAACAACACCTACGTTCCAGGGTTCTTGTGAGGATCAAATGGGATAATAATTATACAGTGCTTAGCACAGTGCTTGGCACATTGTAAGTGCTATGTAAATGTTAGCTATTATTATTATTATTATTTATCTTTCTGTTTCCCTTCTTGTCCTTTTCTCCTTCAGGACCTGGTACTCAGGAATCCAGTGCTGTCTTCTGGCTTACTGTTGTCTCTTCGGGATCTGACTTTGTCCTGCCCTCCCGAGTCCCTCTACAGGCCCTATAAAGTTCTAGACAACTTTTCTAATCCATTTCCACATCATAACTTACCATATATACAAAAAACACTTAAATGGAAACATATCTTGTCAGCTCTAGAACTCCTCTCAATAATGAAGGTTGCCGTCTGACCCTGCTTGTCCATGCTGTGTGTCATATCACAGGTCTACCTAATGTGCTCGAGGCCTTCCTAGTTTTCCCTTGATATTTCAGTGGGCTACTATGGATATTCACCCATCATCCCTCGCTCTGAAAACATAACCAGCCCATCTTCTTTTTCTGTCGTACAATTCCTTGCTTCCATTTTTTTTTTACCTTTGTTCTTCTCTGGAGCTCCTCATTGGTTATGGTATGCAACCGGATTGCACTTACCATGCACCTTTCCATTGTCTTATAGGTTCTGGAGCTCATCTCCCAATACACCCTTAGACTAGCAGGTTGGATCCCTCGAATACAGCCAGATACTGTTCCTTTCATATCTAGGGATAACCCAGAAGGGTTGGGAAGTTGTTTTTTTTAGTACCAACATTCACAAACCCTCATCTGATATATTCCCTCCAATATAAATGGTTAGTTAATATCTACCCTATATAGTTAATCAATTTGCTTTGTGAATACGGGCTTTGTAATAACTATGGATATATTGGAGCTTCCCTTCTTTATAGGGGAGCAAGACACTGGAGTAACACCACAACCAGCCAATCAGAAGGACTTCTAAAGCCCAGGGCTGCTTGACATACCAGTGATCCTTTGCTAGTAAACTTCAGCCAAATTTGGAGACTCCTGCAGCTGCCAGAAACCACAGAACCAGCTTTGACCAGCTTAAGGGCAACATTGAGCAGTAGTTACTGACTCTAGACCTTACTCAGGACTTTTTAAACATGTCCCCCTTCGCTTAACCTCCCCACTCCTTGCTCAAAAGTCTCGAGAAAACATAAATATCTCAACCTTTTCCACTTCCTTTTGAGTAGCTGAGAACTCTCAACTCCCTTTCAAGTTGTTCTCTCCCTTGCAGGCTCTTCTCAGACAATAAACACTTGTAATCTGTGATCATACTCTATTCATTTAGGGTTCCTCTTTGGGCCTGGGGGTCTTTTGTTAACAGCTTTTACAGAGGAATGTTTACAGAGAAGATGTAGGAAGAACTAAAGTGCAATCTACCAAACCAGGAGCACATTCTCCTCTACCATGTTGGTCCCTTGGGAGAGTGGACTCAGACTTAAAATGGTAGTTACAAAACATTCCCCACCATTACCAAGTTCACTTGGGGGTATGGCATTGCTGATGTACAAGTTGCTCTCTTGCTTTTGGATAGGGTCTTTTAGCAGCTTGGATTGATCCACTACTGGGTTGGGTCAAGCAGTTTACTTGTCAAGGCCAGCTCTTGCTTAGGCTTATCTGCTGCTATCCATAGACTCTGCTATGGATTGTAGTTGCTGGGCCTGTGATGGGTTTTCCAACCTTTCAAAACTAATAAGATTATGACATGGCCCTACTGCTTCTGATACTCATTTACTAAGATCAGGGAAGAAAAAAATGCATAGAGGCAAAAGAAACAGTGGTGCCATGATCACATGTTGGCCAGATGGGGAGATATAATCCCTGCCACCACTACTAACTTTCCTCCATCCAGAGGACCAGAGAATTCTTCATGCTCCTCACTGCAAAGCCAACAGAAAAGAAAGTTCATCAATTCCAGCTTTTTGTATGCATGTGCAGTTCTATCTAAGTTTTATCTATCTAATTAAAAGGTTTTTTGTCCTGCACTAAACCAACAACAGATAGTCAGATAATACCTGCACTTTCTCCAACACCGAAAGGGAAAAGGTCACTCTGTCACACATGCTTCGGGGCTTCATTCCCAACCCTCTCTCATATGTCAGGCTCATCCCCCAGAGGATAGCTATGACTTTTCCCCTCTGAGTTCCAGGGGACTCTGAGAGCCTGGGGGCTCCTCTTTTAATGCTACAGCTCAAAAGGTCCTACTAGTGTGCTTTCCCATGAATGTCCATTGACATCAATTAGCCTTTACAAATAAGTATTTACTAAAGTAAAGTGGTAGGAACAGTTGGTATAAATATCCTTCCAGACTGGGTGCACACTCTCCCCCAAGCATATACAGAGTCCAGAAGAAAAGGTGCTCCAAGAAAAATTTGGAACTCAAAATCTTGTAAAAATAATTAATGCTAAAAATTTTCTTGACATGTCATGGGGGAAAATACTATTAAAAACGCACTCAAGCCTAGAACACATGTGCCAAAGGGGGTAACTCAGCTCCCAGAAGTCATTTTGCCAGAAGTTCTTTGTTCTCCTTCATAGGGCCTCCAAGAAGTTTAGCCTTTGCATTAGATGCAATGTAGCCTTCCGCTGGGCTCCTTGTAGAATTTCAAAGTTGACTTTCCTCAGAGTCCTTAGCTTCTTTTTTTTTTTGAGGGGGGAAGGCAGGACAATTGGGGTTAAGCGACTTGCCCAAGGTCACACAGCTAGTAAGCATGTCAGGTGTCTGAGGACGGATTTGAACTCAGGTCCTCCTGACTTCAGGGCCAGCACCACCTAGCTGCCCCTGAGAGAGTCCTTAGCTTCTGATATAGACCCTGCTACTAACCACTGCTGTCCTGGGAATGTTGCTAGAACATTAGTAAGATGTTCAAATGCTCCAACCCTTTGAAATGGACATGTTCTTCCTCTGCTTGGGGGTGGGGGGACATGTAGACAGAGGCTCTACTCACCCCTTCCTGAAATGATTCCTTCTCAGGAGCCTAGCTGGGACTGCTCTTTCCTCTGTGCTACCAGACACAGAAATGCTTGGTCTCTGAACTGGCTTGCTACTTTATAGAAGAACTACACACTGCAACAAGTGATATATTAGTTTTATGCATTTAATTTTTTGATTCAACAGAGATGTCTGGGATGTGCTCACACCCACTTCTTGCTTCTGAATGATTGATCCAATAGGGATGTTGGTATTTCCATGTGATAAAGGTATCAGCATCTTGTTAGCTACTTTAAGTGGATGTCAGGTGGGATAATTGGCTTACCATACTCTGACTTTGCATTTCTAGATATAAGTTCACCAGACTTCATATGGCTTGGTAGCAGGAGAGGATATTTATTGTTCATGTGGTTAACATTTGGACCTCACTGGCTAGTCTCCCATTAGATATGTATGGTATTCATTTTCTATTTGTTTTTCATCTTGTTTCCTTGTAGCAATACCAGTGGGCACCTCGGTGGCACAGTGGATGGAGTACTAGGCCTGGAGTCAGGAAGACTTATCTTCATGAGTGTAAATCTGGCCTCAGACACCTACTAGCTGTCTGACCCTGGGCAAGTCATTTAACCCTGTTTGCCTCAGTTTCCTCATCTGTAAAATGAACTGCAGAAGGATATGACAAACTGTAACAACAATACTACTAGCGGCTGCTGCGGGGGTGTAAGACCAATAACACCAGCACACAGGAGGGCTGCTAGCACAGGTTCTTTGATCTGCTTTTCTAAAGAAAGCAACTTTAAGGGGTTTACAATCTTACTTTAATTAAACATACATATATCATTTACTTAGTTCAGGGGGAAAAGCCAGCACCCTGAACTTCAGAGCAAATACAAACAGAAGTTATAAACAGAGACAATGTGAACAGATCAAAATTTCTGTCTAATCAAAGCACAATACATAGTTACCAGAGAAGCACCAACATCAGAGTTTTCAAAGGGTGGGGGGAGCTGCTTCTTCAAAGGCTTACCCAGAGTCTCATCACCAATACTCTTTCAGTGAGTGTGCCCCCCAAAGGCAAAACGCCAGCCTCAGAGCTCTTATACCCTGTTCAGGGTCCTGAGGGCTCAGAGCCTACTTAGCAAACAGATGTGGGGCCTGTGGCTTCACATCTAGTTAGTAAAAGGGTGTGGGCCTGTCTCCCTTTGTTGGTCCCACCTGAGGCCTATTCAATAGGCAGGAAAGATCTTTCACTTACAGATTGGCCTGACACAAACCACTCTAGTATCTTTGCCAAGAAAACCCTAAATGGGGTCATGAAAAGTTGGACACAACTGAAAAATGACTCAACAATTGAAAAAATAGTACTTGTAGTTAGGAATGAAAAAATGGGCCTTTGCTTTTATGGGAACCTTGAGGTTAGTAGAGGATCTTTGTACTTTCCTAAAAGCAATCCAGCCTATTCTCTTCCTCTTGTTTACTCTGGGCTCAACTCATCCATCTCTACTGTCTGCCCAAGATATACCTATTGGTGGTCAAGATCCATAGGGTGTCCATCCAAATACACATTGAAATCAGGCCAATATACATTGTTCATCCAGTCCTTCCTATGTATAGGAACAGACCAAACTGCTTTGAATGATTACAGATTTCTTCCAAGGGACTTTGCAGTGTTTGGAGGTTTGAAGCAATGAGCACATCATCTATAAGCAGAAGCCTTTCCTCACTATCCATAGGGAATCCCTTTGTGACCCATACTCTGCATTGGATCTCCTCCATCACTGTGACAAATCCTTTTAGTGAGCGCGTATCTCCCTATTTTATGCCTCAGATAATGTTTATTATTAGAGGCTCTGGCCAAGGGCTCTTTCTGTGGTTATAGCAACTGAAGAATCTTGGTATAAAATGACTTTGATATATGGATAGGTAACACCTTTCTGTAAAAGAGCTTATAATATAGTGTTTTGTTTTTATCAAATCGAGTACTTTTTTCATAACCAACATAAATATGTACAATAGGATCTTATATTCTCTACAACTCAGTTATTTATATATGTGCCATATATTTTTTGTTGCTCAGTTGGGTCTTTATGACCCCATGTGGGATTTTCTTGGCAAAGATACTAAAGTGGTTTGCCATTTCCTTCTCCAGCTTATTTTACAAATGAGGAAACTGAGGCAAACAGGAGTAAGTGACTTTCCCAGGGTCACATAGCTAGTGAGGCCAGATTTGAACTCAGGAAGATGAGCCTTCCTGACTCCAAATTCGGCACTGTATACACTATGGCATGACCTAGCTGCCCTGTGTACCATATATACCCTATGATTTTTTCAGGTAGAGAGAATGTGATGGATCTATGAGGTATATGTATTAATGTATGTAATCTGGACCCGTGTAAGGAAATCCCAGTGTGAAAACTTCCTCTGTCTATGTGGTAACTTACAGATTTGGAGAGCTACCTGAGGCACTGAGAGGTTAAGTGACTTTCCTATGGACATAATACTAATGGGTGCCATAGGCAGAATACTTGAACCATACTTGAACCCAGTATGGTATAGTGGGTAGAAGGTTGTTCTTGGGATTTGGATTCAAGCTCTGCCTCTGTCACCCAGTACCTGTGTAACCATAGATAAGTACTTTATTCCCTAGCCCTCAAAATCACTGTGGTTATTTTCTATTTACTTATCTATATAGGGATATTCTGGTAAATGTTTAGTAATGGGCTGCATCATGCACTTATAAATTTAATTTGTATCATTAACATTTTTACTAAGTCTATACAATAAACAAAACAATAAAACGGGGCCTGAATTGTAGTGTTTGCCAATTTCCAAAGTTCAAATGCACACACTGAAAATTTAACAGTTGGGGGCGGAGCCAAGATGGCGGCTGGTAAGCAGGGACTAGAGTGAGCTCCGTACCCGAGTCCCTCTAAAAACCTATAAAAAATGGCTCTGAACCAATTCTAGAACGGCAGAACCCACAGAACAGCAGAGGGAAGCAGGGCTCCAGCCCAGGACAGCCTGGATGGTCTCTGGGTGAGGTCTATTCCACACGGAGCTGGGAGCTGGGAACGGAGTGGAGCAGAGCCCAGCCTGAGCAGCGTGGACCATCCAGACCAGAAGCCGGGCGGAGGGGGCCCTAGCGCCCTGAATATGTGAGCTGCGGCAGTTACCAGACCCCTCGACCCACAAACACCAAAGACTGCGGAGAAGGTTAGTGGGAAAAGCTGCGGGAGTGGAAGGAGTTTGCCGTTCGGCTTCCAGCCCCGGGGGCAGCTACAGCTGTTGTTACTTCCGGCTCCAGGCCCACCTGGTGGGAGGAATTAAGTGGCGGATCAGAGCAGGAGTGCAACAGCCTGCTGAAGATCTAAGCCCAGTCTGGACTGGGGGTTCTTGGGGAAGGAGGAGTGCGGGTCTGACAGAGCTGGCACCTCCCCCCCAAACATGGAACATAGAACTCGTTAGTCTACAAGCAGTCATACCCCACTGAAAAACTCAAGGGTCAAGTTAGTTGGTTGGGAATATGGCCAGGCAGCGAAAACGTGCCCAGATTCAGTCTCAGATTTTGGATTCTTTCTTTGGTGACAAAGAAGACCAAAACATACAGCCTAAAGAAGACAACAAAGTCATAGAGCCTACAACCAAAGCCTCCAAGAAAAACATGAACTGGCCCCAGGCCATAGAAGAACTCAAAAAGGATTTGGAAAAGCAAGTTAGAGAAGTAGAGGAAAAATTGGGAAGAGAAATGAGAAGGATGCGAGAAAACCATGAAAAAGAAGTCAATGACTTGCTAAAAGAGACCCAAAAAAATACTGAAAAATACACTGAAGAAAACCACACCTTAAAAAACAGACTAACTCAAATGGCAAAAGGGCTCCAAAAAGCCAATGAGGAGAAGAATGCCTTGAAAGGCAGAATTAGCCAAATGGAAAAGGAGGTCCAAAAGATCACTGAAGAAAATACTACCTTAAAAATTAGATTGGAGCAAGTGGAAGCTAGTGACTTTATGAGAAATCAGGATATTATAAAACAGAACCAAAGGAGTGAAAAAATGGAAGACAATGTGAAATATCTTATTGGAAAAATCACTGACCTGGAGAATAGATCCAGGAGAGATAATTTAAAAATTATTGGACTACCTGAAAGCCATGATCAAAAAAAGAGCCTAGAAAATTTAACAATTGGCTCTTATGAGCCAATTTGAGCTGGCTCCAAAATACCCATATATGTAAGCATAGTCTCTCTCCTGAGTTCCATCTCTATATCAGCAAATGCCTATTGGACATCTCCAACTGGATGTCCCACAGGCAACTCAAACTCAATGTGTCTAAGATGGAAATCACTATCCTCCCTATAAATCCACTCCTCTTCTAACTCTCACTGTTGCTGGCACCACTCTACTTCCAATCACCGAGATTCAAAACATTGGAGTCATCTTCCACTCTTCCCTATCTCATACTCCCATATCTAATTAGTTGTCAAGTCTTGTCACCTCTACCTCCATAACATCTCACACATCCATCAACTTCTAAGTAGCCACAAGTTGTGTTCTCTTCCCATTCAGCAAAATTAGCACTTTTTGTTTTGTCTTCCTATCCCCAGTGCACATTGCACTTGTGCAAAATACTTAATAAATGGTTGTTGACTTGGATCAGATCATACATGGCCTGAACGGTAGCTTTTACATAACTTCTTGCACACAAGTCATCTCAGAAAATATGCTGCAGCATGTATGCACTTAGACTGTGTCTCTCTGTTGTTCTTTGGGTGACCATAATCTCTGGAGATTGGGATGTCCTAAGATTTGCAACCTTACAGAATCATGAACATTAGTGTCGAAAAACAACCACCATAAAAACAACAAAAGCCAGTTTGAGAAATCTTAAAACACTGTACAATTTTCCAAACACACTTTCTTCCTCTTATTCATACTCACTGCCAATTTGCCATAATTTCCCTGAATACATGGATTGGGGAAGGGGAAGGAAGAAGGGAGCAAGCATTTGTTAACTACCTACTATGTATCAGGCACTGTGCTAAGCACTTTATAAATATTATCTTTTTTGATTGGCATGCTAACTCAGTATATTAGCTTTTTAACTGCATGTTATAGTTAAACAATAATCATTCTTCATCATTTGGATTTCCCTTCATGTATTATTAGTTCTGCTCCTTCAGAATAATCATAACTATCATTAATAAGGCCCTGAAATGTTCTGGAATTTTGTGCAATCAGTATAATGATGGCCACGAAAAAGGATAATGAGGATTTCATCACCCATAAGAGATCTTCCACTTGAAACTTATATAATCCAAGAATATCATTTAAAAGAAAAAAGGCATTAAAAAAACAACAAAGGTATCTATTGCACTGCAATTTATAAGAAAAGAAAAATGGAAACCGCTTACATATCCAGTGGTTGGGAATGGCTAAACAGGCTGTGGTAGATCAATATAATGGCCTGCTATACTGCCATAAAGAATGTCAAATATAAAGAATATGCAGAAATATGGAAAATCTAAATGGTATAATGCAGTATGGGGGAAATTGTTGACTAAAACTATGTTAAGAGATATCTAAAAATACAATCATGGGTTTTAGTGTTAGATATGGTTGGGGTTTACATTTATTTTATCTGCTGTAAAGTTGACTACACACACACACACACATAAACACAAAATTTTTCTCTTATGTTAAATTATTCATTGGCCAAAATACAGAACAAAACTATAAGATTTTTAAATCGTGCTTCAAAGTTTGCAAAATTCCTTTTTAAAATATTTTATTTTTTCCAATTACATGTAAAAAAAGCAATTTTGGGGGGCAGCTAGGTGACGCAGTGAGTACAGCACCAGCCCTGGAGTCAGGAGGACCTGAGTTCAAATCCGGCCTCAAACACTTGACACACTTACTAGCTGTGTGACCTTGGGCAAGTCACTTAACCCCAATTGCCCTGCCAAAAACAGAACAACAAAGAAGCAATTTTTAACATTTGCTTTCTTTTTTTTTTTTAACACTTTGAGTCCCAAATTCTCTCCCTCCTTTCTTCTCCTCTCCCTTCATTGAGAAGGCAAACAATTTGATATATGTGCAATCATGCAAAATGTATTTCCATATTAGTCATGTTGTGAAAGAAAACACAGACTCTCTAAAAACCCAAGAAAGATAAATAAAAAAATTTTTAAAAGTATGCTTTGATCTGCATTCACACTCCATCAGTTCTTTCTCTGGAGGTAGATAGCATTTTTTTCATTATAAGTCCTTAGGAATTGTCTTAGATCATTGTATTGGTGAGAATAGCTAAGTCATTCACAGTAGATCATCATATGATATTGCTGTTACTGTGTATAATGTTTTCCTGGTTCTGCTCATTTCACTTTGCATCAATTCATGTAAGATTTTCTAGGTTTTTCTGAAAGCATCCTGCTTTCTTTTCTTATAGCATGATAATATTCCATCACAATCATATACAACAACTTTTTCAGCCATTCCCCCAATTGATGAATAGTCCCTCATTTTGCAATCCTTTGCAACCACAAAAAGAGCTGCTATAAATATTTTTTGTACGTATAGGTCCTTTTCCCTTTTATTTGATCTCTTTGGGATACAGGCCTAGTAGTGGTGTTGCTGGGTCAAAACATGTGCACACAAACTGGAGAATTTTTATGCTGAATGATATGCTTTATAAAGGCAGGGATGGAGGCCAGGTGAGTAAAAATAATTACCTTTGCCTCTTTTGCTTGTTCTGCATGCCAAGCCAGAGATGATCTTAGGAATTTCAAAACCTAAGTCAGATAGGCGTCTGAGGAAAAGGGCCATGATCTCAGTCACAGACATAATAGTTAAAAGGTAAGACTTAATCTTAATGTGGAGGTATACTTCCCGACTTTTGTTAGCTGTACGTGGTGGCTTGTAACTTCTGATTATGACTAAAGAGGCATCCGTCTGGCTTAACCAGGAAGAGGCTTTCAACTCATCACAACCTAGCAGATTGGAACTGAAATCACCAGCAGGTGGCTCTGAAGAGTTTACCTAGCAGGGACCATAAGACCTATGTTTCAGGGAATCCAGAAGAGAGCAGAGAGGCCCAGGAGATTGAGAAAGATAGGAAAGAGAAGGGACACAACACTCATCACAGGTAGAAGCGGAGACATGGCATGACATTCAGGTGCATGCTCAGCAGACAGTAGCAGCCAGCAGGGGACAGGCCCAGAAAGATTAGTGCAACAATATGACCGACCACAAGCCATCTGCAGCCCTGGAGCATCAGAAGTGAACAAGTGCACTGGAAGTGAGTTAGTATACTAATCAAATAAGATTGTATTCACAAAGTGCTTAGCACTGGGCCAGGTACATAGTAGGCACTTAACAAATGCTTGCTCCCTTCCTCCTTCCCCTTCCCCAATCTATGTATACAGGGCAGTAATGGCAAATTGGCAGTGAATACGAATAAAAGAAAGAAAGTGCGTCTGGAAAATTGCACAGTGCTTTAAGATGTCCCAAACTGGCTTCACACACACAGAGACACACACACACAGACACACAGACACACAACCATGGTGGTTGTTTTTTAGCACAACACTCCCCCTGTTCGCACCTACCATGAGCAATTCCTATGTGTCCATTCTTTTCATTTATGGCTTGTCTATTTCTGAGAGAATATGCCTGAGGTTATAGGAGGGAAATTTCTAATGTCACACTGACCTCCTTGCTATCATTCACACATGACACTCTGTTTCCTTTCTCAGTGTGCTTACACTGGTTGTCCACGTTTGGAATTTCTCCATCCTAATCACCTTAGAGCGAGGGTCTTTCTTATCTTCTACACCTCACCTAGTTGCTAACACCTTCCCTTCTCAGGCTACCTTCCATCTACTCTGTATCTTTCTTGTATGTCTGTCTATCTGTCTTAAATGCTGTTTTCCCAATTAAAATGTAAGTTCTGTTGGAGGGATTGTTTTTTCTTTCCTTTGTATTCCCAGAGGTTAGCACAGTGCCTGGCACATAGAAAATCTCAAGAAACATTTGTTCCCTGATTTTCTTACTATTCTATTTTATTAAATACACTTGCCTTGAGCTAATTGTGCCCCCCTGGCTAACTAGTGAAGGTAAAACCATTAGTAACAGCTTGTGGGTTATAACTGTAAGTGTATATAGATAAAGAAAATACCTTGAATCTTTGTTGTGGTTCAGTTGTGTCTGACTCTTTGTGGCCCCTGTTGGGTTTTCTTGGCAGAGATACTGGAGTGGTTTGTCATTTCCTTCCCTAGCTCATTTTATAGATGAGGAAACTGAGGCAAACTGGGTTAAGTGACTTACCCAAGGTCACAAAGCTAGTAAGTATCTGAGGCCAGATTTGAACTCATGGAGATGGGTCTTTCTGATTCCAAGTTCACTGCCACCTAGCTGCCTATCTTGACCGTAAGGTGACTTTTGTGGGGGAGAGGGAGTCCCATGTATGAAAGGTGCTACATTTGTGAAGTTGGACTAAAAATACTCTAAGTTCTCTTCTAGCTCTATCACACAGCAACTCTATGACTCTATTTCCCATTCTCTTCAGGACTACTTTTTTTCTGATTAAACTGATAAACTAATTGGATATAAGGTGTTAATGTCTGATAAGGGATTGTCCTTCCAAGATTATTTGCATTTTTAAAAGGGTCTTTAATAAACTGACACAAATCAGTGAGTAACAAGAGAATTTCAGACCAGCAGGGGCAATATTTTGGAGTTGGGGGAACTTGTGGTACCACTTAATTCAGGAAGTTCTACCAACTTAAAAGCCTGTAACATGTCCCTAGAGTCTTCCTAGTGGTGGCTTTACTCTGAAAGCAAGGGGAAGGAATTTTGAAATGCTACTGTCCAGATAATCCGAATTATCCTTAAGACATTAAGGCAATGATACAGTGGAATCCTAGGTGGGTGGGTTTGCTAACTATACCCTATCTTGTCATGAAAAGACCTATCCTGATATGGGAATAAAAAGAGAAAAAATAATAGTTTGTATTTAAGTAGCACCTTTCATCTGAGCATCTGAAAATCTCTTTATAAGTATTAATCCTCACAATGCTTCCGAGACAGGTTTGAGGTAAGGATTACTATCAACTCTCATTTCACAACAGAGACAGAAAGGCTAAGTGAATGCTCCATGAAGTGGAAGTTAACACTAAGATCAAAGGGGAACACTGAAGACTCATGCAACTCAATTCACCTCTTTTCCTAGAAAGGAAATTCTTCCAATTTTTACTCCTTTGACCCTTTTGACATCTGACTAACTTGTGTAGACTTTCTGTCGATTGTCATCCTGGTTGCAAGGAAAAACCTCAGATAATAGTTTCTGACTTTTCCATTACAGGCAAAGTCCCCTTAGAAAAGGAACTCAGTTCTTTCTAAGAGGAATTGGCTGCTCAGGGAACTGACCCAGGCTTTGGGAATCGGTGCAATGGGCTCCCTGGTGGTGTAGTGCAGGGCTTCTTAAACTTTCCACTCGTGACCAGTGCTTCTTAAACTTCTTAAACCCCATAAGGGGTCCTGACTTTCAGTGTACCTGGCTGTAAGCTGGGCAGCACATAGAGTCTGGAGGCAATCAGTCCTCTCAGAACCCTAGTTTCTTCCAAAGCCCAGCTCAGGGCCACCTCCTGCATAAGACCATTGTTAATCCCCTGTATTAGTATTCTTTATTATCGAAATTACTTTGTATATATACATTATTTAATTTGTCTATACACAATCATTTTATATACACATTGCTTTGTATATTCACATTATTCCTAACATGTTATAACCCTCCCATCTCCAGAAGAGTGTAAGCTTCTTTAAAGCAGGGATCCTTGTATTTTTGCATCCCAAGAATATGGTTTCATGCCTGGCACGTGTTTGTGGAATGGAATAAGGCGAAGAATCCTCTTGGGAAATGAAGGTGTGGTCTAAGTTGCAATGGGAAGAAATAAATAAGATGCCACCTTGGATCAAGCCATCAGTGAGGATATAACTGAATCCAAGGGGCTGAACAGATATGGAAAAGGCATTTATCACGGGAGTTCGGAGCCAGAGCAGTTCAACACAGAGAGGCCAGGGAGAATGCAATGCAAAGGGGAACAGAAGGCATTGGCAAAATGTTGGTTTGGCTCCTCTGATTTCTCCACCGGAGATTATTCTTTTATGGATCTGGAGTGTTAATCACATCCTCCCTGTTCTAGCGCTTAGCCAGGTGCCTTAGGAGGTGCTTAATGTATGCTTGTTGTGTAACTTGACTTGTTCCACTGAATTGCCACTGTTTTGTTTCCCGTGGGTCAAAATGCTGTGTTCAGGACAGAGGGAGCCTACTCTCACGGCCCCCCTTCCTCATGCCTCAGGTGAAAAGCACTTTCTCTGCATCTTATGAAGAACTGAGAAGACACAAAATTGATATAAGATGTCCTCCTGTCATTTGGTGAATGGATAAAAGTCTGTTCTCCCAGTTAAGAAGCCATAGGTTTAACTCTATGTTTGGCGCTTCCTGGATGTGTAATCCTAGACAAGGCACTTACCTCCCAGTGCCCAGACTCTAAGACTCAAGTTCAGAGTCTTCGAGTGCCTCAGGGTTCAGAGCAGGTGCCAATCTATAGTGAGGAAGAATTCCTCACACGAGTGACTGAACTCACAGCTAGTATGTGTCTGGGACACATAAGATAATCAATGTCCCTGTGATGAAGGGAAGAAGTCTCCTGAGAAAAGTCTCCTGGCTCACATCTTGAGATCAAGGCAAATAAATATGAGATGGATAAATAAATATGGATCAGACCAGAGTTTGTTTGGATACCAAATCCAGGAGGCAAAGTGAGAGGTAGGAGACAGGGTTTGTGGAAGTGGATCCAAATCCAGGAAGTCAGCAGAGACTCTGTTAGGGCAAAAGTACCCCAAAGGGTGTTGGCGAGATGAGTGGGCCCCCTGGTCCACTACAACCAGCCGACCCCAGACCATACTTTACATTTGAACCAGCCATCACCTCAGACATTATAACAACAGCTGTAACAACAATAATGATAAGAACATTTCTATATAGTGCTTTTTTAAGGCTTGCAGAATACTTTACCTATCTTTTCTCATTTTATCCTCACAACAACCCTGGGAGTTAGGCACTATTATTATCCCTGTTTTACAGATGAGAAAACTCTGAGGCAGAGAGAAGTTGTGGCTTGCCCCAACTTATACAGCCAGTAAGTGTCTCAGACAGAATTCATACTCATGTCTTCCTAATTCTAAGTTCAGCACTCCATCCACTGTACCACTTAGCTCCCCCAGGGGCATGTCACTATCTATTTTCATTCTTCCTCACCCACTATAGTACCCTCTAAACTGAACCTCCAGAAACCGCCATCCCCCTTCCATGGGGACATTGGCCCACTGAACTTTGGAATTCCTACTCTGAGATGGATTGTCCTAATTGGTAAATGAGTGAAAGCTCATCTAACCCACTACCTCTATCAGACATCAGAACATGCTTTACATCACATCCATCCATCCATCCACCCCAGACATCCTGACGTCTGCACTGCTGTCAGGCCTAGTCCTATGTCCCCCTTTGTTTCTGCGTCCCCATTCACTCCTGCTTTTCATTTCTTGCTCTGGGAATAGTCATCAAATCAATACATTGCTTCCAGAAAGGATATGATAATCAACAGACCTGTTGTACCTCTCACCATTCCGGTAACTCCCTAGGCAAAAACTTCATTCCCTAGACCCTATGCCCTTATACGTGTAGCTTCCCTTTATTAGAATATAAGCTTCTAGAGGACAAAGGACTGACTGACTTTTTTATTTGTATGCCTAGAACAGTGCTTGGCACATAGTAGGCACTTGCACATAGTAGGTACTTTGTAAATACTTTTTCATTTATTCAGAACACCCCAGCAGGAGCATCCTAGTCATGTCCTACCAAGAAAAAGCTGGGAAAAGTAGCAGAGGTCTTCATACAAGAGACACAGAAGAAAATAGTTTATTATTTGATTGTTCTGAGAGAAGTCCCTCAATGTGCCAAAGAAGGAAGGGGGAAACCATTCTAGGAAAAGTATTTTCCCCAAAAAGTCACAAGTCTCTGTTCAGAATCATGAAAAATTATGGCATATTGGTAGATGAATAGAAACAAAATAAGGGTAACAAGGAACGTGAGGCAAAGCTGCCTATGCAGTCAGCAATTTGTCTTGGTTGGTTAAGACACCTGCCTAAAGGAAGGGATTGATCCAGATGGTCTCTGGAAGTCCCTTCCAACTCTATTATTCTGTGATTCTATAATTCTAACTATTTTCCCAGTCTGGGAAATAAAAGGCCTCTGGTTGAAACATAGTCAGAATAGGAGTAAGTGAAGGAATGGAGGAGGAAGAGGGCACAACAGGAAAGGGAGAGAAGGTTGAGAAGACCTTCAACCCCACCAGAAAATGTTGCCAGATTACCAAGACATCCTCTCCTTTCCACTGTCTCGCCATCCCTTACCTCTCTCTTCACTGAAAAGTCCACCTGTCAAATGTCTCATTAACTAATGGGCTAAACTATTAGCTGATCCCAACTCAAAGAACACACAGGCTAGCCTGAGAAAGTCTGTCGTGTACCAAAGGGATGAATCACCAGGAAGCTGTGGAGAGAGCACCGACTGGTCTTGCCCTGTCAAATTTAAGCACCATTATGTCTTTTTCTTTTCTTAATGTTCATTTTCACAGGAATATAAAACTTGCTCAACTTTAACATTTTTTTTAAAAAGAAGGAAATTCAAGCCACCACATTCACCATACATGCCTACCGTTCACAAACAAATCCCCCTCCCCAAATAAAAATAGTTCCTTTGCTAATCTCAGACTTTGGCTCTGGGCCAACTTGCTTCTTGCTTTTATTATTTGCAATAGAATCCAAGATTCAGGCTGAATAAAAGAGCTGAATAGGAATATAACTCCTGATAATATTGTCTCTGTGCCTTGTTCACTTTTCCTTTTTGTCTCTCCCTAGGGGAAAAGCAGTTATTCTTACTTATGCTAAATCCAGTTGTTCCCCACAGCAATCATGTAAATCTTGGCACCAATCACACAGCAGAATAAAAAGTCAAATCAGTGGGAAACTTTCACATGATAGCAACAGGCGGCCCCCAAAGCCCCAAACTGTTCCATCCATTTTCTCCTAAAAAATAAAGGGTTCTATTCATCAAAAACTTTCAGATATTCTGGTGATTTTTTTCCTAACAAAAAAACCAACATGATATTCAGGCAAAGAATAACAACTAGTGGTTCATAAAACATGTCATCCTTTCACTTCCAAGTATAAACAAAAAAGCTAGGAAGAGAACAATTGGAAAAATGCTGCCTTTTACCATATTTTCCACATAGGCTACAAAGAAGGTCTACTGTCGAAAGGGAAACTGACCTCAAATTACACATCTAAATTGTTCCATTTGAGGGAAGTCTTCTTCATTCTGCTCGCCTAACCTAAAACAGATCCACTCAAAGGCTGAAGATTAATTTTAGTTACAGAAATCACCCAAACCCACGTGAGAGATTTTTTTCATTTTATATGAAATGATTTTTAATAATTACAGGTTTCTCAACGTTTCATCCAGCTACAGAGAGTTTACTGAGAATTACTTAGGGATTATCCAACTCATGGATTACCCAGACCCTGTGATTCTCCTCCTCTTTCCTGCTGCCCATCTTGTGACCATTTCACTGCCCATTAGTAACAAGTATAATACTAATAGCTCAGATTTATATCACACCTTATAGTTTGAAAAGTGCTTTCCTCAAAGCAAAGCCCCAAACCTGGAAAGATATAGGATCACAAGATCATAGCTAGAAGGAATCTTAGGGATCTAATCCAACCTGCATATTTTGCAACTGAGTCTGAGAAAGATGAAATGATTTGCCTCTAGTTGCCCAACCTATTGGTGGCAAAATGTGGGATTTGGAGAATACAATAATTTCAGAGTTAGAAGGAACTAAAATGATTGTATAGTCCAAATCACATCTGAAGAATTCCCTCTAAGACATACCTAACAAGTAGTCATGCCCCTTTTGCTTGAAGATGGGGAGAACCCATTAACTCCTGCAGGAGCCCACTCCCTTTTGGCATAGCTATAATTATAATAGTTTCTCCTGACATCAAGACTAAATCACCCTCTTTACAATTTCCCTCCATCATTTCTTGTACCCTCTGGGACCAAGGAGAACAAGTCCAATCCCTCGTCCTCATGACAAATATTAATCTTCTCTAAAGCTAAATATACTTAGTTCTTTTCCTCAGTCCCTTCATAGGGTATTGATGACCATTCAACATCCTTGGTGTCGTGCTCTGGACATTCTCCAGATTAACAAAGGCCTTCCTAAAATATAGTGCCCAGAAAAGAAGACAACACTCCAGATGTGGCCAGACCACAAGAGAGTAGAATAGGACTATCAACCTCCTTATTCCTGGAAGTCATATCTCTCAAAATGAAGTCTAAGGTCACCTTTCTTGAGTTCAATATCATACTGTTGACTTCTGTTGAGTTTGAGGTTCACTAACCCCATCAGATCTTTTTTCAGACAAACTGTTATCTAACCATGTCTCCTCCATCTTGTATTCCTGAAGTTGATTTTTAACTGAAAATTTATATTTACCCTCATTTTATTTCTTCTTATTAGATTTGGCCCATGGTTCTAATTGGTCAAAGTCTTTCTGAAGATTATTTCTGCCATTCTGGGTGTTAGCTATCCCTCCCAGCCTTTGTCATCTGAAAATAGGATAAGAATGTTGCCTGTACCTTTACCCAAGTTATTAATGATGACTTGAAACCAAGTCCTTGGAGTTCAAGTTCAGTATTCTTTCTACTACTTTTATATGACCTCTATGAGAAGGTGAACAAGGATAAAGATCTTAGGATGATAGGTTTAGGACATAATGGGACCATCTAGTTCAACCCTCTCTCTTGATATATGAAGAAACTGAAGCCCAGAGGTAGTAACTTTTCCTACAGTAACTTGTCCAGAACCACAGAAGTAGTAAAAATAGAACTGGTGTTCAAATACAGGTTCTTAAAATCCATAGCCAGTAAATATCCTTTCCACTGTACCATGATGCCTCCCATGCGCCCAGTGATTGGAAGAAGGCAAAAGTACATATAAATACAATAGAATATTGTTTTTAATACTATGTTGTTTCCTTGCCCCCCAGTTACGTGTAAAGATAATTTTTAACATTCATTATTTTTTTTTAATTCTGAGTTTTCTCTCTCCCTCCATCACCTCCCCCTTACCCAAGACAGTAAGCAATTTGATATAGGTTATACATGTTCATGCAAAACATTACCATATTAGGCATGTTGTAAAAGAATATACAGACCCAAAGGGAAAAAAGCACAAAAAATACAGAAAGTGAAAAATAATGTGCTTCAGTCTGCATTCATACTCCATTAGCTCTTTCTCCGGAGGTGGATAGCATTTTTCATCATGAGTCCTTTGGAATTGTTTTGGATCATTGCATTACTGAGAATAGCTAAGTGATTCACAACTGATCATTGTACAGCATTGTCATTACTGTGTACAGTGTTCTCCTCATTCTGCTCACTTAGTTTTGCATCAGTTCATACCAGTGTTTCCAGCTTTTTCTGAAATTCTCCTGCCCGTCATTTCTTAGAAAGCACTAGTACTCCATCACAATCATATACCACAATTTGTTCAGCCTATAATGGATATTATTTCCCTGTGAAAAAACCAACCAACCAAATATTAAGACCTCAAAGAAATATGGGAAGACATATAAAATGATATAGAATAAAGTAACCAGAACCAAAGGACAATGCACACTGGGGTGAAGAGGTAAATATCCTGATTTGGCTCGCGATTGGGGAATAATATTAGTTAATCTCACAAAAATTTGTTAAGGCAGATTGAATTATTCATTTTTAACCCCAAGCTCAAGCCTGGCATTTATGATTCCTTCATTGGCAAAAAGAATGAATACTCTATATTTTCTGCCCACAAGAGGGGTGGAGTCGGCAAGAACTTGGAGACAACAGATCCCCTCAGTCATTTGGCCTCCAGCTTGAGAGACTATACATATAGATCTAGGCTCTCCTCAGGGAGAGGTCCATGGAAGGAGAGAAAGACTCTAGGAAGAAGCTGACACACAGAGGAACTGTTTCCTCAATCATGTCCCTATTCCCGACTTGACACACTAGAGACTTCAGGAAATTCTCAGGATCTCAGGATGAGATCAAAGACTCTCTCTCCATTAGACTGAGATAACTTGTTTCCAGTGGGACATCTCTTTCTGTGTATTGTCTGGTACATTCTCATCTGCATAACTTCTCTGATTTCTGTTTGTCATTGACTTAACTAAATGAGTTCATTTGCCATTCACTATGTATGGTGGTTTTTGTGTAGACAGCATTTGGTGGAAAAGGAGTCAAGTCTTCAAATATAGCTTGGGACTCCCTGTTAAGGGGTAACAATCAGGAGAGTGGCTTAAACATAAAAATTATTTTCTCTAGAATATTTAGGGAGGTATTTCTCCAACAATATTTAGGGAGGTAGATAGATATGATTCTAGCCCTGTACCCCCTCTCCGAGGATAACAGAACCTTAGCTTCATGGTCCTGATCTCTTGCTCCCTGCTTAACAAAAACCAAAGTATTCCCTGGAAAAGGGTTGGGGGAGGAGACTTAGAGATATTTATTCATGTCTTCCTATCAGCTGCATTTAGACAAACCCATGTAGGTATGTATACATAACCTATATGGGCAACACATACTTTATACATTAAAATGACAATATATAAATTTATATGTAAATTTAATTTTTCCTGACATGAATAATGTATAGAATTGGATATATAAACAAATCTGGTTATAAAGTGTATCTATGGATTTGGTCATGTTTATGGGTCAAATTATGTTTTCTTTACATAGGTAAGGTATAAGGCATATTTCTCACAGTATTCACAGAAAGTCATGTGTCATAAATGTGAGTTTATACTACAGTGTGAGAATTATAAATTATATTCCGCTATAATGGAAAAATAGCCTGAAGGGAAAGAGAAATTAAAATATTCAAAGAAAATTTAATCCGATTTACCCACGGTTATTAACATAATAGAAATGAGATTATAGTCAGGTCTGATTTCATTAAGACTCCCAAATTTTGACCTATATTGTTCTGTGCTCTATAAATCTCCCTGAAATTCTGTTCTTATTCTCCATGAGACTTCAATGTCTATTCTCCAATTGTTTTTTATGTAAGTCTTGTCTGATCCCCCAATCATGACACATTTTTTTTTCCTCTGGATTGTTCTGTCTAATGGTCAATAAGATGAGGACTAAGAAGTAAAGGGCTTATATCCTAGAAATTGACTAGCATGTAACCAATCAAAAAGTATTCCACCTCCACGAGAGGCATGGTAAGATAGAAAGCTGACCTTAGATGCAAGAAGACCCAGGCTGCAGGACCCTGGACAAGACGCTCTCAGTGCTTTAATCAGCACTCCAAGACTGTAAATTGCAGAGGAGGGACCAACGGCACCCAGGACAGAAATTATAAGAAGAAACCCTTTCAATAGTAGTTGGTGAATAGGTATTGCCCTAACAACCAGGAAGACTTTAGAATCATTTCTGGGCTTTTATAAATAATTCTGGGGCAGGTAGGTGGCACAGTGAATAGGATAACAGCCCTGGAGTCAAGAAGGCTCATCTTCTTGAGTTCAAATTTGGCCTCAAACTCTTATTAGCTGTGTAACCCTGGGCAAGTCACTTAACCCTGTTTACCTCAGTTTCCTAATCTGTAAAATGAGGTGGAGAAGGAAATGGAAAATCACTGCAGTATTTCTGCCTAGAAAATGCTAAACGGGGTCATGAGATCAGATACAACTAAACAATAAAAATAAGTGACTCTGTAGGGGTCATTACCAGAATCAATCAATCAACAAGAATTGTTTAAAAATTTTTTTTCTATGAACAAAATTGTAGTTTCTCTCATACCTCCTCATCCATCAAGGAAGATAAAAAGAAAACCCTTCTAAGAAATATACATTGTCAAACAAAACAAATTTCTGCTTTGGCTGTGTCCAAAAATGTCTCATTTTTCATCTTGAGTCTTTACTTCTCTGTCAGCAGCTGGGTAACATGCTTCATCATCAGTCCTCTGGAATTGTGATTGGTCATTGTGTTGGTTCAAGTTTTTAAGTCTTAGAGTTCAACCAAGACCCTGTCAAGCATCCTCAAGGTATACCCCAAATGCTTTTTTCACTAACCACTTCTATCACCACCATCCAAAGGTTTGGGCAGCCTCTCATTAGATTTTAGTCTTTAAAAGGCAGTCTAATTAACCTAATTAACATGTCCTCAGTAACGAGGGACCGGCAAAATCATCCTTAGCCATTTAGAATGCAAGAAACTCTTACAGAAATAACAAAGGACACACTGATGGGCAAAATGTAAGTATTTGTGGACTATTTAAGATGGTCCAGGTCTTTCTTTTGCCTGGTTACCCCAAAGGCTAGTTTTTTCATGTCTGCGGCCCGCTTTACCCCTAATCTGACAAAAAAACCTTTTACTCTGAGATCCTGGAACCTAGGGAATAAAAGGTCTTTCTAGCTGCTTCTCCAAGAGCTCCCTCCTAATTCAAGTGTGTACTCCATGTAACTTCTTAAAACCCTATTCACGTGAGGGAGCTCTTTGAGTTCTTCTTATAGCTCCAGAATCTCTTAAATAACTTAATTATCCTCCTCCATCTCATGACTGATTTAATCCTTTCAACCATCTCATTTTTTCCCTGTGGTTCCTACATCTGTGGTCCCCAACTCTGCCTTTTCTCCCTCTCCTCACCCCTGGTTCCACATAGTCTTGTTCTCATTCTTCCTAGCACCCTTAATATTTATGAAATTACCCACCTTTATGTGGGACATAAATGTCTGATCTTTTCTATATCTACAAACATGTAATTAGAATGGAGACTGTTCATCTTGGAGCTTACATCCAAAGAGGAAAGACAAACACAGACACAGGTACAGCTTTTCCAGGAGTTTTATTGATCTACATTCACATGCCCCCAAATTCATTTTTTTCCTTTCACCTCATCATGACAGAGCCACTGCCACAATTATCACCTCCCTGTACATCTATGTCACTGTGAAGAAATGAGGCTGGTATTTTTTTTCTCTTTTGGAACCAACTTTGGACTCCTAGTTTCTGAAGACAACTCTTCTTTTTAAGTCAATATTTCTTTTTGGACCACTTCCCTCTTCCTAATCCAAGGAATTTCCCACTTTTGAGGTCATTTGAGGGAAGCAGCAATAACACAATTCTTAAAGGTGAAAACAAGTCTGTTTTGTGCTGATGGAAGCAAGCTAGAGCTAGATGTTTTTCTTGGGAAGGCTTTCACTTCCCATGCGTACTTTGGAGACCACTGCCATAAGAGGAAGATTTTCCTGACATTTTTTCCTTCCACAAATACTTCAGTGTAAATATTTGCAAGATTGGAAGTGATTTTCCCTTTATCCTTTTTAAATAAAAAGTTGACATGCTGACAGGAAAAAAAAGACATAAAAAATAGACTCTGCCAAGGTGTTAGCTCTTCCATGAAGCCTTCCCTGATTCTTTAGCCACAACCACCCAGAGAACCTTTTTAGTACCTCTCATACATTGATAACATTGTGTTTTAAATTCTGTTGTTTTGCCTTCTGTTGTTCTGTTTTCTCCACTAGATGAAATTCCACAAAAGGAGAAACCATGCCTTATTTGGCTTTGTATCTCTCTCAATTCCTAGGAAAATGTCCTACACATAGGTGGCATGCAATAAATGTTTATTGAATTCCATTTATTGAAATATACACACCTAAGTTTTGGTCAGCAGGTTGTAGGCCTGAACGCCCATCCACTGTGTTCTCTTGTAGACTCAAACCAGATGGGATATGAAGTCATCAGTACCAGACATTTCATAACAACAGGGTAGTGAGGTGAGTCAAGGACAATGAATTAATTAAACAGCCACATTCTTGGCAACTATACCACATGGCTACCCCTGTTAAAAGTTTCCCTGAAGAGCTAATCCTCTTCCTGAACTAAGAGAAACAATCAACATAAACTCATTGCGTGTGTGTAACAGGTCAGTCTCGGCAACAGTCTCTCTGTTGAGGCGTTCCCTGTTTAATCTCAGCACAGAAATAAATCTTGGGAACATTGACTTCTTGACATGACCCCCAGAAAACTTCCGCTAGCCACGGCACCCAGTCAAACAAATCCTTCTCAAAATGATAGCTAGAAAGCAGTATGTAGAATGTACACACTACTCTTCTACCCCCAAATGCCCCACCATAGCTTATATGTTTCTCTCTCTTCTCAGATTCCTCTCTGTCTCTCCCTCTCTCTGTCTCTCTGTCTCTGTCTCTCTGTCTCTGTCTCTCTGTCTTTCTGTCTCTCTCTTTCTCTCCCAACATCTCACACTTTGAGTACTTTTTCAGTGCTTTTCCTCAGTACTTTTTCAGATCTCCCCCTTGGAGGCTGCTCATGTTTCAAACTCATGTACAATTTATAGGGAAAACAATCTTCCTGAAAAATATGGTTTTCATGCACAGAGTTGGGGGCCAATAGCAGGATGTTTAACCATAAAAGATGTGTCCATACCAAGTGAAAATTAGTCCTCTGAATGAGTCAGAAAGGAAACAAAGCAATCTTATGAGGAATGAAAAGTCAATTCACTGAGTCAAGCAGAAAGACTCGAAGAAGAACCAAGCATGTTATGGGAAAAGCAGAAGGGTCATGGAGCTGGAGGAAGTGAACCTGTAGGAAGGAGGTGAAAGATGAAAAGCCTACACAGAAGCAACTACCATCAAAAAAGAGGCCAGGACTCTGGAGACAAGGGTGCAAAGGCCAATTGGGCATAAGGTATACTGAGTCAATATTTTTATTGCTGAAATCTCCCTGAATTACAGAATACAAAGTGATAATCCTGTATCTCCTTTCTCCCCTTCAGTTCCTTTAGGAGGGCCTAAAAGCCTTTCACTTTGAGAATGAGGGAGGAGTGTGTTTACCTTTCTTTATTTTAAATGTCAATTTTGGCTTTATAAGCACTACTAACCACTGGCATTTGCTAGTCAGGGTGTACTTTGGGGTTGGGAAGAAGCAACTGAAGGAAGAAACAGCTCCATAGATGAGTTCAAGATAGAGCTTAACACTGACATGTTTTTCCAGAAGTGTTGTCTCTAGTTGGGGCTTGGGGCTAGGAGTTAATGAAACCATAAAGGGAACTACAGCTTCTTTGAATTGTAGTATCCAGAATGGAGAAGGAGCATTTACACCGGGAAATTTAACTGGACAATGAGTCAGGGGTAGGATGAGGAGCAAATGTTGTTCAGCCATTTTCAGTCATGTCTGACTTTTTGTGACCCCATCTGGGGTTTTCTTGGCAGAGATACTAGTGGAGTGGCTTGCCATTTCCTTTTCTAGCTCATTTTTCAGATGAAGAACTGAGGTTGACAGGGTTAAATGACTTTCCCAGGGTCACACAGTTAATAAGTGTCTGGGGCTAGATTTGAACTCAGGAAGATAAATTTTCCTAGCTCCAGGCCTGGCATTCTATCTACTGTACCACCTAGCTGACTGAGGGGCAAATAGAAGTAGTTAGAAGACCCTAATCATCATACCTTTCCTTTATACTGCTATACTTGATCTCTCTGGTTCCTGTTTTCCTCATCTGCAGAATGAGGGGGCTGGATTAGATGATCTATAGGCCTTACAGCTCTAATTCTTTGCCTTTAAGCTCTTTTTACTAGGTCATCTGGCCTAGCTTCATTCTTTATTCAATTACGAAAGGCCTACTATGTGCAAAATAGCAGAGTGGGTAGAAAGTTGGCCTAACTAGAAAAATCTGAATCCAACTTCCACTTCTGATGTACACTCCCTGTGTGATCCTGGTCATCTAGCCTTTGCTTGAAGGCCTCCAGTGAAGGCGACCACATTAGCTCCATTGCATTTTTAGATGGTTAGGAAGTTACGTCTCCTCTCAAGCCAAAATATGTTCCTTTGCAACTTCTATGTATCATTTCTTCTTCTGCCTCTTCTGTCCCATGTTCCAAATGGAACAAGTCTAATCCCTCTGTCACATGGAAGCTAGCTGGCTCAGTGGATTGGGTGCTGGGCCTGGAGTCAGGAAGAGCTGATTTCAAATTCATCCTGAGACACTTAATAGTTGTGTGACCCTGATCGAGCCACTTAATCATCATCTATTTCAGTTTCCTCAATTATAAAATGGGCATTATTACTAATAGCACCTGTCTTCCAAGGTCTGTGAAGATTGAAAGAGAAAATATTTGCAAAGTGCTTAGCCTAATGTCTGGTGCATAGTGGGTGCTTGATAAATATTTGTTTGTTTCCCTTTCCACAAGACAATCCCTCAAATGCTTGAAGATAGCTCCAAGCACCCTTGAGCCTTCTCTTCCCCAGGTTAAATATCCCAAGGAGTTCAATATGGTACAAACTCAAGACCCTTCACCACATTTGTTGTGCCATTTTATGGACAATCCAGTTTATCAATGTCCTTCCTATAAGATGGTACCCAGTCCTGAACTTAATATCGTAAAATTGATCTCAACAGAGCAATGTGCACGTGGTAAGACCATCACTTCATTATTCCTGGAAGCTATGTTGCTCTTAATGCAACCTAAAATTAAATTAGTTGTTTTTTTTTTACTACCACATGTTAAGCAATAAACATTGATTAATTGCCTCCTTTGTGCAAGGCATCATGCTTGGTGATGGAAAACCAAGACAAAAATGAAACAATCCCCATCCTCAAGAAGCACTGTTGATTCACTGAATTTACAATGCACTAAATTTCCCCCCTCTCCAGTCTTTTTCAGACAAACTACTTTCAAACCATTACTCCCCCATATTATACTATATTTGAAGATCATAGCATTATGAAATTGGAAGGTGCCTTAAGATTATCTAGTCCACGCCTGCACAACCTATGGCCACTGGACTACAATCGTGCCAAAGGATTTCCAGTGGTCCGCAAAAAATGTAGAGGAGGTTTCGTGGGCCACTAGAAATCCTTTAGCATGCCCGCAGCCTGTGGGCCATAGTCTAGTCCATAAATCTAGTCCAACTACTTAATTTAACAAATGAAAATCTTACATCCAGAGAGGCTAGGCAACATGCCCAAAAGCTAATTTTAGGAAACACCAGGACTAGAACTGGGACCTTCCAAACAGAAAAAAGGATGATTATACATGAAATTATAGATCTTTTATGTATGTTTTATGCTATCCCTTTTAAATATATAATAAAGTTATCATGTAACTTTATTGTTTTTCATCCCTCCACTCCACCCTGCCCTAAAGATGCCTACCATTTGACACAAATATGAGTATATGCATAACCATTCTATACATACTTCTATTTGTCAGTTCTTTCTCTGCATGCAGATAGCTTCTTCCTTCATATATCCTTATGGAAATACTTGTTTTATTTCTTAAGTTCAGAATAAAATCAATACAAATAAAAACAAATTGCAATTCAATAAGTTTTTCACCATATCCATCCTGTCTTCTACCCCCAAAATGACATAAAGATTATACTGATAAACTCAAGTAGATCTATGATCTCTCCAGAGATGCAGATTGCAACCCATCCATACTTGCCTATCTTGTACCACTCCTTCCTGTCTTCCTATAAGTCATGACATCAGCTGTGCTGGAGGCCTTCTTCACTTTCTCCTGATTTCACAAAGATACTAGTGGAGCATGCTGATTGTTCATCAATTTTCCCTTGCCCACACCAATAAGTTCACCTTCTTTTCTTGTCACACAATTTTTGATGCTATCTTTTACTCCTGCCCTTCTACAGAGTTCCTCATTGGCTATATGTTGCAGCCTTCGCAGACTCGCCTTAGGCTTTTCCCTCGCCCTCTGTGTGATGTTCATTTTTATTGTTTTCCAGAGACCAAATTTCATGGCACCAATACTAGTGGAACATTAGTATCAAAAAGATGGGTCTTTGTTTTCATGGGAAGTTTGGGGTCATTAAAGGACTTTTGCAATTTCTAGTAGGAAATCCAGCCCATTCTCCTCCTCAATTCTAAATTCAGTTCCGAGCTGAAAAGGAATGCCCTATGGTTAATGAGATCTTCCAAATGATCCTGTTCACAGAAACCGCTGTGGTTCAAGCTCTACAATATTACAGAGCATCATGGAAGAGATCTACTATTACTTAAAACCATTTAGCCTGATCATCCTCGCAGGGTGGACAAGAAATACCAAATGGATGAAAAAAGTATATTACCCAGATTATAAAACACATTTGGATAGACAACTTATAGAGCTTATAAATAGAAAAAGCACTCTTCCAAAAAAAAAAACCCCAAACTCCAAACTACAATGATTTAGTTTGTCACAGAGACGATATGGGAAAATGAACCTTCTTTTCTTCTTTGCAAAGGTTGGGAACTATGAACATAGAATACTTCGTATACTCTGAAACTTATCCCATATGTTGGTTGGTTTTATTGAACTGTTTTCCCTTCCCCACCCATTTATTTTTTGTTATTTGTTACAAAGGACAACTCTCTGGGGAGATATGAATTTAGAAATAAAGATAATGCAAAAATAAAAGCTGGCAGTAAAAATATTTTGGGGAACTCCCAAGTTAATGAGATCACAGACTCATTTGAATATTTGAGTGAGACCTTCAATAAAAATAAGCAACATAGGCTAACACCACTTAGATTCTTCTAGTTCTTTCAAATCATCTTACAACAATCAGAGAGGCACAGAATAGAAACAACTAGCATTCACTACTTCCTGAAATCTGACAAAAAAAAACAGAAGAAAACTGGGCACTGCAACAGGCGGGTAGTAGAGTTCATTCCAGCTGGGCCTTCTCTCGTTTATAGACTTTAACTGATTAAATAAAGTGAGAATACCAGGGGTTGAGGTGGGAGACTGCATTCTCATCGAACCAGGCCCCAGGGTGTTAGGTGCACTATCACAGTCACCTCACAAGAGGAAAATTGAAAGTCTTTCTCCAGATGCTTCCCATCATCATTTAATAAATAAGCACCCTGGAGCTTAAGACGTTGTTTAGCTTGACAGCAGGGAGAAACAGAGAGAAGAGAGAAATGAGGACAAGAGTCCTACAAGCCACTGAGCAGTTTGCCCAGTCAAAGAAGTCAATGTTTCAAAAGTGCATAATCATAATGGCAACAACCATAACAAGGCAGTATTTATATTTATGTCTCCACTTCCTGCTGAGAAAGCATTGACCCTCCCAACCAGCACAATATGGAACAATGGCAAATTCTGTAGTATTGTTCAAATTAAGCACAGAGAGAAATAGAGGCACAAAATGACAGAAGAATTAATTCAAGGTCAAACTCAAATTTTTGTTCAACTTCCAGACAACAACATAAGTTTAATGAATCATACAGATCTAGAGAGAGAAAGGACCTCGGAGATTATTTTAGACCAAGCCCTTTATTTTACAGGTAAAGAAACTGAGGCCCACAGCAGGAAAAGTCCCTTTGAATGATACATCTATTATTATTATTATGTATTATGTATCATATATCATTCAGCTATATAGCTATATTATTAAGTGATTTGCCTAAACCATGAAGTAACAAGTGGCAAAGTTAGGGTCTGAATGCAGGTTTCGTAACTCTAGAGCTAGGGTTCTTTTAATTGTACTATGTTGCTTCTCAAAGTATAGTGTTGAATAATGTATTGGAAGATGGTACATCATCAACACAACTAATGATGACAATGTGGTTAATGGTACCTTATACTTGCATGCAGTGGTGTGCTAGTAAATGTTTAACAACCAGCTCTCAGGGAGGGGGGGGAATGTATGCGTGACATACTTTTATGTTTAATCTGCATTATTAACATTTTCTCAATCACTTTCTTAAGTCTAGATAATCAACGAAACTATAAGTCAAGCCCTGATTTGTAGTGTTTGTTGATTTCTGAGGTATACAAATGCTCATATTGAAAATTTCACCAGGAGTTCTCATGAGCTGGTTCAAGCGGTCTCCAGTGTGTCCCTGCTTGTGTGGTACTGTATAATTTTCTTTTTAAAAAATAATATATATTTTCCCCAGTTGCACGTAAAAACAATTTTTAGCATGTTTTAAAAATTGTTTTATTCAAAATTCTGTCCCTCCCTCTCCTTACATTTCCCTGAGATGGTAAACAAACTGATACAGGTTATACATGTGAAATAATGTAAAACATATTTCCATATTAGCCATTTTGTGAAAGAAAGAGAGACAGAAAGGAAAGAAGGAAGGGAAGAAGGAAGGAAGGAAAAAGGAAGGAAGAAAGAAAGAGTGTGCTTTGGTCTACATTCAGACTCCAACAGTTCTTTCTCTGGAGGTGGATAGCATTTTCAGTCATGAGTCCTTTGAGATTGTCTTGGATCATTGTATTACCGAGAAGAGCTAATTCATTCACAACCGATCATCACACAATATTGCTGTTACTAGATACAATGTTCTGGTTCTGCTCACTTCATTCTGTGTCAATTCATGTAAGTCTTTCCAGGTTTTTCTGAAATCATGCTGCTCGTCATTTCTTACAGCACGACAGTATTCCATTACAATCATATACCATAATTTGTTCAGCCATTCTCCAGTTGATAGGCATCCCCTCAATTTCCAATTTTTTGCCATCAGAGAAGAGCTGCTATAAATATTTTTGTACGTCTAGGTCTCTTGGGGATACAGACCTAGTGGTAGGTACCATATATTTTTCAAAGGGCTTTTGCATATAATATGCCAATTGATCTTCACAACAACTATGAAGCAGAGACAGGGCTGAAATTATTATCCCCACTTGCCAGAGAAGGAAGCTGAGAGGTTAAGTGATTTGCCACAGTCACATGTAGAAAAGCAAGGACTCAAAACTCAGGTCTTCTGACTCTAAATTCTACTCCCCCATGTGACCTTCTGCTTCTTATCATCAACATTACCATCACTGACAGAGGAGGAAATTGAGTCACTCAGAGGTTAACTAACTTGTCCAAGCACACATAACTTAGCTAGAATCCAGGTCTTGTGAATGGAAAAACAAATCTAGTGGCCAGTCATTCCTAGTGAGTGGGGACTTTTTGCCTGGATAAATGATGAATTGTAGTCTGGGGTTCTTCCGTGACTGGCAGCAAAATCCCATACCTCCATATCTTGGCACCTGAGAAACTGCTTCAGTGAGTAGGCAGGACCCCCTGATTATACTTAGTAAATAAATCAAAAACATTTATTAAATGCCTGCAATATTCCAGGCACTGTGCTAGATACTAAAGAACACAAATACCTACCCTCAGTCAGCTTACTTTCTATTGGGGAAGAAGAAATATACTTATTGAAATATATGCCAAATAAATACAAGGTAATTTTTGGGGCCCGGAGGGAGTTCTGGTAGCTAAGGAAGAGGATGAAAAGCTTGTAGAAGATGACACATGGGTTGAGCTTTGAAGGAAACTAGGGATCGTAAGGGGCAAAGGAGATGAACGAGTGTATTCCAGGCATGAAGAAACCTGCACAAAGGCAAAGAAAAGGCAGATGGAGTATCAGGTGTGAAGAATAGCAAGAAGGCCAGTTTGGCTCAAAAAGGGCACGATGAAGGGCAGTAATATAATAATAGGACTGGAAAGGTAGGATGAAGTCAGTTTGTGAAAGGCTTTAAATGTCAGCTAGAGAAATTTGTATTTGATCCCAGAGGGGGCAGCCACTGAAGTTTATTGGGCAGAAGAACAACATGGTCAAACCTGTATTTTAGGAAAATGATTTTTGTGATAAGGATAACTTGAGTTGGGAATGGCTTCAGCCACAGAAACAAATTGAGAGATTATTATTGCAATAGTTTGGGTAAGAGGCAATGGGCATTGGAGCAGAGAAGAGTGGATGATAGAGATGCTGTGAAAATAGAATTGATGAGATTGAGCAAATGATTGGATGTGTGAAGTGAGTGAGAGCAGGGAGTCAAAGATGACTGAGATTGTGATCCTGGTTGATTGGAAAGATAATGGTTCCCTCAAAAGAAATAGAGAAGTTTGTAAGATGTGTGGGTTTGGGGGGAAGATGATGAGTTCTGTTTTGGATATTTATAGTTGAAGTCTATAGGACATTAAGTTTGAAATGTCCAACAGGCTGCTTGCAATACAGGCCTGGAGCTCAGGAGAGAGACTAGGGCTGGGTATATGGATCTGAGAGATAACTGCATACAGTAGATAGAATTAAGGCATAGATAGAGATCACTGCCTCAAACACAGCTCCATGAGCTGAGGTTCACTGTAGATCCCCACCCGACAGTGATTTTTCTAAAATAAGACTACAACCCCATTCTATACCTGTTCAGGGGCAGCAAGTCCCTGATTGCCACCGAGGTTAGCATCTTCTGCTTATCCGAGAAGACATATAAAATCATAAACTGTAGAACTGGAAAATGTATATCATCTAGCCCAACCAGCTCTTCTTACAGATTAGATATCCAAGGCTAGGAGATTTCAAAGGATTTGCCCATGGTTACACAGGTATCAGTGAGCAGGCTTCCAAGTTCAGCAGTCCTTCCATTTAGTTTTATTCTGAGTCAATTGCTTAAAGCCACTAACCTAGGACAAGGCACATGAAATTCACACAACAGTAGGGAGAGGGGCACCTGATTTACAGCTACATGGGAGGAGTCCTTGGGATCAACTGGGAACCACCCAGAAACCTCTGGTTGAATATACTGTCCAGTAAGAGGCCTACCAGAATGGATCAAACCAAAGATTCATCCACACAATGCTCCATGAGATGGCTATTGTTAAAGTTGTACAGATAAAATTTATACAAAGTATCACAGAAAGTATAAACAGAAGAGACAGAACCAAAATGATGGAGCAGCAAAAGTACAGTGAGCTCCTCCCCCAAACTCTTCTAAACAGATCTAGAAAATGCACAAAATGAATCCCAATGGGGAAATCCAAGAAAAATTCATAAAGAGTCTATTTTCCAACCCAGGTCAGCACAAGTTCATAACTAGAGACTTCTATGGATGTTGGGGACAGGTCTGGCCATGAACATGCTCTGAGGAGCACTCTAGTGTGGGGAGAGGTTATGCATCAGTGTGAGTGGAAATGCATGATCCATAATAGGTATTGGAGGGTATAGAAACAGGTAGGTACTGGGAGCTTATCACCCACAGCCCAGTTCTGTGTCATACATCCAGGCCAGTCTGAAGTGGTGACCTACACTCAAAGGTGGTATTCTGGGATTAGAAGATGTAGTATTCCCTAAACTGTATGCTGAGATTGGAGCAAATTCAGAAGCAAACCTCGACAATGTGGCTCTGGCCCCATGAGCAGAGCTGGGTCTCAGTTCCAGTTTCCAGCCCAGTCTGAAGCCTACTGAGGAATAACCAGAGCAGGAATCCCACACCAAAGAGAAGCACATAGTTCTGTCCTCTGAACATACAGAGCTGCCCAGTAGGCAGATAGTGGCTAAGTCCAGTAGCATTTACTATTGCTCAGGCCCAAACCCCGGTAAGGAACTCGCAGAGCTCAGACCAGGGTGGCGCTGTTCAGATCATTTCAGGAATATGGGTAACTTGCAGGTCTCCAACTAGAGCTGTCCCTGGGCAGAGCAAAAACTCCTCCCAAAGCCCCCATTTCAAGAAGGCTCCGGAGCTGCATTTGAGGCAGTGATCTCTATCTGTGCCTTTTTGTTGTTGTTGTACAGTCATTTTAGTGATGTCTGACAAAGATACTAGAATGGTTTGCCATTTTCTTCTCCAGCTCATTTTACAGATGAGGAGACTGGGGCTGGTAAGTGTCTGAGACCAGAGTTGAGCTCAGGTCTTCCGGACTCCAGGACCAGGCTCTATCCATGGTACCATCTAGCTCCCCTATCCACACCTTTACTTGGTTAAAAAAAAACCAAGGATAAAACAGAGAAAATTGGCTGATTGTGACAACCCTCTTCAAAACTGAGATGACTGGATATCTTGGAAGCCAAGATCCCAGACAGCTTATGATCCATAACATCTGATTATCCATTCTGGAATAAAATCGTACCCAAATATGTTCCTAAAGACAGCATGCCAACCCTCAATATTCTAGAATTTGGGTGAAGGATATGTGACACATAGAAATGACATTTCCAAACACTCCCTCCTACCCACCCAATTCACATCTTTACATCGACTTTCAGGTCTTTCCCATGTTCATTCAACTACATCATTATATCCAGGCATCACTTTACATAAACATATCAAGTTTTTTGTGCGAGAAAAGTTTACTAGTTTAATGACTGCAGGGATCAGTGTCAGGAAGGAATTCAGTAATCCCTTCAATGTTTGCCCATTCCTTCCATCTAAATCCAAAAGTCTGATATTATATAAACTGAGAACTTTCCAAAAACAGTGGCAACTAAATAAGTTTCTCACTTTTCTAAATATTCACACCAAATGAATAAAATTGATCATGTTAAAGCCTCTGGACAACAGCCAACAGAAGGATTTATTCTATGCAGACTTCAGTCGTACCCCAAATGTCTCGTATCCTTCTTACTCCACATTAAATATACATTTCCCAATCCCTTCTGTGGTCTTTCAAAAAATGCGCATCTGAAATCCATCTCAATTAAGAACCAGCTCCCCCCTTCTCCAGTCCCCACTTTATAGATTCAGAGGGCCAGGTTCAAATCCCCACTCTGCTCCTTACTACCTGTGTGAATTTGGGCAAACCCTTCAGCTTCTCTGGGTTCATCATCTGTAAAATGAGGGCATTGGATGAGATGGCCTCTGAGGTCCTTTCTTGCTTCTAAATCTGTGATTCTATGATCTCCGATTCTTTGGAATCAAGATTGACTCACATGACTCATGAGAGGAAATCATGAAAAATCAGCCCAGGCCCTAGAGAAAAGCACAAGGAAAATAGGCTCCCTCATCCTACCTTAGTCAAGTTTTAATTATTTTTACGCAGATGAACAAAGAAATCATTTAGGAAATACAAGATAGAATTCTGATGTGTAGACTCTTAAGTGGCTGAAAAGGTTCAGAAAAGGAAGGAATAATAATCATAATGATGACTCATATTTAAGTTTTGCTAACATATTTTTAAAGTTTGTTGAGTGATTTACAAAAATCTCATTTGATTCTCATACTAAGCCTCTAAGGCGGATTGCTATTATTATCCCCATTTCACAGGTGAGGAAACTGAGACTCTGCCTTAAAAAGCAACAACAGTAGTAATAATAATAATATTAACTCAAATTCATCTATAAGGTTTGTAAAGTGTTTTACAAATATTATCTCATTTTAACTATGATAGACTTAGCTCTTCTCAGCAATACAAGGATCTAAGACAACCCCAAAAGACTCATGATAGAAAATGCTGCCCACATCCAGAGAAAGATCTGATGGATGGAGTCTGAATGCATATCAAAGCATACTATTTTCACTTTTTTGGTTTTTTCTTTCTTATGGTTTTCCCTTTTGTTCTGATTCTTCTTTCACAACCTGACTAGTGTGGAAATATGTTTAACATGATTGTACATGTATAGCCTATATCAGATTGCTTGCTGTCTTGGGGAGGGGGAAAGGGAGGGAGGGAGGAAGAAAAATTTGGAACTCAAAATTTTACTTTTTTTTTTTTTTTTTTTAGAGAGGGGAAGGCAGGGCAATTGGGGTTAAGCGACTTCCCCAAGGTCACACAGCTAGTAAGTGTGTCAAGTGTCTGAGCCTGGATTTGAACTCAGGTCCTCCTGACTCCAGGGTCAGTGCTCTGCTCACTGCACCACTTAGCTGCCCCTGGAACTCAAAATTTTACAAAAGTGAATGCTGAAAGCTATTTTTACATGTAATTGGAAAAAATAAGCTATTATTAAGGACAAATATTATCTTATTTTATTGCCACAACCCCGGGAGGTTAAGTATTATTGTTTTCAGTGTACTGGGGAAGATGGACATTTCCTACTATTCTGTCTCTATAATTTACACAAATAATTCATATTTTCATTTTATTGGAACTCATAAAGTTGTCACTAAATCTTATCTAACAGGTTAAGGTACTTCAAATTTTCTCCCCTTGAAAAATTCTGGAGATCTTTTACAGAAAAATACTATGAAAAAAAAATTTAAATGATCTTTGAATTTGACTTCAAAATTCACTACAGGTCAAGCCGTGTCTGCAACTGAACTTAGCTTGAGACACCTTAAACCTGAAATCTGAAGGGGCCTTAGGAATTGTAGCACCATAGATTTAGAACTGAAAGGGACCCAAGTGTTCAAATAGTACAAACTAAAGCCCCCAAATTCACCCAAGGACACACCCCTGGTAAGTAAAAATCAAACTCAGTTTTTCTAACTACAAATACAGTCTGCAGATGACTGACCCAATATTTTACATATGAGAACAGTTAGTTAAGCTCTGGTCCTCAGGCATTTAGGCGGTGCCATAATGCACAGAGTACTGGGCCTGGAGTCAGGAATGCCTGAGTTCAAATTCTGTGTCAGATACTTGCCAGCTGTGTGATCCTGGAGAAATCACTTAACTTTCATTTGCCTCAATTTCCTCAACTACAGAATGGAGATAGTAAAAGCACCTATTTCGCAGGGAGCTTACCACCGCCTGGCACATAAAAGACACTTAATAAATGCTTGTTTCCCTTATTTCTCATCTTTTGTCATCTGCAAAGTGAGGGAAGGGGGCCAGCTGAACTCTAAGGTACCTTCTAGCTCTGAATCTATGATTCTATTACACATGTGTCATTCTTTCAGAGTTTTCTGTCTAAAGAGGCAGCAAGGTAGTGCAGTGGATAGAACACTGAGCCTGGAGCTAGGAAGACCTAAGTTCAAATCCAGCCTCAAGCAGTGGGTCTCTGGGCAAGTCACATAACCTCTGTTTGTCTCAATTTCCTCAATTGTAAAATGAGAATAGTAATGACACCTAAACTGCAGGACTGTTGTGAGGAGAAAATGAGATGATATTTGTGAAGCACTTTGCAAGAAGGTACTATAAAAAGACTAGTAACTATCATTATTCTAAAGTAACATCTTAGGTAGCCTGAGAGAATTTTAAAGTTAGAAGGATGTCTAGGACTCATTTAGTCCTCCCTCATCTTAGATATTTTAAGAAAACCAAATGATAAATGTTGAAGAAGATGTGGGAAAATTGGAACACTAATTCATTGTTGGTGGAGTTGTGAACTGATCCAACCATTCTGGAGAGCAATTTGAACTGCACCCAAGGGGCTATAAAAATGTTCAACTCTTTGACCCAGCAATACCACTTCTAGGGCTATATCCCAAAGAGGTCATAAAAATGTGAAAAGGACCCACATGTACAAAAATATTTATAGCAGTTCTTTTTGTGGTGGCCAAGAACTGGAAATTGAGGGGATGCCCCTCAATTACCGAATAGCTGAACAAGTTATGGAATATGAACGTAATGGAATACTATTGCGCTATAAGAGATGATGAACAGGTAGACTTCAGAAAAACCTGGAAAGACTTATATGAACTGATGCTCAGTGAGGTGAGGACAACCAGGAGAACATCGTACACAGTAATAGCCACAGTGTGCGATGACTGACTTGGATAGACTTAACCACCCTTCTCAGCAATGCAAGACCTAAAACAATTCCAAAAGACTCATGATGGAAAATGCCATCCACATCCAGAGAAAGAAATATGGAGTCTGAATGCAGAGAGAAGCAGACTATTTTCTTTGTTTTGTTTTGTTTTTTTCTTTCTTATGGTTGCTCCCATTCATTCTAATTCTTCTTTACAGCATGACTAATGTGAAAATATGTTTAATAGGAATGTATATGTAAAACCTATATCAGATTGCATGCTATCTTGGGGAGGGGGAAAGGGAGGAAGGAGGAGAAAATTTAAAACTTATGGAAATGAATGTTGAAAACTAAAAATAAATAAATTAACTTATTTTAAAAGAATCAATGTCAGGGAAACTTCACGAGACTTGTCCAAAATCCCTCAGTAAGTAGATGGCAAAGCAGGGATTAAAAGTCCCTCCAATGCTCTTTCTACTTTGCCATGGCAAATTATGAGGATTTGAATGGCTGCCTTCATTTGGAATAGAAACTAAGGAAGAAGAATATGACAAGATGGAGAAGAGGCAGTGTGAAGGAGAGGCAATGTGCCCTGAGAAGAAGGAAAAACCCAGAGGTTTTGGGTAATCAATAATCAATTTATTAATTAGGCTAGATGATAATCAATAAATCGATGGTCAGTGGTTTCTCTCAGTAACCAAAGACAAACCGATGCTTTAATATTTTTTTTGAAAGGGAATGCTCCTGATAGAAGAAATCAACCCTGATTGGTGAACAATTAATGAGGCAGTGGGCATTTAAATGAGTTGGTGGGCTAAAAGTCTTTACCTCCTTCTGCTGAGAATGTGACCTGATAATGTGACTCAGCTGCTTCCAGTGATCTGGACAAAGGAATCCATCTCTATCCAGACCCGAACTCTGGCTGATTTTCTCCTTCATGACCTGGGTTACCCTAAACTCTAATGGAGGAATGCAAGGGCATAGACTTGATGCTTTAGAGCTGGAATTCACCTAAATTAAATTCTGTTTACTCTCTAAATAGAAGTAAGGTCCCCTAGTTGAGTGGGGTCCCGCTCAAGATTGCAGAATGTGTCCCTGGAGGACTTGGGACAATCTCATCTAGCAGCCATGTCCTTCAGAGACTAACTGACTGACCTACAGGGGCAGATCTCTGAATAAGGAAATAAAGAGAAGGAGCCTTAATTGGTTATTAACATGATAGGAAAATAATTTCTCTCAGCCCCCAAATTATCAAACGCACAGGAAATGTGTGCAATTGGTGACCTGGTTGAGGTTACTTCCAAAGCAGACTGAGCTTGTCTTGTCTAAGAATACTTGTCTATGCTTAATTCTTTCCATGACAGATTGTTGTCCAGGTCTTCATTTTTTGGAAAGCTATGTGCCTGGTTGCAGGGCAATCAACTCATGAAGTAGAGACCATGGTTAAGAAGAAGAGACTTCTGGGAAGAGGAGATAAATCAGTGCTTGGGATCTAAGTGAGGGGTGTCTGTAACTGAAGTGGGTAGTATCCATGCCCCCATGATTCTCAGACTATTCCTAAGAGCCAACAGAGCAAAGAAAGGAAACATCTAGGCCAGGGGTGGGGAATCTGCTGCCTGGAGTCCACATGTGGCCCTCTAGATCCTCAAGAAAGGGCCACATTTGAGGACCTAGAGGGCCGTACTTGGCCTTGAGGCCACAGGTTCCTCGCCCTAGGCTGTAGAAAAACAGTGAGATTGGGGTATTTCTGAATGGAGATCCTGGATTGTGTAGGAATAGCTGGACAAACTTGGACTGTCTACTGCAGTGGTTTCAAACTCAAATAGAAATGAGGGCCACTAAACCATACATAAGGATCCTCACTGCCCCACAAATCGACTTAGAAAACCCCCTATTCACATGATCTATGTTCTATTGTATTTTTTTCTTTTTGTTAAACATTTCTCAATTACATTTTAATCTGGTTTAGATGGCTCCTACCTACACCCAGGAATGGATCATTTCCCACCTCCCTTGAACCCCACTTCTGAGGCATGAATTTTGGAAAAACTGCTTTTCTTTGCTACTTGGGGTGGAAATTTGTTGTTATATTTTCCTGTTGCTTTGCTTTAATGAGTGGTTGCAAAGTATAAAGCATTGGACTTGAAGCTGGAAAGACCTGGTTTCAAATTCTGCTTCTGATGTTGACTGCCTACGTGACCATGGTTGGGTCACGCAACCTCCCTGAGCTCGTGTTGCCTATCTCAGGGGGTTGTTATGACTCCTAATGAGGTAACATAAGTGCCATGTTAATGTCCGTTGTTTTCATTACTTTGTCATTCTGTCGCAATGCAATATTTTGTTATTCTAATGTGAATTTCAGTCTCATAGAATGAAGACCACTCTGTGTGTGTGTGTGTGTGTGTGTGTGTGTAGAGCGAGAGTGAGAGCAAGAGTGAGAGCGAGAGCGAGAGCGAGAGAGAGAGAGAGAGAGAGAGAGAGAGAGAGAGAGAGGAGTTTGCCTCTAGAAGCTCACAGCTTCAAACTGGGTGAGGGCTTAAGCCAGAAAACATAATAATTATTTAAAATACCTACACTCTGAACCTAAATCTATGTGAATCCAGAGTTGAATGTCACGTAGGCTAAAAGTAGAAAGCTTAGCAAACACAGTAACTGTCTGGGTTTTACATCAACTTCCACTGATATATATATATATATATATATATATATGGGGGGTGGGGAGATGATAAAATTAAAAGTGATTATACTGGGCAAGGCTTAATAATGCTCTAATAAATGTAAAATAATGAATTAAAAGCCTGTAGGGCATGGAGGATGTAGTCATTTCTATCATGATAGTTTCTCTTTGTTACAAATACCTTTACTTTAACTCAAATTTCTAGGTACTAAACCAATTAAATTGAGGCTAAGATTAAGTAATCTTTCTTTAAAAATCTATTTTAAAAGATAAAGTACAGCTCGACTTGAAATTAACCTTTCTGAAATAAATAGTTCTGACATCTTGCAGTGGGGCTGTGAAAGTTCTTTCCTGTCAAGCAGTGGTATCTTGGGACAGAGAGCAAAATGGGAAGAGTTTTAAACACAAAGCAAGATGATAAAGGCAATTTGGTTTAAATACCTTTTAAAAAAAAACCTTTAGATTTAAGGTGCTACTATCTATTTGAGACTGATTTCTCAAAGGAATAGAACATTTTTAGCTGTCATAGTCTTAACTTTGGGTTTAATTCAATTCAATATAACAAGCATTTCTTGAGTTCCTACTATGTGCCAACTGACAGGCAGCATGGGTAATGGATAGAAAGCTGGCCTTGGACTCTGGTTTATTTGTAATTCATGTCAGAAAAGTGGCAGTCTTAAACCCTAACAATGAGAAGAAGAAGAAGAAGAAGAAGAAGAAGAAGAAGAAGAAGAAGAAGAAGAAGAAGAAGAAGAAGAAGAAGAAGAAGAAGAAGAAGAAGAAGAAGGAGGAGGAGGAGGAGGAGGACGAGGAGAAGAAGAAGAAGAGGAGGAGGAGAAGGAGGAAGAGGAAGAGGAGGAGGAGGAGGAGGAGGAGGAGGAAGAGAATGATGAAGAAGATAATATATGCATGGTGTAGTAGATAGAGGGCTGGTCTTAGGGCTAAGGAGACCTAGGCTGCAGCCCTACTTTTGACACGTATTTGCTGTGTGACCCTGGGCGCAGACAGCTTTCTAAAGCTAAGTTTCAGAGTCGGGGACAATCTTCATTGATAGAAGGAATTCCCTTACTGGAAATTTCCTATACCAACCACAGACTCAGTTTAAAAAAAAATCGTACTAGTCACTAGGAATATAAAGAGAGAATCAAAACAGTTCTTGCCTTTAAGAAACTTACAGTTTCCTAGGAGAGAAATATGTATGCAGGATACAAATAAGTACCAAAAAATGTACTGCAATTTGGGAATAGAAGAGAGCAGTCACAACTGAGAACATCAGAAAAGGCCTCATGTAGTATATAGTATTAAAATGATGATTAGGGTCTGGACCTGTGGTTTTATGGGTAGAGAAAACTCTTGGTATGGATGCTCCCTTCACTGGCATAACATGTAATCTAAGAGCGTTACCTGGGAGCAGTGAGAGGCTAGGTTTAGTTCATCAAGTAGTTTGTTAAGTTGTTTCTACATAAAGGCATCAAGTGCAGTGGTGGGATTCAAATGAATTAACAACCGGTTCTCCATGAACCGAGCCCAAGGCGCTGCCTCCACTAACAACCAGTTCACAGAACTAAACCTAAAATTAGGTACCGATTCTACAGAACCAGTGCAAACCAGATGAATCCCACCACTTGTCAAGTGCTGGTTATACAAAGACAATCCCAAAAGTTCACATTCTCTTGGGGGAAGGAGGGGAAGCGGGGAGCAACATATACTCACTCACAAGGGAGTGCTGGATCCAGCTCAAACCAGCTTGAAGGAGATATGATTATTAAGTTTTCACTGTGAGCATTTGTACTTCCAAATTGGCAAATGCTACAGATCAGGGCTTGAATTACTGTTTTGTTGGTTGTCTAGACTTAAAAAAAAGGATGGAGAAAGTGTTAATAATGCAAATTAAACTTAAAAGCCTGTTGTATACCCTGTTGTTGAACATTTGCCAGCACATCCCTGTACAGATAAATATAAAACATACACAAACTGATTTGTGGAGAAGGGGGGCAGAAAGGACTCATCCATGCTCATATATCAAGTATGTACCAAAAGCAGGACTTGAAGATATTAATTCCAAGACCAATCCTTCATGTAGTATTTGTTCTTGTTGAATTATTTTAGTTGTGTCTGACTCTCTGTGACCCCATTTGGGGTTTTCTTAGCAAAAATGCTACTGGAGTGCTTTGCCATTTTCTTCTCAGTTCATTTTACAGATGAGGAAACTGAGGCCAACAAGGTTAAGTGATTTGTCCAGAGTCACACAGCCAGTAAGTGTCTGAGGCCAGATTTGAACTCAGATTTTCCTGACTCTGGGGCTGTAGTTCTATCCACTATGCCACTTAGCTGATACCATACTGTTTTGCAATTCTCATCAAGTTGATGGCATTTCCCGTACTGTTTTGCAATAATAGTAAGACTTTTATCAATTTTCTGACACAAATTGAATTACAAACACATTAGACCAAGGAATGGCCAAGTTGTGATGCTTGCGAGCTCTCCAGAGATTCATGCGCAACCCCTGAAACAATCATAACGTACTAAATATGGCCATTATACATTATAGGGTTACTTTGAATCTGAAGTTCAAGGACCTGGGTTCAAATCACACCTCTGACATTTACTACTTTTGTGACCTTGAGCAAGTCCCTTAACTTCCCTGGGTTTCAGTTTCTTCACCTATAAAATGAGCGGACTGGGCTACATGCCTTCTAAGCTCTTTGGGCCAGCTCTACATCCAGGATCCAATGACAGTCACTTGACCTGAAATGACACTGCAGTGCAGAGACACATGAGGGCACTGTAACCAGGTAACAAGGGTGAACAAATTGTTCCATAGCCACACCTGCATCCTTCTTTTCTTTCCTAAATTCATCATGGCCTTTCTAGAGATGATGCTGTTCCATGAATTCTAGCCTTTTTCTTGGTGAGATTCCCATCCTTGCATTAGCAATCATTTTTAGTAATGGCACACCGTGTTCCAGATTATGGTGTTTCCATTAAGTACGGCAGCAGTAATTGGAAATTACTTAATGGTGAGTGGGCATAATAGTAAGTAGTAACAACAGTCAGTCTCATCTGTAGATAGAGAGAATGGATTAGGGGAAGCTGATCAACTTGATGAGTTCACAGACAAGCGAACCCCTGTTTTGGAACTTTAAGTGTATCTCCCTAAGGAGAGTGGGAACATGTTCATTGACACCTAGAGAAGATACAGGACATCTCCTTATATCTCAGTTATTGAGGATAAATCAACAGTTGTGACACATGGCTAAACCTTTGTGGTCTATAAAAGGGCATTTTCCTTGGAAAGTAGTGGGGGAGTGAGAGATAATACTGCCAAGATAACAATACCTCCTGAGACACTTCAGATGCTTTGTCTCCATCCTTGTAGATTCCTGCCAAGAGGCACTCAGGCCTTAGATGGAGCCATGATAGCAATAATACTCATATTTTAGGTTCCACCTTCAGTGGTTTGCAATAAGTTTCACTTGGCCTCAAATTCCTCACATTACTTATTCAGATATCTGTACTGGTTTGAAGGTCAAAGTTTCTGGAAAAGTCTAAAAAACAATCAGGAGTGACTTAACAAAAAGCTTACAAAAGTGACACATTGCAAAATAATTTCCTTTTTCCAGGTGTTGTTTTAAATATTGTGTGTAAACAGCTGGTGGCACTAGAGAGCTAGGGAGGCAGAGCTGTCAGTCATCCACTGAACCAGCCAGAGTCCCTGATGGTGTTGGGAAACCTTGTTCCCTGTCCCTTTGAAAGAGGGGCATAGCCTTCTTTTAGCTCCCTCTTCCCTCCCTGGAGTGGCTTTTTTAAAACTCAGGTGCCAAGAACGGCCTCCAGCTGCTTGAAAGTGAATTACCCATATTTTACCTGCTTGCAGCCTGGGGTTTATCAGTTCAAGTCTCAAGAGGAATCTAGCCCTGAATATTAATTCTCTTTTCCTCTCTAATAAGCTATAAACTCATTAAATATACAGCTTAACCCATACCCCCCCACCTCCTAACCCCACTGTATACTTGCACAGACAAATCCAAATTGCTTTTATAAAACTCCAGCAATTCAAATCAGCTCCCTTCTGTGAATGTCTTTCCTCCAATTCCCAATCTCACCATTAACATTCAGGTAAGAATTGGCATGGATTCTAATGGCTAACCAGATTTTAATACATTGTCCCTTGCATAGTGAGGAGTACTTTAAAATACAGATACAGAATTTTAAAAGTGGTGACCATAGTCTACAGCTTCCAGAATGAGGAGGGGCAGCAGGAAGCTGCCTTTTCCTCCCTTAGGAAAAGGATCAAGTAGGGGAGGGAATGAATAAAAGAGAGGAGTATACCTCAATCCTGTCCTTCCCCAAAGATGGAGGTGCAGATGGGAATAAAGCTCTAAAACGGTTTAACCAACAGTCTCATTCCCATATCTCAGATAGTTGTTCTGGTTAAGTAATAAAACTGCAGTATGTTTTAGAGGAATTTTTTCCCTAAATACTCTTGGGAAGGAAGTGGAGGGAGACGATTATATTCATTCAGGAATATGTATAAGATTATTTGTTCTCTTATTGTATTAATCCCAACAAAGTATTTTGCTATTTTAATGCATATTCCTTATTCATTCTGTTTGTATGATAATTGAAGATCCCAGTGGAACTGGATAGCATGAGTTAAGATGGGGAAAGATAGGATAGCAGGAGTTGATAGTTTTGTTTATTTTTTTAAAGAAAAAAAGAAGGCAAATATCCTATTAGTTCATAGATGAGTGCAACAAGAATGTGGATAGGATGATACAGACCAATGGCGTGAACCTCAAAGGAGTGGAGTTTTCTGAAGGATGGTGGATTTCCCAGCAGCAGTAAATTATAACTATTTAAAATACCCTATCATCTAGACCCTTACTCATGTGAGTATCTCCTAGCACTCTTATTCCATATCTCCATGAATTTTTTAACTTGATTGATTTTAGGCATTGCCTGATACCCTAGTTGCAGTCATCACTGTACTGTTCATCTTGTCCCTCTTATTTTGTGATGTTTTAACTGATAAATCTGATGTCTTTTTCAAAGGTTTCATTCTACTAGACCTCTCAAAAACTTTTGACACCTGTATTCTCCTGGATACTCTCTACTCCCTTGACTTCTTTGTCACTTGGCTCTCCCCTTTTGACTTTTCCTTTTCAGTTTCTTTTGTTGGATAGTCATCTGTATTTTGCCACCTAAGAAGAGATGTTTCTCAAGACTCTGTGCTGGACCTGCTTCTTTTCTCTCTATACACTTTATCCCTTGGTATTCTCATCAGTTCTCATGCAGATAATTTCCAAATCTACATATTGAGCCGTAATCTTTCCTGAACTTCAGTCTTGTACAGCCAACTGTATACTTGATGTCCCTCACTGGTGTCCCATTGGCATTTCAAACCCAATAGGTCCAGGAGAGTGATCAATATCTTCTCCTTCAACTCCATTCCTCCTCCAAATTTTCCTATTTCTGGGAAAGGCCTCACCATCCTTTCAGTATCCCAAATAATAACCTCAGAGTCCTTGAGAAGTAATTTGGTGTGATGTATAAAAAGTTCAAGAGACATAGTTTCTGGGTATTTGATCATTTTATTAACCATGCTAACAGATAATAATAAAAGGGGTCTGTGGACCTCTCATGGAACCCAGTCAATACTTATATGCCCTTGGAAGAGTGGGTGTTCCTCAGTGTGGCAATCAACTCAGATTGGTTAATAATTAATGAGAAGATGAATATTATGATGAGAGGTGGACCCATTCTAATGAGGAGCTGGGGGATCACTCTCCATCCCAGACCTCCTCCAGCCTTGGGTAATGTAGACAAAGGATCTACCCCCACCCAAGCCTGAGTAGAATACAATGGGCTAGAATTACCTTAGATTAAATTCTTTGCAAGATTCTCTAGTTGGATGGGGTCTCCCACCCAGGATGGAAAAGCATGTACCCTGAGGAATTGGGCAATCTCATCCATCAACAATGTCCTTCAGAGACTGAGCAACCTGCAGGTTTCTGGAAAAAAATCCTGGTCCTAATTCAATAATTGATTATTACTGTAAGAGAGAAATAATAATTGCTCTCATTGGTATAGTGACAAAAGCATGGGATTTAGAAAAAGAGGACCTGGGTTCAAATTGAGCTATGCCTCTCTCTGCTTGTATGACCATAGGGAAGTAATTTACTCACTTTGGGACTTAGTTTCCTCATCTGTAAAATAAGGGGTTTGGGCTCAACAAAGGTCACCTTCAGCTCTAAATCTAGGAGCCTCTGAGTGCTTGGCTTGTCTCACTTTCTCATCTTCCATATCTAATCAATTTCCAAGTCTTTCTCATTCTATTTCCACAACATCTCTTCTCTCTTTTTCTTTCTCACCACTAATATAGCCACTAACCTAGTTCGGGGCTTTATCACATTTCCTAGTTGGACTCTCTGCTTCCAGCCTCTACCCTCTCCAATCCATCTACCACAAGGCAATCTAAACTATCTTCTTACAGCACAGATCTGGTCAAGTCACTTCCCTGCTCGAAAAGTGTTAGTGATTCCACATTGCCTCCAGGATAAGACAAACTGCTTTCTAAATGCCTGGCATTTAAAGCCCTCCACAATATAACAGCAATCTGCCTTTTCAGGTATAATTCACATTAGTCCCCTTCACATATGCTACATTCCAGCTAAACTGGCCTTACTAGCTGTTCATCAAACCCAGGATTCCATCTCCCATCTCCTTGTGTTTCCATGAGCTATTTTTCCTACCCAGAGTATGTTCCCTTCTCACTTTTGCCTCTTGGAATAAATCGTTAGCCTCCTTCAAGGCTCGACAAAGTCTTTTCTAATTTCCCTAATCATTAATTCATTTTCCTCAAATTACAGTGTATTTTACTGAAGTTCATAGTATCCTAGATTTAGAATTGAAAAGGTCTGTTGTGGTCTAGAAGTGCTGGAAACCCCGAAATGCAAGTATACAGGGCATGGGTCTGCCTCGAAAGAATTCAACCACTCAAGCCTTCTTTCAGTCCAACTAGCAAGTTCATTGTAACACCAATAGAAACAGGACAGACTCCTAGTAAGTCATCTGTGACACCAATACAAGCAGGCCAGATTTTAAGAATCTGAGCATTTGATGAGGATAAGATGGATATTTTTATACAGAAAGACTGTGGGAAGATCTGGGTGGGATCTAGGAATGACAAGTAGCCTGGAGTGGTCTAGAGGCAATAGAGAAAGAGGTCTAGATGGGATTAAGGAAAGTCAAGTAAGCTAATTAAGTAATCAAGGTGGGCTGGGGTGGGCCAGATTCCCCAGGTAAACACCAGAAATGTATGGGGAAGTTCAAGGGCTTTTAGGGTTCCATCTTTAACGTCTTATCGGGTCTTTAGTTAAATCCCTGTACATATGGAATGTTAACTTCTTGAGGTCAAGGACTATTTTTATTATTTTCTTAGTACATCTGATGAGTAGCGCAGTAACTTTCACAGAGTCTGCATTTAATGAATGTTCATTGAATTTTTTGATTCTATGGATATTAATAATAAATGGCCCTATAGCAATATTATACTTTGATATTTACAAAGTGCTTTCCTCACACTGACTCTATAAAGTAAATCAATCCTGTATCCTGCTCCAAGTGGATTTTAGATTTCAATTTCATTTCCACAATTTAATATTTCTCCTTTCCCAGCCTCATACTCCCTCCACTCCCTTTACCAGAAATTCTGGGAAGAGAGAGCAGATAGAGATGATTTAATGAGGTAAGTAATTTAATTTAGATTTATTGAAATCAATTCTGGGAGAAAAAAAAAAGACATACTCATCTTTTTCCCCTTTCTCAATATCAGAACTGGCCCAAAACCAAATTGGGAAGTAACAATATTTGTCAAAAATCCCTCCCTGCCCCCTGCCCTTTTGCCCTTTTAGGATCTACTCTTCTGTTTAAGGGTCAGTCCTGAAGTGCCTACCACAAGCCATCTATCCCACAGGTTGTCCTTTCAAAGCCCAAGGCCTCTGTTAGTTTTCTTCCGCCTCATACTATCTTTCTATTTACTTATCCAAGTAGATATTGTATTGCTCAGGGACTGATTTTTGGTTTTGTTTTTTTTTTCCTTTGGATCTCAAATATCTATCACAGTGCCTTGCAGGTGGTAAGCAATTAGTAACTATTTGTTGTTGAATAACTGAATAAATTAATTTAAATATAATTAATTAATTAATTCAAATAAATTTGAATAAAATAAAATAGCTTTTGTGTTAATGGAAAAGGGACAAATCATTTATTCTAATCCCCTAATTTGACAGATGAGGAAACTGAGGCTCTGAGAGGTTACTCTGAGAGTAACAGACTCCAACCTCAGTCAGCTGACTCCAAATTTAAGGTTCTTTCTATTGGAGGACATGCCTCTCCTTTCTTCTTTGGCCTTGACCTCATGCTCTCCCTTGCCCTCCCCTCTTCCTATGCTATCCTCACCTCCAGGAAATGAAATAAGAACTTGGATATGAAAGTATCAAAGGCACTGGTCTTCGTTCAGAAGCCTAAATCTTGGAAGATTTAAAAAAAAATAAACATTTTCAGTGTTTATTCAAATGTATCAAATGCTTGACTCCTTTGTGTATATTTTTGTAACCAATTAGTCCTGTCTAGACATGAAAAAATCTTGCCAAGAGTCTAAATTAAATGTGTATTAAGGGATAGTCATTTAGAATCTTACTGATTGTTAAATGAGAATTTTCAGCCTCTGTTCATAACCACCTATTTTGAAATGTATTTGAAACCAATTCAGTCACATTCATAACATGGTAATTCTAGACCTCTCTGCCTTGTGACACTCAACAATGAAGAGAAACAATTCAACTACGGAAAGAACACATCACGATTTCATGGGGGCAAGAGCCTTTTCACAAATAAACTAGGATGATTTTCCAGGTTTTTTTCTATAAACCTTCCATTCCATACTCTAAGTTTCACAGACACTTTTTTCCCCTTTCAAATTGCACAAATGCAATTTTCTTGATGGAACATTATTTCTGAATGAGAGAGATTACTTTAATTCTGTGTAACAAAACCTAAGGACCTTTTTCCCTTTATTTTATTGGAAATGGAAGGATTTAAACATTAAAAAAAAACCTTCAATATCAAGTTGATTTCTTTTCTTAGCATTATTTAGCTGTAAAATGCCCAAAGCACTTACTTGCAAAATTTGAATGCCCTATGTGAGATATAATCAAGTTACAGCATACGTGTGGTTTGTATGTAATTATAATTGGATTGCTTGTAGCTCTGAGGTTTTTTTTTTAAAGGGCTATAGATGCACAGCCATCTCCATTACTGCACAGATCCTCTTCTCAAAAAAAAAAAAAGACTACTGAAGTCTTTTAAAATGATGACAAAAATATCCTTCAGTGGAGATGTAAGACAGCACCAGCAAATTAGGTCTGTCTAAAAGATCATCACCAATTAGTGTTTTGTCTATGCTGGGCCATTGAACCATATGGATACGGATGATTCTTTCATTTCGGCAGATTGAAAATTGATGCCAACTTCTGTGGCTGAGTTAATTGTTTAGGAATTAATTTGCAATATCCACTGCCAACCAACTAGCAACCAACAGGGCAGGAAAGGCAGCCTAGCTGAAGCAGCAAGGGAACCTGAGGGAGAGACAGGAGGCATGTGTGCCAGGTGGGTCAAATCCTCCGACCCTGATGGAGAGAGTCCAAGAGCCTTGGGAATAAGCAAGCCAAGGTCCCCAGGTCTCCTTCTGGCATCTGAAGTCATCAGAGTGGGGAGCAACCTTTTTGGAAAAGGGGGCCTCCTTTCCTGCTGCCAACACCGCGCCCAAGTATTTTGTACTGTCTGTAGCTCTTTTAAATAGAATTTCTCTTTTCTAGCTCTTCCTGTTGGATTTTGTTGGTAATATACAGAAATGCTAATTCTTATCTGGACTTCTGAAATAATATCCTAGGTGCTTTTCCTTCCTCCAGTCAACTCCAGGCAACTCCACTTGACCAAATGTCACCTACGGTCAGGCAAGTTCAAGAACCCTAGTAATGACAACACTTCCCAAACTGTCAGCCCTGACTCCAGCCTGGCTTTCTGATAGCCATCATCCAAAGGCACAGTCCTGATGGCATTGTGATATGGAACTGCCTGTGAAATGCTGTAGGCGCCGCCTTCTCAGCAGCTGCAGCTGCTGAGACCTGGAACAACAACAACGTTCTTCTCACAGAAGCCTATGACATTTTAAATGGTTCACCAAAAAAAGGGCTATCGTTTCATCAATGGAAATGACTACCCACAACACCACTGGGACTTTCCACTTGACTTGCAACTGAAACCTGTATGTGAGAGGCAGCATGGTGTAAGAGAGAGGGCACTGGATGTGGAGTGAAGGACACCTGGAGTTAAACCCTGCCTCTTGACACTTACTAGGTTTGAGATACTTCATGTGCCTCAGTTTCCTTGTCTGCAAAATGAGGGAGCTAACCTCTAAGGATTGACCTCTAGTGATAAAGCTATGATTCTATTATCTCCTATTAGAATGTGAGTATCTTGAGATCAAAGGCTGTCTTGCTTTTCTATTGTGTCCCTAGTGCTTTGCACATATTAAATGCTTTTTGACTCATCCATTCATTCATGGTTGGTTGTGTCCTTCTTTACTCTTACCTGTGCAGACTCGCTTAAGACTTAATCAAAAGCCCTCTCCACCCTTTTTTTAGTCCTTTTAAAAAAATCTAAGTATATGAGCCTCCTCCCCAACTTTACCAAGCACCTTACAGTGAACATAATTGGATATCTTTAATGATTCCCAATGTTGTGTGTTCTTGTGGTTATTCAGTCGTTTCTGACTCTTCATGACCCCATTTGGGGTTTTCTTGGCCAAGTTATTGGAGTGGTTTGCCATTTCCTTCTCCAGCTCATTTTACAGATGAGGAAACTGAGGCAAACTAGGTTAAATAACTTGCCCAGAGTCACACAGCTAGTAAGTGTGTGAGGTCAGATTCCAACTCAGGAAGATGAGTCTTCCTGACTCCAGGCCCAGCACTCTATCCACTATAGCACCACCTAGCTGCACCTCCCCGCCTAAACAACTTCTCCCACCTCAACTCTTTCTTGGAATCACTGGTTTCCTTCAAGACCCACTTTCTTCAGGAAGCCTTTCTTGTGTCTCCCCCACCTGCTAATGCCTACCCCACTATGAGGAAGGTTAGATTCATTTATAATTTACAGGCATAGGGACAGCACAGAAGTAGAGCTTAATATAAAACTTTAATCCATCTGCTTACCAGGTACCATAGCAAATTTAACAAATCAGAAAATGATGGCTTTATCTTAAAATTCAAAGAGTTTAATGAATATTTTCTTAATTATTAAGACCTAAAAGGCATTTTAATAAAAATATTACTCAAAACCTACAGGATTACAAAATATTTTCTGTATTTTTAAATTAATAATTTTTTGTTGTTTAAATTAAGAAAAATAATTTTAAATTTTAAAAAATTTTATCTGATCATCCACCAAATGGCATTTTCTCTATCATACATGATCACCATAGTCTACAAACAGTGCAACAGTACACCTAACTCTTCCTCATATTCTTCCTGTTCATATACATATATACACATAATATATAATATTATAATTACCTGGGACACAGGTAGAGAGCTGACCTGAGAAGCAGGAAGATCTGGATTCAAGTCCTGCTTCTGACATACACCTGCTGTATGACCCTGGACAAGTCCCTTAATCTCTCAGTGATCTAAGCACTTTTATAACCCAGAAGTTCTTAACCTGGGGTACATTGACCCATGAACTTGGCAGCAAAAAACAGTTACAGCTTTGTTTTTCATGCAATTCTAACTGAAGTTTAGCATTTTCTTCCATTACAAATCTAGGCAATATACCTGGTGGTTTTAGCAGGAGCTGGTACTTTGTTACCAATAGAAAACACAAATATGTTCACATCCTATTACAATTGTTTCAGATAACTCAAAATATCATTTGTGCTCATGGCCTACATTGACTTGGACTACTCATGAACAATGAATATTTCTCCAATTATTTAAATCTGTTTTTATTTGCGTAAATAATGTTTTTAATTGTGTTCCTGACTGTGTGTTTTGGCAGGTAGATTCCCAAGTATTTTATGCTGTCTGTAGCTCTTGTAAACGGAATTTCTCTTTTCTATCCCTTCCTGTTGCATTTTGTTGGTAATATGCAGACATGCTGATTCTTATCTAGACCACTGCAGTAATTTCCTAGGTGCTTTCCTACCTCTAGCATCTTCTTTCCTTAAGCTGTCTTTCATTCCACTACAAAGTGTTTTTCCTAATTCACAGGTCTGATTATTGCTCAAAAGCTTCAAGAATTCTGTATCGTCTCTTGAATAAAATGAAAACTCTATACTATGGCATCCTAGGATCTATAATTATGGCTCCACCCAGACTTTTCAGTTGTATTTCATGGTGGCCTACACTACCTTTGTACTTAGCAAACTCCAATCAAATTCTATTAATCACTATTCTCCAAGCTTGCCTGTTGGTGACAAGATCAAGGATATATGGAAAGGCAGAGTATAGGAGATTTGATTCAGGAGAGGAAAAAGTAAGAGAGTGGGGAAACTGATGATTCTGTGGTGAACCACACCCATAGAATAAATACCGGTAGGAAAGATAAAAAGAAGTTGTACAATCAGATTTTGTCTCATATGGAAAATCTAAACCGTGGGATACTTTGATCTAGCCTTCTTCCTTCTTTCTTTCCTTTTTTCCTTCCTTCTTTTTTTCCTTCCTCTCTCCCTCCCTTCCTTCCTCCAACCCTTGCTTCCTTCCTTCCTTCTTCCCTCCCTCCCTTCCATCCTTCTTTCTTTCCCTCCTCTTTCATTTTTCCTTCCTTCCTTTCTCTTTCCTTCTTTCTTTCCTTCTTTCTTTTCTTCCTTCCTTCCCTCTATTCTCTTTCTGGGACAGTGCCACCTGGTATTTAGTCCCATGCAGGGCTTAGTGGGCTAATAATTGGCCAACTGCAGGGACTGAGTAGGATCAAGTGGTACTCTTTTCAGGGAAACTACCAGCCCTCTCATCTTATAGATGATAAAACTTGAGTCCTCCTTAATTTTCTATACCATATTGCTATATAGCATCTCCTTCTTTTATGTGCATATATTTATATCTCACTAATGATAATGAAGGGCAGCTATGTGGCACCATAGTGCACAGAGCACCAGGCCTGAAGTCAGGAAGATTTGTTTTCCTGAGTTCAAATCTGGCCCCAGACACTAACTAGATGTGTGACCCTGGGCAAGTCACTTAACCCTGTTTGCCTCAGTTATCTGTAAAATAAGCTGGAGAAGGAAATGGCAAAACACTTCAGTATCTTTGCCGAGAAAACTCCAAATGGGGTTCCAAAGAGTAGGAAACAACTGAATAACAATAATGTTAATAACCTTTACTTGTATAACCTTAAAAAATTTTCAAAACACTGTGAATGGCAGAGAAGGATTATAGATCCTAGAGGCAGAAGGGGCCTTCTTTAATAATAATAGCTAAGATTTATATAGTGCTTTAAGGTTTGCAAAACATTTTACATCTATTATCTGATTTAATCCTTATACTAACTCTGGGAGGTACATACTATTATTATCCTCTTTTTACATATAAAGAAATTGAGACAGAGGTTAAGTGACTTCCCTAGGATCAAAGAGCTAGCAAGTATCTGAGGCAAGATTTGAACTCAGATTTTCCTGACTCTAAGCCTGACACTATTTACTGTACCACCTAGCTTTCTGAAGCTTAGAAAGGTTCAGTGACTGATACAAGGGGAAGTGTCGGTAAAGAGAAGAACCAAGACTCAGACCCTGATCTAAATGCTAGGTCTGATGTCCTTTCCACTCTTACCAACCTGTCTCTACACCCCGCTTTCCAATGAGGCTGTAAACTTCTTGTGGACAGAAACATCTCATATTTTTGTTTTGTTTTCTTTTATTCCCCTGAAGCCTAACACAATTGTTGTAACTAGTCCACAAGTACCTGTTGATTAACTCTTCAATTTGGAAAGACCATGTACTTGAGTCACCCTAGACAGACAAATATCTCTTCTACTTTTTCAAATATCTCTAGATAACATAGAGATTCTGTAACCTTCCAATCTCCTGCTAAACAACCTCCACTGTTAAGAGGTCCTCTCCACTTGTCTACTTTCTCTACTCTTGTTCCGAGGTAAATATGATCCTAGAGAAAATTGTGAAACTGGGCTAATTAGTTTCACACAAATTCACACTATCTAGCTTCATCTAGAACCTTAGTGCTCTTTAGACCCTCCTAGAACTCACTATCATGGCCAATCCACATCTTTTCCACCCTTGAAACACGCAACCCTACCTCCAACCTCCCTAACTTAAGAAGATGACCCTGTCTCCGACTTTACTGAGATAAAGGCCATAAGGCATGAGACCTCTCAAATTTTCCTCTGCCCAAAACTTCTTTTAATCTTCAGTCATTCTTTCCAGTGCTTCCTGCTTTAGAATAATAAGTGTTCTCTTTTCTTTCCTAGCTAATCCTTCTATTTGTGTCCTCGAGTTCCTTCCTTCCTGATTCTTCCAGGACCTCATCCCATCAATTATACATTCTCCATCACTGGCTCCATCACTCTACAAATATGCCCAGGTTTCACCAAGCCTTTAAAAAAAAATCTGCCCTTGACTTTGCTATCTCTTCAACCTATTGCCCTGCCTTCATCAAGTTGCTTTTAAAAATTTTTTAAATTAAATCTAAATAATTAAATAAATAATTTGAAATTTATAAAATTTAAATTAAAAAATTAAACAAAAATAAATTAACTAGTTAATTTAATTAAATTTTTTAAAAATTCCCAATTATATGTAAGGCAATTTTTAGCATTCATTTCTATAAGATTTTGAGTTCCAAATTTTTTTCTATCCCTCTCTCCCCTCCCCCTTCCTAAAATGGTAAGCACTTTGACATAGGTTATATATGTGCAATTATGTAAAACATATTTCCATATTAGTCACAGTTGTGAAAGAAGAAACAGACACAAAGGAAAAAATCCATGAAAAAAAATAAAGTAAGTAAAAAAAGTATGCTTTGATTTGCATTCAGACTCCATCAGTTCTTTTTCTGGATGCAGACAGCATTTTCCAACATGAGTCTTTTGGAATTGTCTTAGATCATTGCATTGCTGAGGAGAACTAAGTCATTCAAAGTTCATTACTGTTACTGTGTACAACTTCATCAAGTTTCTTGAAAGAATATTTTTCATTCACTCTCTCCTCCTTATAACAACTAATTCATTTCTCTTTTTTAAAAATTTATTTTATTTTTAATTTATGGAATAAAACTCTTCTAACATAGTGTAGTTTAAAAAGATTGTAATGAAACTGCAAATCTATTATGTACAACTTGCTATTCCTTTTAAATATATAATAAAGTTAGCATGCAAATTTATTTTTTAATTTTTTCTCTCTTTTTTCTTCCCTCCCTCCATCCTATTCTAGAGATGGCTACCATTACACACACAAACACACACACACACACACACACGCACACATGCACACACACGTATGTAAAATTATTCTACACATACTTCTATTTATCAGTTCTTTCCCTGGATACAGATAGTGTTTTTCTTCATATGTTCTTTATAGTTAATTCATTTCTCTTGCAATCTGTCTTTGACTCTCTACTGTGTTTTCTCAAAGGTCATGAATGTTCACGAAATCCAAAGGCCTTTTTTATGTTCTTACCCTCCTGGACCTTTCTGTAGCATTTATCACTGCCGACTACCCATTCCCTGCGATACTCTTTTCTCTCTCTATGTCAGTGATACCACACTCTCATGTCTCTTCAGTTCAATTAGAGATCATTTATTACATGCCAGGAGCTTTGTGAGGTACTGGAGTTACTGGGTTGGGCTTGATTTAAGCCAGTTCTTTTCAATAATGAAACAAAATGAGGTACTTGTAGGTCAATTCAACAGTTAACAAAAGGAGATGTGCTTAGCCATATCGGGAAAAGCATATTTAACAAATACAGGCAATGAGAATCCTTTGAAATTATTCAAATGAGCAAAGCTCCTATCATGCCTTACTAGCCAAGAATCTAATAGCACCTCTAGGTCCTCCTGACCTGTACTCAGAAAATGAGGAAATTATGGCAACAGTCTAAGCCCTTAGTCCCTTGAGTAAACCAAATCTCAAGAAATTCCTTAATACCTTTTAAGGAAAGACTAGATTAACCTTCAAGGGCAGAGGGGTTAGTAAATTGCTTCTATAACACTTTCCAAAATGGTTGTACTAATTCACAGCTCCACTAACAAGGCACTAATGTCCCTCCAACATTGATTATTCCATCTTTTGTCATCTTTTCCAATTGGTTGGGTGTACAGTAAAGCCTCAGGGTTGCTTTGATTTGCATTTCTCTTATTATTAGTTACCTGGAGCATTCTTGTCATAAACATTTGTTGGCTCTCTGTTGCCTGACAAATAAAGTACAAACTCCCTCACCTATCATTCAAAGCCCTCCACTTATACCCAACTTACCTTTCTAGTCTTATCTCCCGTTGTTTCTTTTTAGACACTTTATAAGGCAGTTAAAGCAGAGTTCTTACTCTTCGCTGAAGACATCTTGTGACCTCCTTCCTTTCGGCCTTTGATTCTCATTTACTCTGCCTGTGATGTCCCTCGCCACCAGCTTTGCACACAAGCATGAAAATGTCATAAACCCGCACATCTCTGTAATAGCTTACCTTCTCCATAATGGGTTCACAGACAGTAAAACAGGTTATAAAGCTGTCTATTCCAGAACTTTTGGGATTTAGAGAGGTCTTTCATCATACTGGTCAATAATACATAAAGCAATCGGCTTTATAACACTTTTAACTCGTATAAGAGAAAAAAGCCTAAAATGGGATTCATAAAGGTATGAGCAACAAGAAAAGGAGATGCACCCAGAAGCCATCAGCAATGATCCTGTGTGGTGAGGCTGCCTTCAGACTCAGAACACCCAGCTTTGCCAGTTCTCCATCATCCTTTCTTGAAGATGCCTGAGAAGATTCCTTGAAGATTCCTAGTTTCCCCATTCCTCCCAAAGAGGGCAATTCAGTGATAGAGGCTGTGATGATAGACTTCCTAAGAAAGGAGGCAGGTTCTTGCTCCAGCACATCTGATTGGCTTCTCATCTCTGATCTTCCAGGCAGGGGAAAATGCTAAGGAATGGCCAACGAAACCCTGGCTGTATTGGTACAAGACACGACAGTTTCCAATCAATGCTATGGATGTTTTTAGATTAGGACAGGAGGAAGACAGGGCCCCAGGGCAAATGCAGCCTGCCACAAGTGCTTAGGGAAGCCCCTAAAACAGAGAGGGTCTTTTTTTTCTTGATGATCACAAAAAAAAATAATCCATATTATTTTCTATCCCAAGGGATCATTAGTCAATCTAGACAAATGACTACCTAAAAAGTAAACTAACTTGCTGGTGATTGCTGGTCAAGGCCTTTTTCTCCTGACCCTGTCTTCAGGGAGCATAAAAGCCAGCTCCTCCCCACTGCGATAGAACCATTCACCTTCCATGAGAAGGTCAGCTTTTTCTTCTCTGGACTTGCTTCCTACCTCTCTAAGGAATATAGTGATCAATAATTAGCCCAATTAAGTAGATTCAGCAGTATCCCATCTTAAACTATAAGGCAAGAACATTGCTGAAGTATAAAAAGGATAACTTCAACTATTTTAAATTAAAATTTTCTCATGTAAATAAAACCTTATCTAGCCAAGAACAGAAAGAATGCAGAAAACTGGGGGGAAAACTTTCCTAGACAATCTCTCAGAGAGGATGGGATTGGGTTGGAATATTGCTATGCGGTAGGAAATGATGAATGAGCTGGTTGATTTAGAAAAACATGGAAAGACTTGGACTTAGGAAGGAAGATGCTATCCACCTTGAGAGAAAGAGAGGAGAGGAGAAACAAGCATAGTACAGTCTTACATATATGCGTATAAATGTATATGTGTGTCTATGTGTATGTGTATAGATATCTATGTATATGTATATATATCTCCACACTTAATTATATCCTTCTCGGGGTGGGGGGAGGACTAAAGTTAAAAGTGCACAGCAGAGAACAAAAGAAAAGCAACAAGGAAGCAAAGAAAAGCTGGGCAGCTTTGAAGACAATGTGTAGTATTTATTATACAGGCTTTCTTGAAATGAAAATTTATTATTTTATATTGAATCCTCTCTGTGTCTGCTGTGGCAACATTTTTTTCTTTCTTCATTTTGCATTTAAGTTTAAAATAATTTTTTTAAATTAGCCTGATTATAATAAGGTCCTTACAGGAAAGGACCTTCTGTCATTGTCTTCACAGCACAGCGCTGGACATATAGTATATATGTGCTTGATAATAATGGCAATAAAATAATATTGTAGTGATAATAATGAGCTTTTTAAAATGAGATCAAGAACTGTGGTTCTCAAAATAGAGAGATACTACACATTTTTTACTTATAAAAATAAGTAAAATAAAGCTAGCACTCCATAGAAGGATCTCTTCTAAAATTTTTCACTATATATTATTTTGTAAATACTACTGTGGTTTTTCCAATTATCCATAAAGATGGTTTTCAACATTCATTTTTTTAAAGATTTTGACTTCCAAATTTTTCTCCCTTCTTCCCTCCCCTCCCCAAGATGGCAAGCAATCTGATATAGGTTGTATATACTATATAAATTTTTGAAAGCAAATGTATACATATATCTATATATGTATACGTAGTGAATTCTATTGGTCTAAATATACTGTGGGACTTGTTTTTAGTCAAAATTAAAATTCTTCAACTGTGGATCAATTCAATTCCTTTCTGCTCCTGGGCATATAGAACCCAGAGAATTTGCCTGGCTGGTTTGCAACCCAACCTTGTGGGCTATTAATGCAGGCTAATGTTCCCAGTGATTATGTCCACCTTTTGATTAGATCAATTATACTGCACAAAAGAATGAAGTGTCCTACAAAATTATGCTATTGTTTAATTTATGTGAATTTAAATCAGAATATCTAAAGCTTTCTTTGATTTGCGAAATCACTTGTGAAAGCACCACCTGAACAGTAGGTCAGTTCACAAGCTTTTGATGCTAATGCAGCTTGAAAAACAACCAGTTTATTAATTTTGTTGCACAAAATTATTTTTTAAAAAGCACCTATATATACACAGACATGCTTATAGTGGAGGTGGTTTACTGCTTCCTGACATAGGATGTCTAATTCACAAGCTAAGCACTATAAGGATTTGGTTATTATTTTATAACTGCATAAAATACATTTTAGCTACATGTGCTAGATCCTGCCATCTCAACCCTAGCAAACAAGAGTGTAATTTAGTACTTTTCCTGATGATGAACTCTGTTCAGAAGCTCAGAAAATGCTTATGATGGTTAGGCAAGGGGAAGAGGATTTCAGCCTGAAATTTAAGCCTCCATTCACAGCATGGACAACCCTCCAGTCGTGTAAAAACCAGGGAAAGTGCACAGAAGATGGACCCATTGAGGGGAAATTGGTATCGCATGCATGGGTTTCATGAAATAAATGGAATTGGAATATTTAAGCCGCATTTAAATTTTTTTAAAAGCCTGAATTAATTCCCCAGGAGCCACAGACCATGGGGTAGCCTTATTTATCCTGGCAGTCATTTTTACAGGTAAATCTGCAGATCAGAACAGGGAAGTGGTATAATGACCACAAATCCATCTAGATGAAACAATGAGCTAATTATGTATAATGATTCAGTGGCTATATTTTCAACACTTCCCTGGATCAATTTCATCTCAAGGTATACTGCATACCCACCCCATCCTCTGATCTAAAGCAGTGACCTCTTTGATTCAAATGCAAAATGCTATTGCAGATGAAATTCACTGGGACAAAATGTTCAATAGAAAGATTACATTTCCAGTGGGGCAGAAAGATATTTGCCAGCATCTCATTAAGGCTTTGATACAAAAAGTCCTGGATTTCAATCAGCATCAAGATAGAATGGCAATAATCCAGCAGTCAGAGTGTAGCTGAGGCTTTGTTTCCTTCAGCAGTTCGCATTTTCCCCCAACTAAAATAAAATCTTGAAATATTTCCAAGAGAATAGATATGGAAAGAAATAACCTTGTAGTCATTTTAATGTCAGGCACACAGTGCATTTAGCGAAGCTTCTGCTGCCTGATAACTTTGCATCGCCAGGAGGAGAAGGAAGGTGACATCATTTACATTTAGTCCAACACAAATGAAAAGGGCTGAATTTTCTGCTGCCGTAAATGTAGCATCAATTCTTCCACCTTAGCAGCCCCACCTCCTATCATTAACATAGCCCAGCCACTTTACTGCCCGCATTTTATCCTTTTCCCCTAGAAGTAATTTGCCGACTTAATGGAAACAGATGAAATCTGCTTTAAGGGATTTTACGAGTTTAAGCAAAAGGTCCCTCCGAACGTTTCCCTCCAGAAAGAGGTTATACTTTGGCCATGAGACTTTTGTAATAGTTCAGTAATCAAAAAGATTTCCCTCCGACTAAGTATTACTCGCTAATTTACCTGGTTTCTTTAGTAACAAAAGGCTCTAAACTCTGCCTCCTGGATTCCATTTTAAAGCAAGTGCTGGAAAGGTTTTCATTTATCAAGAAATCCCAGAGTCCACATTCTAAGCTTTTAACCCCATTTCAATCCATGTAAAGGTAATATCCTTACGAAGTGATTTCTCCCTAAGATGTGAGTGGGTTTCCATGGAGTTTGGTAGGGATGGGAGGGGAGGAAGGATTGGGGGAATGATAATGTTAAGGGGAGCAAACTGCTGAACTCAGAAACCTTGTTTTCCTTGTATAATAAGAAGCAAAAGAATTTGGAAATTTCATAACAAAGTCTCCCATACAACTTTTGGCCAAATTTTTCAAGGTCAAGAAAACCTCTTACCTCCAACTGGCTAACTCGCTGTGCTCCACACCCTATATTCCATTTCCCATACCTAGAATGCACCACTCTTCACCAACACCGTTGGAATCCATCAAGGCTCAGATCTACATGGGGCTTTTGTGGTATCTTCCAGTTATTAGTTGTCAAGACTCTCCTGAAATTGCTTGGTACATATTTTGCAATTACTTACCTGTGTACAGGTGATATACAGGTGATATCTCCCCACCGCCTAATGGGCGGGGGTCTCCTTGAGGTCAAAAGCTGTTTCTTTTCTTGTAGTCTTAGTCCTAGGAGCCCTAGGAGTCCTGGCATAGAAGATGTTTAATAAATGCTGGTAGATTTGAAAAGATCAAAATCCAACTTTGATTTTATCACAAAATTCAAATTGTGTTCTGATCGGTTGGCATAGCCAGGCCAAGTCTAAAAAGAAAAAGATAAAGGTAAAAAAGGTAAAGGAACAGCTTTGCGTGGTTACAGTAGGTGGCAGCTAGATGACACAATGGATAGAGCACAGGCCCTGGAGTCAGGAGGACCTGTATTCAAATTCAGACTCAGACTTTTACTAGATGTGTGACCCTGGGCAAGTATGTGTATACAGAGAGAGAGAGAGAGAGAGCATCTTTTGCCATCTATAGAGAAGAGTCTGAGGAATCAAAATTTGTATCCAGAGGCTGTATTAAATGGTTTGCAAATCTGATAACTCAATTTATCATAGATATAGAACTGGAATGGGCCTCAGAGACCATCTAATCCAACCCCTTCACTTTGTAGACAAAGAGACTGAGGCCTAGGAGGTTAAGTGACTTTCCCAGGATTACACAGCTAATGTTTTTCAGAGGTGAGACTTGAACCCAAGTCTTCCTGGCTCTGAGGTCAATTCTCTATCTATTTTCCTTTTCTGCATGGCCTGGGTCTATTGATGAAAGTGTGAATTTAGAGCAAAAGTCTAGTGGGAAAGGGCAGCCTGTAAGTGGAACTGAGAACATGGGCAAGTAAAGATTATTGATCTAAGGATGTGTACGTGACCTGTTTATCCACCAGGGCAGCAAATTTTAAAAGCCACTGGGCAAGCCTAAGGTAAAGAGACTTGTGGGCTCTTCAAAGTAACCACAAGTTCTGGACATAATAGGGAGGGAGAGCAGGGGCATGCCAGGAAATACTTTTACCCCTACTTTTCTACTACCACAATCTTTCCTATATAGTCTAACTCATCTCCTAGAGGATCAGACCCCACCTCCAAGTTTTTGCCCTGTATTTCCTCTGTAGTCCAAGATGACTGCTTATTCCCTGGTTTGCTTTAGAAAACTGTGAAAAACAGAGGCTTTCCCCTTTTGCTTTTCACAATCAGTCACAGGTCAATTTTAGAATATGTGAATAATAACGTTGTTTCCAACTCTACCTTCATTTCCAAGGATAAAATATAATATGCATTATATACACACATATATGTATGTATGCTGATTCTCCAATTACTAAGAGCTTAGGTTGTTCTGATTCATCTTAACAGCCCAGGATTCTGCTCAGCAATTCTCTAAATAACTTTTGTTCCCACATCTTTTCTGATGAGGTTGTTGTAATATAAGACCTCTTTCCTCTAATATCTTCAAGTACTTTGTACTTCTCTTAGGTACTTGTCACATTATAACCTTCATTATAGTTCTTTATGGATATATCTCATCTTTCCTACCAGAATATAAATTCCTTGAGATCAGGGATTGTCTTATCTATCATTGTATTTCCCATAGCACCTACTACAGAACTTTGTACATAGTAGGTACCTAATAAACTTTTACTGAGTAAGTAAATGAATGGATAAATGAATAGATGAATACTATAATCTAAAGTAGCTATGCCTTTGCAATAGATAAATATGACCATAGGTCATAGTAATCCTAAGTTTGGAAAAGTTGATAGTATGGGAGGGTGGAAAAGATGACTCGTTTTAATTCAATTTAATTTCATTTCCCCCCACATATTACCCTTTAAAAATTATGACCTTTAAAAAAGGCAGAAGGAAATGGATTAAAATATTTATCACATTTATGGAGTGTAGATGAAATTCTTTCAACTCTGGGATCCAGATCTGGGATCAATAAATTTAAACACTCAAATATTTAAATTTTCAAAGAGTTCACTACGAATGTTCCCTCCAACAACACTAATATTCCTTGTCCGTGTCTTCCATAAGTTTCCATTCTTCTCCATCCTGCAGTCTGGACTTCCTCTATTCTGCCCCATCTCTTCATCCTGAAGCCTCACTCTGGCCATTGGAATTCTCAGATTGGAAGTACCTCCCATTGGCAGCTAGGAGGTGCAGTGGATAGAGTGTGGGGCCTGAGGTCCTTAAAACCTGAGTTCAAATGTAGCCTCCGAAACTAATTAGATGTGTGTCCTGGGCAAATCACTTAAACTCTGTCTGCCTCAGTTTCCTTAACTGTAAAATGGAGGTATAATAACACCTACCTCTCAAGGTTGTGGTGGGAATCAGGTAAGACAATATTTGTAAAAGTGGTTAGCATAGTATGTGGCACATGGTAGGTATTAAATAAATGCTTGTTTCCTTCCTTCCCTCAATCTCTCTAGCCTCTCCCTCTTATTAGCTGGCTCCTCCAAGAACTTCCATTTAAGAGGGGTACCCCGGGCCAGCTATGTCTCTTTCCTATCCAAGCTGCACTCCAGACTTCCTCTACCGTACCCCATTTTTTCCCTGATTTGTTTTAGTATTTCATTTTCCCCCAATTACATGTAAAAACAATTTTTAACATTCATTTTAAAATTTTAAGTTCCAAATTCATTCCCTCCCTCCTCCACCAAAGCAATTTGATGTAGGTTATACGTGGGTAGTCATGCAAAGCATTTCCATATTAGTCATGTTGTAAAAGAAAACACAGAGCAAAACAAACAAGAAAAACAAGAAAAATAAAGGAAGTTTTTAAAAAAGTATGCTTCAATCTGTATTCAAACTCCATCAATTCTTTCTCTGGGGATGGATAGCATTTTTCATCAAAAATCCTTCAGAGTTGTCTTGGATCATTGTGTTGCTGAGAATAGCTAAGTTGTTCACAGTTGATCATTTTACAATATTGCTGTTGTGGATTCATCGTGTGGTGTCTAAAAGAATTCAGAGTCAGACCACCTCTAAACCAAGCATAGGCATTTATTGAGGATTGACGCCCCTCAGAAGCAGGCTAGGTTCCAAAAGGAACTAGTAACTTCAGAAAAAGCTAGATGGATTTTTATAGGGTAAAGATGCAATTACATAACAGAAATTGTGAATATTTAAAAGGCAGGAGGGAATTGTTAAGGGATTAGGTAATAGGAGAAGGGTTCCTTCTATGGTTTGGTGGTTAAACATCTTGGTCACGCTGCTTTCTGATTGGCTAGCTATTGGGGTCCTGTCTGGTCAAGATGAATAGTTAGGTTTTGTGGTCCTGTCTTGGGCTAAATGGATGACATGATTGTGGTTAAGTAGAAGGACACACCTGTTCAAATATGTGAATTGGATGTGGGGGCAGTGGCTGGCTAGGGGCAGGGGCTATATTGAGTCTGGGGGCCTGTGGTGTGATTGAAGCTAGATTGTGTGGTTAAATCAGGACATGTCTATTGTTCAGTGGGGACCATAAGGAATATTGGGGCTGGGGCAACTTTATTAGGGTTCCATCACTGTTACCGTGTACAATGTTCTGTTTCACTTTGAATCAGCTCATTTAAATCTTTCCAGATTTCCAGATGAGAGCATCTTTCTTATAGCGCAATAGTATTCCATCACAATCATATACTACAACTTGTCCAGCCATCCCCCAATTAATGGATATCTCCCGAATTTCCAATTCTTTGCCCCCAGAAAAGAGGTGCTATAAATATTTTTGTACATATAGTTTCTTTGCCATTGTTGTTATCTCTTTTGGGCTGGAGACCTAGAAGCAGTATGGCTAGGTGAAAGGGTATGCGTAGTTTTATAGCCTTTTGCTATATCCTGAAGCCTTGCTCCAGCTCTGGAATTCTCACATCCAAAGTATTTTCCACCTCTGCAGCCTCTCCCTTGGATTGGATGACTCCTTCTTGAGCCTCCATTTAAGGAGGATGCCTAGGACATGCATACTTCATTCCTCTCTAACCTGTACTCTGGACTTTCTCTACTATGTGCTTAGCACAGTACTTGGCACATAGTAAGTGCCTAATAAATGTTAATTGGTTGACTGAGTTAAGTGAGTTTGCCACTAAAGATCCACTCAAGGATTTCCTCAGTTTCCCTTGGCATCCCTATAATACCCAGTGTAATACTTAGGCTGTCTATGTTATCCTTCCTCACCAAGTAAAGCACCTTATCTTCTTTTTCAATCAAGCAGCAAAGATTTATTAAGCACCTACCACCTGCTATACACCCTGCTGGGCATTTTCACACATGCATTTCCCTGTGACATTGTTTACTTCGATTCTTCTTCAATCTTCATTTGCTATATATATATATATATATACATATATATACACATATACACATATGTATACATATGTATATACATACATATGTATATATATATGCAACATATATATATATATGTTGCAGTGTATTCACATCTACCGTGCACCTCTCACTTACCTGCTATGTGCTGCTCATTTTATTATCCTCAGAAATTATCAGCTTCCATGACTCACAACCATATAACAATACTGGCAGAATATTGATATTGAAAAGATAGACCTTTGTTTCTAGGAGAAGTTTGATGGCATTAAAGTAGTTTTCTAATTTCCTGAAGGCAATCAGACCATTCTACTCCTTTTTAATTCTGGACCCAACTCATTGTCCATTATTGTTTGTCCAAATAAATCTACTAATAAACAAGCTGTGTAGATTGTCTATCAACTACATGTCATAATCTGGGCAATAGCTAATCTTTATCCACCTAGCTTTTTCTACATGGATCATCAGGACAAATTATTTTGAATGGTTTCAAATCTCTTCTAGGAGAACATGCAATGTTCCAGGACTATGATAAAATTATGTTTATGTATGTATAGTTGTATATGTACATATACAATTATATGTACATATACACACATATAAACAATGTATTTCAAAGAAAAATAATATATCGGGGAAATATAGGAAATATGATAAGTAAAATCTTGATATTTAAACATAAAAGGAACCATTAAAATTTACAATAGTAATTCCTAGTCTACAACAGATAAAATAATCATTTTCAAAAGAAAAAACACAATTTTAATAACCATTTGAAAAAATGCTCAACCTTGCTGATAATCAAGGGTATCCAAATCAAAACAACTTTGAGATACTAGTTTGATGAACATCTAGCTATATTAATAGCTATTTGATGAATATCAAACTAGAGAAAAAACAATAAAAACAATAATACTCAGTGATGGTGAGATTGTGGCAAAACGGATATACTTACTCATTACTGGTGGAATTGCGACCTTGTAGATTTTTTTTCAGGAGAACAATATGATAATTTTCAGCAGAAATAATAAAAATAATGATACCTCTTGGCTCAATAGTTCCTTTGTTAGGAATATACCTTAATAATGTTGTAAAAGAACAAAACAAAAGAGCTATTTGTTCAAAGATTTTCACGGAAGTGCTATGTATAATTGCAAAAAGCTAGAAGCAACATAAAATGTCCATCAATAGAGAAATGGTTAAATAAAATATAGTGCCTTAAAGTACTAGAATATTATAAAGAAATTGTTCAAAAAAAATTTTTAACCTGAAAAGACCTTTTCAGTAGAAAAGTAGAACAAGACAAACCGAGTCTACACTAAATATAATCATACGAGGAAAAATAAAAGAGAAAGACTGTATAGAGAATCCTGAAGTGGAGGGAGACATTTTAAAAGTGGTTTTTAAAATAATTTCGCATTGAAATAAATAAATTTAATTGTAAATAGTTATTAAACACATATAGTTTTTATGCTTAATACTATTTGTCATAAAAGTCAATTTCAAAAGAATGCACGAGTGTGACAATGTTAAAATTTGGAAATCTATGTTTGATTGCCTTTCCTTCATTAATTGTGCCAAGCTCTGGTTTCCAAAATGGATTTTGGATTTCTGGAATATAAAGCATTTAGAACCATACTTTTATGATTTTATAACTCCCTTCTATAGTTTTCCTTCAATATCCTCAATCTTTGTGTTTTTATTTATGATATCAATAGCATAATCATTAATACATCATTACTCGTAAGAAAGGTTTAATGTTTGAATTCTTGTAGTTTAAGGCATGTTAAAATATTTAAAAATCAAAACTTCAAAACTATTAAGTTTGCTTTTATCTAACTGATTTCCTTTGAATGATAATGGATCTCATTTCGGGAAGCTCTGCAAAGTTCTGGGGCTTAATGTAATCTGAATAATACTATTCAAAAACACTAACATTTTGAGTTCCTAACCTGGGGTCCATGGATGGATTTCAGGGAGTCTATAAATTAGGATAATGGAAAAATTACATCTTTATTTTCATTAGCCTCTAAGTGAAATTAACATGTTCTTCAATTATTTTAAAACATTATTCTGAGAAAGGGTCTATAGACTTCCTCAAACTACCAAAGGTGTCTACCACACACAAAAAAAGTTAATAACCTCTTAACTAAGGGGGATACCTCTTCCATTTGGCACCTGGGCAGAATATTCTATATGACAGTGGCAATCACTTTTGGGGAGCATACCTTTCCCTGTTTTATGCCTCCTTACTTCGTATTAAGGTAGTACTGTCAAAGTTATGGATACTATTGCATCTGCAGGGAGGGCAGCAACCTTGGAAGTAAGAGGGGAGTCAGAAAATGAGTACTAGTTCCATCCAGTCCTTTTCAATGTCCTACTGGGGGTAAAATGCCCTTGTACCATGATTGATATCATGGAAGCAGAAAGGAAGGGAAAGTAGCTGACTGCTGGTTGTGACAGGATGGGGTCTATATCACAAAGGGGATGAAAAAGCCCAGTGAGCTAGATAGACTCCTCCCCCATTGGGAAAGAGGTACATAGCAGCTTATGACAAGCAGGTGGCAGCAGAAAACAGCTCAGCAGAGACAAGAGTATCATGGGATTGCTGATAATCAGAGAACTCTAGATCAGTGGAGAAAGCAGCTGGTAAACCTTCCATATAACCAGAGGACTTCAGAAGCACTGAAAGAAAGCAGGCATTAAGATTTGATGCAGAAAAGCTTTCTAGAGAGGATATTCCTTAAGGAGTATGCATTGCCCTGGCTCTAGATATTCCTCAGTCATATATGCTCCTTGGTTATGAATGTTCCCTACATGTGTGCCTTCTCCAAGCATGATACCTAGCTATGCATGTTCCTGGTACACACGATCCCTATGTCCCTCTCTCACTAGTGATGTGGAGTGTGGGAAAGTCTGTCCCAGGGAGTACTGCAGGAATCTTTCTTGTCACTTCTTTTGCTTTGCTGTAATGTCTTTTGCTTTGAACTAAAAGGCTCAAAGGTAGGTATGGTGCAGCACATATCTTTTAAGAAATCTTGCATAATTTTAAAATACACATGAGGAACACCTTGCTGGAAGAGAGCCTTTAAGGCAGTGTTTTCCTCTACTGAATCAAGTGCTTTTTTTTAATAATCAACAAATAATGAGCACAGTGGGATATTTTATTCTCTACACCTTTCAGTCAATTGTGCAGCTATAAAGATTTAGTCTACAACAGAATTTCATTTGTGAAAGCCTGCTGTTCTCTTCTTACACATTTACCAAAGATGTCCTTGATATGTGTGTAGATTATTCTCATAAAGATTTTGTAGGAATAGGAAAGTAGGCATATGAGTTGGTAGTTATTGGTATTTTCTTAATCACCTTTTATCAGTACTAATAATGTCCATGGTTTTTTTTTTTTTCAAGCATTGATATCCTCCTCTTTTTTCAGAAAGCTTGAAAATCCATTGCCTGAAAATTCTCAAAATTGTGTCACCTCCTACATAGACTTTTTCTCTGTGTACTTGGTCTGATACAATTACTCTCCTTGGCTTTGTCCTCTTTAGTACCATTTCTAAATCCCCATAGAAAACACCAAAGACTGTAATGTTAGAGCATAAATGTGGTGACTCCACTGTCATTGGCAGAAGAAATAGATATGCAAATCTTTACAGATCTTTTCCACTTTTTGTCTGTTTGCAGTCCTTATTCCAGCTTCATTCCTTAATGTCTTGTCTTAATTGGTTCTCTTGCCAAGCTTTCTGTAATCTTGCTTTCCCCCTCCACCGTTTCTCACTGTTGAACGAGGTAATACTTCTCAAAACCTTCCAACATCATCTTCTATTAAATTCTCTTTAAAAATACACACACACACACACACACACACATACACACATATATTCGCATTTTCTGGAACAAGTGGATAAATAATGTGTATCATATGAACAGCTGGGTAAATAGTTACACAAAGGTGGTTCACCAGTTCTTATATCTTGGATAGAAACTGAAATTGGACAATGAACTGGGCCCCAAATTGAACAGGAGAAAGAGTGCAGGCTAGATTACATTTAGGAATTTGTGCAGTGCTTTTGTTGACATCAACCTTCTTCCTAAGCCAGAGCACTCTTTACAATATCAATCTTCTTCTAATGACTCTTCAGGACCTCATTTGGGGTTTTCTTGGCAAGGATACTGGAGTGGTTTGCTGTTTCCTTCTCCAAGTCATTTGACAGATAAGGAAAATAAAGCAAAATAAAGATAAGCGACTTGCCCAGGGTCACACAGTTAGTATCTGAGGCTAGATTTGAACTCTGGAGATGGGCCTAGCACTCTATTTACTGTGCTATCTAGCTGCCCTAAAGCCAAACATAAGAATTTGTGTTTTATCCTAGAGGCAAGAGGAAGCCACTGGGGAGTGACATGCTCAGACTTGTGATTGAGGAATATCAATTTGGCATTTGTTTGAAGAATTGGAGAGGGGAAAAGGTAGGCACAGGAGGATCAGTTATGAGGCTGTCATAATAGTTTAGGCTGGCATCTAGGTGGCATAATGCCAGGCTGGAGTCAAGAAGACTCATTTTCCAGAGTTCAAATCTGGCCTCACTTACTAGCTGTGTGATTTTGGGCAAGTCACTTAATCCTGTTTGCCTCAGTTTCCTTATCTGTCAAATTAGCTGGAGAAGGAAATGGCAAACCACTCCAGTATCCTTGCCAATAAAACCCCAAATGAGGTCATGAAAAGTCAAACATGATTGAAACAATTGAATAACATTTTAAATTCAATTTTGAGTGTATGTTATTTCCTCACAATAGAATGTTAGCTGTTTCAAATTGTCTTTGTCCCTAGCACCCATCATAGTCCCTGCCCCATAGTAGGTACTTTAAAATACTATTTGAATGAATAAATGAATGATGTGGGGACTTTACTAATTGGTGTTAATGAGTTTATGGGAACTGTGAGCCAAGTCTTTGGGAAAGGAAACAAGCTTTATTGGGAAAAAGTTTTCCATATACTTCTACCATAGGCTCAAATATAAGTTCTTTCTTATTACTACCTTAAATCTACTCTATATTTAATATGCTTTTTAAACCCAGAGTATTTGCAAGAGCCATAGCAGCCCTTTGAGAGATATAAGACAGATTCTGATATTCCCTGGGAAGATGCTAGGTGGGGATATGATCCACATAGCATTACTATTGAGAGGCCCTCAAGATTGTGACTTGGTCCATCATATCAGAAGACAGGGCTTTATGCAGGTGTTATAATAGATTGTTTAGGACAAAGTCCTATTATTAACTGGAGACCAAAGGGAGGAGGGTACCAATGACAAATTTTTACCTGTTACTAGATTTAGCCTCAGTATCCCACCCCAAATCACTCCATTATCATTGCCAACCTTTTCCTCTCATCTCACCATCTTGCTCCTCCAAGCTTCTCAGGTAGTCGGGTTTTGAAGTCACTCCACTACTGCCTACACTTTATCTCCCTCCCTTACTCCTTTCTTTATGAATTATCATATAGGTAGGATTTACCTAATACTTGTATTTGCTAATATCATGAAAATGTGATATTAGGTAAAACAACATTAAAAGGGGCAGGTAGACTTTCCAGTCTGTTTCTCCTGGGCTATTAGCCAAATGATATCATAATGCAACTTTACAATGTTAAGAAGGTAATATCATTTCAAAACAAAACTCTCGGAAGCCATGCTATGCAAGGTGTATCTGTATTCTGAAACCTCACCATTAAAGCTTGTCTTTTTGCAAACCACCTAACTGATTACTTCTGTCTGACCTTTCTCCCTAACCCATCCTCTGTGAAATTCTATACATCTATAGACATCTATAGTTTAATGTACCACAGTGAAATTAATCAGGCTAATGTTAGAAATAAACTTTGGAAAATAGTCATAAATAATAACAAATGATGGCTTTGAGTTGGGTCACTGAAGGCATGGTGAGTGAGACAAAAGCATGTTGGTACTTTGGCAATCTAGAACAAAGCCTATATGCTACATGATACTTATGGCACCAGTCAGGGTAAACATCTCAGTCCTTTCCTTTGAGAAAATTTAAGTGCTAATGGCGGCAGGTGGGGGTTCATTATCAATTCCCCAAATGGTATTCTAGAAGGTAGAGCTAGAGAAGCAGAAAGATCGTAATTGGCTACCAGGACCTGAGAAAATGAAGAACTCCTCCATATAAATTCCATTTCAGATCAATTTAATTCAACTAACATTTATTAAAGCCTACCTTATCATTCTCATGGTGTAGGGGGAGAATGGTACAATAACTTCCCCAGTGCCCTAGGCAGGCTGTATCATTTGGTTCATACTTCATAAACAGGAAGCCAAACATTAGTTTCTTTTTTTTCCAAACATTAGTTTAATCTCTTTTCATGATCTAAATTGTCTCTGGAACCTGCAAAAAAACAAAACAAAACAAAACAACCTCATTGTGTCAGTTTTATTCAAGACTTTTAAAAGAGGCGTGACAGGTAAAGTTTTTTTTTTAAAGTTATGAAAGGGCACCCAAAGAATGTAGGTACATGTTATCATTTTTAAGTGGAGAAACTGAGATGGTGTCTTTCTAAAGGCTATAAAGTAAGATAGGCTCCTGATTCCTCGTTCCCTATATTTATTCCATATACTAACATTTGTTTACAAAGTATCAACTTGAAATAATATGTAGTGCATTGCTTACAATTCATTCAACAGATATCTATTGTGTTTGCCATGCACAATTCATTATATTAGGCTCTGAGACAGAAACAAATATAAATAAGATGTAAATCCTAATTCAAGGCATTTATAAGGCATTAGGGATGATAAAATGTACGCAAGTAACTATGAAACAAATTGGAATGGGATTAGTGCAGAAGACAAGTACAATGTGCTATAAGATCAGATAAGGGAGCAAGAAGTTCCAATTAGAGGAAACAGGGGATGTTTCATGCAAGTGGTATCTTTTAGGCTAGATCTTAAATTTATGTATGTACAGACATGAATCTATAAAAGCATATACATAGACATACACGTATATGCTTTTCCCCCAAGAATAAAGTATATTTTTGGTTATATAGAGAAACCTTCCAAATTTCCTTTATATCTAGTAACTAATAGTGCATTCTCCCCTAAGCAATAAAACACTAAATCCCTCAGGATTTAGTACTACTCAATGAGTTTACTTGACATGTAAGAAAGAAATTGTCATCCATACAATTTATTCTTATTTCTGTTCCACAAATTCACAAACCAATGAAAATATTTTTTTTCTTTGAACATTCCCCTAGAGTGATGGATATGGGGGAAATACTTTATTATTTATTAAAATTGTTTGAATCTATCCTTGTGTGGTTACATACTGTTTAACACGTGATTTGTATAGGTCATGCTGACCCCAGAGCATCACCAGGGGAGCCAGAGGTTACTTAAAGGAATGGTTGGGACCCCAGCCAAAGCTTGCGTTTTGGGTTAAGCCAATTGCTTGTGTTTTGACTTGGCCCAAATTTTATTGAATATTTAGACTTAACTGCTGAAATACATGTCAAGCAACTTATGCGCCTTAACTAGAAACCACCCTTTTTTCGAAGGCTACTCAGATTGTATCCTTGTTTGAACTTAATATAAAGTAAGATTTCCAATGTTTGGGGGGGGCAAAGGGGAGCTAGTTACACCTTTTTCTGGCTCTCTCATTTGCCAAATTGATTTAATAAAATTCTCTCTTAAAACATTTATAGGTTTCAGGTTTGTTCTCCACTGACAAAGACAAAGATGTCATTGAGACAAGACACCCACAACCCAAAGGATCGTATGTACAAGGTATTAAATCTTATATTTAAAGACAAAAGTTTCAGCAATAACTGAAGTAATAATAATCATAGTACCAGACATTTATGTAGTGTATTAAGGTGTTTTATATACATTATCTCATTTGAGATTTACCATAGCCTGGTGAGATTGGTTGATGGTGATATTCAGTCATTTTTCAATTACATCTGACTCTTTTTGACCCTATTTGGGTTTTTCTTGGCAAAGATACTGGAGTGATTTGCCATTTCCTTCTCCACATCATTTTACACATAAAAAAACTGAGGCAAACAGGGTTAAGTGGCTTGCCCAACTAGGAAGTATCTAAGGGCACATTCGAATTCAGAAAGATGGATCTTCCTGACTCTAAGTCTGGTACTCTATCCACTACACCACCTAGCTGCTGCCTTATACAAGCTATTAAACTTTCTTGGACCTCAGTTTCTTCATCTGTAAAATTAGGATTTTAGCCTCTGAGGTCCCTTCTTGTCTGGAAACTCTTTATCATCAGGGATTGTTTCATTCATTACATTTGTAAACCCAGAATCTACCAAAGTGCCTGACATATAGTAGGAATATAATAAATATTTATTGATTAATCACTCCTATGAAGAGGAAATTAGAGAAACTAAGTGACTTGCTCAAGCTTACATAGCTAGGTCCTGGTCCCCACAGTTGCCCTGTCCATATACCCCAAATCAGTTTGCATTTATTCTATGTATTTTATATATAATTTATCCGTGTACATGTTCTTCCCTGCTATCCTGAGTAGAATGTAAGCTTCTTGAGGGCAGAAACTATTTTAATTTTTGTGTTTTATATCTTCACCTGCTAGCACAGTGCCTGGAACATGATAAGTGCTCAATAAATATTTAATGAATTAATTAAAATGACTAACTAGTGTCAGAGGTGGGATTTGGGATCAGGTCTTCCTGATCCCAAATCCAGTATTCTCATCCCTAGGACCAGGAGATTAAACTTTTTATGGATTAACTTTCTCAACAACCAATTTATCTGTAGGGAAAACTATTCACCTAGAGATTTTGGATGGCTAGTAACTAAGAGCTTTCCCTTCAACCAAATTCCCTACAACCACGTTTTGTTTTTGTTTTTTTTAACTACACACTGAAACCTCTTCCTATTCTGCATATAACTGTTAGGAACATTACTGATTCTCAGTTGTGATGAAAAAAATAGTGAAGCCAACCCCCAGAGCTTCCCAAGCTCCATACTTACTGAGGAGCTCAAGAGACCAGACCTAGTCTGAAGAGTCAATGTTTCGAGGATTTACCCTCCTTTCCTTCAAGCCCCATCCTTATTCACCTCGCCCCAGCCATCAGCTGTACTTCATCTTCCTTTCTGACTGCTTTTTGCTATGTTTACATGGATTTCAGTACAGCCACTTTCTTTGTGTCTGGCTGTGGCAAGAAAAAAAGACCCCATTGTCCATGTCTGATTCAGTCTTCAGTCAAATGTCACATGACAGGGGAGGAGGGAAGGCGAGAATTCATCTCTGTCTTTCCAAGGTTGCCACCAGGGCAAGTGGCAGCATAGAGTTCTGTACAAGATGGCTTTATGTACATACAAGCTTTGATTAATAGCATTTCCTGAAAACATACATCTCTCTCTCTCTCTCTCTCTCTCTCTCTCTCTCTCTCTCTTTCTCTCTCTCTCTGTGTCTGTCTCTGTCTGCCTCTGTCTCTGTCTCTCTGTCTCTCTCTCTCTCTGTCTCTCTCTCTCTCTCTCTCCCTCCCTCCCCTTTTCTCCATGGCAGGACCACAAGGGCCCAACATGTAACAATCTGCCAGCCTAAACAAAGGCTCATGCCACCCTGATAGTTTAGCAACCATTAAGACAGCTGCTGAATTCATCGTCACAACTTCTTCCCACAGAGAGAAGAGAAGATGCTGGCTTCTGCATGCAGACAAATAACTACTAGAGAAGATTCTTAAAGGATAATCAGACCCTTGTAGTCATTCCTTAGGGCATTTATCTAGGCATACCAATAGCTTAAATACAGTGCTAGCTTCATGTACTGTGGTCTGGAGAAAGGATTACATACCTACAGAGACTGCTGTAGCCACATCTAGATATGCTTATTATGGACAAAGGCAAACATGCTACAGGATACATATTTGTAACATGAAAATAGGGGATATAGATGAGCATTCGGGGCATTCTTTTCATAGTGGACTTAAGTGGATTCTTTTTAGTCGGATTTATCCCAAGTTGGTTTTGAACAGCCTTTATTCCTTTTATGAAGTGTTAATCTTGGAAAATACAGAAGAATCCATTTAAAAGCCTGCTTTTTTTGTTACAGGTTTTATGCCTGAGAGGAAGTCAAATACAAAATTGATTTCCATCTCCAAGATCAAACTCCAGATGATGAGAGGGAATAAAATGGCCTTTCAATAAACAGACTAACTTAGGTGGGCTATAATGATGATTCTATCCTTGTTGTTTAACTACAGACCTGAGAGGGAAAGAAAGCCACAACAGCTAGAAAGCAAGTGGGCAGTGTTCCAAACTTGTCTGCAAATTGATTTATATATTTCAAGCTGAAGACTTGCCCAGCCATACGGACACAGTATTAATATGCAACAAACTACTCACTCCTGGTGTGCAAACTTCTCCTGGCACAGTTGGGTGATTTGGGGAATCATACTTACTTTTTTTTGGTGATAAAGGGTGTGTTAAACCCCTATAATGCACTTGCCTTGTCAAAATGATCCAAAACCTGAAATGCTTGAGGATCATTGCTTTAGAAGAAACTTCCATGTCAGTCTTTTTTTTTAAAATAATATTTTTCCCCAATCACATTTTAAAACAATTTTAACATTTTTAAAAAAGTTTTGAGTTTTAAATTCTATCCCTCCCACCCTTCTTCCCCTCCCCCATCCCTGAGATGGTAAGCAATCTGATATAGGTTATATGTGTGCAATTATGTAAAATATTTCCATATTATTCATTTTGTACAAGAAGACTTGAATTAAAAAAAAGAAAGTGAAAAATAGTATGCTTCAGTCTACATTCAGACAGTATGAGTTCTTTCTCTGGAGGATAGCATTCTTCATCATGAGTCCTTTGGGTCTGTCTTGGATCATTGTATTGCTGAGAATAACTAAGCCATTCATAGAATGATCTTCATCATTCATAGAATGACCTTCGATCATTCCATATTGCTGTTATTGTGTATAATGTTCTCCTGGTTCTGCTCACTTCACTTTGCATTAGTTCATGGAAGTCTTTCCAGGCTTTTCTGAAATGCATGTCAGCATTAAAGATGATTCCTGTTCTAAATATAATACTCTGAAGATCACTAAACTCTGAAGATCAATCACTAAACAAGTGTTTATTAAGCTCCTACTACATGTCGAGTACTGTGATAGACACTACAAATACATTTTAAAAGAATGAAATGATTTCTACTTAAAAGAGTTTATGTTCTAAAGGAGGAAACAACATGTACAAACACAAGCATATACAGAATAAATATAATATTAAATATTATATAGTTTGGAAGGAAAGGTACTAGCAGTTGTGGGGATCAGGAAAGGCTTCATGGAGCAGGATGTGCTTGAGCTTCATCTTGAGGCAAGAGAGGTCTTACGAAGCAGAAGAAGTCAAACAGAGCATGACCTGAACTTAGTTTTGATAGAGACAAACCTAGTAATTAGAAAACATTAATTATTCATGTTTAAACCATACAATTATAATAAAAATAAGAAACTGCCTAAATTTGTTTATTCAATGGCACACTAATCAAACTACAAAAGTTCACCTTATGGAACTAGACAACCTAATAAGAAGATTCATCTGAAAGAACAAAAGGTCAAGCATGTCAATGGAAATAATGGGGGGAAAGAAGATGGGAAACAAGGGGACATAGTAGTATTAGATTTCAAATTATGCTACAAAGTAGTAAAATAAAATACCCATTTTCATCGGTCCGTTTAGCAAGCATCTATTAATCACTTATTATTTCTGTTAAAAACACTAAAAAAAAGAAGCAATTGAAGTGTTCCTTAATATAGCAAATAATATCTATCTGAAATCAAAAGCCAACATGATATGCAATGGAAAAATGGTAGCTGCCTTTTTAATAAGAAAAAGGAAAAAGCAGGTATGTCCATGCTACTCACCTCCTAACAGAAAGGTGATAGTTAAAAGGCGAATATTGATACATTTTAGGACATGACCAATATGCAGATTTATTTTGTCCGACAATACATATTTATAATAAAGGTTTTATCTTTCCTTTTTTTTTTAACTGATTGGGCGGAGTTGGAAGAGAGAGGCTAGCAATAGTATTATCCAAAAAAGAAGAAAATAAAATATTTTGAAATTTTCAAAATAAGCATTTTTAATGCACACAAGTGAAAAGAAGGAAGTTTAGCAGGAAATATATATGAACAGGACAGCTCTGAAAGTAACATATTAAATTTATTGCTTAAAAGGAAATGCAATATGCATATTACAGAGATTCATAGTTTCATGTACAATCCTCATTATCTGCTCTACTTGTGTGTGGAAATGTTCATTTTATTTAGTGTTTGTTGACTTAGAATAAAAAATAAATAATATCTACCTTCAATTGAAAGTTGGAACCTGAATTAATAAGCAGACAAGAAAGAACATTTAAAATGTGAGCACAATAATGATGATTTACATAGGCAAAAGCTCCAAAAAGCTTTCTAATGACAAGTGAAAATGAGCAAGCTGGAAGTACACAAGGCCTTTTCCCTCAACCACAGTGAAAGATCTCTGACTTTGGAAACACAACTTGGGCTCAAGTTCAGTGTTTATCATTTCTAAACTATGTGACTTTGGAGAAGTTATTTAATTTCTCTGTCTCATTTTCCATTATTATAAAATGAGGCAAAATAAAATTGTGCTACTTGCCCCTGGATCATTATGAAGAAAGTGATTTGTTCATCTGAAATCATTAAATAAATGTGAGCCATTATTTAGGTCCAAAAGTTGAAGGATGACTGCAATAAGATACCATTTGTAAATGACCGCATTAGATCTTGGATCTTAATGGTTTCAAATAAATACAATGCAGAGTCAAGGATCAGCTTTGCAAAGGACATGCTTTGGAGAATGGCATTCAATAAAGCACATTGCTACCTACAAAGAATGGTTATGCTTAAGTAAATGGGAACTCTGTGGCTCAATCTTGTTACTGAGAACCATAACCTTAAACTCTTCAGCACAGAAGACTGGACCTTACTAGGCTTGAATGCTCTAGCATCTTTATGAGGAATTCAATGTCAATTATAGGTCATATTGTAATTAGAGCAGTGTATCTTATGAGATAGAATATAGTAGATGATTCTGGATAATGCTTTTTTGTTGTTGTTAATTTATTTTTAGCTTTCAGCATTCACTTCCACAAGATTCTGAGTTCTGAATTTTCTCCCCATCTCTCCCCTACCCCTACCCCAAAATGTGTTCTGATTATCCCTTCCCCCAATTGGATAGTGCTTTTTAGAAAATATTGACTGCACTTTCCTTAAAGCATTTGTCCTGACACCACTACTAGCAACCATTGCTTCTTCTCCTGCCCTCATGCCTGGGTTGGCACTTCATTCTTTCCTTGCCCTACCTCTGTAAGTACTTCATTCATAGGTGTCCTTCTTCCTTTGTTCAACTCACACATCTACCCCTCAAAGTACACTTCTCAATAGGGTCTGTACCAACTTCATCTACAGGTGCCCTTCTTCCTGTATTGCTCTACCCCTGGATTCAGTCTTGTTTCTTCTCTTGCCCATCCTGTAGCTAGCTTCATCGACCAAAGTTCATGTTCCCCTGTGGACTTCTGAATTTAAGACCCAGGCCAGTGGATCAAGGAGGAAGCAAGGACCCACAAAGCTGTTCTTTAGTGATCCAGTTGTGAGGGCCAAGCCAGAAATGGCAAACAATCTATTGGCCTGGTCCTCTTACTTGGGCCCCACTGTATTCTATGAGGGGCTGACCATTTAGACATACTGAAAAATAATGTTGCACAAGTTTCTCTAAAAAAGGCCTCATCTAGGGAACTGTTTCAAATTTCTCTAATTGATAAATGGTCCAAAGATATGAACAGGTAGTTTTCAGAGGAAGAAATCTAAGCTATAAATAACAATGTGAAAAAATGCTCCATTGTTATGGGACTCTTTCTTCATTGATGAAGATTAATGCCCCCTTCCTGTTTAAGGGCAGAGTTAAGTCAGTGAGAACAGGGAAAGAAGAGAGCTTAGCTATTTTTAGTCTCTTTGAGTTCTGCAGTTGCTCGGGCTGCTTCTGGTTTCCAGCTTCAAGAGAAAAGATGAATGATGCCAATTCCATTTCAGGTTGCTGAGGAAGGAGAATATGACCCTGGGAAGAAGTCAGCATGAAAGGAACTAGCAGTTTCTATCATGTCCCTATCGCCAGCTTGCTACCTTAGAGACTTTGGGGAATTTTCCATTGGGTGAAATCTGGGATCTTGGTTGAGCTGAATTACCACACTCCCCACAAGAGAGCTCCTTCACTCCGTATTATCTGGTATATATATTCTCCTATGTATAGTTTCTCTGATTTCTGTTTTGCTATTGACTTGGATAAATGGGTTTCTTTGCTATTTGCCCTGTGTATGTTCATAGCAGAAGTGGTGTTTGTTGGGAAGGAAGACAAGCCTTAGATATAGAGCTTAGAGTCTTCATTTGTCCATGAATGAATAGCAATCAGAAGCTTAGCTTTGTGATACTTGAGAAACCGGTTTTTGCTGAAGATCCCTGCCCCACACCCCCAATTTGCATAAGAAAGAACGGACTAAGACCCTGCCATTTGGCGTTCAGCAAATGTCCCTGGGGCTCCGTGACTGCTCCAAGGAATAGCAATAGATAAGACTCAGAGCCTGAACTAATTAACTAGAAGAAAAGTCTGACCCTAAGAGTCTCTTTGTTCCCTGAGTAGGCTCAGAGATGTCTCTATCTTATGTCAACAAACCCAGACGGAGCATTCCTTGCTCTGTCCATGGCCATTAAGGGTGAAAACCTTGACCCCAGACATTATCTTGAATTATGTGACTTTTCTTTTTCTTAATATTTTATGGGCATATACCATGTTATGGAATGTTAAACACAGAGATCCTGGGTTGTAATTTCAATTGACACTTTGTCAACTATCTGATTTGTTGTATTTACAATCTATTCCATTAAGGAAAATCCTCTTCTTGTATCATGGTTAAACATACATGGGGGTCATAAAAGTGAGGTAACACAGGCTTGCCGGGTTTGTATAAATTTGATCCCTTGAGCCCTGAGCGGGGCCGTTCTGATTTGGGCTGCTTATGTCCCGGACAGTGGCCGGCTGTTTCAACAATCCAGCTAGCAGCTTCTGTGGGGGTGTAAGATCCACCCACAGCCAGTACCCGGAAAGGTGCCAACAGCACAGGTTCTTTTGATCTGCTTAACTAAGGAAAGCAAGGTGAAGGGGTTGACAAGTTTACTTTAATCCAGCATACAGACAGCATTCACTTAGTTCAGGGGAAAAATCCAGTACCCTGAACTTCAGAACAAAATACAAACAAATTACAAATATCAACAGACAGACCCAATACAATTCATAGTTACCAACATCTAGGTTCAGCCCGGGAGCTCAGAACAAGGGCTGGCCCAGAGTCACACACCACCGCTGCTGGGGCAAAGAGCTCCAAAGAGCAGACAGCCAACCCCTGGTTTTTATATCTTTTTCAGCATCAGGGGTGAGTCACACATGCGACTCACCCACGTGACCTAGAATCATCACAAAGAGGGGTGCTTAAACCCATGTGGTCTAAAAGCCCCTGCTCTCCCAGACATGTAAACTAGGCCCTCCCTGGAGTTAGCCCCACCTTGGGCCCCACCTTAGTTGCCAATCCACACGCACTAAGGTTTTACACCTAATAGGGGTTTGGGCTTGGGGCTTAGCACCTAGTGAGGCTCAATGAATTACTCAAAGGGAACAAAAGCCAAACTATTCAAGGGCACTTGTTGAACTAAGTGCTAAGGAGCCCATTTTTGCCTACCAACACACCAGCTAATAAATGCTCCAATTAAAACTTATACTCTGTGATGTGTCTTGCTCTCTGTTGGTACAACAGCTTGAACCCGAAAACCACATCCCTGGCTAACAATTTTTACAGGGACAGATTGATATAATTGATATAACCCAACACTTACCCTCTCTTTAAGGAGAACAGTGTGGCCAAGCTTCTGAAACCAACT